>NW_020799095.1:27321153-27398304 GCF_003259725.1 Athene cunicularia | reverse complement strand
GGGGGGGGGGGGGGGGGGGGAAGGACTACAAAATGAACTTTGCATTTTGAGATAGCATTTGAGTAGTTGACTAAAATCGGGCATTCCTCAACTCAAATAATTTTGAAAAGGAAATGGGTATACATAATGCATCTCAGCTGTATGAATGTGGAGGTTTTTGTATGATTCGTTTTGCCTCTGAAAAAAATGAACACATTTGTTAAGTTTCACAATATTCTTTTGTTTTTCTGTAGCATATTACATCAGACAGCTACATTCCATGCCTTGCTGATCTCTGCAAAGCCCTCTGGGAAGTCATGCTCAGTTACTACCGAACAATGCAGTGGCATGAGAACCATGACCAAGATGAGGCAGCAGCTGTGTCTTCTGGTAAGAAACTGTTCTAGAAACAAAACTTACGATATTTGGAAATAACTTTACTTGTCCTCAAGTTGCAAATTTGTGTGTTGGTACCTTTGTGGTCTTGACTCTGTGCCTTCAGCATTATTGCTTATAGTGTTCAGTAAGGACTCAAATGCTCACTGGATTTTTGTAGTCTTCAGTATAAGAATGATTTTTAAAATGAATATGTGTATTTGCCATTATTACAGATGTAAACAGTTTTATTAAAACAGTTTTATTAAAACAGTGGTTATTGTTGAGTTGGAAGTCATCTGTTGTAGGTGACTACAAAATCTGAGCATTTTTCCCTTCAGTGGGAAACTTCAGATTTTTGACCAGTGTTCAAATTTTCACTGTATATTATGCTTAGTAGATTGGGATACTAAACTGTGTACTAGAAAAGGTGACTGAAACAACAGAGAATGAATCTGTTGTAAATCTGTCACTGATTTTTCAGGAAATCCAGTTTTCTGAATGTTGTATGTCATCTCTACTGGTGAATCATTTGTTCACAACTTCCTTGATATCCTTACAGGAAAAAAACCACATTTAATCTTAAAGTATAACTTTGATTTTCTTTTATTGTTGTTTTAGTTTGTGTTTTTAGGACCGAAGCACAAAACCTTAGTCTGTTGTCTAAGTCCTCCTAAGTATATTTTCCTCTATGTATTCTAAATGAATGTAAGATGTTTGAAGACAGACTATTTTCCCACTAACCTACAATGCTTGTGTTTGGCAGAGAGCAGAGTGTGAAATTTATGGTATTAAGATTTATGCAAAACTCTTTTTATTTGAGTCAGATAGGTTTGCTGTTTTCTTACTGAAAAGGAGGCTCTGTCGAAGGACAAGGACTGTAGGATTGCTACTAAGTTATTCCTCCTTGCCTGATTTGCAAAAAAACTTGTATCCATTATGTTAGATGATTAGAAGAAAGGGAAAAATATTCAAAATAGAAGAACAGATCTTGGAACGCTATGCTTCTTACAACGTATTTGAAATCGAACATTTCTTTCAAAAGTCAGATTTGTTACAAATTTTAAGTCTTAAAAAGAATGAAATTTATGCTAATTAACATAGTATTCTTAATTTAAATTTGAAAAACTGATGAAAGTATTTTCTTTGGAGTGTCCTTCCTATGTTGTGTGGAATCTTAAAAAAGAAAAAAAAGAATTTGTTGAAACTCTTCTCAGATTACAGTTTTTATAAGTATATCAGATTAAAATCAAAGTTGAAGTATTTAATTTTGAGATGCATCGTGAAGAAAGGCTTTGAAGTTTTGACTGAATTGCCCATTCTCAATAATATTTACTTTGAAATTTAAAATAACTTCAGATAATTACATTTCCTTCTCTTGTTTTCATTTTGATGTGATCTTTGCATGTGTAAAATAAAGCAGGTGTCATAAAGAGTTTATTGCACGGAAACATTATCACAGTAGACTCCTTGCTCAGCTCCAGACAATAATTTTAAAAATCGTCCCCCTTAGTGTGGTTACTTGTGATATCCTGAAGAAAGAAAATAATTAGCACCGCAGAACCTTTTAAAGGGACCATTAAGCATAATAAAAGTGGTATATTAAGTCACATGAGTAATTCAAATTCATTGCTTTTTAAATGCATGCCAGAGTGATTTGTTATGTTTACTCCTAATCCACTAAATCTTCTGTCACTCAGTTTTTAAGTTTCTGTAGACATGATGGCTTAGCACTAATGTATAACTAGAATGTATTTCAGCTACTGAATCACTTTTTAAAATACCTCAGCAATGATAAAGCACGCAAAAGGGAATTTTACATCTATAATTTAATTTCAGAGGGAATATCTAAATACCTAACAAATGTCTGTTTTCTCTAAAAGTTATTGCTTATCCTGTCATAATTATTAAACCTGTACATCGAAGTCTCATTCCATATTTATTGATTTAATAGCTGTGATATGTGCTAAAGCCGAAGAGTAAAATTCCTACAGAAAGGATGGGTGTGTCAGAAGGAACCATGGAGGCAGTTCAGGAGATGATGCTAAAAGTGTTCCCTACCCCATAGTCTGGAGCAATAGAGGGAGCAGTCTTAACTGTTGTATGTGTGTCTGGCTTTTATCATTCTGAGAACTCAAGGCTGTCTTAGAATTTTTCTCTCCTTGTGCCAGTTAATGTCACCAGTCTTACAAAGTATGTTAAATGGGTCAAGGGACTCTTGATCTTGGGGCACAAACACAGCTGTAGAAGTGAGGAGCTGGACTTAGAAGACATGAATTGTATAGCTCTTTCTAATTTAATAGTGAAGCTTATCCAAAAGAATGCCTTCATGGATTATGGAAATGAGGTTGCGCTTCATCTAGATCCTGTGTCTTGTATTTGTTGTTATTAATACCCGCTACAGATGTTAAAATGTTCTTTGCATATCCTGTAAATAGTTGCCCTCCTGCATTTCTGAGGAAAGAGGTGTGTCTGCTTTATATCATTAAATATTCTGATTATTTGTGTTCTGAAAATTTGTCTAGTTTGAGACCAAAGAGCAAAATGGAATAGAAAATACTTTCGCAAGAGGATTTTTTTTTTTTTGTTTGAAATGTTTATAGCAGAGAGTCTTTGAGACTGAGGCTTTTCTATTTTTTTTTCCCTAGAATTGAGTTCAGAATTTACAGTTGTTCTTTCAGATATAGTGTGGACTGGTCTTTGGAGGTTACTTTAAGATCAATTAAAAAAAAAACCACCTTACTTGAAATAAACTAAATAGAAGCATAATTATTTCTAGATATAAATGCAGTCCTAAAAATTTTTAAAGTCTAGGACATATTTTAGTACCTTTCATGAAATGGGAAAGACTAATGACATTTAGTTTGCTGAAGTGTCGTAACAGTAGCAGTAGATCTTAGTGAAATGTATGGTATTAATAGTTCTGTGAATCATCAATAATAGCACAACTAATTGCTCTAATATGCTATTGGAAAGACAGAATTAAGTGTTCATATGCAGGACTTGTTTAATCATACTAGGTAAAATTAGTAAATGAAAAGTATCAACTCCATAGCATGAAATGCGTTCTAAATTACATTTAACTGCCACTTAGTCTGTGATTTTGTTTTTCATGTAGGAAACAGCAAATTGCTGAGATAGAGTTTTTCATTCCTGAAAATAAACTGCTTATTGGAAAGTCTTCCATTTCACTGTTGGTCCTGGTCAAAGCATTGTTTTTGTTTGTAGTGTAGAATCAAAAAAAAAAAGTTTTAAAGGGACCTGTGCAGGTCATTTTGTCTTCCCTGTTCAAAGCAAAGTGAACTTAAAAGTTGCATTGTTTTGTGCGAGGCCCTGTCTGACTCAGCTTGATTTTCACATACCATAAAATTTACTGTGATGTTGATTTAATTCACATTTATTCCTAAGACACTAATTTAACAGAACAACTGAAACTGAGCAGTAAAATGATTACTATAGCATTTAAACTCCTGTTTTTCACAAAGGTAATCCTAGTGGTCAAAGATGGTAACAACTGTAATACCTGTAATAGATTCAATGAAAAGCAAGAAGAAAATGATGTAAGATGTAAATTTAATTTCAACCATTTTAATTTTCAAAACATTCAATTTATAACACTGCATATATTCTGTGCAAGAGCTGCTTGGTATTCAAAGAATGAAGCTAGAGGACAGTGATTTGATTATTTTTTTTTTTTCCCCTCTGTCTATCAAGGATTAAACAAAACCCTTTTATTATGACTGAAAGCTGTCTTTACATATTTTGGAGAAATATTTAGAAACCTGAAAAAATACTGTATTTAAATCAGGCATCTAGGAGAATTAACTCTTGGATGCTTCTGATTCTTATTTTTATGTGAAACTATGAATATTTGTGTATTCTGCTACCTGTTCCAAATTTTTCAAGGCAAAAAGTGTAAATCTTTATGAACCGTTGTGCAATCCTTGATTTTCAAGGAAATTATCCTAAATTCATACACTTGCATGTGTGAAATCTGCTGCAGTACAGTTCATTAAACGACTGGAAACAAGACCTCTTAGCATGGCTGGCTGTAAGCTGGGAGCACAATGGGATTGCCAGAGAGAATATTGTGTGGATTTTGATTGAAACACAGCATACATATGACTCTGTACAACTATTCCTTCAGAAATGGCAGTTCGTGAGGACAATGACTATGGCCTTAATCTTGAGAACAGGTCAAAGATACTGACTTGTTTAGGCTTGGCTTCACTCTGCAGAAGTACAGAAGAGAGGATGTTGCAGAAACTTCTAAAGTGTGCTCTAAGATAGCTGGTGTTGTTTACTCTTATAGTCAGAGAAAGGATAAATCTGCTTAGTGTTTCTCTAGTTGTGTTATTATTTTGGTTTGTATTTTGTTTAATCTTCCATGATAAATCACTTTTGAAAATGCATTTGTCAGAATTATTACTTTCAGGAGAAGAGGAGCATATTTAGGGATAGTTACTAAATTATAATTTACTTATAGAATGGCTAATACTTGTTTTACCTTTTTTTCTTTCTTAAAGAAAATTTTCTTTGAGTGCTCTGCTGTTGTGGTAAGGTATTAGCTGTCTTTTTCTACCTGCCAAGCCACAGAAATGCGGCATTCAGATCACAGCTAACCCTTGCAGGAGGTTAAAATCTTCGTGGGAACAAAAGCACAAACACCAATATGGTGGTTGCTATTTGCTCAATTTATTAACTGCGCAATTGCTTTATATACGCCTTTCTGTACGTCGCGAGATCTTTAGTTCCCTGTTCTTTCCGTACATCGCAAGATCTTTCACACATCTGTATTCTTCCCGTACATTGTGAGATGTTCTGAGCACCTCTCCCTACACTCTGCGACAGTAGATACAAGTATGGAATTATGTTTGAGTCTTGTTTTCACATCAAGCAGCCTTTTATCATCTCATTTTGAGTAATTAGGGTAAATTCTCAGCCAAGCTGTAAAAGCAGTGTCAATTACTTTAAACAGGAGAGTCGAACACAGCTTTGTAGCCTTGGAAGAAAGGAATATCTATCCCTAATATAAGCCCAAATTCCAGGATGTATTTTATTATGTTTTCAATTGTGAGGAGGAGTTACTCAATTCAAAGTACCAGAGCTTTTATATTCTAGCTACATATAGTATTGCACTGATTCTGTATTCTTGAGGTCTGGCCTCATGGGCAGACTAATTTTAATTTAACTGGCTTGAAGATTCTTCTTGGTAGTGTTGATACGTTCATAATCCCTAGTTTGCAGATGAAGTTCCCTCAGTGTTTGATGAAGTTCATAATTCAATAACGTGTCCAGACACACCAAATTAGCTCCACTTGAAAGATATTAAGCAAAGCCAACATCTTTCTCAATAACCATATTCCCCACATTTGCTTGATTTAAATGGAGCCACAGGTGTTGAAGGCTTCATCATTTTTTTTGTTTCTATTATGCTTCTATATTATATAAGCATTCATATAATAGGTAAAATATATAGTCGAGCAGGCTTTAAAAAAAATAAAAATCCATCTTTCAAGGGCACAGTCTAAGTCAAGGATGTTCGACATGCCCTAGTCTTGTTACATATGTCCTGTTGTTCTCCAGGTAGGCCCAAATTAGTCCTTCCCACAATATCATAAGGAACTTTCTTTCCTCACCTCTGGTTTCCTCCCTGGTTTCCTGTAGGATTTGGACTTTGTGCTGCATGTTCCTGTGAAGACTAGGTGACGGGGATGAGACTGCCTGATGCACGTACAAAATGATAGCTTGGGGCTAGGTGGAGGTTTTTGAGAGGAAATGCTGGAACCAGGGGAAAGAAATGGCTTTGAGTTGAGAGCCTGTGCATGGAGGTAGAGAGGTGAGACTAGCTGTACTAGGAACAAGGGAGTGAATAGGACTAGGAACAAGGGAGTGAATAGTCTTCTCAAGTACTGAAAATTAGTTGGAGATTGCAGATAAGATGGAAAGAGAGGTCAGAGCTGCATGGCAGTGCTGGGTGCTGTGGCAATCTTAATTCTTCTGTGTTTGCAACCTCTTAAAACAATGGGGTAGAAGGAGGGCTGTATGCTGTGTAATATTCCAGTATAATATTTTATGTGAATTTTTATCTTTTGTGTCAAATCACTAAATGGTTTGGGCTTTAAAGGACATGCATAGGTTTTTTTCCTTGTCAGGAACAGCAGAGTTTTCTTATTATAGGAAAAGTTTGTATGTACAGTCTGGCTAAGACAGGTTTCCTGTGGTCAGTTATAGGGTGTGAAGTGAACTGCATGACACTGAGCCATCACAGAATGCAAATATAACCAAACTGTATGCTCACAGACTACATATAAAATGTTACCTTCTGTTTTTTAAGATGGAAATTAAATATATTTCCTCCATGGAGAGAGAGAACACCACATACAAGAGAAGTCTACCTTGCATTACAGTGCCTTTTTTGAAAGTGATCCAGTGCTGTGGGAATGAGGGTTTTAGAATTAAACTAATTTTGAAGAAATTAAAGACACCTGATTATATGATTGACATTATTTCATGCATAAGCATAGATTAGTATGAGATGAGGAAAAAAGGAAAGAGCATGCTATATTGTTTGGATGGTTCATGGGATAAGTTTCAGTATTTTTCCTCAGAGTTGCAGACAGATTTGCTGTGGCAGAAAGTTTAAAATCTTGTTTCTGAAATCTTTAAGTTCATGGTTCTTGTCTACAAAGCTAGAATACTTTAGGGAATCTGGTTGTAGAGGATAAGAAGTGCTCACTTCGACTTTATCTTCTTTACTTGAAATATTAGTGTTTGTTACTCTAATTTTTTTTTTTTAAATTTTTATTGAATGAGATACCTTGCTACATAATGGCAATCAGAAGCTCTTCTGGTCTATATTAGCATATAATATTTATAAGTGCTTTATTAATTTCCTTTCAAAAGTTTAGAGCAATGGAGCTCTCCTGGAGTTTGCATAATGGATAATATGATAATGGCTAAGGCAGAAGTCTCATTATGAGGACAAAATTAGGATACATTTCAATACTTTTGGGAATATCTACAGTACCTTTCACCTTCAGTTTCAGATGGCAGCAATGTGATTGGAACTGAGGAGAACAGTTTTGACCGCAGCTATGTAAAAAAGAAATTGGAACATGGGCTTTCACGAATATGGCAGGTATGGTTTTTTGATTTTATTTTTTTCCTAAATATTTATCCATTCCTTTCCCAGTATTAATTACAGCTATATTTATACCAGTCTTCTTAAAGGAATCTCTCCAGGGATTTTTTTTAAATTTTTTTTTAAACAGTTTTGGTTTGAGCTAAATATATCAAAACCATGGAAATATAATTTCTGTGACTCACTCACTACTCGTTTGCTTTGCTCAGTCATGATACCAAAACATAATAACATGACTTTCAGCCTGATTCCACTTCTCCCAAACTGTGTGCTGCCCCACAATCTATTTTCTTCTCATGTGCTTTTGTCTGTTGGCACAGTCATACTGCTTTATGTTTCTGGTATAACCATAGCTACAGAGAACCTGAAGTCTTGTGAACCTGCCTGATTTCAGTGTATTCCTGATCTGACTGCTGGATCAGTTTGATGTGCAGTGAGACTCCAGATACATGATGAAAAAGCTGTATACCTTTTACATTGCTGAATTGTAGTCTAAAGTTCTGTTTTCGCAGTGACCAGCATCTAGGACTGACTTTATTATTATAATTATTATATTACTATTTTAGGAAGTCAATGAGATATCATTCATGTTACATAAAATGAAGTTCTACTCTAAATCTCAAAAAGAAATTAAGTGCAAACAAACCAAAAAGTGCTAATGAACAAAGCATCATAGCCTTCACCTTTTTGTCTTTAATGTCTTAAGAATACAAAAACTTGTTTGTGTTTTGTAGGATGTTCAACTGAAAGTGAAAACATATCTTCTGGGAACAGATCTGTCTAACTTCAAATATGATGACTTCATATTTGTACTTGATGTTATCAGCAGGTATTTTGATGTGGTCATAAAACCACTCAATACATGTGCACAAACTTGAACTCTGATAAACAGAACAGTTAATTAAGGCTGATATTTACATTCTGATGTCAACTTTGTCCCCATCTACTGATAGATTGATGGGCATTTCTTATTTATGCGAGAGGCTATGAGTGAGTGCTAATATCTCTTTCTCCCTACCTGTCATAAGGATGGATTTAGGAGAGGTAGCATAAATTGTTTTGCTGCTCAAGTAATGCTTATCTGCTATATGATTTCAGTGTTGTCCACTTTTACGATTTCAGATGTGCAGATCTGACAATTTTGATGTTTCTAGAAGTTTTTAAAGGGAATCTCAGTCAAAAGCAGTAAAATATTGTAGTACTGCTAACCAGTACAGTATTAGATATGCCTGTTTTGGTAATAAGATGATGAATTCAGACCATGAGCTGTACAGCTTTCCCTACATAATGGGATCTCAAAAAGACATATATTTTACTTACTGCTCTTTGTCTCATTGGGACGTTATGATAGGATTTGGAGGGAAATGAGATGTGAACTTTTGTGGCATGAGTGGAGTGTTTGCAACTTAATGCTGGTGCTCTGCTTTTATGGAGATACATGATGATTGAGGCTTGCAGTGCAGTTTGGAACAGTAGTATTCATAAATCAGTATTTCTGAACTTTATTGTTATAGGTTGATGCAAGTTGGAGAAGAATTTTGCGGCAGTAAATCTGAAGTTTTGCAAGAATCTATCAGAAAACAAAGTGTTAACTATTTCAAAACATACCACAGGTGAGATTACAGTATGTGCAGTAGGTTAATCTAATGGCAGTTATTTTTGGTGTGTTTAACTTGACATGCTTTCTGAAGGAATTCCACTGCATAATGTTCCTGCATTGAGGTTGACAGCTAGTGGAATATGCTTCATGATGAGAACAGGGTTCTGAACTGTGGAGAAGGGGAGAGGGTGGAGAAGCCTTTGCTTCCGCTATAATTGTGGAGAATTCTAGTTCTGCAGCAGGCAAGCCAGATAAAGATGACAGACTTTTTATGTAGAATTTCAGTAGTTTTTCATCTGCCTCTTAAGCTGTCTCCTGAGATCCTGCGGGTGAATGCTTCTGAAGTCTATACTTCCTAGCAAAATTGTTACTTCTTTTTCTATGCCATTACATAAAAAGAGCTGATCATAGAATGGTTTGGGTTGGAAGGGACCTTAAAGATCATCACGTTCCAACCACCTTGCCATGGGCAAGGACACCTCCCACTAGATCAGGTTGCTCAAAGCGCCATCCAACCTGGCCTTGAACACTGTCAGGGAGGGGACAGCCACAGCTTCTCTGGGCAACCTGTTCCTCTGTGTCATGAGCTGCACAGTAAAGAATTTCTTCCTTATATCTAATCTAAATCTTCCTTCTTTCAGTTTAAAACCATTATGCCTCATCCTATCACTACACTCCCTGATGATAAAGAGTCCCTTCCCATCTTCCCTGTAGGCCCCCTTTAAGTACTGGAAGGCCACTATAAATGTCTTTCCGGAGCCTTTTCTTCTTCAGGCTGAAACACCTCAACTCTCTCAGCCTGTCCTCGTAGGGAATGTGCTTGAGCAAGTCCATGTTATTATGCTTGCGGGCCCCAGAGCTTGACCCAGTACTCCAGGTGGGGTCTGATGAGAGCAAAGTACACAGGCAGAATCCCCTCCCTCGACCTGCTGGCCACAGTTCTCTTCACAGAATCATCTAGGTTGGAAAAGACCTCGAAGATCACCTAGTCCAACCATTAACCTAACACTGACATTAATCAACTACACCATATGCTGAAGTGCTATGTTGACCCAACTCTTAAACACCTCCAGGGGTGGGGACTCCACCACCTCCCTGGGCAGCCCATTCCAATGCCTAACAGCCTGTTCTGTAAAGAAATGCTTCCTGATATCCAGTCTAAACCTTCCCTGGCACAACTTGAGACCATTACCTCTTGTCCTGTCACTTGTTACTTGGTTAGAGAGGCTCATCCCCAGCTCTCTGCACCCTCCTTTCAGGTAGCTGTAGAGGGCGATGAGGTCTCCCCTCAGCCTCCTCTTCTCCAGACTAAACACCCCCAGTTCCCTCAGCCGCTCCCCGTACGACCTGTGCTCCAGACCCTGCACCAGCTCCGTTGCCCTTCTCTGGACACGCTCGAGTCATTCAATGTCCTTTTTGTAGTGAGGGGCCCAAAACTGAACACAGGAATAGAGGGGCAGCCTCACCAGTGCCGAGTACAGGAGTGAGATCCCTTCCCTGTCCCTGCTGGCCACGCTATTGCTGACACAAGCCAGGATGCCACTGGCCGCCTTGGTCACCTGGGCACACTGCTGGTTCCTGTTCAGCCAGCTGTCAATCAACCCCCCAAGGTCCCTCTCTGACTGGCAGTTCTCCAGCCACTCCTCCCCAAGCCTGTAGCGCTGCTGGGGGTTGTTGTGGCCCAAGGGCAGTCCCCGGCGTTTGGCCTTTTTGAAACTCCTCCAGTTGGCCTCAGCCCATGGCTCCAGCCTGTCCAGGTCTCTCTGTAGATCCTCCCTACCCTTGAGCCGATCAACACTCTTGTTGCAGCCCAGGATACAGTTGGCTTTCTGGGCTGTGAGCACACATTGCTGGTTCATAGTCAATTTTCCATCCACAAATGCCCCCAGGTCCTTCTCCACAGGGCTGCTCTCAATCCACTCATCACCCAGCCTGTATTTGTGCTTGGGATTGCCCTGACCCATGTGCAGGACCTTGCGCCTGGCCGTGTTGAACTTCATGAGGTTCACACGAGCCCACCTCTCCAGCCTGTCCAAGTCTCTCTGGATGGCACATCCCTTCCCTCCAGCAGGTCAACTGCACAATGACAGCTTGGTGTCCTTGGCAAACTTGCTGAGAGTGCACTCGATCTCACTGTCCATGTTGCCAAGATGCTAAACAGTGCTGGTCCCAACAGCAGCCCTTGAGGAACGTGACCTGTCACTGCTCTCCAACTGGACATCGAGTTGTTAACTGCAGCTTGACAAGTGCGATCATCCATCCAATTCCTTATGCACTGAGTGGTCCATCTGTCAAATCCATGTCTCTCCAGTTTAGGGACAAGGATGTTGTGTAGGACAATGTCAAATGCTTTGCACAAGTCCAGGTAGATGATGTGAGTTGCTCTTCCCTTATCCACGAATGCTACAACTCCACTGTAGAAGGCCACCAAATTTGTCAGGCATGATTTTACCCTTAGTGAAGCCATGTTGGTTGTCACCAATCACCTCCTTATTTTCCATGTGCCCTATAGTGATTTCCATGAGGATCTGCTCCATGATCTTGCTGGGCAGAGGTGAGACTAAGTGGCCTGTAGTTCCCCTGGTCGTCTTTTTTCCCTTTTTAAAAATGGGGGTTATGTTTCCTATTTTCCAGTCAGGGGGAACTTCAGATATGGTGGATAGTGGCTTAGCCACTACTTCTGCCAGTTCCCTCAGGACTTGCAGATGCATCTCATCAGGTCCCATGGACTTGTGCCGCTTCAGATTTCTTCGATGGTTGCAGACCTGATACTCTCCTATGGTGGGCAGTTCTTCATTCTCTCAGTCACTGCCTTTGCCTTCTGCGACTTGGGTGGTGTGGCTGGAGCACTTGCTGGTGAAGACTGAGGCAAAAAAGTCATTGAGTACCTCAGCCTTCTCCATATCCTGGGTAACTTGGTCATCATGCATGTCTATGAGAAGTTATTTCAATATGCAATTTTGTTTTATATGAAATGAGATGTTTAGGACTGAGTCCATCCCTTTGAGTTATGTTTTCGTAGTTTGTTTTTTTTTTCTTAGCAGTATCCAATTAAGTTTCAGTGAATTCTGTTATCATATCCGAGGCCAGTCATATGTGCTGTCATGTGCAGGCAGTCTTTTAGATAGGATGTAAGGCTGTAACAGCTTCCAGACTTGTCTGTTTTAATTGTCTTGATTTGTCAAATGTTTTGGTTTTGATGATTGACAACTCTTTCATCCTAGCATCTAGCATTTATCTTCTTTCTATGTGTAAATAGATAGGAAGGTATGAGAAGACCTACAGTTCCCTACTCTAAGAAACTGTTACTTTCCCAGTCTTAATCTGTTGTCCTCTGTTGTATGGGAGCTGTTATACAACTTGTACGTCCAAACACATTTGCTCTGAGACTTTCTGCCTAAAATCCATAAAGTGTGAAAATTATGACAGGAGAACATGAGATGGTGTCTAAACTCAGAAGCTGAGATCGTGGCTTGGAATTTCTTCCAGCTTTGGTAGTGTATATCTAGGATTTCTTTCTGGACATTTGATGAAGACCTCAGTTCCGGTTGTCTGAGGAGCTTGAGCCTTAATCAGATGCACATTATGTTTGTCAGGAGGTGAGTTGATTAAGATGCCATGCCACCTATCTCTATTTCCTGAAAGCGTTTCTGAACCCTGAAATGAATTTCATGAACTGATTTGGAAATTGAACGTAGAGCTGCAAGCTCAGAAGAGCTGTTTTCATCTACCTAACTGTCTTTTACTACACTGACTTACCACATAATACCTTACTTGATTAAGTAAATATAATTTTCACCATTATGGTTTTGCTTATGTTTAAAGGACCTATTTAACAGCTTAGGGAATAAGACACAGATTTTCTGAATTACCTTTGACTAAAATAAAGGTTAAGGAACATTGATGGAATACATATAGTAATAATCATTTTGTTGTTTGGTGTTTTAGAGAACTGCCAACATAGAGAAAGCATTCAAAGGAGCTGGTTGTTGTCACTCAAAAAGCATAGAAAAGCAATGTAATATTAGAATATACATGAAGCCCTTTTTGGGTAAAAGTTGATTATTTTGAAAAATTAGAGTCCGCTTTTGGCAAAGAACATCAGTAAGGCAATTTTTGGAATGAGCTTTACTTTTTGTTCTGATACATTTGTGAAAAGGTGTGTCTGATCACCAATGCTTGTCAGAGAATAAACACATCAGACCTTCCATATGTGCCTCTTTCTAGACTTGTATGCTGGTAAAAATGAAGAGCATTTGTTCAAGTACTTTCAGTGCCTTGATTTCAACTTTGAAAGGATACAAAAACTGATTGTGTGTGGCTTTTAAGTGTTTGGGTTTTTATCACTCTTTCTCCTTAGTCTTTCTCTCAAAGAATTTTAATCTGTAATGCTCGTTTTCACAGCATCTCTTATCTATTTTTTCTGTCAGCTTTACTGTGAAGATCTGCAAGCTACAGGTACTCAGTGCCTCAAAAATAGCACTTGAAATCTATTCACATTTAACTGGTGAATTAAAATAGAGCAAACTGTAGTCATAATTTCACACATTGGTCATCTCGTTGAGGCAAGAAAAATTGTAGCGGTAATTATAGTTTATTATTGAAATAGTGGTATTTCTAGAATATTTTACTGCCTAATTTGAAACCCAGTGCTTAATTTGACAGCTGCTACTTGTTAAGAAAAACAATATACCAAGAAGAAAAGATTCAGCAATGCAACCTCAATAAGCACTCATTGCTGTCTCTTCCTATATGAGTTCCTGTTTATGTGGCAAAAAGATTTTCTTTATTAATAGTATTTCTGATTCTGGCTGAATGGCGGCTTTTCTAATGATTAAAAACATGACAGAAACAATGCAGAGATGATTATGTTTCCTTAATATGTTTTCTATATTAGTACCAAGGTAAAGATAAGCTATGAAAAAGAGTTTAGGAGATTCATGGCCATTTCACTTTCTTCTATGAAAAGTTAAGATGTCTGTAGAACATAGTTCTTCCCACTTCCTTTTGCTGCCTCTTGGCTTTTGTGTACTTGGAAGAAGCATCTATCTTGTGTGGGCTCACAGAAGCTGTTGTACAGTTGTAGAGTGTATATATTATATTGCTTTCTACAGTTTATGTAGAGGAAAAAAAAAATCCAGTATTACTCCATAATCATAGATGTTCCTTTATATTGTCTAAAGGTTTTGACAAAAAATTTGTTTCCAAATTTTGGAGATTGACATTCTTTGAGAGTGTTTCCAGATGTGTCATAAAACATACACTGTGTTAATAACCACATCTTTTAGGTGGTCTGTCAGTCGAAAAGGTGTTTTTAAGTGTGGGGTTTTTATACAGTGTTTGAAGGTGTTTTTCACTGCATAACTTAAATAATTATGTACTTTCTGATTTACTCTTGCTGCTAATTAAGAGTATTCATTTGTTGTATTTCAGAACCCGTCTTGAAGAACTAAGAATGTTTTTGGAGAATGAGACCTGGGAACTTTGTCCTGTTAAATCAAGTTTTAGTATTCTGCAACTTCATGTACGTTCTATGAATAACACATACAAATGTATTAATATTTTAATAGCTAAGAGTCCAGGTGTTCTGAGTAGTAGTAAGATCCATGAAGTACTGCGCAAATGTTTTCACTGGCTGCTAAAAACCCCAAAACTTCACTTCATGATATTGGAAACTTAAGAATCAAATGTTTTAAAACAGTAGTGTTCCTGTTTCAGGCAGGTAGAGGTTTACAGAAGATGCTAGAGTTATAAGCATAATGTTAGCCTTTATTTTTCATGGTTTAATGTGCTGTTAATATGTCAGTTTTCCATTTCTAAATTATTTATCTGATAGTAAGATGCTAAAATATGAGTGCCTAAAGATAGTGACATGAGCGCTCACTAGCTTGTACCAAGTTTGGTATATGTTGGTTTTGTGTATGTTTTGGTGTATGTTTCTGGACACATAGGTCATACTGGCTCATTTGGAAAGGAAAAAAAGTTAATTCTTCTGTGGTGAAGTCCAACTGAAAGCAAGTAATTGCAAGTAATTGGTGTGCTCACCTGCTGTCCTATAGTGATTTTTGTGAAGTTTAGCATGTGGTAGGTGAATTTCATTGCCAAATGAAATGTGGGTGCCTATGATTAAAGCTATCACTAGAGTGCAAAAATAAATACGGTTGATCAGTCTCAAGCCAAATATAATTTTGTGGCTTTTGCAGAGTTAACCGTAAAAATAAGCAAGAGGTTACTGGGGCAGTGACAGGATGGAGGTAAAAGGAAAGAGGACCCTCAGTAGCATCCAGTAGCAAAAGAAATAATATTTTTAGTAGAGAATGGGATTGTAAATCCATACATACTGCTCAAGGGACTGGAGCAGCAGAAAATGGCACAAAGTCACTGATTCATTTGAACAGAAATCTAACGTTGCAGTCCTTTTAGCTGCCATACATTTGGATTTTTAAACCTTTAGATAAATGATAATGTACATTTTGTCACTTATAAAGATCAATAGCTAGAGTTTAATAGATAAAAATGGTATGTCATGTCAACTGAGATAAGTCAAGGTTTTTAGAAAAAAGTCTAAAATCATACCTTATGTGCCTTACCCAGTCCATGTTTTTGCAAAAGTCTCTGTACTCATTTTAGTCATCAGAAACTTCGTGTGCAGTGGGTTTTAAAAATAATAAATTTTGAAAATAACTCTTTAAAAATAAAATGCTAAAAATACCCTGTCAGTTTTAGTAAATTACTAGGTAACTTGGTTGAAGAAAACTACATTTTTTTTTGATAGAATTTAGGTCTTGTTTTACCTCCTAATTTCTATGAAATAAAAAGCCCACATAGTTTTTGCCTAGTTTTATACAATGAATTCTTTCAGAATTCAGGAGTTGTGTTGTGTGTCATAGCTAAATGAACTAAATCATTTCAAATATCTGCTAAAATTAGAAAGATGAGCAGTATAAGATTACCAATTTCAAGGTTAACTTGAGCCAGCATGAAAAAGATGTTTAAATAACCAGGAAGCTTTGACTAAAAGTTTTCATATCTGGTTAATTGTCCACAAGTTTGTTGTTACCACTATGGTTTTACAGATCTGGAGTCAATACTGAAACTGTCTTGTTGGTGTTTAAAATTGTGCTTTATTTCTATTAATAGGAATTTAAGTTCATGGAGCAGTCACGTTCCCCATCTGTGTCACCTAGTAAGCAGCCGGCTTCAGCAATTTCAACAACAGTAACATTATTTGAGCAGTACTGTAATGGAGGAAACCCATTTGAAATTCAGGCCGACAGCAAAGATGATGAGACGGAAGATGTGTTAGCTTCCAATGGGGTATGGACTGTTTCAGGAGAAAGAAAGAAAGAAAGAAAGAAAGGAAAAAAAAAAAAAATCTTGCTCACAGATTTTTTTTTTTTTTTTTTTTTTTTTTTTTTATCAGTTAACTGCAGTACTGTGTAAAGTCTCAAGCCACCTTACTCCTTTAATTAGGTAGGTTGCTTTGCTTTTAACAGTGCCAGAAATCCAGGTATCCTGTTAAAGTTCAGTTTGTTTTGAAGTAGATCAATATTTTTTTCCACTGAAGTCAAGTGTTCCTGAAGGCTAGCAAGACATGATCCACTTAAATTAGTATTTTTCCAGGGGTTTGTTAGCTTTCTTTTTGGAAGTAATTTTGTCATTTTTAGGACTAGCTTTCTGACTTCTTAGGAAAGAATCAGTGTGGGTTGCTCCTTCTGTTGTATTTGTTCACACTTAAGTGATTTGCCAGAGATTATCTGCTGTTTGTTAGGCAGTTTGTAATTTAAATGGTCAGGACACTTATTTCATGGCAGGATCTACTATAAAGCTGAACAATAACTTTGTGTATTTTTTTCAGAATTCTGCCCAAATCTAGCAGTGGTCAATTGTGTTTTACTTTAGAACTTTGTACCATTCTCTTAAATGCTGTATTAACATATTTTTTTGTTAAAGCTTTTGCTCTTGTTTATCCCTTCAAATAAAGTTTTCTTTGGCTTTTTTTTTTATAAGTTCAGATTTAGGTTTTTTTGTTTAAGGTTAGTTAATCCAGCTTGTCACTCTAATGCTGTCTGATTTTCAGTTTCATATTTCTTGCTTTCCTTGTGAAACTTCAGTTGCAAAGCAGCATGATGGGTATCTCACACACCTGAGTGTGATGCTGCTGTGTCTTTCCTTCTGTGGGTGATGCTGCAGTCCCTTTCTCAAGCAGCTGTCTCAGCAGTTCAGCAGTGTTTTTTTCCAGGCTGCGGTTTTGGTGAAACAGGCTAGAGGGAGTTGTGATCCCATGAATTAGCAGTTGGCTGATGTGTCACACGTGTAGCAAAGTCCATGTTGTAATTTCCCTGTTTTTAATTTTAAACAGTGTCCCATTTGGGAGGCTTGCACATCATCAGAGACTTTCAAGGCTGGCTGCTCTGTCCTCTTTTTCAAAGTTGTGTGCCAATTTAGTGTTCTTTATTAGTGAAACCTTAATATATTTTACATTGATAAAATCTGATTTTGTGCCTGGTGAAGAACTATAATGAATTTTGGCTTTTCTTTGACACCAGAGGGACAGAATGTTCTGTGTGGAAAAAGTGAAATACCAGTGATACAATTTATTATGCATTTCTCTTGTGAAATACAGGTTAGATTTCCAGTCATTCATATTATCAAGTAGTTTTTTTAAACCTTAAATATAGTGCTAGAACTTAGAAACAGCATATAGAGGTAACTTTTTTTAATCTAAAATTTAAAGTTA
This sequence comes from Athene cunicularia, assembly GCF_003259725.1. Lineage (NCBI taxonomy): Eukaryota > Metazoa > Chordata > Aves > Strigiformes > Strigidae > Athene > Athene cunicularia. Next base: position 27,380,466 of record NW_020799095.1, on the reverse strand, counting down.
GGTTTGTTCAATGTAATTTAAAATTGATTATGGAGGATGATGCTTTTGACTTTTCTTTCCCCCTTGTGGAAATCAGCTGTGATGAGTATTTCCTGTTTGTCATGTTTCTAGCTTTGCTATATATAAACAAATTTATTCCATATGATAACTTGAGTTTAATGCATTGGAAAATAGGAACTAACAGCTTTTAAGGTTGAAAGATGTTATGTAAATCTGAAGAATCGTACTGAGTGTGGATGAGGGTGTTCAGTGATGCTAAGAAAACTTAGCTGGTTTTCACCAGGGTTTTTGGCTGTTAACTCAGTCACTGGAAGGATAAAATCCTTTTCAAAATCTTTGTGAGGCAGGGAAGTATTATGCACATCTACATAAAGAATTGAGGCACAGAATAGGTTAATTAATTTGCAGTAGTTGTACAGGACATCTAACTTGGCTGGTATTAGAACCAAGGTTTCTTGTGTCCCAAGTGAGTATACTCTACAGGTGACCATCCTACCTTTCCTTTTCACATCTCTCTCCATTACTGGCTGTTCCAAAGTGCTGACACATAGAAAGAACTCTTATTTAAAAAAAAAAAAAAATTTAAAAAAATTACACCTATTTGGTTATCCTTTACGTGGAAACAGAAATAACTTGGTTAGGTAATGTGGGATAATATTTCTACAAAGGTTTTATGTTTCAGTTTCTTGACTGACCATTTAAGGACAAGTCAAGGCATGTTTTAGCACTTAAAATTGAAATTATTTCAGGGTGAGGTTGCAAAATTTTCTTTCCAGAGAACGCAGACATATTTCCAGATATTTCGAGGAATGGCATGACAAGGACATAAACAATTGATTTACTTGTCGAATGATCTGTAGGATGGTAAGAACGGTCAGGATTTCTTCTGAGAATTTTAAAGTCTTTTTACCTGCTTAGTTGTTGTAATTCTGGATAACTGAAAATGGGCCTCTGGATCCAGCAACCTCAGCTCTGTATCTTGAGGTGCTTTATGTCTCTTTTCTGTAGCTCACTAAAATACCTTTCCTGCAATACAGTTAACTTACAGTTTTGTAACACTCTTCAGCTGTGATGAACCTTACCACTGTCCTATGGCTTTGTTTGGGCCGATTGCCTAAACACTTGTCAGCTGATTATTCAGCTACAAGATATCTGAATTCCTTTTAGCACTTTAGAATTTTACTGCAAACTGTGCATATTCAAAATGGATTTATATGATCTATTCAAGTTGAGGTCACTATTTAATAGTTGTGAGTTACTTACTGCATACTTTAAAATTCAGATATTTTTATCTCATTAAATAACTTTTCCAGCTCATTAATAGCATTAGGTTGAGGAGACTTAATTAAAGTATTTTTCCATGTAAAAAAATTTCTCAAAATTTACTTAATCTATCATGTTAAGACACTATGTATGTCAACTGTCACATTCATATATCAATATGAATTGTAGTTAATAATTTGTAGTCAGTTTATCATTTTACTATCACAGGATTTTAATTGAATTGGCATGTTATTTATTATACATTAATGTGTAATAAGTAATGGTAATTCTCCATGCCAAGTTATTTAAACTATGACTCTCTGTCATTAATCAAGCCTAAAATCAGCTCATTTTGAAATAAACTGAGCTTTCATTATAGCTTTCCTTTGTCTGAAATGTTCATGAGGCAGAAATTTTGCCTGTGAGTACTAAGTATAAGAACATTTTATTTTTAGTCTGTGTCTCATATCACATTCTTTTTTCCATCTGAGCTGGTTTTGCTTTGAATTTGTTTATACTGTGGGTTTCACACTTCTATAATATAGTGCTTTCATAATGCTAGGCTTTAAAAGCCTCCATAGCATAGGGCTGGGGCCAGGAATTGCCGTGTATGACTGAAAAAAATATATTTCCCAATGTATTTTGGATGATTGAGAGACTGGGTTTTCTCCTCTGGAGAGCGGTCGTATGCTTTAAAACCCTGCCATTTCCTAAGGATCCTGGAACCAGACTGTCTTTGTCATATGTGTCATTATTGACTCCTTGGATAAAACAGCTTCAGAACAGTGTACATATTAAGGAAAAGTTAAAAGTTAAAAGGTCTCTCTTCAAGTCCAAGTGCATTCTGGAGTCTGATGGATATGTTTAATGTTGTGCTAGCTGTGTAGGTGTTCAGGAAAAAGGGTTATATGACAGAGCATTTGTTGCCCTTTAATCTTTTCTGGGTTAAGAAATTAACTTTGTGAAAAACAATTATTTAATTATTTATAAAGTGTCTAAAGCACCTATACTACATAGCACCTACAACACTTGAAAAAGGGATTGACATTAAATATTGCTTTTAATTGGATTGAAAAAAGATTGCAAATTTCAGGTGTATTAAAAAAATCCCAACTGTACACTTTTAACATGTATGTGTGGCTTCATAATTATAAAAAGCATTTATTATCTTTATTTTTGAATATTATTTATCCACATAATTCAGTAGCAGTAATAATACATGTCTACCATGGAAATCCTATATTGTATTATATGTGCAGTAGGCTGTGTTGCTCATTTTTTTCCCCAGATGTCACTTGTTAGGCTCAAACCTTCCATCCTTGAATTGAAAACAATTTTTTTTGCAATCTTTGAAATGCAATTCAACAATTGGACAGAGTGAAACAGTTTCAAAAAATTAAAAATGCAGCTGAGTGTTTGGAGGCAGTAGTTGTCTGTAACTACTTAAGCTTCTTATTTTTCAAAAGATGCAATTAAGATCGAATGTTCCTCAGCGTAAGAAGGCATGTCTCAAGGCAGGTATACGTGGTTAATTTCTTTACACGTTCACATTTTCATAGGGTTGTTCTAGAATAATTTGTGGCATTTGTGACAAATGAAGCAGTATGATGCATGAGGCTTCTTTCCATCAGATAAGAATTCTTTCACTGATAATTAGATAAATAGTTCAAATATCAGGATCCTGAGCATTTAAGTAGATGAAGGGTGGTTTATGTTTCAAAAGAAAACCAAGAACCAGTACACACAAATAAATACAAGCATGTCCCAAATACCTAATCAAGTTTCTGAGAAAGTAAAGGGAAAAAGGAAAATACTTTTAGTCTAGACCCCACTGATTTATTCCGCTGATAGAGTTGAGTTATATTATTAAAGTGTTTCTTAGAATAAAAGTGGGCTGTGTTTTGGGGTCTGGTTGTAGTTTTTATTTTCCTCTAGGAGGAAAGGTATATCAATTTGGCTTGCAGAATCCTGTTTCTTGCTTGCTCTGCAGTTTTTCTTTGTTCCATGTACAGTGCAAGGTTTATATGTATAGAACATACGGATACATACAATACATATATACATACTCTTCTTGATGTTGATGTAGATAGAACAGCATGCAGTTGAAGAAAATAAGTGTAGAAAAATTAGTGAGAAGCAAATTACATGGTAATAGTAGCCATGAGAAATACTTACATTTTTGTAGTAGCATTTGACTGATTATAGGCTTTTTTGAAGTGTTTTTGCTTAGTCAAAATTGCATTGGTCTCTGACAGGTTATGTGGCTGAAAGACTTTCTAGTAGAAATTTTTTTTGGAGTGTACTAAAATCGATTTTACAAACAACTTCAAGTTGATTTTTTTTGGTGGTGATTTTTAAATGTATACAATATAAGTATTTTTGTGAAGCAATAGTTTAGGCCTTTTTGCATTAATAATTAAGGATTGTGTGGTGCCAGGTTTTTTTAGTTTGTTGCTACCACATGGATACATTTTGAGGTTTTATTACTTTTTTTTTTCAGACTGTAAAGTAGATAAAAAAATCTCAGATAAGTAGGTACTTGATACAGGAACAAGTAGCTGCAAAAAATAGGATGATACAAGCATTTACTCTTAATCACCATCTGAAAATAGACGTTTGTTTAGAAATGCACTTACAAATGGCTTTGTATCATTTGTCTGCTGCATTTTTAATAAACGTTGTCAGCAGACTTTCAACCAGCAAAGCTATTCGTATCCTGATCAAGGTAAAAGCCAAGAAGTGACCAAAATATTACATGACAATATTATAAGGAAAATAATGGGAATCATTTAATTTTTTTTTTCAATAGTATGAATCAGATGAACAAGAAAAAAGTGCATATCAAGAGTATGATAGTGACAGTGATGTTCCGGAAGAGTTGAAAAGAGATTATGTGGATGAGCAGACAGGAGACGCCCCTGTAAAAAGGTAAGTAGACTCTGTGAGTCCTTGGTTGTCATTTACATGCTTTTCATCTCGGTACTCTGATTAGTTCCTTTTCTGTTTAATCTATACTCTACAACAATGGGATAGTAATAAAATAATCTTTATGCTACCTGCACAGCTAGAAAGGCCTAACATTTAGATGTCTGGAATGGGGATACTGCTCATCATTACTGCAGAAAGAAACTTAGTGGAAAACCGATTAGCAAGCATTAGATGTTAAATGAAGGTTTTTCTACAACTGCTGTTGTGCCTATGTATGATTTCTGTTGTGTCAAAAGCAATTGTTTACAGACAAATGGCTTGAGACTTGAGCTTCTGCTTTTGAAGAACAACAGTAAACTTTTACAGATTAAAGAAAAATTAAATTCTTCCGTGGCTTGAAGGCAGTAATTCGGAATTTTAAATTCTCTGTAAGAAAAAGAGAGACACAAACACACACACACATATGTGTGTATATATATATATATATATGAATATACATACTCTATTTTGATGAATATATATTCAAAATATTTTATTTATATACATATACAGAGAAGGCAACTCTGTAGCCTTTAAAAGGATCTGAAATATAAATTTCTGTTTAGTACCCTGTACTACTTAAATGTCCATTCAGACTTCATGAAGCAAACTAACATTATTTGTATGTAGAAGATTGCAGGGGAACTAGAAAGCCATCACTTGGTTCAATGCAGAGGACTATTTTTTTTACAGAATAACTCTTAAGGATAAAATATTGTTAGCATGATTTCATAAGGTACATCACATAAACTACTTCATTTCAAAGATCTGATGGAGATATTGATAAAAATTACTTAATTGGAACAAACCACAGTCACTGTCCATAGCTTTGTGCTGTTAAGTTGAAGCATTCTGAACTTTTCTAAGAATGTCATTTTGAGGTATGGCAGCTGGCTGAAGGTTTCCCTTACAGAATCATAGAACATCTCGAGTAGGAAGGAATTCATAAGGATCACTGAGTCTAATTCCCTGCTTCTTGCAGGACTACAATTTATGAAAAATCTAATATTCTTTTTAGCTTCATCTCCCTCAAATTTGTTTCTTTTCCAGATAGTCATTTTCAGCTGTAGTTTACTAGTCTGCCCCTGTTCTGTTGTGACTTGCATTATTTTCATTTTCTTTACTTCATAAACTATGAGCTTGAGTCAGAGTGGATAAAATGATTGCTGAGGCCAGACAGAGGCTTGCAGAACTCAAGCCTTGGACTACAACTCAGAAACTCCCTGCTCTAGCACAATTTTATAAATATTAGGCCAGGCTTCTTTCTTTGAATGTTAGCATCCTAACCCAGTTATGCTTTGGCATAAATAAAATATTGCACTGTAGGAGATCCTGTCACATTAGTAGAAAGAGGAAGGAAGGATTTCTTTTCTACTAATATTATTTGTATGTCCTTGAATATAATAGGCAGTCTCATTTGGTGTATTTTGTTTTGCTTTAGCATTTCTCGAGAAACTCTGAGGAGCAGAAAGAGATCAGATTATAACCTCAATAAAGTGAATGCACCTATCCTAACAAACACGACACTGAATGTAATAAGGCTTGTTGGTGAGTAGAACAATTGTAGGTTTTTTATGTATATTTCTTATTTTAATGTAAACCTATGGTTTAGAGCAAATTGTTTAAGTCAATTTTAAGGCTTTTAAAAATACACCTAGTTGGGGTCTATTTCCGCTCTTTGAAAATGTGAATAAAATAGAAATAAAACACCAAACCAAAATATTTTTTAATTAAATAGACAAATTTGATTATACCTTGTGAGTTATTTTTACTTTGAAAATTAATCTACATGCATATATAGATTTTAACCATTAATGGTGGAATATTTGTTTACAATATTGAATATAGAAAACCAGTGGAGATAGAAAGGGAACAGATTATTGTTTTGTCTTGCTGATGTGTCTTGGTGGGTTAAATGCTTAATTTTAAAGTAGTATAGTTCAAAAGTAAGAACTTAAAGATTGGGGTGTTTTTTGCCCTTTCATTGCTCAAATTCTCACACGCACAATAACTATTTTTTTTCTACATGGTAGACAACTAGAAGAAAAGTGCCCTTCCATACTGGTAATTTTAGTAATTGGAATGCATCATAGTAATCCCTGGGGAGTTTAGGGAGTCTCTATCCTTGGAGGTAATCGGGATGTGGCTGCACAAGCCCCTGTGCAACCTCACCTCCTTAGACCTGCTCTGAACAGAAGGTTGCAGTATATGACCTCTGAAGGTCCTTTCTAGCCCCAAGTTTTCTATGGAAATGCTCTCCTCCAATACTAAGTGCAATGAGATTGAATTTTTTTTTTTTTTTTGGTGTGTGTGTATGTGATCATCACTTCTATTTGATTATCTAGATAATTGTATGATAGCAATTTCCTGCTACTGTTTTCATTTTATTTTTAGAGATGGGGAAGTAACTACCTAAATTCATCAGGTTAGGCAGAAGAGAGGAATTGTTACATGTTATATTAATGAGGTTTGTCTTCAATGTTTATATGCTTGGAAATGACTGTGGAACTTCAGAGTAAGCTGTTCTTAAAAAACACTACTCTGGCACCTGGTTAGTACCTTTTGTTGTCATAGAGGGCAGCATGTAAATCAGAAATTAATTTTCTACAACTTTTTTACATTTTTTTGCCTCTTGGAACATTCCATCTAAAATATAGACCTGAAATAAGAATTAAGATTATTCTGTTTGAGCCCGGAGGGCATCTGAGCACCAAGCAGTCTTTCACTCACTCCTTCCCCTCCAGCGCTGGGAAGGACAAAATGAAGCAAAAGGCACAGGAATGGAGATAAGGACAGAGAGGGTTGGGTCACCCATTATGGTTCCAGGCAACAGACAGATTCATTAGAGGAAGAGAAAAAAGAACATCACTAATTCAAATGCTAACAAAACAGAGTGGGACAATGAGAAGCGCCACCACATCCCCAAAACACCTCTCCCCATTCCCTGCCTTCTTCCCAGGGTCTGCTTTGCTCACGATTTCTCTACCTCCTTCCCCAGAGCAGTGCAGGGGGGCAAGGGATGGGGTTTATGGTCAGTCCACCACTTCCTCTTCAGGATTGGGGAGCACTCCTCTGCATTCTTCCCCTTCTCCACGTAGCTCCCCTCTCACAGGAGATAGTCCTCCACAAACTTTGTATCTGGCATGAGTTCTTCCCATGGGCTGCAGTTATTCCTGGGCTGCTCTGGTGTAAGTCACCCCTGCATGTTGTAGTCCTTCCAGTGCCAAACCACAGCAGTGAGGGCTGTCTTTTCCCTCAGAGTCCTGGCCTTCTTCAGCCATAGCTGCCTGCTCTGGCATGGGGTCCCTCACAGGCCGCAGGTCAGACTCTGTTCCTCTGATGACCTCTGTGGATGGCAAGGGGATGGCCCTGCCGTCTCACCATGGGATACAGAGGACTCTCTGCTCTGGCGTACCTCCCTGCCTTTATCCTCCTTCCTTCCGCTGACCTTGATGTTCACACAGGTGTCCTTCTTGTAACACCTTCTCACAAATCCCCACCCCCTTTTAGGTTCCCCTTCTTAAATAGTTATCACAGAGACACAGCCACCATCACTAACTGGCTTGGCCTTGGTCAGTGGCAGGTCTGACTTGGAGCTGGGGGAGCTTTTGAGAAGCTACCAGAAACCCTGCCACACAAACCCAGCACATTATGTCATAACTTTTCTAGTACTGATCTGTGAGATAGGCTGGAGAGATTTGTTTGCTACCTTCTAGTATAAGGTTTTCCTCTTAAAAAAATTTAGGATTGAATCTAGAAATCACACATGGCACATTCGTGCAAACCACTTGGTCTTCTTCCATTCTCAGCCCCTGCTCCCCATTCCCTAACTCTATGTGCAAGTAGGTGGAACTGCAGTTCTAGTTTTCCAGTTTTACATAAGTAATCTTTATATTTGTGGATTATAGATGTAACTCCAGACATAAACATTACTTTCAAAGCTCATATATATGCTTTCTTCCCCTTCTGGAAATAACATTTAATTTCCAATTTTTGTGCTATTGGGGATGTTTTCTATTGTTTCTGTAATGACTGATATAGTGGTACTTGGAACATAGAATTGGAAAGGAACGTCCTTCAGCCCCTGTTACAGGAAGACATCATTTAGTACTGCCTGTAAATATGCTTGGATTTGAGCTCCAGCTTAAAAATACTTGTTTTGTTCACACTATTCTAATAGGAATTCTATTCCAGAAGCCTCATCAACCTAATGGTTAAAAAAAAAAAAAAAAATATTATCCACCAGTTTTCTGCCTGCTCGATCTTATGCCAAAATAAAACTTGAGGTTTAGCAGATCATCTTGTTCATTGATGCATACTGCCCTGCTGCTTTTACAGAAAGTAATCCTATTTCTTCCAGTCTTTGATTTGCTAAACTAAATGTGCCAAGCTTCTTCATATCCTCTGTACTTATCTGCCAGAAGCTCAAGTTCCCTACTTTCTTACAAGCTTGTTTTCTCCTCTTGTTATACACTTGTCAATATCATGTGTAATACTCTGGATGAGATCTCACTGCATTGCGTCACTGTTGTATCACAGCATCCTGGTCACAAGTTTGCCCCTCTTTTGCACCTCTTTGGATTTCTTATAGCTTCCTTGTACTGGCAGTTCAGTTTCTCTGTAATGAGCTTGTACAGCCATCATATCGTTCACTTTCTGAGTTTTTTCCAAGGGATGAGCTACTAGTTCATAGTAGAAAGATGAATGTTTTTATTTACTTGGTCCCCAAATGCATGACTTTACATTTTGTACTACTGAATTTCATCCACTTTTTATTACAGCAGTCATCAGGTCCTCCAGTTCCTCCTGTATGTTATGTCAGTCTTTTTCTGTTTTGATGGTGCCTCCTTAGTTTTTTCCATTATCACACTCTTATTGTTATGCCAGAGTCATTCATGAAAATACTAACGAAGAGACCAGTTGCTGGGAACTCCACTAGTAGCTTTTCCAGATACCTCCTTTTTCAACACACTCCATTCTGTCTTCTCTTTTATTAAACCCTTACTCATTTAAAAAACTCTAGGTTCACTTTCTTACTGTGCAGTATTTTTAAGTTAATACTTTCACTAAATCCCAGATAGATGAAATGTACTGTGTCCTTTGTCTGGAAAATGATGTAGGTTCCCTAAAAAGAGCATATATCTTAGTCTGGTACAGTTCACTTCTGGTGGATCCATGATTTTTTTAACCTTAGTTTTGCATTTGTATTTCTGCTTCTGTCACTTCCATACTTTCTTCAAAACTTAATCTGAAGCTCTGCATCGTACAGATTAAAGCAGTGGATCAATAGTTGGTTGGATGACTATTTTCCTCTTCTTGAATATATTGTTATTTGATGTTTTTCGATCATAGCTGTACTGCTTATTGCCCACTGTGGTGGTTTGACCTTGGCTAAATGCAGGGTATCCACCAAGTTGCTCTATTGCTTCCCCCTCATCCTCGCTTTTTCTCAACAGGGCAAAAAGGGGAAAGAAAATAAGATAGGAAAAAACCCAACCCTTGTGGGTAAAACAAAAGCAGTTTTAATATAAGCAAAGTGAAGCAAAGGTCTGTGTGGGGAAGCAAAAAGCAAAACAGATTTATTCTCTACTTCCCCTGAAGAGGTGATGTCGGCCCTTCTCAGGAAGCAGGGCTCCGACATGTGTAGAGATTGCCTCAGAGGACCGAGGGTGCCCCCACCCCCTTCCTCCTTTTTCCCAGCTTTATACTTGAGCAGATGTCACATGGTATGGAATATCCCTTTGGTCAGTTCAGGTCAGCTGTCCTGGTTCTGTCCCCTCCCAAGATCTTGCCCACCCTGTCCCACTGGGGGGGTGGAAATGTTGGAAGGAGCCTTGGTGTTGGTGTAAGCACTGCTCAGCAGTAGCCACAACACCAGGGTGCTATCAACACCCTGCCAGCTCCCAGCATAAAACACAGCACCGAGAGGGCTGCTACAGGGGAAAACCAATTCTGGCTCAGCCAGACCCAGTAAACCCACACAGGTTATTACACTGATTATCAGACTGGTGATTTCATGGCCATTTTTTATGACATCCTGCTTACATTGCTCCTGTAGCTTGACTGTTTTAAGGTCTTTTCCAGCTCATTCTCAGTGTGGTTGAAAGTGGCCAGTTCAGTTTTATTAGTCACTCTGTTCCCCTTCCCCTCACTTTCATCACTGTCATTATCATTGTCCCTAGTGAAAACCAGGACAAGATATTCATTCTTGCTTTTGGACTGTCTTGTTTGTCTACAGTTTCTGTCCCTCTCGTTTGGTTTGCCTTTGTTAGTCTTGGGACTATTGGGAAACTCCTCATTTTTACCATCTTTGGAAAATTTAGTATTGGCAAGACTTTTGGTACTTCTAGCTCTTAAAATAACTTACTGAGTGAATAGGTCTGTTTTCCCTCTTTGTCCTTGTCCTAGTCATTCTTTGCTTTTAGTTTGCAATTTCTCATGTTTCTAATACTTAATGACCCCACTTCACTTTTATCTTAATAGTGGGTTTTTTTTTGAGGAATACCTACCATTTGATATCATACATGAAACAGGGTTTTTTTGCACTGTGTTTCTGTTAGACATAAACTGCATATTACACCTCTACTACAGAAGTTGAAAATGCCTTCATCTTTTGTCATGGCTTTTAGCCTTCGCATACACATAGTTAATTCACTTCTTCCAGGCAGCATCCTCAGGGGCATCAGATGTATTTCTTTAATAGTTAATGAGTACAGAAACAACAAACAAATAAAATGCCACTATTTAGCCAGACTATTGGATTTTTAGTTTTTTCTTCCTTCTTATTTCACCCCTTTTCCCTTGAATCATCCTACTAAATGTGAAGATAAGCAAGTTGTTGCTTAGCAGATTTAGCTGGATGTGATGCTAGGTTGTAGGAGATCCAGGTATGATCCACTCCACTGGGTTTTCCCCTGCAGACAGGAATACTGTGGAGCGTGCCCACAGTATTTTAACAGCAGTCTCTGCTGATGCTATTGGAAGGCTACGGTTTGTCTCGCACCGTCTCAGATTTTTGACTAGGTAAATGCCACACTACATAACACTAATTTCAAGCAGTAAAACTGAGATGGTGGTTTAGGATCCCTTCATTATCAACAGGGAGCTGTAGGTAACTTCAGAAGATAATAGAATTTGTTGTCTGTCCTGGATGTCTCTGCTTGCATGTCATCGTATAGATATCTTAGCACTTGTCTTCTGGAGCTGCTTGCCCCTCTGCACAGGAGATCTAGGCAACCAGTGTAGGCTCAGGGTCTAGTTTTCAAGTAAAGTTGGACGGAGTGAATTGCATATGCAAGACCAGTGGTGTGGCACCTCAAAAAATAAGCAGGAGCCTAATGTTGTATGGAGAATACTATAGATCTGTCCTAAGTTCTATTCCTTGAAAATAAGGCTCTATTTTAAGAGACATTTGTTTTTGTGGCAGTAACGGGGGTACTAAAGCAGGTTTAATCTCTGCTACATTTTGTCACTGACATTCCTGCCTCCTGTATGTTGCATCAGCATGACTTTTGGTAGATCTAGATCAGCTTCCTGATCTTAATTAAAAAACAAATAATAAAGGAAACTAGGTTTAAAAAGGGAAGTCTGGAGTGAGGTGAAGATGCAGTTTTAAATTGCCTAATCAAGTAACAGAAATTGTTGCCTCAGTTTTTAGAAATGTTATGTGAGTACTAGTGCTCAGTGAATGAGTATAACAGTGCTCATAACCCACTTTGAACTATTTCTGTGTGCTGTATGTTTTGTTTGGGGGCTAGATGAATAATACAAAGTGTAGCTTAATATTTATAAGCCACATAAATGAGTTGCTATGAATAACTTAGCACTTTTGGGAGCTGCTATAACTTAATTTAAATTTCAAGTGAACAGTTAAATTTATCTGGTTTTCCCTCAAGTTAATAAACCAAGTAATTATTTGTCTGTCTCTGGTATAAAGTAACCATTAGATTAATTTATAAGGTTAATTTTTTCCTATCAAACCACTGTGTGTTAACTTGAAATGTAAGGGAAGAATCAACTTGTATTTAAATTTATATGGAATATTTTGACATAAGTCCTATACATCAACAAGAATAATTAATGACTGTGCTATTGTATATATTGATTGATTTCTTATCTTAATTAATATCTTTCTGACTTAAGAAATGGTTTAATGGATATTTCTTAGGTTGAGGTTTTTAATGTGAGGTTTTTTTGCCTCATTTTTGCTTTTGTTGTGAATGTTTCTGGGGAAGAAACCCTTAGATTTTGTTTGCTTTAAAACCCATTAACTTTTAAGAAAATAATGGTGATGACAGAGTAACTGATTGGTCACATAGCATAGAACCTCATGGAACTTAAACTTAGATTGTACAGTCTTTCAAAATTATATAATTACTATGAAGTTTTCACTTTTTCCGTCAAAGTGGCATTTTAGCTCGCAAAGTATGTTGTAAGAAGCTGTATATTTGGAATTCTGAGATGCCCTAGGATATTATTTTACTAATGACCACAGATATGCTAAAACTCAAATACATATTATTCAGGAGGGTGTATATTTATTTACCTTTTTGGTTTTAGTGATCAGTGTTATACAGATTAGTCTGATAGGGAGTACTCTCTACTTACTGTCTTTAAGGACAAAAGAAGCACTGGAAATAATACTTCACAAGAAACTTGGCAAATGTTCAGCAGTTTTAGCTATTAACTGAGAGCCTCTAGAAAGTCAAGCTACTTCGAGTTGCTGAAAATCTAAGTGGTATTTTCAAGTATTTGTGGAAGTTTCTAGCACAGTGTGGATTTGGGCTGTAAGCATTGTTTGGAAATGCTCTCATATACCCCTTTTCCACCCAGTGTAGGACCTTTAGTGAAACTAGGTGACAATATAGAAGTTAAAAGTTGGCATCCTCTTAGAGCAACTAGGAGGAAATGTTCTTGGAACATTTGTTGTGTCAAGATGCTGAGTGATGTGGTAATAGAGAAATGTTCTTGGCATCAGAAGATTTTTACGGGGACAGTATTTGGGCAGTGTGCAGTATATAGCCCTTTGGAAAAACATAAGATACTGCCCGAGAGATTACCTTGAATATGCACCCCAGCTGCGCAGATACTTGGCAATCTCACTGTCCAGAATGTGACACATCACCCTTACATTGTGTATAGGTTGCAGGCTAGTTTAAAAATGTGTTTATCACAGAGTAAGTGGGAAAAATTAGCCTGTGGCAATACAGAATATTCAGATGGCATGTATGAAGGTGACAGATGCTTTGATTAGGGTACCATCCTCTCCCAAACATCTGAAAATTTCCACATTGGGCTGTGCTGGGTTTGGCTGCATTTGGTTTTCCCTTTTGGAAGACAAATAGAATTTTTAAAGTCTGCTTTTCAGTTTGTTCATAATACTGTGTGTCAAAACATTAATAATTAAGCATAGAATTACTGGGCTAAACTGCCAAATATTAAATGTTACAACCGGTGTCAAATCTCCAAAAATAACAAAATACATGCTTGTGTCTATTAGCAAAGTGGGGCACAGATGCATAGTGTACAAGCAGGGAGTTTAAGGTAGATAGAAATCTGGAAAGTAGCAATGTCAGGTTATTGCTTGATTCTTACCATAGTGCTATATCATCTTACCAGGTGTATAGCTGTATTGTGTACTTGTCAAATTAACATTATTTTTACTGATCTACACAAGTAATTGCTTAAAAAAGTTAAAATAACTCCCCCTGATACTAAAAGCTAGTTTCTTAGTTTCTCTGCTTAAAACAACAATTTCTGTATCGATTAGTAATTTACTTTGCTGAGCACAGCATTAACTTAAAAAAAACAGTGTTACTGACTACAGGAAAAAGGAATTTAGCACCCTCATGTATTTTTTCCTAACCTGTCACATCAAAACATGTCTGGAATATGACAGTTTGTTAAATAATCTGCTATAACCTACATGCAGGATAGACTGCGTTTATGTTTTGTTTTAAAATTGCTGTCTGTTATTATAATAACCCAAAGTTTATTATATATTCTTTATGTTTTTAAGATGTTAATAGGGTAAGCAGTATGTCATTTTTGAGCTAGCCAGCAGGAAAAGCAGGAATCTGCAATATCAGGGTGTTCATTAAGTATGCTTCTTGTATGACCCTGTCCAAAGATCCATGCCCTATGCTGGAAAACATAATCACTAAAAAGTATAGGCCCTGTGAACTAGACCTTTAGGGAAAAATGTCATTCCAAGTCCAAATCCTGTGATCAGTTTGACTCTGCTAACCTATAGAAGAAGATCCTGAGGCTTGGTGTTTTTTTTTATATTTTTTTGATTTTCCTAAGTCAAAACCACAACAACAGAGGACAGGAAGGAAGAGAAGGAATTATTCTTCTCCCAAGGTGTGCCAGGATCGCAGCATCTTCCTCTCCTGTCAATCTGTCCCTCTAGAAACATTTCAAACATAAGTCTTAAACTTATTTGGGTTTTTCACCCCGGGATAAAAAGGAAGGAGAGCAGGAAATGTTATGTTACTGATGTGAAACACATTATTCCTGGAGTTGTTGGGTGAAATCCAGTCTTGGCCATATAATTTTTATACTGTGTTTTTCTATTGCTTGAAAAACATCCATCCATATGTGCATATATAAACACACTAATGCATAAAATCATCAGTGGCTCTATATGTCATTTGCCAGAGACTACTTTAGGGGTTTATTATTTTTTGGCTAAATGAAACTGAAACTTGGAGAGATTCCAGGAAGTTGTATAGTTTGAATTTGGTACCAGAGGGCCAAGAATAGTTCAAGACATTTCAATAGAGATTAACATCTACATTTGGAGAAGTCTTGAGACATTTGTGATGTTTCAGTCATTATATTTAGCTTTGATTTTAAACCTCCCAACCTCTAAAATATTACTAAGTTATTCATAATCAGTATTCAAGGCTAAATAATAAACTTTGTGAAGCTGATTTTGAGTTTGTCAAACTCAGCACTGTCTTTGAAGCATTTGTGCTGAGGAAACTGATCTTCTGTATTTAATTTTTAAGGGAAATACATGCAGATGATGAATATTCTGAAACCAATTGCATTTGATGTGATCCACTTCATGTCCCAGCTCTTCGATTACTATCTGTATGCAGTCTATACGTTTTTTGGCCGAAATGATACGGTAGGTAGAAACATTATTCATTTCCAAGTACCACTGTACACACAAAATGGGAATACAGAGATCTCTTTATTTAAAGTACTGCCTAATATGTAATCCCCAGAAGAATTAGTGGCAACAGAATGGATTTGAATGCAGGAGCAAGAAAAGGCTGATTAGATCAGCAATAAGGGGAATAAGTACTGGGAGCATCATTATCACTGGGACATGAATCCTATTATGTTTTGAATAGAATCTGTACTCTTTTATTCCAGCAGTTATTTGAAAGAGAGGAAAGACATCACGAAATAACTAAAAGTACTGGCAGAAAGTGGGGAACTTGCAGTAGTCTGCAGTAGGGTGATGGTTTGGAGCCTAGAGAGTACGAGGTGTTTTCTTAGAGAAGAATAGCAAAAGGAGGAGGAGAAGGGGGCTGTGAAAGCTAAGTAGTAACTCAGCTTTAAGAGGTCTGAAATAAACTTTTTCAGCTCTAGTATTCTTCTGTCAAACTAATTGTATTGATGAAAAAAACGTTTTTGAGGTATCTTGTAGTTGAAATAAATACTTGTTGGCAATGTCTGAACATAACATTGGTCAACTTTCAACAGAATTGTCTTAAAGCATTTATGGAAAGCTGCACATAAACCAAATTTTCTCCTTTCTTGGATCCTAAATGACCCCACAAGTAATAATATTGTGGGGTTCCAAATTCATCATCATCTGTTGGCAAATGATAAAGGATTTTCAGACTCAACATATGGTTCTAAATGGTTTTGAGCTGTTCTCTTTGGCAGGACAAATGTGTTTGCAATTTGTGTTTAGAAGATGGGTGGTTCTGATTTTTTGTTTGTTTTTTTAAGATAATTTTTTCCTATTGGTTTAGTCAGCTGCTCCGGTATTCACATCATGTTTTATTTATATTTTTTTGCACCTCTGTTTTGTGCTTTTAAAGCCCATACCGTGTTCTTCATTAGAGAACAGCAGAGTGCTAGACAGGTAAACATTATAGCAGATGGGTGGTAAAATTGTGATGGTTTTATAGTGTGCCTAATTTTTGTTTAGACAGATGATTTTCCATGGGAAACATAATGCTTTACAGGGGGTCTATGAATGTAATGAACCCTCTTGTAATGCTGCTTAAATGTCCTTACTCCCCATAGTGTTTGTAAATTTTTGGAAAGTAGAGATGGGTGATAGTATATGATTTAGACCGCTGAGTGTTCCTGTTTTATTTACAAAATAGCATCAAGTGGGATTCTTAAAAGTATTCTAGTAATACAGATTCCTTAAAAATGGTTAAAATTCTTTATGAATATTGTGCTATGTTGTATGTGTGAGTTAGTACACACATAAGAAGAGTGATTAAGTGTACAGAGTTTGTCAGTTCAGTGAAAACCAAGGATTTAAAATATACATGTTGTATTCTATGTCCAGTCATGTTGCTAAGTCATTGCTTTTTCCAGACCTCTTTAGAACGATTATCCTACGTAGTCAGTATTTGACTTTCTTCACTGTCGAGAGTTGCACACCACTGTAACCAGAATTGCTCTTTTAAAACCTTTTGAATTTGTGGAATGCAAGTTAAGGCTGACTTTCCTCCTTATCTCAAATTATGGGGCAACCTAACATGAAATTAAAAGGAACTAACTATATTTAATATCTGCTCACTAGAGTGTAAGATGTTCGTGAACATGCCACAGAATAGTTTTCCTTAGCAGAATAAATTTGAGGTGTTTTATTTTTTTTGAGAAGACATAATAATTTCTAAACCAATAGCAATTCTTATGGAAAACACTTTTTTTTTTTTTTTTTAAATATAAGAGGTTATGTAGAATTGGTGATCAGTAAAATTATTCTGTGAATTGTCTAATGCTCTGCTTATTAGCCTTACTTGTGGTGTTAAAATATCTACCATTTTGCATATAGAAATAGCAAAAACTTCCATGAAACAAAGCAGTTATACTGATGAGTGACATGTTCTGTGTGAAGTCATGAGGCTCTGTCCTTGTGGAATAATACTAAACAACAATCTTTTTTTGGTTTTTGATTGTTTGTTGTCGTGTTTTTTTTCCCCTCATACATGTGGATGCACAATTCTGTCCAGGCTGTAGTTGGTTGCTTGATAAATGTGGAGTTCTTGATATGTAATGTGGAAATCTAAGTTTGGTTTTAGATTCTTTTTCATTCAGGTATGTTTCAAATATGAAAATGCCATTTTCTAGAAAGAAATATATAATTATAGAATAAGTAAGTGACAGTTACTAATAGCTATTGAAAATTAGTAATTGAAAGACAGAAAGGAAAAGAGTTAGTGGCAGATTGTTTGATGTGTAGTTTTGATGCAGGTGCAGATTTCTTAAAATAAAACTTGTAAAAACATTTTTAAATATATGTATTTTTTTCCTTTAAGCTGGTTATTTTTTCCTGGTTGTTCTTACCTTAACAGGGAGAACATCCAGTCTTGGATTTGCAGGTCCTTATGGCCATGTCTTGAAAAACTGCTATATGACATTAAGGAGGAAAAAAAGAGAATTAAGGGTGTGTTTCTTAAAGGGAAGAAAGTTATTTTAATTTTCACCCATATACTTGCAAAATCAAAGGCAGTTCAGAACTGATACTTCTACAGTAAAAATGTGAAGGAAAAATACAAATTATTTTTGGAAAAAGGCTTACTTCACCTGTAGAGAAACAAAGGTGTAAACGTTCTTTTATCAAATGTGGACACTAGGATAGTGATTTATGTCTCCTAAATCAGGTTATAGATTTCAGCACAGTGTAATTCAGATGGGAATTCAGCTCAGGTGTAAATTTTCATTGAATACATAGGAGGATTGGGGCAGATGGACATCTTAAGTCAGAAATGTTAGATGCAGTAAATGGGGACCTAAATTATAACGTTTTGTATTTAAAAAGAGCAGATGAGATCACCTGAACTTGAACACTTCCTTCCATGATTTAGTGAATTGAAAGGAAGTCGAATAATACAACAGTGCTCCACACATTGTTCGGTAAATTGCCTTTTGGTGTGACTCACATACCAGAACTGTACTGAAATACTTCCAGATTCTTGATGTAAATGTGTGTTTCTTAAGCTGTCCCATTTCCACTTCCTTTATTGT
Organism: Athene cunicularia; assembly: GCF_003259725.1. NCBI lineage: Eukaryota > Metazoa > Chordata > Aves > Strigiformes > Strigidae > Athene > Athene cunicularia. The sequence goes on along the minus strand of NW_020799095.1, from coordinate 27,362,007 downwards.
GTTAGTTTGCTCTTTGTTTTTCTAATTGGAAGTAGAAGATAAGTACCTACATTAGTTATGCATGTTGAAACAGATCCTCAGCTGTTATAATTCTCATTGCATTTACCAGGAAATCAGTGTAGCTATATTGATTTATCCCAGCTGAACATATGCCCCATATTACTTCTGAGCCGTGAACATGAAGGTGGCACATTACTCAGGCAGATCTTTGTAAGCATTAATACTGTCTGTTTTATAAGGATCAATGGATATAATTTTCCATATGAAAGTTAGATATTTAATAAGGAATTATAAGAGATTTTGTAGCTTGAGAAATTAAGACCATTTAGCTTGGGTGTGGTGTGCATGCAGCTCTCAGTGGGGGCATTGTGGTGCAGCATTCTGGGCTCATTGCCCAAATAAGAAAATCTAGAGTCTTGCACCTAAATACAGTATTATAACAATAAAGGATACTGTTTGTTTATGGGTATGAATCATAAACTGCTAGCTTCATGAGAGGTACTTGTGTCATTCTTCATACCAGTGCAGCGTTGAGTTCCGTGACCTCTGTTGATTTTCTTTTCATTTTGTATGGTTGCGATTATGTGCTAAAACTTTAATGTAAGTAAACTGTAGCTAGTGTTTACAAACTGAAGTTTTGCTGTATCACTGTAAAGTTTAAACCAATGGGTTCTCCTTTCCTGACTTAAATAGAAAGTGTCTCTTCCAGTTTGAGTCAACGGGACTGGGCCTCAGTAGCAGCAGATTACGCACCACACTGAACAGAATCCAGGAGAGTCTGATTGATCTAGTAAGTACTTGGATTTTGTTAATGCTTAGTGAAATAAAGGTCTGTGTAGGAAATTCAGGAATTGTATTTCATTGTGGCTTTCAGATTTTTCTCTCTCTTCATATACAGTATGTGTGTGTAATGACAAATGCTTGGTTTCATGGCATATCATGATGTAGATATTATTGTATGAACTAACTTGTTTCTAATATACAACAAAACTAGTTCAATAGCTTTTGCTAGATGTAACAACAAAATTATGTATTTAAATCTAATGTATTACAGTTCATGTAATAGAGAGGCATTCTGGTATTACCCTTATTAAATGAGACGTTTAATTAAAAAAAAAAAACAAACAAAAACCCAAACAAACAACGTAATAGGTGATTCATTTTTCTTTAGTAAAGGAATAGCAAACCAGTAAGCTGTCTGGAAGATCATTCACCTTATAAGATAATAGTAGTATATTAAGGCCTTTGTTAAGTCATTTCTGAATTATGGGAAACTTTCCCTGATGCATTTTATAGATTATGTCCGATTGGCCACTTCATGAGTTATTTTCAAAATGAGAAAAGTAAATATGACGCTTGTGTCACATTGATAGTAGAAAGTGAAGAAATTTTCTAACAGTATCGTAAAAGACTTGTATTAATATCATGGATGCTTCAGGGAGTATTTATTTTCTAAGGCTTCTGCCTTAGAAAAAATAAAAGACAGATGCTCTACTCTGACTTTCACAAGGATTTGGCACTCCACAGAACTGTACGTTATACATTTTATATCGAATCCTAAACTGTTCTTTCAGAGAAGCCTCTTAAAGGGTTTTGGGGCCATTTCTTAGATAGTCACTAGAGGGAGCATAAGATAACTAAAAACCCCCGGCCTCCATAAAACAGGAAAAGTCTAGTCCTATCGATATTCAGCACAAAGGCAGTGTATTCAGAAAGAAAAAAACTGTTTCTAGGGAGATCTTGCAAAGGAATCGGTTAAAGATTATGGAAAAATGGCAAGTTCTGGAATTAATTTTTTTAACTTACTCTGTAGTCACAGTTCCTGACGGTATTTCAGTCTTGCATTTTTCATCGTCAAAATAATTAAAAAATTTCTAGGTGTAAATTGGAGAAATAACAAGACTTCTTTTTCTTTTTCAGTCATTTAACAATGCTGTTACAGATAATGTTAGTGTGAATTGAAATTAATAGCTATGTTCCAGGTAAGATTTGAAAGGAGGAAGAAGTCTTAGCTAACTACTATTAACTTAAAGGCTTTCTGTGAGGTTATTAATATCTTATGAACTTATGCTCCTCTTATGCTATAAATAGAAACATTTTGCTTTTTGATTCATGAGGAAGAAAAAAAGTCTTCTGAGTATTTTTATTGCTTGCTTATTTTTAAGAGTTTGTGAAAGTTGAGATTAATCTTACTTTGTCATAAAATGGGTATTTCTCATGACTGTGTGGACTGTTCTGGACTGCTCTCAAAATTCTTCTCTCGTCTTAGATAATTCTAAATTGCTTTCTGAAAATATTAATGTTTGTGTTGTAAGGTTTAGTCTCATGGCCTGTTGGGAGTATTGTATTTTTGCGTTGTCTTCTATTCATGGTAACTTCATTAGGGACTATCATTTCTGTTGCATTTCAGTTCCTGATAGCAGTATCTTTCAGTATTTTATTCTCATAAAGATAACCTGAATCTGACAGTTTTGAATCTGTGGCTAAGGCTCTGACAGAATTGCATGTAGATCAGAATAGTTCCTCTAATCTGCCAGTGCCTGTGATGGTTGACCTCTATGATCTGTGTCAATTGTTCAGTAATTTAGACTGTATCTTTCCTAGATTTCCTCTTGAACTTTGTCCAAGAATAGTTGGAGGGTTTAGAGGCCATCTCCTTCAGCTTTTTATAGACTTTCTGTCGTTCCTGTTTGCAACTGAAGTGGTGCTATCTAATTTACATCAGATACCTTTTAGGATACTACTTTTATTATTCAGCTGGATTTTAAGATTCCTTTGTCAAGAAAAAAGCAAAGTGGAAGGGTGTTCCACTTCTGGCGAAGTAAAGCCAAACTGCTCTAACGTTCTTTCTCACATCTTTGTAGCATCTTCTGTATGAAGAGTATGGAGGTCGATTGGAGATGTTCCCAATAGGAACTTACGGAAGTGCTCTATTCTAAGTTTATACTTCCCTATTATTACAGTGCAAGAACTGTATGCCCTTTTAGTACCTACTGTACTTACAGTGCACTCACCATACTTGAGAGAGAAGTACTATCCTGGTTTTCAGTTGGACCACTGAGAGAGAGTTGGGTTTCTGACTCAGAGCCACTGAGCAAAAAAGACTGCAGCCATTTAAAACACTTCCTCTCCTCTTCCCTGCATCCCTCCTCATGCATCATGTACCCTCTGCTTCTGCTGGAGGGTCCTTGTCCCCACTAAGCAGTACTCAACAATAGCTGAATCGCTTCTCTGTTTCGTAATCTAATACTTCACAGTAAAGCCAACTGTACTTTATAAACTGCAGCAAATCCACCTGCAGTTTAGATTAATGTTTTAGACTGTGAACAGGAAATAGCTGAGATATGGACATGCCTTTGGTCATGTTAACTTCATCATAGGGCAATAATGTGACACCTTAGCTGTGATACATATTATTCAAAGTCTGTATGCTGCTCCTACACTGATATAATAATAGACATAGTGAAAAAAAAACCCCAAATAATAACCATCAAACCTCATGACTTCAGTTGGAAGTAAAAGTGCCCCCCCCCCTCATATTTATGATACAAAACCATGTTTGTAACTTGTATGATATAATCCAAATTATAATGATGAAGGGATTTAACTCTTTACCAGACTGAGCAAGCATGTTCTACAGGCACTACTGCTTTAAATATGTTTCTATTTAAAATAAATACACCAATAATGAGGTTTTGTCCAGGTATGGCTTTTGTTAATCTCTGCACTGCTAGTATTGATACTAGTTTTAAGTATGGTCTGTAATTTCTTTAGATAGGTAAATGAAATAGGTTTAGTTAAAAATTTTTTAAAAAGGGACCTACTGGTTTGCTTTCTTATAGTAAGTTATGTGGAAGTGTTCTGGGAGGTTACAATGATTAACCAGTTTTCTGTGTCTGAGCTACTTGTAGGCTAATTCAAAAGTATAAAAAATACAAGCACTTTGAGTATTTGCTTTAAAGTTGATTAGGGTGCAGTTTCATTTTTGAGAGGTAAGATAACAATATGACTTTTAAAAATTTGTTTAGCTGCATTGCACTGAACTTCATACCTGTATCTGAACTTCCTGTTCAGGCCTTTCCACAGCTAATACAAAATAACTTCAGTACAGATTTCTGCCATGCAACATCTTCAGAGCAAATAATTTGGATCCTCCAGAAATAGCACTCTGCAAACTGTGTTTCATTCATACCAGCAGGATATTTAAAGGAAAACACGGAGAGAGAAGAGTGAAAAGAGGAGGATGAAGTGCTACTGTTTCAGCCTCACTTATAATGCTAAGGTGCAGTTTTGATTAGGCCAAACACATTGAAACAAGTGTCTGTTTCTGAGCTATTGGTATCTCCTCACTGACAGTACCCCTGAGCGGGATATGTAGAGATACCTACACACATTCGGTCCTTGTGTTTGTCATTTCTAACAGGAATGTGTTTTTGCAACAGTAATGATGTTCATATTAGTCCACTGAGACAAGTAAGCCCCCAAGTAGATACAAGGCATCAATCAGATTGATGTGATCTATAATAACTGTTGATTCGGAAGGGAAATTTCTACTTCTGATTCCTTGCTTTAGCTGTCCCTAAGCAGCTTCCTTGTCTTCACAAAATGTAATTAGTCATGGTACTGCCATTACCTAAATGTTGTTTGTTAATGTCCTGTGTATGCAAGTAGCTGCCTCAAGTGATACTGCTGCTTCCAAAAGTGAGATTTCAGGGGCAAATAACCATGGAATACTCATAAATATTTCATTGCAAACTGGCTTGCTCAAGTAAAACTGAGATTTAGAATGAAGTTTGTTGAGTTACTGTGCCTTACAGCAGTAGAAAATAAATCACTGTGGTAAAGTATATAAGCATTGCAATGTAATGTATAGAAGAGTAGATGGAAGGAATCAGTGGTATAATGAAGTATTGGTTAATGTTTTATAGTCTAGCTTTTGGACTCTTTCCCCATAAAGTATATAACTTTTGGCAGACATAGTACATTAGAGATTGATGGTGCAGAGATGGAAAATGTAGATTCTTCAGCTGTTCAAATAAGATAAGGAATAATGGGAGGAACAATTTTTTTTTTTCTTCATGCCTGACTTTCCAGCCCATTTTGGCTTTGACCCTTTGATGCTGTGGAATGTTATGGTTCAGTTATGCTGGTCCCATTTCTGGAAACAAACAATTCAGTTTTATTTAAAATGTCACAGCACAGCCCTGCGTTACTTGGTGTGGACATGTACCACGTTATGTCCTGGTTTGGCATACCAATGGCAAGGTCTGGAGAGTCTAGGCTGTGGAATTTGTTACTTGACATCACAGGTCCCAGCACAGGATGCTGCTTCTGAAAGACATAGCTAAGATCCTCACTGAAATGGTAGTTGTGAACTGTGATTCTTGGTGAGGTTTTGTTTGGCTGAAGATAATTTCTGCAACTTCAAAGGAGGAAAAAAAAGCCTGAAGAGGAAAAAAAAACCCAAAACCCACACAAACACAAAAGACAATATGTGAGGTTTTTTTCTTCCTCTTTTTGAAAAGATTTGTACAACATACATAATGACAATGTTTAAGGTGGTGTGTGAATTGCTTGTCAAGGGAAGAGAACTCTGTGTATACAAAAGGAAGTTCTGACATGACAAACACTTTGAAAATATGCTAGGGCTTCTGCAGCTGTTTTGCTCCCTCACATTATTCATTTAGAGCTTTTCATACAACTTTTTTTTTGTTTGATTGTATTACCTGAGTAGACTGGAATGATTTACTGAAGTTCTCTAGCTTATTTCTTTGAATAAATCTGGGGTTTGGGAATTGCCTTGTCTCTCTTCAGACAGTCACTGAACCATCTCATTTTAGTCACTTCAGACTCTTTTTCCTCAGCACCGAAAACTTAGGGCTGATTCCTAGTCTTGGAGGAGTGAAGGTGTCTGCAGAGTCACAGCTTAGCACCTGGGATCTGGCAGCAGCTCCTCCTGAAATTCTTTGGATAAGAAAAATGCTGCATTAAAAATGTGTGAACGTGTGTGACCAGACCAGATTTGGTAACATGTCTTTGTAAGGTAGTGGTTCAGGTTCTCAACAGTGTAGTAGTGGGTGTGTTTTTCTGTGGAGACTCATTTTATATTTATTTTTTAAAAGCATAGCTAATGACTCATTTTCTCAGTTGTCTATAAGCACATAGTGATTCCGGATAGAGGCCGTACTGCGTTAGGTTGGACAGGATAGTAAATAAACTTGGTAACTGTTGGTGATTTTTTTATGCAAAAAGCCTGTCATTTAACTTTGAACACTAAGAAATAAATGGAATGCAAAGATCCTGGAAGTTTCTACATAGATTTTGTTGAAGTCTGTTATGAAGCCAGTGGGACTGACCCAACTGAGGTTTGGGCCATGCTTGTTTTGTGGCAAAGACCTTGGATCATCCACACTTCTGAAATCTGAAACCTCATGCCTACCTCAAGGCACTGCTGATCAACTCAGCCCTGTGACTGGTGCAAGGTGTGTGCGTTGTCAAGCTTGTGGATCCCTTGCACGGCATGTACAATACTGTAAACATATCACTCCCCTGCAAAGGATTATAAATAAATAGAAAATTGATAACATGGTTTCTCAAGATGGTTTGTTGTTTGGTTTTTAATTATCTGCTCTCTCAAAGTGTGTTGAGTGGTGATCATGGTAGTACGTTACATTATTTACAATACATTTGACTTAGTTTCCTAAGGGCTGAGTAAAGATTACCTGTTTTGTAAGCTTTGTGCCCCTCACTGAGAAAATGCTAATCTTTCAACTTAAAATGTAGTAGGAGTGTTGAAAAGTACAATTTTTAAACCTTAATGCATTTATGTCATATTCAAAAAGCACTGTTACCCTTGAATGCAGTATGCTTTTACAACTGGCTTTATCTGTTTTCGGCATCAAGTTTCAAGAACTGTTAGGGAGGTGTAAGTTGAAGGGGGAGGGGAAAAAACCTGACTTGTTGCTTTCAGTACATTTCTTCTAATAAAAAATTCTTATGTATTATGCAACTACTTGGAGTTAATTGAATTCAAGAGCCTTTGAATACAATAAGGGGTTATTCTTTCTTTGATCAGTGTTTATTTTTTTTGTACTCTATGCTCATAATATTATAGAAACTATCAATTACAGTTTCATAATCAGAGATGATAGAGCTGTCCTGTCTTAGGTAAACATCTGAGGGCAGTCTGCTTTTCCTTCTTAATCAGCAGCGCACATCAAGATCTTGGTAGCAGTGTCGGTATGTCAGAACTGCTATAGACTGTTTGACTGCCGTACCCTTTTCAGATCGTCTGTTTTCTTCCATGCCTTTCAAACACCACTTATTCCTTTAAGATCAGTATTTCTTCAGTAGCGTTTAGAGGTATTGCCATTTGCTCATAGCAGAATCAAAACTAAAATTGTTCCTATTGTGTATGTATATTAAAAACAATTCTAAAGCTAAAGTCTTATGTAAAAAATGTTAGGTCAGAAGCTCAGTTTTGAGAGATCATTGGTTATTAGTGTGATCTGCAGAACTTTGTGTGCTGGGGACAAGTTGTGGGGTTTACTGTTTTTTGGGGTTTTTTTTAAGTTAGTGAAAGTGGATGATTATAATGAACTGTCAACTATCTCCACCATAAGTGGCAGATAATTGGTTATTTTGGTCATAAATTCTGTTTGGATAACTGAAATAAATACATGTTTCTGAACTCAATGAGATCAGGCCCCTTAAAAATGCCTGTCTTACAAATTGCATGTCAAACTTTTGATTTAGATAATTATCTTAGGTAGTTCATACTTCTAATTTAGGTAATTAGATTATAGTCTCTTCTTCCCACTAAGATGGAAGCCTTAACAGAGGTTTGCCACTGGGTTCAGCCGAACTATTGAAATGAAAACGTTCTCTTGTGCTAGGAGACATTTTTTGGAGGAAGAGATTGAAGGAGAGGCCTTTACACAGATTTCTTTTTTTTTTTTTCTTTCTTCCTATTCATTAAAGAATTTCTTCTTGGGAGTAAACAAGTGCTAATGTAAAATACCCAACAATTAATCAAACAATATCATGCTCAAGCTTATTTGATACCTGTTATTTGCTAATACGTGATTCCAGATGAAATTTAATGCAAATATAGATACCGCATAAAGATACTTCCCAAAGCACACACTATAGTTCACACTACTGTTATTAGCAACCCTTAAACAGGTAAAGCAGTCGTACGCCTGCTTTAATGTTTCAGTATCCTGGTTATTTTCAGGCCTTTATAGCAAAGCAGCTTTTATAAATAATTGCTAGTTGTGTATGCCAATCATGTGTAGCATTAGAAAACTGTTCTTTTCCAATGTCAGTATGAAGGAGTTAGACCAGAGAAAACTGAATAGATAAGACCTACTGTAGACTGTCTACATGGAGCGCTGGTTAACCTGTATTGCTGTGCCTACTACAGTTGATTTTGTTATTGTTCAGATTCGTTGGTCCTTTTGATGAAATGTTTTTTTGTTTTGTTTTGGCTTTTATGGGGTTTTTTAATCACTGTGGTTTTCTACCTGTTTGGCAAGGAAGAAGAAAAGTAATTTGCACTAGTTCCATACGTACCTTGAAATTATTTTATCAAATCTGGATTTTGCCCAGTTTGCTTACAGGGATGTTATGTGAGCTTGATACATCTTAGATATGTTACAATTCTGCTCTATCAGCAAGACCTGCTGCTCTGACACAGAGAAAAGCTAAGCAAGTTCATTCTGCTTTGCTATTGCTCACTGCACGCTTGGTGCTGGGTGCTACCATATGTTCTCAGAGTAATGGCGTTTCTTGAAATTAAAGTTGGTTTGGCTGCTATTTAATTTCCTGGCTTCTACTCTTCTCCTCACCCTCCTCCTTTCCTTCGATTGACATCTTTTTACCTACTTTCAGTTTTACGAGACTTTACTTGATCTCCATGGGTACTCAAGGGGAATCTCTGACAACAGACATTGTCTTGTAGATTTTCTTAAATTACTGGAAGGGTTAACGTTAACAAGTCCAGTGCATTGCAAAACATCTGATTTCTTTAAATAGTCTGTAGCCCTTTTTCCTGTTCCAGCCTGCATGTTTTGCTCCGTTATTGCTGCTTTCAGTCAGTAGATCATTTCTGTTAATGAAGTTTAGAGTCAAAACCACATGCATCACTGAAGCCTTTTCAGAATGATCTTGTGCTTTTCTTGGGTGTTGTCACACTAGCTGTTTCCCTGGGCTTTCTTTTTGCTATCAACATGCTTTTGCAGTGCCTGTTTTTTTTTAGAACAAGTTAGGAGAATGAAATGCTCATACTGTGTTTGGCCAGTATATTTGCCTCCCTAGTTGAACCCTAGCATATCTTTGACTTAGCCAGTTGTCTCATGTGCATTTTGTATCTTCAGGTGCAACATGATTTCAGCATTTAAAAGGTTCACAAGGTATCTACCTTCATGGGAGGTAGTCAGGTAGAAAAAAAGTTGTTTAAAATGCATCTCAATACTGATAAGACAGTCTCTTTGAAGTCTTTATACTATTTGATTTTTGCGTAATTTGTTATTAGTCTTTAAAAAAACAAAGACGCTTAAATCTTCACCACTGATACCCTTCCCCCAGCTATGTGGCTTACTGTCTCTCCTCAGAATAAATAAATGATCGGTGGGCTATGGGTTTGGGTTTTTTTTATCATGTGTAAATATTTATTTAGTTTGGTTTGGTTTGGTTTTTTTGAGAATGACATGAAGTGAAAAAGAGAAGGAAGATAAAGAGTGGATTTTGATAATTAATCAGTGGTGTCTTTGGCTTAATTAATATTTTTAGAGAATTGACCGTTATGCCTAGATGATTAGATGTTATGGCCTGTGTGCATATATATTTGGGGATGCACTGGGTAGGTATCTTCAAAACGGCCTGAAAGAGGTTATGTGAGTTTTAGCAAATATCCAGGCTTTTTGCCTTGCTTATCCATTCTGAGGCTTGGCAGAATGCAAACTTCATGGTATTGTGAAATGTCTGGCCAGTTTAATTGCAGATTTATCTGCCTGAATGTGAACAGGGATCAGAGCAAAGGAAATTCATTTTTCATATAACATAGTGATTTGGCTAGCCTTTGTAATTGTTCTCACGCTCGGTGCAACTGTATCTGATACATTTACCATAAGCTTCTTTTAGAAGGTTTATCTTCTGCTCATTGATCTATTTCTGTGAGATTTTTTAACACTACAAATGATGTGTTGAGGGTATTGCTCAGTCAGCAGTCTTTTTTTTAATGTCAGAATTTCTGTGGGGATCCTTCAGGACTCCCTAATTTATCCACTTTCTGCTTCTGTAACATATTACAAAATTTTTTAGAAGTCTGAAGATACTTTCCTCACCCTTGATAGTGAGAACTCCACTTTCCCAGTCTTTGCTTTGTTCCATCTGCTGTAGCCCATTTTTATGTTTCTGTTTGACGTCTTTCGGAGACACAGAACTGAAAGAGCCTTTCTGACTTAGCAAATCCACCTCCATGTTGCCTTGGGCTGTCACATTACAGGAGGCAACTGTCTGCTAAAATCCAAGATAGTTAAAGTGGAACTTGTGATTTTTTTTTATATTTATTTTTTTTTCCCTCCACACCTCAAACCGTTTTTAACAGTTTGGACACTATTATCTTCCCAGTTGTTTTATAGTCTTAGTGTTACTTTTGGCTTGGCTTTCATCCAAGCAGTAAACACATTCTGGTGCTGCTTTGTCTATAGTAGCAAAGTTTTGATCTTTCTGCTTATTCTGTATCACTTAAATTCTCACAAAGTCCTTACACATTTTGACATGATCAGTTGTCACCCTCCCTGCCTTTAATTGCTGCAGTGCAACCACAGTGGGTCTGTCAGATACTTTTGCCACCAGAATAACCTCCCTCTTGTTCCCCTTTTCACCCAGTCATCTGTGCAGTACCTTTTCTCTTGGCTTTTCAAGATCCACAGTATTCTTCCTTATCTCAATCCTGATATTTAGAATGAATTAGACCACCACTTAGTTCCATCACTGTTTCTAGTGCTCACTGCTCTACTTTTCTTCTTAAACAAAACTGTCTGAAAAACATTTGAATAGCAATTACTCCATTTTGTGTCACTCCTCACAGTTGTTCTCTGCTGTGAAGCCTCGGAGAAACTCCTGGTGACTGTTGTGGTCATCCTGAGTCTATTTTTCTTCCTCCTATTCCTGATTCTTTAGTTACTTCACTGCAATTTCCTCTCAATCTTTTTCTGTATCCAGTTGGGAAAAAAAAAGAGCAAACCACAAACTGCAACTGCTTTATTTATTATCATGGTTTTGGCTTCATCTTTGTCCAGTTTTATAGCAACCTGAGAATTATGCTAATTTTTTTTTTTTTTGAGTCCAACCATAAGTGCCATGTTTAAGCACTATAGTGGTCATACTGGTTGTGTGCTCATACGTTGCTTTACAGCAGGCATACTGTGTAACTGATCTTGCTTTTGAAGAAATTATTTTTACCACTACTTTGTCACTGTTGCCTAAATTTATTTTCATTTCATACAAATAGGCTGATTTGTTGTAACACCTGTCTAGTTACAGAATTTCTATCCCAAGGGTCATGGTAGATTCTTACTTAAGAAATCAGTGCCATATAATGCCTGCCTTCTTCATGTCCTGGGTTCTGTATCACCTCTGCTTTGTAGCATTTCTTGTATGTTTATAGCCTGTGTGTAAGCAGTAAGCATGGTATGAGTAGTTAATCTATAGTCAGAACTCCGTTTATGTTTTCATGTCCTGATATGGTTTTGGCAAATAGCTAAGTTTCAGAGGGTGTCCATTATATACCTATATAGACCAATATGATGCCTCTAGGAATTTCTTCCTTCTGTGATTCTTCTTCTAGCTGTAGCTTGTACGTACATTCCTCAAATGTAGAGGTGGGGTTTTCCCCTATTTTTTTCCTTTTATTTTTCTTTTTCACCCACCCTCATTTCCTGCCTACTGGTTTCCCCCCTTCCTGCCCCCAGTTTCTCCCCTGAATTCCACACCATTCCATTTTCTTTTACCTTTTTCTGTTTTTTTTCTAGTTTTGGTTGCTTTGCTTCTTGTTGAAGTTTTGTTTTGTTTTGTGTTTAAGTTTGCAACAGGGCACTGCTGTATCCTGTTTCTTATTACAGGTTCTTTTCCTGGGCAGTGATTATTTCGTTGCTTTCTAAAGTCAAGATGTCTCTAGGATAGAAGTTTTCATGGAATGAGAATTTGGTTAAAAACATGATTTGTAGTTTACTTAAGTTAGCCACAGCTCACATAAGTGGTAAAGCCCGTGCATAAGTAATATTCCTTTGGTTTGTCTCCTTATTTGGTTGCTGTCAGATTAAACAGCCTGTATGGTGCAGTAAGAAGTTTGCTTTCTGTCTTTTTTTTTTTTTTTTCTCTCTGAGATAGATATTGAACTACATGATGTGGGCCTTTTTTCACCTGCCTGAATACCACACTGTTCAAATAGAAACTCTATGGTTGTCTTGTTTTAGATTGTACCTTGGTATTAGAAACATTCCTTAATCTTATCTGTTAACAGAAGCTGCTCAGCTGTAATCATTCTTGCTGGTTTTGTGGGGTTTCAGTTGTTTAATTCTTTGTTTTAGGAGGTCTCTGCTGATCCCACAGGAACTCTCACAGCTGCTGAAGAGAGAAAGGAGAAAGTGCCAAGCCCACATCTCAGTCATCTCGTAGTTTTGACCTCTGGCAATTCACTGTATGGTTTGGCAGAGAGAGTGGTGGCCACAGAATCCCTGTAGGTTATTTACTGTACACTGCATTTAGTGGTCACTGGAAGCTATGGATTGTTTAAGAGATTGTGATTACAAACCAAAACCTTCTTGAGAGGTCAAAAATTTCTACCTCTCAACGTGATTTTAAATATGAGTGACAGAGGTAATTTCTTAAAGGTATTGGGGCCTCAACATCTGATCTAACCACCTGCAAGCACAAACAACGAAATTTTACTGCAGCTGGTCCAGTAATTTCTGATTGTACAAGGCCAAATCTAATGGAAGAAAGTTTAATTTAAAGAGGCTAATGGAATATTTAATCTGTATGGTTCATCTAAACCTTATATTAAGTACTTAAATGGTGATGGCTGAGACTCAAAACTCTTAGTTCATATTGGTTTGTCTTACCATTGCAATGTTCTTTGCAATGGGTAGAAGTGTACCTGTGAGAAAGATTATAACAAGCAAGTAATGCAAAACTTACAAAGTGCTTTTTATTTGGTCAAAATAATAATAAGAGTCAGAGAGAAATTATTTATTTTCCCACACAAGATGACACTTAGAGATGAGAAGTTCATTTTAAAAATATATTTTCAAAGGACCCCATTTTCTTTTGCATTCTTTTATGCTTAGAAATGTATTTTTGTTATGTCATTACTAACAAATCCTACCCCTGACAATTTGATCTTGCATATTCTCTCTTTTAAAGATTTAAAGATTCACTAGTATATAAGTAATGAGGAATGTTATTTTGAAATTCTGACATTTATTAATGTTGACTGCCCTGCACTATGGAAATTATGGGACACTTGTCCCCTGACTTTACTAAACTGTGGATCAGATTTTTGCAGTGTATTCTGAGTAAAATAGAAATTGAGTTATTGATATTTAAGCCTTAGTCTCTTTATTCAAGCATTTTCTTGTTCGCAATCATATTTTAAATTTGTTGGAATTGATAATACTTGTTGATATGCTGGCATGAAATTGATACAGTTCTTCTCAGGACTGAATTTTCCGAGGTTACATATCATTATTGTCAAATATGTCAGCTGTAAAGTGAAAGTTGTACAGAAAGATGCTGAATGTTGCATTTAGTTCAGAGTAAATTTTCTTTGCTTTCAAAGGGTATTTCTGGCTGAGCAGTTTGAGTTTCTGCAGCCTCATCTTGATGCGGTGATGCCAGCTGCTAAGAAGCCTTTTCTTCAGCAGTTCTATTCTCAGGTCAGAATTGTGTAATTCATAGCTGATTTTTAAACAGTAGATTTCAAACTTGTACAATATGATGCAAATACTTGCACATTGTAGTTATATATTGCTCTTATTAGCCAGAAATTTACTGTATTGAATTTTATTTGTATTCTGTTCCAGACAGTGTCAACTGCCAGTGAACTACGTAAACCAGTTTATTGGATTGTTGCTGCTAAAGCCATTGATTATGAACAAATGCTGCTTCTCATGGCTAATGTGAAATGGGATGTGAAGGAAATCATGTCACAACACAATGTATATGTAGATGCTCTTTTAAAGGTGAATACTTTCTGGGAAACAGTGTGCTAGAGTTTATATGAATATCAAATTACTGTAATACTTCACTGAAACTGTTAAAGTAGCATGGTTAGAGCCATACAGCATCCTGAGAAATGGTAAGTTATTGTAAGCAGGTCTGTCCAGAATTTTCATTATTCTTGATGCTAGCAGATTGTTTTCAGTGGTAGTTTTTTGACTAACATGGTGGGTGAAAGTGACCACAGAAGTTTAATGAGTTTCATGTCTTAAGTCTTGAATGGTAGATAAATGTGTAGTAAATGGAGTAACACTGAGGAAAATTCACTAGTCTGAGATAGTGGGTTTTTTTAAGAAAGGCTATTTGCTGTTCTGCATAATTTTAGCATTTAATCTCAATTTGTCTTTGAGATGTATCATAGAGGCTATAGGTCAAACCAACATCAATAATTATCCATGCACTATCTAATTGAAGTTGATATATTTAGAAGTGAGCATTGAAAGGGAAGTTTTTCATCCAACTTCAGTTGCATTCAGTAGAAGTGGTTATACTTTGCTGTGTCTTATGGCATACAGAACCAGGTCTTGAGAGAATTCCTCTCTCATCCTTTTATATATGCCTAAATGATATTTCTAAAGGTCTTTAGAAGGAATTTCTGGCAGTGGTAGAATTATAGAAATTCTTACAGAGAAACTGAAAATTTTATTTTAAAGATAAGTGAAGTATGTATTACAGGAAAAGTTATGCACCTGTGTTGAATAACAGTTTTGATTATACCTTTGTACTTTGTAACTGTTCTCTGCTTTAGAAAAAATCGGTGCAGGGAAGGGAGAATCTGATAAAGGATATGTTACTGCACAGAATTTGTCTGAATCTTTGTGATTACCTTTCTTTATTCTGCCATAGCTTTTTGAAATCAGTTTGTACTTAGAACATTTGGTCTCTGCAGTAGAACTTTTTTCCTTTTGTGAATGTTCAGCTGCTGCTGAATTTGCTTCAAGACAATCAGGGCTAATACCATTTAAAACCATTTCTGGCCTTTACATTATATAGGTAGTAATAATTGCTACAGAAGCCTTTAGATTACTGTTAAGCAATTAGTGATTTGCTGTGTACCCTGGGACTCCAGGAGTATCAGATGCAAGCACCACGTTTACTGTAATCAACTAATTTTAGCCATGTGCACACATGCGCAAAACTCTATACTCACTCATGGTATGTATGGAAGCAGATGAAGTGGGGAAAGAGGATTTTTCAAGAAATTCATTAACACAGTGTTAGGCATCTTAATCTTCAGGGGAGTGAGTTGTATGCTGGTTAAAGCATGCCACTGTGGTACCCTGCTTCTTTTTGCCAAATTCCTCTTTCAAAAAATTTGTGTTAAACACCAGTTATTTGGTCAGATACTAGGTTAAATTGGTTACTGAGATTCCCTTCTGATTTTCTTCACTTAATGAATTTTTGGTGAGGGGGAAAAAAAAAAAAAGAGGAAAAACTCACCTAGATTAACAGCCTTGGAATGAAAGCACTTTGTTGGACAATTATGGTCTTAATAGGCTGCAGTGCAAACTGCTTTTGCTTGTTACACAGAGCAGTTCATTATCAATCTGTTTTATATTTAAGTTGTTTGATACTTTTTTTAAGCGATAGGTGTTAGTCACTGGCAGCAGACTTCTATTTCACTTTAAGTCACAAAATGATGTAGCAGTAATTACATGCAGTTATGACCAGTTTGTCACTCATAGTAACAGCTCAAATCCATCCAGGCCATTCACGTTTCAGGTGGAAACAGGTGCCTTCCCTCAACCTGAATTGTTATGTAGTGTTGTAGTGTGCTTCTGAACAGTTCAATTTGGACTCTTGTCAGTAGGTGCTCTCAGCTCCTTTTAAAGCACCAAGGAACTATCTAATGCGAAAGATTGAAGACTGAAAAGTTGTTACAATATATCTGAACTTCGTTTTAAAGCTCATAGGGTGGGTATTTTGAAGGGATAAAGAGAGGTTGTGGATGCCCCCTCCCTAGAAGTGTTCAAGGCCAGGTTGGATGGGATTTTGAGCAATGTGATCTAGCAGAATGTGTCCCTGCCTATGTCAGGAGGCTTGGAGATAGATGATCTTTAAGGTCCCTTCCAACCCAAGCTATTCTGTGATTCTATGATCATCACTGGATTTTCTTCAGTGGCTTAAAAAAGTTGAAGATGAGTTTAGGGAGTGAGTCAATGAAAATGGCATTTGAAGTATTAGCTACTTGGTTAATTTTCAGAGGTGTCAGTTTCAGAGAACTACACCTCTGGGCGACAGCAGTATTTCCTTTTATAAAAAAAAATTACAGAGGTAATGTTGTGAATGATAAACTAGAAAGTGGTATGCTTTCTACTTTACACATTAACCTTGTCTCCACAGTCTGTGCCTATTAAGCTTCTCTACTTTGCTCTTCTTTTTCAGTATTCTCTTTCATAAACATTTCTAATTCTTTATTGTTGTTGTTGTTAGGGATGTGTAGAGTATGATCTCTTTTATGCTAAACAGTGATCTTTCATGTTTCATCAGGAATTTGAAGAATTTAACAGAAGGTTGAATGAGGTGTCTAAGAGAGTCCGTATTCCACTGCCTGTCTCCAACATCCTTTGGGAGCACTGCATACGCTTGGCCAATAGAACTCTCGTGGAAGGGTAAGTAGTTCATTGAAGTCTTGCTTTTGGGTAAATATGTCTATAATGCTAGCATCTATTTTATGGAATTAAACGTTCTAATTTTGTAGTGCACTTGTGCTTCTGGGGAGCCTAAAAAATATTAAGGCTTAACATAGTCCTTAGCAGTTGATTGATGGAGTCTGGTACAGCATTAAGCCTAAAGGGGGTGGTCTTGCACCTAGATACTGCTGAAGAATGACACTGAGTATTTTATCGAAACATTCAAAACAACATAATTCTCTTTATGTATAGTACTCTAAGGTACTAGTCGAGAACTGCTACACCTTCCTCATCCCTCCCTCTTAATTGGTGTGCTAGTCTTTTCAGAGTCCAAGTATTGTAGCCCAAGTATTGGCAGTCTTTTCATCCACTGCTTTTATTTTTGTGTTCTTGTCCCCTTGCTACATATGTCTGGGCTCTCATCACAACTTCTTCCTGCATCATAGAATATGTGCTGTCTTCCACTCCTCCTGCATATCTTTCCATATTTCTTTTCTGGTTATCGTTACCCTATGCACTCCCTACTACCATTTTACTTCTTTCCATCCCACTCTCCTGCTGTCTGCTCCAATTTAGGACCTCAACAGAATCATTCTTCTCCAAGTGTTAGTTGTCTATTGAGGATCACCAGCTTCCACTGCTTCCATCGAGTCATCACTTCTAAACTCATGCCAGTTTCTTTTTGTGCCATCATCCTTTTGCAGTCTCTTGAGAGATAAGTTTCATCTTCAGAGAGACTAAATCCAGCCATGACCTCCCTGTGGCTTCCCAGTTCCTTCATATGACATATGACCTATACAATTATCTCTTCTTTTTGAAATTTTATTTCCCACTTATCATGTCTCAGATGGACAGAGTTAGAACAAAAGCATCTTTCTTCTCTTTCCCCTGTCCCCCTTTCAGGTGGATACTGTCAGTAACTATCAACCTCCTCTGCCTGTTTTGGATTTGTTTCATTTGCTTACTTCACAATCTTACTCATCTTTTGTGACTTCAGTGTTCAGGAACCACTTAATTCTTAGCTCTAAAGATCATCACTCTTATGTCTTGCTCCACACTGCAGTTTTGGTTCACATGTGTGGATTACCATGAAACTCTTTCACCTTTACTTTCACCTAAGTGTCTCACTAACTGGTCAGAGTGGACTAGGAATACTTTGCTGATATGATTTGTCCTGTGCCCTTTCTTAGAGTGTAAAGAGTGCACATTATCATATTCTCCCAAATATCTGCCTGTAATTTCTCATTCTTGCCCCGTTCTTTTTTTCTCATGTATCTTGTAGTTTCTTTTGCCGCTGGGGAAAGTAAAGGAAGGTATTCTGAACAGCTGGCTCTGAATACCTTCATAACTTCTTGCATCCCTGAATTCCATGAAGGTGTGGAATTAAAAACCATGAAGGAGGTATTTCTCCTCCAGTCAGCCAGTCAACTGAATTACTCTCATCAAGCACTTTGAATGAAGTATCATCTACAGTACAGTCAGCCATACCCTTCTTTAAATTTTGTCCTGTCCTGTCTTGTAGCTCTGTGTTCTCTCTTGTTTCCCATCTGGTTTCTTGAAGTACTTCAGTATGTCTTATTGAGAAGCATCATCCAATCTTCTGTGGAGCTCCAGAGGGCTTGTGCCTTGGTCCTCTCTCTTTTTGCCTCTGTTATTTCTGCATATTCTTTCAGTGTACTAACTGTAAGGTGCAATTTCTTCTTATTCTTAACCTGATTTTGCTGTGTATCCAGTTTCAGCTGCATGTTTCTGCTGCCTCCTTTGCATCAGACCTAATAATCTAGGGACTATGTGATAATTAGGATCAACTTCATGAACCAGTGGAAGATTTGCTTTAAATTTGGTATAAGGGAAGAGTGGAAACAGTGGGACAGGATTGTTGCTTGTGGCAGCAGCCTGTGGGTGGGCTTATCAAGACACCATGCCCCAGACCAAAGCTTTTTTATTCCCTGTACACAGCTGAAATTGACACTGTTAAGGGTATTGCAGTGTCATTTCCTTTGATCTTGACAAATGCAGTTTCTTATCCATTTGAAAAACTGCAAAGATTGTTTTCCTCATATGTTGCCTATCACCTCACTGTAATCCTTCCTGGTATAACCCTGTCCTAAGCTCATCTGCTGTCAATTCTTTTGAGCTCAAAACTGTCACCAGTTTTCTGTCAATCTACTCTCATTAAAAAATTAACCTCTCAAAGAGATTAGCCAGTGCTGCCACCCTTTATCCTCTGGTGGTTCTGGATGTTCTTTTACAAACAGCTTTTTGCCTGTCTCTGATCCTGCCACTATTGGTTTAGCAAGCTCCAGGTGACCATTTCAAAAGCTGCCGTGTTACCTTTCAGACTTCAGTGGTCATGATAGCTTGACTGAAGCCACTGTCTAGTGTGCTGATCAGCATTGATTTAATTTCATTTAATCCACTCCTAGTAAGTCGTTCAGTGTAGGATTTTTAGTGGCTTTTGGTGGGGGATGGTGGTGGGTTTTTTAAGTATTACCGGGTACTGTGCAGTTCTGTTCTATCAGTGGGGCCAAACCATATTATACTACTCCTAAGAGGAGGTCTTATCTGCTTTTAATTTAAAACCATAATTATGTTTATTATCAAGGTTCAAAGGACTATGTTAAACAACTTTGAGAAATAAGAATGATTTTTATTTCCTTCTAAGTTTTACTTTCCACTGTGTTTCTCTTTTCAGTTATGCCAATGTAAAGAAGTGCAGCAATGAAGGACGTGCCTTGATGCAACTAGACTTTCAACAATTCTTAATGAAACTAGAAAAGTTAACAGACATTAGGCCAATTCCAGATAAAGAATTTGTGGAGACCTACATTAAAGCATACTACCTAACAGAAAATGACATGGAACGCTGGATAAAAGAACACAGGGTAAGAGTTAAATTTGCATTCTTTTATTATCTGTTGAAAAAATTCACCATGATGACAGAATCATGCAAATGGCTATAAATTGTCAATGCTTCTATGTGTTGAATATATGCATATATATGTATATATTCATTTATTATTAAAATTATGTATGGGAAGCAGCATAAATATAAATGTGTGTGTGCATGTGTATATCCATTATATTTATTATCATATGAAGTTAGTATGTGTTTGTACTGATTAAACATCTGATGACTGGGAAGGATGAATAAGCCAATCGCATCTACTTACTGTATCGGGAAATGTAGAGAACTACAGCAAAGTAAATTTGAAGAAATTTGAGTGAGTTCGGAATATGCCAAAGTGCACAACTCAATCATCGAGAAGTACAGTTTGAAATCACATCATGAAGTTTTACTTTGTCTTTAGGAGTAGATTGCGGAAACTAAGTTGTAAGGTACAATGGATAAGAGTAATTGTTTTTTCTTTCTTCACCTAATAATACTGAATCAGGTTCAACATTGCTCTCTGAGATAAGTCTTCATTTATGTTTTGAAAGTATTTAGCATGCTTTCATGATAGCATGCTAACATGATAGCAAACCGAACAATTACAATAGGACTGAGTAAGTAATAGTCACATGCTGTTGGAGCTGCCCATTGTTGAACGGAAAAGTCTTAAAATGGAGCACTTTGAAGAATGTATTTTGGGATTACTTTCAATCCCACTAGAAATGGATGAAAGAAATAAGTCTTGAATATCATTTTCCTTGTTTTACCTGGACCCATAAGAGAGATTGAACTGTTGTTTGTTGACCTACATGGAAAAACTCTTGTTTAAACCTACCGGTGGAAGATAGATTTGGATAGTTTACTACTATAAAGGTAGTACTGGCAAATGTGGTGTTTTGACAGGTATTAAGAGCTCTTGTTTTAAATACTTGCCATTTTTTCCTCTTTTATTATGTACTGAAATTAACACTGTTTGGAGACCCTGTAGACAGAAGCTTATTGGAAATGAGAAATCAGAATAAAAAAGTTTATCGACTTTTGTCACAGTTTGTTTAGAAAATTTTTTTTGAGTTAAAAGCTTATTCCATTTGCATAAATATTTCTCACCACACCTTCCAAAGAGTGGAAAATACATAAAAAAAAGATCTATATACATATGTATTCACAGAATTACTTTCTGTGAACTCATTCCAACGCTACTAAAGTTGTAAGCATTTTCCATTATAATCTGCCATGTAGCAAAATACTGTTTTGTCCTCTGCCTCAACTATGAAAACTATCGAGACCTGACTTAACTATCACTTTAAATCTTCCATGTGTACTGACTACTTCTGTCACTTAAGAAGTTCACAGTGTATATGTCTGTGTATTCTAGTTTTCTATCTTTGTCTGGTGTTTTATTCTGCCATAACATGATCTGCTTTTATTTTCCAGGAATATTCCACTAAGCAGTTGATCAATCTGGTGAATGTTTGTCTGGGCTCTCACATCAACAAAAAGACAAGACAGAAGCTGCTAGCTGCTATTGACGACATAGACAGGCCTAAAAGATAACTGGAGAAAGCTACTTTCATTGTGATTTGTACCTTTTTCTGTGTTCATGTGAAGCATGCAGACAAATCTCTCGGAGTAATGACAACATTCTCTTAAAAACATTGTGCATGACCTTTCTTACCAGCGTTGGAGGCACTCTGAAGCAGCATAACATTCTAAAATATTACTTTTCTAATCTGTGGAATTCTTTTCTGTTGTATTTCTTCTTTTTCTTGTTTTTGTTTTGTTACTTGCCCTTAGTAAAGGGCCACTGCTTGTGTACCATTGGTGAGCTGTATATTTTGCAAAACTGTATACTGTAAGTAAAATCAAAATCAGAGAGAAACACATTGGCTTAATATATAGTTGACACTCTTTTATAACAGAAGGGTTACTTGAAAATATGATTTCTTTCCTCCTTGCTTTCACCCTCAGAAACTATGCTTTATTATGGACCAGTGTAAAATGAAAGGAAATGTACAATATTTGATGGACATATCTTGCATGTGGATTAAGAGTGCAGATTAACTACTCTCATGTTTAAAGCCTCTCATCTTCATATGTATTTAAAAATGTCTGTTTATTTCAGAATTGTCATATCAAAATGATTGACTTCAGATTAATAGAAGGTAATAAATACTGTACACTAATACGATTTCTTTGTGAGACTCTATTTTCCTAATTCAACAATGAAAAATGCAATTTACAATAGAAATTGCTACTATTCATTTCATATCACTTCCCTTTTGTCCCTCTGCCAGTCTTACCTGTTCCAAAGCAATAGTGCCAGGGAATAGAAATAATGGGGTTTTGGCTGAAGTTTTGAATTGATACTAAGATAATCAAAGCAAAATTGCTTGGCTGTGTATTTGTCCTAGAAATCAATTTGTCAGAGCATCACTGACTCCGCTGAAGTTTTCAGGTTTGCGTTTGTTTTTCAGTATGTAAAGTTTGAGATTTTTTTTTTTTTTTTTTACTGTTACACAGCAATCTTTTTGCAGTGCTCTCAGACCTTTTAAAAAGAAACAGTACTAGTACTGAGCTAATAGGTAAAATAATTTACATAAGTTACAATGCACTAATGTATACAACGTGGTATATTCTCAGTTTCGGGGTCATACTTGCCACTGTACTTTAGTTCAGATATGGGAGAATTGGGATTTACTGAATGATAGCAGTACCTAGTGACAGAAAATTGCTCTCCAGAATCATCATAGTTGCTCTTTACTGTAGCTTAATTTCCTCTTCAGAATTAGACTGAGCATCATTGTGTGAGTTCAATGAAAGCTTGTATACAGTTTAGGAAGAATGATAGAATTTACATTTTAAATATTGACTGTGTAGTATTCAGCTCCCTCGTTCATCTATATTTTGAAGGAAATAAGATTTAAACAAAATTTAACTCCATTCTTTATTGACCATGCTGTCCTGCTGTGTTCCATTTAAAACTTGTTTGGTCGCGTGTCAATGTGTATGTTGAAGCTGAATCACTTACCCTCATTAAAAAGGTGGTTCAAAAAAGGAAAAGTGTAACTCATTTTGAAAGTGGAAAGTTTTGTGTCAGTGTATCTGCCCTAGAATCAGATCTTGAACAAGAGCTCTTGGAAAAAATAGAAACATGTTGGAGACAATTAGTGTAAAATTTGTTTTACTTTTCTTCTCATGGATGAAATAAATTTAAGTATCTTTACCAGAGCTTTGGTGAGCTGAACACATGGTTATTTTCTCCTGAACTACTTAGGTTGCTGTAATTTGATTCCTTACTGAAGGGTAGGTGTATAAGCACCGATTGGAATGTAGAGTCAAGGAAGGAGATGAGCAATTGCATGAATCAGGCATAATTTTTTGTAGTGTGTCTATAGTTTGACTTGTTATTTTTAAGTAAGCCCCCAAATAATGTGTAAAATGTGTTAAACCTGTGCAACAACTGTTTGTTCTTCATTCATACATGCCTCACAAATGAGTATATTTTTCAAGAGAACCTCCCCTTGCTACCCAGAATTTATGCTAAGGGAGAAGCTACATAGCTTAATAGCCTACATGTGCTCTCAGATATGTGATTTAACTTTCAGGTTGCCCTGTGTAGAGTCAGGAGTTGGACTCAGTGATCCTCATGGGTTCCTTCCAACTCAGGATATTCTATATGACTTGGCCCTGAGTGACTAATGAAGCCAAGTTTTGGCTGAATGTTGAACTATTAACTTACTAAGGGTCTGTTTGATAGTTTCCATCCTCTGGTATGAGAATTCTTTACAAACCATTGATTTTTTGAGCATTTCTGTACATCTTTATTCTCCTATGAAATAAGAAGCCTCTTATACAGCTTTTTCTGCAATAGAGAATATGGCTTAAAAACCTTTTCTGCTTTACAGGGGTGTTTTGGAATACTCTAATAATAGATGACAATTTCCTTCAGTTTCCAAGGAGAATGACCAGCACTGCAGAGGTGGGCAATGCATCTGTCAGTCCTTCTTTAGCCTAATAAAGAGTTTAAATCCTGTTTCCCAGACAATTCATACTCTGATATTTGCTAAACTCAGCTGGAGCATAGTTGAGGCAAAGCCTGTCCTTGCTCTGATCAGCATACAACTGGCTTTTCTACAGTCAGCTTCTCTCAGTTGTATCTAATGGTGACACAGTTCTCCAAAGCAGCAAAATGGGGAGAAGCCAACTGATCAGTTGCTGTGACCCTGGTGAAATATTCAAGTCCTTGCTTTGGTGTAGGTTTAATTATTCAAAGCAGAATGGCATTGATGGGAAAGACTCTCTTGGATCAGCAGATGGACTAGTGCACAGAGCAGCCCCTGGAGGTATAAATTCAAGTGCCTGATCAGGGTAGGGACCTGAATGCTCCATTTCAGATGAGTAGCTAGATTTCCAGGTAACTGACTGTTCTGGGTTCTGTTCTCACATGGGAGAGAGTCTTCCCACGTGTAAAATAAAAGCTTGGCTTGCTTCTGATCTGCAATGGGAAAAAATAGGCCCTGGCCAGATCTGCTTTAGCCAACCCTGGTTATGAGGTGTGGATTATAGCTTGTGAGCCTTGCTGAAAAATCAGCCTTCCTCCTTTTGTCCCTACTCTGTTAGGGACAAGTGATCAGTGGCTGCCTCAAAGCTGTCTGTGAAAGGTCTGCATTCCCTTTTAATTTTTACAGATGTGAATGACAAAGGCATATCTAGTGATAACCAAATGCAAAGCTTGGATGTTGGTTGCGCTCTTGACTTATGCTTGTGCCACAGAAGGCACAATATTATAAAGATCCCTTCCTCTTACTATTAAAAGTGATATATTTTGGGTCTTTCCCCTTTAAGACCTTGCTCATGGTTAGTATTTATAAAATTTCTGTATTGCAAGGTATACTTTGGTAACTCAAACTTTGAATAAAGCCCATATTTTTTAAAAAATTACAAAACTCAAAACCACTCCACTTTGATTAAATTGATAAATAGTGTTGTCTCTTACAAAAATCCTTAAAAGGCCAAATGTCAACAGGCACCTGCTATATTATAAATGATGCAAACAGATGGACCAAAAAATGCAGATTTATTGTGTGAGGTTGATGGTATCTATTTTATTTATAACTACTGCTTGAAAGAACATAGCATAAAGACTAAACATTTCACCAGACACTAGGATTATGGTGCAAGAATGAAAATAATGAAATTTTCAAATGGCAAAGTTTCTGTGTTTGCTGGCTATTTAAGGTTATTGGTGAGTGTGTTGTTTTTGCAGCACCAGAGCTGGTTTTCATCACAGCAGGGGCTTCGTTTTTAAGGATCTCCTGCTTTTCTGTGAGTTCTCAAAGTGTGATGTGGAGCAGCATCTTTAAACTATACTAAAGGCTTCACAAATCTGTGTTGTTTTTTTGTTTACATATCCATTAAATGAATTACATGCCAAATGATAAAGTACATGCCTGAGAAATAATGAGATGAGTAACTTGTTTTTTCATGTGTTGGATCCATTGCTCAGTTTTAATTTGGTATTCTGTCTGGTCCCGAAGAGTTTACATGTATAAGCTAAACTAAAAATAGTTGGATGTGAACTAAACTCTGATCTACTTGACTGTCCAGTTAAGTCCCACCTGAATCCCTTAGCTCTGCTGGATTGCTCTGAAACTTTTTATCTGGATACATATGTGAAAGTAAAACAACTTTCAGAGCAGAGATGTATATATGTTACAGTTTTAGATTATCTTGCATAGATTTCAGTATTGTCAGATTTAAAACCAGCAAACAACTTCCTAAATGTGTGTTGATCTTTGAAAAACAAAATATATGAGCAAGCTGAAGATCTAGGAGAAGAGATGCAGTGAAGTGAACAAAATTAATGGATCATCAGATTTGCAAAATGACTGCAGGTTTTTTTGAGGATCTTTTTTATAAGTAAATCCAAGGTTCATACTTGTGTGTATTTCCTGCACTATACCTCTAGTATTTTTTATTCATAAGCACCACTGTTCATAAATAAAAAGTCAACCCATTCATTGTATTTTGGTAAAGAAATAGAAATGTGACCTCAGCCTTAAAATAAAAAGGATCCTTGTACAGGAAAGAAATTACCCTGTGGTCCTGTATGAGAGCTGCAGGGATGTCATGTAGACATAAAACTGTTCCTTTTGAAATTCATCCATATATTATAGTGTAAATATATAAAAACAGAGAGACCTTTGTGTGCAATGTAATTCAGCATTGGGGACCATGAAAAAGAATCACAAAATTCAACAACAAGCAACACATTATTGGTGTCTCTGCCATCATTTACATCAATAGCTGACACTGAAGCCTGGGTAGGTAGTGCAGAGGTGTTTCCTTGCATGAGTAACGTGTCCGTTGAGGGCAGGGTCATCATCTAGGTCTGAATTCAGAGCTTTGGGTCCATCTGAATTAGCATATTGCTCCCACTGCTGCTGCCTTTGTCTGCCAGGAACATGTGCTGTGTTGGAAACATCATGCAGGATCCTGCTGAAGAGTACTTCCAACCCATCCCAAAGCACTGTGACCATCAGATTGGACACTGTTGGTGGAGCATGATGCTCCTGCCCCTAAGCAGAGATCATGGATAGCCATGCTTGCTGTCCTGGCTGCCCCGGGGGGATCCCTGCTCCAAAGACACGAAACTTGTGAGTCTGAGGATGGGCAGAATAAGGCTGGAAGGAATCAGTCTGAACCAGCTCACTGTTCTCTTGAGACCTGAAACCTCAATAAACGTGGGAATTGTCATTGCCTAATGCAGTTATTAACACAGTACTAAACACCTGTGAATTTTCAGGACCATTTATTTCTTGAAGTGTAGGAAAATGCCATTGATATAAATGAGTTTGACCAGGGGCTGCTTCCTGGCCCTGAGCTGCCAACATCTGTCTCCTCCAGAGCAGTTAGAATATTTAAGCAGCCAAATGCTCCAACCAGCTGAGCATTCATGGATCGTTAATAATGTGCTACATTTCAACTAGACAAAATTGTTGCTGTGAATAGTAATGCCTCATAGCTGTAATGCCATTAGCTCTTCCTTCCCCCCTTGCACACACAGCCCAGCGTTGTGCTGGTGACTGCTGTTTGACAGGGCACTTCCTTCTCAGCGTTTACTGAGCCTTTATGCTGAGGTCTGTTTATTTTTAGTAAGATGTTTACTGCTGCTTTCTATTGCTCAAAATCTCTGCAGTGAGATGCAGGGCTCTGGGTGACGCACACGTGTTTTGGTTGTATGCACTAAGAGAGCTCTTGCTGTTTGTGGCTGCCCTGCCCAGGGGAAAGGAGGTCCCCATGGCTGGCAGGTTTGGTAACACTTTAGAGATGCTGTATACTGCAATGGCCAGGTCACAGACCGGTCCTGAGCTTTGATTTAGGTTCTTCTCTGTCTTGGGGCCTAGTGCAGGGAAATTTGTTTTATTTTCCTATACTTTACTCCCCTAGCTACAAAAGAAGTGATGTTATCCACCATGTTTTATGAAGTGCTATCAGACCATGATTCTGTAGGCATGAGCTGTACTTTCAATGGCCATCAGAGGCTTAACCCCAGGGAAGCTGAAACATGAATTCTTTGCGGAGAAGACAACACATAAGGAAACCTCCTTTCCTGTGTCTCAGGCTCTTAAGGTGCTGTTTCCTTTGCATTAGGACAGAAGCCAGTAATCTCACACATGTTCCTCCCTCTGATGCTGTCCTTCAAACTGCACCAGGCAGTGCCATTGCCTGTGTAGCAGGGGACCCTGCTATGGATCACAAAACGTATGAGCTATGGATGGGACTCTCTAACATGTACCTATGCATTACAGTAATCTGCTACTGCCAGAAATAATAACCAGACAGGTTAAACAGGGAAGGCTGTGGACAAAATTAAAGGAAGATTTATTGGTTTTTAAATGAAAGTATGAAAGAATATTAAAAACACATACACACATTCATCCTGATGTCTGACCTGTACACCATCAATAAAAGCTCATGCCCGCTCTGTGAATCATGGGAGTAGTTAGCTACTCCAAGGAAATAAGTACTCTCATGATAACATATGGATGCAGACTGAGATATGGTTTATTGAGAGGGAGAGACTTCTAAAGAGACACAAGCTGCAAAGAAACAAGGCACTTGCAAATAAGGCCATGTCTTCATTGTGATGTTTGATGTGATTTCTAGGTAAAGGAAAATGTATTTTGGGGAGCTAATCAAGGCATATGTCATTTATGATTCAAGCATTTATCCTCCCATTCTGCATAAGATGTGTTCACTGCATCCGTCACTCTCCCTTTTCATTCATGTGTACCTGGAGCCTGTATTTTCCTCCTTTACGCATTCAGACACCTGAACTCCCACAGGGACCCTTTCCAGAGGAGGTTGACTTGGGGAAAGTCTACCTGGAGGATCTCACGGCAGCGCTGCTGGCAAAACTGTTCCAAGAGGTGCCAAGGCTGCCACAGAGGCACCAGGCTCCGTGTGGGACATCTCAGGGCAGTCATAGGTATCTGCTGCCTTCATGAACCAAACATTTGCTCATCTGTGAGCAGAACTTCTTACCTTGTGGAAAGAAGCACAGGAAACTGGGGAACCTTGATTTTCTTTTCCTTGAAGCACAAGTTATTTTTCTTAAGGTACTGAGTTATGACCTAAATGCCAGAATCAATACACAAAGAGCTAGACCAAGAGGGACAAGGACAGTATAGATTATACAAGATCTTGTTTGCTCACAAAAAAACTAGAACACAAAATTCTGGGACATTTATCTTCTTTACAATTAACTTTTTTTGTAAAGCCCAAACCTGAGACTGTTCCAAATAAAAAAAATTAGGTGAAGAGTTCAGGGAAGATTTCTTTCCAATGCCTATCTATATGCTTCTTAAAATCTATCTAGTCAATGGGAAATGATGGGATATATCTCTAGAGTTTTTCTGAGGTTTTTTTCTGGGCACTAAATTGTTTGATTATCTTCAGTTGCCTGGGTGAGTGTACAGACTCTAAGCTGGTAGGCTCTGTTTAAGTTTCTTGGCAATCAGTTCCCTGAATGTTTGTGCTCTTATCTCACATCTTTCAGTTGAGACTTACTTCTGTATTAAATTTTGGTTTTCTGCATTTGAAATGAGTGAATTGTATGAATAATTAAAAGACATTTATTAACCTCTAATGAATGGTCAATAAGGCTGGGAGTTGGACTGAGTGACATGTATGCAGGATGTTTTGAAGCCTACTCTTTGTAGGAATAAGAAATAAAAATCTTGAAGTTGATTGAGTAAAATTTTCTGGAGGTCAGTACATGCCTGAATCACAACCTGAAAAATACAAGTGTAATCTTCTCTGGGGTTATCTGATGATAAATCTTTCTGCTGTTGCTATTTCATGAGATCAGTGAAGGATCCTGGGCCAACTGTATCCTGGGCTGCATCAAGAGAAATGTGATCAGCAGGTCAAGGGGGGTGATTCTCCCCCTCTACTCCGCTCCTATGAGACTCCACCTGGAGCGCTGTGTCCAGGTCTGGGGCCCCCAACATAAGGACATGGATCTGCTGAGGTCATCCAGAGGAGGGGCACGAAGGTGATCAGGGGGCTGAAGCACTTCCCTTATGAGGTCAGGCTGAGAGAGTTGGGGTTATTGAGCCTAGAGAAGACTCCAGGGAGACCTTATAACAGCCAACCAAATTAATTTTGGACATTTTCCTTCTTTTGTATTCTACAGCTCACTGCATAAACAAAAAGGCCACATTAATTGTCAGTGGCAACTTGTGGGGGGAGCCCTCTTCATTGGTGTTACTTCCAGCTTATATCAGTATCACAACATCACTTGGGTGCTCTAGTCATGGACCACATCATCACACTGCTGGGTTTTCAGTAAAAAATATGGAATAAACAGTTTCTGTTACCTTAGTAGGGCTAAGTAGAATAATATAGGTGGAGGGCCATGTTTGGCTAATCTCCATTGGCTTGCATATAATCACAGCATGGAGAGGTCTCATTCCCCTCCATCCCACCCTCCTTTCCAGTGTGACGCAGGAGCCTGATGTAGGGAGCAGCCTCTCTCCTCGTTTACTGCATGAGTCTGAAGAGACTAACCTCCGAGCCTGCACTGCCTCGTGTGAGCACCTTCTGCTGAGACACTCAGATTTAGCACCAGTGTCAGTGAGGGTGGAGACATAAGCCCCCGGAATGGAGAGCAGAATCTAGCCTCGCAACTGCTGAGGCTGCATGAGCTGTGCCTCTGTGGGATCTTTTTGACCTTCTGCATTGTGCCACCCATTGTGGCTGTGGTGGGCTTCCAAGGAGAGGGCTGGAAGTGGTAGGGTTGGCCAGCCACAGGGGGTTTGCAGGGTGCTGGGCAAAAAAGCATGCTGAGTGACAAGGATCCAGGGGCTGGTGACCAGAGGAAACCTGTCTGCCAAGAGAAAAGAATCTGGTTTGTTTTACTTTCTTTCCCACACTGTTGAATAAGGGCAGCAGCATGAGGGACCACACAGAGGGCTGCTGCTCTCTCCTGGAGTCACAAACTTTCTGCCACAGTCAGTGCCCTGAGGGAACATCCCTCCTAATGAAATCACCAGCCAGTCTCTGCTGCCTGGCTTTTGTATTAGCAGAGTTTAAATTAGGCCATCACTCTGCAGCACCAGCTTCTCTGCTAGTGACAGGTGAGGAGATGCAAGTATAATCAAAGGAGCAAATTAATCCAGTCTGATTCATCGAATCTGGGTTCAGATTAAATGCTCCAAGGAGGCCATGGGGACTTGCTCTTCAGTGTGTACTGGAACTTTGGCTCTGCCTGCAGAGCAAGGCTGACTGAGGATGTCAGCAGGGTCTAGGATGCAGACTGGCAGAGTAGCTGGGTCATGGGCCAAGCAGGGTCACCACTTTGCAGGGACAGTATTTCCAATATGTTCCTGGGCTGGAGAGGGGCGAAGGATTGGGGAACAAGTGGTAAAAATCCCACTACAAAATGGAAAACTTTTTATATTGACTTAATGGTTTTGTGATGATGAGGTTCAGGGCTAGCACAGTGTGGGACCAGAGAAGGGGAAAATTATTTGTGTTTGAGAGGTGTCACATGATCTACCCCAATATATGGAGAGGAGGAAGCCAACTGATCAAATGACTTCTCTCTCACCTGCCATGGAGAGCAAACAATAACGCTTATGGCTCCTCTCCTCCGCTCCTTTACATCAGCCTAATACCTAGTTTTTGGTATTCATCTTGAATCATTATTTTATATTCAAACCTATATAAATGGAAATGAAGAATACATTAGACAGTTTCTTCTGGAAGATACAGTAAACACTGTGTTTATATAAGCGGTCATTCTTCACTGTGCATTATACACCCGCCTGGCTATTGGTGAAAAATCATTTGCTGAATGGGTGTATGTCTATTGCCTGTTGTTTAGAATGCCTATTTTGTGAAAATGATGCTGGTCCAAATAATTAGGTTTAATGGAGAGGAAATATATAGCTGCTACAAATTGATATGAAAAGGCTGAATTTGCTCTGGAAGAAGACTTAAGATTTCATTACTCCCACTGCAGTCTCTAAGAGCAAGATAACCTGAAAAGGAAAGGGACTACTTTGACAAATATTTTTTTGCTTCGTACAATAATTCACAGACAAAAGACAGATTGGTTTTTTGATGCATTGTGTCAGATAATTCTCTCTTCTGACTCAGCCACCCCCCCCCAACCTTAACCTGACTGAAATGGCAATGTGATTGTATATGTATACATTCCTCTATCTTTATAAATGTGTGTCTCAAGGTTTACTACAGCACCATAGTCTGTATTTTTCCTATGAAACGTAAAGGTCCCAGACAGTTCTGTGTGTACAGGAGGAGATGTTGGATTGGGCAGGTTGCCCTTGCAACCAGCAGTCATCAGGCCATTGCCAGTGTCCCCTCATGACTTGATCTCATGCCTTTAACTGGAGGAGGTGAGGAATAAACCTGAACAAGGTTTAACAGGTCTGGAAATGGGATGTTTTTCTGAGCATCAAGGCATTTAGTCCAATACAGAAATGCACAATGCTGGCCAGGATCTAAAGCCAGTCAGCCAAGATAAGATCCTCATTGTAAGGGATAGGATGTCCCACAAATGGGAGGAGACCAGAGGAAAAGGTGAGGGTCCCCATTGTCTGCAATCTTGGAAATAAGGTCATTGTTTTTTTCTTAAAGAGCTTTCTTGTAATGTTAGCCATCTGCTGTGATATGAAATAGGTCACTGTACTGTTTTGGGTCAGAAATAAATATGATGGAAACTTTCACAGTTTCTCAAATTTAACTTTGAAGGTATGAAGAAATAAATCCCAAAATACACAGGAGACCATCCCGACTGAGATAAGGAGGACTGAAGTAGTGAAAGTCCAGGACTGTTTTTCCAAAACACCAATGGAGCACAGAAGGAGTGGGAAGGTGGCAGAGCCCGACTTCAGCCAACACAAAGGCAGTGAGGAAAAAAATTGCCTTTGCAGGGGAGAATTTGGAGAAAAAAATATTGAGCAAAATATTGTCTTCCAACCTTCCATCAAAATATGCCTTGAAATTCTAAATCCAGTAACTGAATTCCCATTACATATTAAAGACTCTGAAATAAGTCTTTGAGATTAAAACCACTGGTAAGTTAAGAAGGAAATGGTTTACTCCACAGAAAGTCAAATGTACTTTTTATTCCATACACATGCATGTGCTCAGGACCAGCACTATATTTAAACTCTGTCAAAAAGATGTTTCTCCATCCCAATCCATTTGCAAATTGAGTCAGTGAAGTACCAATTAACCTCAGGTCATTAATTTTAAATACACTATCAATTTTCTTTCGTTTTTCTTTGCTTTTCTTTAACTTGTGTAATGGCCTGTGGGAAGAAAATAAAAGTTGCTTGGTTTCCTAGCCTTCAGTAAATCTTTTCTTAATGCACCAATATCAGGGCTCAGATTACCATTATCCTTGGCCTCTGAGCTGGTGAAGTCATTTCTATGCCTTTAGATTTAATCTCCATTCTCTGCTTTACTGGCTGAGATGTTTTACCATGGAGGTTGGCTGAGAATATGAGAATTTTTATTTTCAGAGTTTTTTTAAATTTTAATTGAAGGTTGAAGAGAATGGGATAATTGTTGGGTTTTATAATGTGCCAAGAGATCTGCTGTGAGCTTCTTAGGTGCTTGGTAGTGTCTCTTGATCTACATATACTATTTGTTATACAATATTTAGCTCCTCTTAGGGTTTTACTTTAATGGAAGCTACACTGAGAACAGTCAGCTCAGTGACCATCTCTGAGTTAAATCTTTCAGGAATTAATAGTGCTGGGTGGAATAAGGATCCCTCGTCACCACATCCTTGGTCTGGATATAACCAGATTTTCTGACATAGTGGGGAATATCTGGAAGATTTGGCCAAGGTTAAGTTTGCTCTAGGGGGGCTTCGTAAGGTTGACCTAACTGTTCTACCAATTTTAAGCCATACTTAACAGTATTTTTAATAGTGCTATATGGATTGCTGAGTATTATGGGAAACTACACAATTCTTCGATTAGGCAGGAGCCCTGCTTATTACCTTTAGAAGACCTATCCACTGTCTTGCTAGATGCTCAGCTCAGTTACATACATGACTGACTTACACCATGAGGAGATTCATTATGCAGCTCCTGAGGACAGTCAAACATAGACTCTAATAGACTCTAATGACCTAAGAGCTGTCTTGGAATGGATTCTTCTGCTTGTGAAAGAAGAATAATAATGTCATACCAGCTGATTTTACTAATTTTTCTTATCACTTATTTAAAAAGCTCAAGTGTTTAAATCTTAAAAATTTACCACATCAAAAATAGGAAGAAAAATAAAAGCCCAAAGTCCCCACAAAAGAGATAAAATCCACATTTTAATTCTGGAATTTTACCTGCATGCAATTTAGTAGACTAAGTCATCAAGGGAATAACATCCAATTTCACCAAACAATGTTATAGGAATTAAAACAGATTATACCTAGGTGGGGGTTAAAGTGATTAAATATTTGAACAGAGAGAAAAAAAAAAAAAAAAAAAAAAAAAACATGGTGCTTTCTCTCAAACCAGACAGGGCCGGTGACTTATTGAAATACGACAGTGAAGCTGTGCAGAAGAGGTATCTGGATGTAAATAGATCAGATGTATCTCATCTGCCCCTCAGGTTACACTCAGCACGAAAAGACACAGTATTTTCTAGTGAGAATATTGCAGCTCAGCGAATTGCAATACCTGCTTCATTTCAGTTCCTGGCTCCTAACAGTCTCCTGCTTTGGGCTCCCAGTTTAGACCACAAGCTGCATGGAGGGACCCAGCTGCAGCGTGCACACTGAGGTCTCCTGTGCTGCCAGAGGACAGAGGGGAGTTGGTATTAAGCAGAAGCCAGTTACTATGCCAGCAGCCCAGCAAGCTGCCAGACTTGTTTCTACTTATAAAGTGACTACAAGTCCTGAGCTTCTTCAAGGTGCTGGACTTAACATGCCCAAGATTTCTAATATATACACGTCTGCGTGGGATCACTGGCAACCCTGTGTAAATCAAATAACTCCCTGTGAGTTTAAACTACATGTTAACCTTCAATGACTCTGCTATAACTGTGAAAGAGGGATGACTCAGACCTGTTATCATACATTTTCTGAAACCATCAGTGAAACTTCTGGGTGACCAAGAATGTGGAGTTCCTAAATTGATTTATGTTAGTTCAAAGAACATAGGGAATAGATCTGCCATTTGATTTAGGAGTCTGCAATGTTGTTTCTCAGAAACTTATTTTTTTTAGAACCTGTAATGTCTTTCTACCTGGCACAGGAAAGTTTTCTAATTGCAACATTTCATGGTATTACAGCTTGTATAATTCCAAACTTAAATTAAGAGCTGTAGCATGTTGCCTCTGTCAAAATGCGTTAAAACAGTTCTGAATAAAATTAGTCTGTCAATATTTTGAAATAAACTGTATTTTTTTTTTTTTTAAATGATGTGTATTTCTGTATTTCCTGTTAATAATTCAACCCCCTAACTTTTGTGGTAGAGTTTTTGCATTTTTATTAATATTAATTGATATTATTTAGTTTCCAGTTACTTGGTAACTGTTGACAGGCTTATGCTTGTCATATCCATAAAGAATGTAGGCGAATATATAACACAAGCATGAGTCAGTTGTACTGCTCTCTACTCAAAACGTGTTATCCAGACAATTCTTTTTGCTTCATCTTATGCCCTTTTCTGGAATCTACTTGCATGCTTCTGTTGCTCTTTCTCCCTCACTCTCTGCTGCTTTCTTCACCAGGAAAAAAACTACTGAAATTGCCAATTGCACTCAGGTCCTTTGTGCATAATGTCTAATTTTTAATTCTGACTTTTATTCCAGTGTGTCAAAAGTTCTACTTGCCCTGTGACTGCCAATGAGCACCTTTGGCTTTTCCTGAGACATTTGCTATGCAACGCAATGAATCATTCTCTGAAATACAGTGGCATTTGAGAGCCTGAGACAACACAAAATTGATCTGATCTAAAAACAGAGTAACTATTCATACGAAATACCGTATAACTGATCTGAATGGGAGATCACCTGGATAAGCAGCTGGGTGGCCAGGAGGGAAGTATTTAGGAGGACTTTACTCTTACACTCAAATTCTTTTTATGGGCAAAAGGGAGAACACAAATTTATATGTGAAAACAAGAAATTTCTGTTGGTTTAATGAGAAGCTTTTAGAGTATAATCATGACAGTCTAGTTACTATACTATATATTCATATTCCATACATTTAGTTCAAATTAATATTGGAAATCCTTGACAACAGACTTAAAAATGTTATAAAATAAAATCTCCTTCCTAGTATATTTGTTATGTTCACCCTTGAAATGCTCCTTCAGGTTGCCAGGCCAGCAGTTTCAGTGTATGTGCCGTTGAAGGGGTTATGAGGAGCTGCCAGTGTCCTGCAGCACTCACTGGGGAAGAAAAGGGTTGGTCTCCCTCCTCTTTGCCAGGAGAAATGTAGTGGTAAGTTTTCTTACTCCACTGTCTTGGGATCCACCTGGGTTTATGTTTGGGTTTCGTTGCACAATTTATTTCTGTGGTCTGTCAACTGGTTCCCATCTATTCACTTTTTTGTTCTTCTTTGTTACTGCTAGAACTGGTTTTACCAGAGCAATGCACGTTTGCACTCCTGTAGGGACTTCTGACTTGATCAGCACGGCTTGTGTTAAAATCTGTGACCTCCAGTATCATCTTGCATCTGTCATCTTCCACATTAATTTAATTCCAGGCAATTCACAGGCACTTCAATCTACATGGCATAGCTACTTGTTAAACTATAAACTACAACTCAACCAAAACAAGCTTAGGCAGCAGGTACTAGATGTTAGATAGTTGCAGTCACAATTAAACAGCCCCGCCCAAGGCAGTGCCTCAGATTATGTTATGTCAGGGCAATATAAAGTCTATAAGTAGTAAGGGCAAAAATCACATTTACTGACATATATTATCTGGATTCTGTTGTTCAATCTTGGTATAGTACCTTGGCTTTGTTGGGAGCTATGTTGAAAGGCTTAGACAGATCCAAACTTCAGGCAGACCAAAATAAATAGGCTGAGTACTTTTATAGATATCAAGGTTGTGTTTTGTTTTTTTGGTTGTGTTTGTTTTTTTTTTTAAATTGTGCATGATATATTGAAGGATACTTAGTTGTCAGATGGATAAGAATGGCATGCTCTGGAGTCTCTGTGCAACCATCTCCTTACTCATGCATCAGACATGGCAAGAAGTCCCTTTTAGCAGAGAAGATCAGTTCCAGGCACGTGAATTCCAGATACCTGTGATTTTGTCTTTTACCTTCAAAATCTACCATAAAAATTTTGTATATTTTTGCTAGGTTTTACCAACACTTAGATGAATGACTTGCTCCATACATATTCACCACCTCCAATGTTTTCTGAGAGAAACAGCAATGCTTTTGTATTTAGCCCATTCTTCTCACAGCAACACTAAGTTTTAATAAACAATGAGCTCTGAATGTTCAAGTGACTAGGGCTGGGTGAAGAAAGGGATCTTGAAATAGCCTAGTTTTCACATCTTGGTTGCTTTCTTAGCATTGTTGGAAGGGAAGTTAGACAAGGAGAAAATCTGTTGATGCAAAAATTTGTTGCCACTGCCACTGGAAAACGGGACATCATTGCAATGGCAAATTCATTAGGTTTCCATTTTGTTCCTAGCAGTAGGGCTGTTCAGGTTTGTAGTAGGTTGGTATGAAGCAATTTTCTAGGAGTGATATTCAGTATAGTGCAACCTCTGCACCTAGGTGATATCCTGATTTCACATGCAGATTTTTTTCCTCTTTCAGGCAGAGCTTGACAATATCCATCCTCTTGTAATTTAATTCCAAGTCAGTCTGAAATTTGAGGATAAATTTGTATGGGTATAGTAGACTGCATAATTCTATGGGCTACTGTTGCATTTATTTCAAAGATGATTACTTATGTGTGTAAGCTGAATGCTAGCTATCTAAACAGGTCCAATTCCATGAGTACATAATATGATTCATTCTTTGTTGTGTTTTAGATAATTATTGCTGAGTGGTTGATCCAAAATATATTGAGTAAACGGAGAGATCCACATCAAATCTTAAATCCTTACATCTTCCAGTCCACTAAGGGGAGTAACTAACATTCACTAAGGGGAGTAACACAGAGAGTTCATACAACAGAAGAGCAATGTGCCCAGATCAACCCTTTGTGAACACTGCTGTTTTACAACTGATTCCTATTTCCCTCTCTGTCATACCATTGCTGCTGTGAAGCAGAAAGACTGATTAATTTTCTGTGCATAAAGGGATGCTTATTCTTTTGGTTCCATTTTCCTGATAAGTTGTTGGGGTGTTTTGTATATGTTCACCAAGAATAAACAAGCTGGGAGCAGCCAGACTGTAGGGTGTTTTATGCTTCTGCTAGCAATGTGAGTCTTGTTGGGTTTCAGGCTGAAACCTTCTGTGGAGCCTCAGAGAGGGAAACCAACTCTGGGAGCTCAGGCGTGGCAAAGGCATAAAATAAAAAACCCAAAAGCAGAAGATTTGTGGGAATATAAATTCCCTAGAAACCTTCCTTAAAGACAACATAGCTTCATACTACTTATTTCTCAAATAAAAATACTGTTCTTCCTAAGACAAATATTCAAAAGTATAAAGTAGTTCCAAACTATATTTTGATGCTTTGTGCAAAAATACTCAGAGTATGTACACCTGTATAAAGTTGGAATGTTTCATATCATACTGTTTCCCTCATTATATTGTTATAGAGTATATTTTTCCTCTGTTTCCATTTTATGGAAGAAAAAGGTTTGCTGTAAAAAGGAGTAGCTCCAATGCCCACCAGCAGAGAAGCAGCACTTGTGAAATTCATTTGCACTTACCTGCAAAACACTGAAGTATATGCTTCAAATCTTTTGACTTTGTGCTGAAAGAAAGGGGACCATTCATGCAATAAATTTTAGGTGTTTGATTAGGTACTTGCTGAATCAGGGTATAGTTTAAGTGAGAAAATGTTATTTAATGATTGATCTTCAGAATCCTTCACTGCAAAATATGTTGGCAATATAAAGCACTACTGTATTAAACAGAGGTAAACCAGTGAAATAGCATGAGTCAGGAGGCAAAAACTGAGCAAGGGCAGAGACAGCAGCCCAGATTTTAGTCACTGCTGGGCAATCAGCTTCCCGACTTCTGTATTGTGTGTTTTGTTTGTATAATGCCATGGTAGTGCATTCAGGATGCCTCAGAGCCCCACAGAGCTAGGTCAGGCAGGAGTGAAATGTCCTGGAAGAGGGCTGGACTCAGGTGGTAAATCCTGGGGCCAACCTGTGCTGTCCTCTGCTTCTTATTGCTGTAGGCCATTCCTGTTGTTATGTCCCCAGCTGCGCGGTCGTCGCTCAGCTCCTCTACTGTCTCGCGAATCAGCTTCCAGAGCACGGGATAGTCGCTCACTTCTTCTGCCGACCTTCCCCCCTCACTGATCACATCCCAAATCTTTTTTCCTATGGATTCCCAGGTAGATATCTCAAATATGAGACCTGCACTGGAGATAAGTCCTCTTTCCCAGCTTCATTTCACCAAGCCTTTCAGGGTGGATTTACCGTATTTTATGCCTCTCGTGGAGAGGATATCTTGGAGGACTTTCACTGCTTGCTTGTCCCTGCAGAGAACAGACCCCATTCCTCCCCGGCCGTCGCTTCTTTTCGCGGATCTTCAACCCAAATTACAGCGCACTGCTTGTCACCTTCAGACCCCGGGGCAGAGTCTGGATCAGTTTTGACCAGCTTTCCACCCTCGATTGCACCTCCGCCGAGTCCTCAGTGAAGACTTGTGCCAATCTTGAGGGTCCCTGTTCGGGTGCCAGATGCGGGAGCTATGGACACGCACACGACCAGTATGATCAAGCAATGCCCCTTTATTGAAGGTAAGCAAGCCCTTTTATAGGTTTCTCCTGTGACTGCAAATGGTACGTGGTGCAATCCTTATGATTGGACAGTTAGCTTTGTCCACGTGCTTCAAGACTTCTCACGATTGGATAATAAGCGCCACACTCAAATGTCTTTCTCCACCCAACCCATCTCCTGGAGTTGGTTGCCGAGTTCTTTGTTCTAATGTCCTTGCTGAGGCGTGCACATGTGTAGGATTGCTCACATGTCCATTATCTCCCAACAAGTTTTCCCATTCATGAAGGACAAGTGGAAGAGTGTGTTGCATGTATTAAAGGACTCAAGTATAAATATTCATTGTATACACAAGCATACAATCATATATCAGAGACCACCCCTGCAGAACAGATAGCAGCTCCCCAGCCAGTCCCTGTTCAACCTGCTTCAAACCAAGGACTCAAACCTGCACATGCTGCTGCGGGTGCCTGACTGTCAGTCAGGGTTCCTAATGCAGTAGTAGGAGATAGTACACAAGGAAAGACCTGGCTGAAGTCATCGTGGGTAAAAATTGGGTGTCGATAGAGCCTATGAAGCCACAGTGAGAGCAATTAGCATCAGAGCCTTCTAATAGTAGCTTCCATTAAAGTGCTTACCGTAGGGAATGGACTCACACACTGCATCTGATAAAATTTTCTAAGGTAATTTCCTAGATACAGAAATATAACCTTTTTCAATTTAGGTAGGAGTTAGATAATTTCTGCAAAAACATGTCTATTTTTTATCTCATCCTGCATATGCAGTGTAGCATTCCCCTTATGTTGCTCATTGTCATTCACGGTCTGCCATTCATGGATACTGTTAAAAGCTTTTCAGTTCATGTCTGGAAGTTGAAGCTGTCTTAAAACTTTCCTTGTCATTTTATCAGTCAACAAGAAGATTGAGGCCCTGCAACCTCATGATGTAATTATGGGTGAGATTTGCCCAGCAAATGAAACACCTGCATGTCCCCTCTGTAAACATGTGCTGATTTTCTGTGGCAACTTGGATCATAATTTCAATAATGAACCTGCTGTCATCTAACTGGAGTTTGGTTTGCTGCATGGTGCATTTCATCACTTTATTTTCAAGGAGATTTTTGAATGCTGAATTGTAGGTGTCTCTAATATCAGGTCGAACATTTTTCACTCAGTTTTGCTCAAATAGGAACTGTCAGATAACAGCTCAAGCAAAGAGACTTTAACTACATTTAATATAAAACTGAAAGTAAATGACATCACTCTGAACAATCTAAATAACAGTAAAAACCATCTAGTTCTGAAGCATTAACTATAAACTTAGCAAAAAAGTAAAGTGAACTTGTCCAGAACAGTCAGACAGAGTTAGTCCATAACCCATGTTCAAGAATTAGTGAAGGTGAATGAACAGAGAAGGACTGGTGGATGATGTGGCAGTTGGAGACCGACTAGGGCACAGTGATCATGAAATTATTATTATTATTAATAGAGTTTATTATTATTATTAATTATTTTTTTAAATTAATTATTTTTAATTAATTTATTATTATTATTAATAGAGTTCTCTATTCTTAGAGAGACCAGGAGAGGGGGAAGCAGGACTGATATCCTGGACTTCTAAAGGGCTGAC
>NW_020799095.1:27244391-27321103 GCF_003259725.1 Athene cunicularia | reverse complement strand
GCTGAACAGGAGCCAGCAGTGTGCCCAGGGGGCCAAGAAGGCCAATGGCATCCTGGCTTGTGTCAGCAATAGCGTGGCCAGCAGGGACAGGGAAGGGATCTGACCCCTGTACTCGGCACTGGTGAGGCTGCCCCTCTATTCCTGTGTTCAGTTTTGGGCCCCTCACTACAAAAAGGACATTGAATGACTCGAGCGTGTCCAGAGAAGGGCAACGGAGCTGGTGCAGGGTCTGGAGCACAGGTCGTACGGGGAGCGTCTGAGGGAACTGGGGGGGTTTAGTCTGGAGAAGAGGAGGCTGAGGGGAGACCTCATCGCCCTCTACAGCTACCTGAAAGGAGGGTGCAGAGAGCTGGGGATGAGCCTCTCTAACCAAGTAACAAGTGACAGGATAAGAGGGAATGGTCTCAAGTTGTGCCAGGGAAGGTTTAGACTGGATATCAGGAAGCATTTCTTTACAGAACAGGTTGTTAGGCATTGGAATGGGCTGCCCAGGGAGGTGTCCCCATCCCTGGAGGTGTTTAAGAGTTGGGTTGACACAACACTGAGGGATATGGTGTAGTTGGGAACTGTCAGTGCTAGGTTAATGGTTGGACTGCATAATCTGCAAGGTCTTTCCAACCTAGACAATTCTGTGATTCTGTGAATAAGATCCAGGTCCAAAGCTTGAATAAATCAACAGAAGTTTTTCCTTTGGCTTTGATGGGCTTTGAGGCCAGAGTTCTTGGTTTGCTTCTGTCCCTGCTAAAATCAGCATCAGAAGCCCTACTGATGTCAGTGATACAGAAATTGGCAGCAGAGGTCCTATTTCAAAATTAAACACAAAAATCTTGTTGTTTCAACTGGAATAAAATATCCAGAACTAGATGGACAACAAAGATGTAAGATCACTACCACAGCCTTTAACTTTTATAGGTACTTCTGCCCTGTGTAATTCACAGACCTGAAGTGTGGGGAGTTTGCTATTATAGCTACTGGGTTACTGTGCACACAACTACTTGACGAAATGTAAGCTCTTACAGTCATTTACTGCCAAAAATGTAGCATGTACTCATGACGTTATCTTCAGAACCAGGTGGGTTCTCAAGTTCTGCACTTTGAACTCAGGTGTTTAAGTGGATCTCAAAGAACTGTAGCAGTTTCATAATTGATTATTTATTTTCTTACTCATAATATTATTTATCACTTATTTCATATTTTATTATGCCTGAAGAAATGCTAATATGTTGTCATTTAGAGAATTACTAGATGTGTTTACTTACAACACTGCATTGCTCACAGTTTTACAGATATTGAGATTCATATTATAAATAGAAATGCTCCTGCCATTGCATCAAAACTATTAAATTTTAAACCTACTGCAATAAAACTCTTCAACAATTTTTATGAGTCATAACATTCATAGTTGCTATAAATGTTAACAAAAAGATGGAATGAAGAAACTTCATAAGTGATAAAAGTCATAACTTGTACCATACTTAATTTGTGTATTCACTATAAACTCAGTCTTTCACAAATCCACCGGTTTTGTCTGCTCTTTTCTGACATGCTTTTCCAAGAGTTAGCAATATTGCAGCAGTGCTGCTCCAAACACTACTGCTGTCATTGTAGGGCCATTTTCTTGGGACATAGATAATTTTGGCTCAGTTCTGAAGCTATTAGTAACTGATTAACAAAACTAGAAATCTAAAGGCTTATGCTATTGGAGCTGAGGCTTTCCTTGGGATGGAAGCTCTACAGAGATTTGATTTGTATTTGCAAATTTGTGTGTCTTTGAAGATTGCCTTGTCTTCTTTGATTATGAAACATGAACTAGTGAGGGCTGGAAGAAATATCTTGATAATGCAGCCAAATTTTGAATCAAACAACGGTCAAAAGCTTCTTGAGAGCCCTGGCAGACTCAAATCTTTTTCCTCATGGAGATGGGAAGGATGGAGAAAACAAATGAGGTTTCTAGGTGAACTAAGGTTTGTCTGGTTTTTTTCTGGGACACTTCCAGGGAAACTTTGCAGTTGCTTTCCATGTCTAGGAGCTCTTAAAAGGAAAAACGTCCCCAGATCAAGAAAAAATGTCATGGTTCCTGAAGTGAAATGGAAATATAAGCATTGTTTTTCTCATGTGGAATGAAGGGTATTCATACAGACTCATACAGTACAATTGACACATACCCTACTTCTGAGAGGAGTGAGTGTCACACCCTCACATGGAGGAAGAGAAGTTTCCCTGTGTGAATGTGAAGTAACATTCACAGATTTGGCTTTATTTGAAAATTACTTATTAATTACTGAAACTCTGTTATGTCATCTCTGTAGATGCTTTTTTGTTTGTTTGTTTGGGTTTATTTTTGCTAATTTTTCGCATTAGTATGGCAAGGAGTCCCAAACATTTGGTTAAATAAATGTGGAAAAGTATTCTTTTAAGTGGATTGAATATGTTGCCTTTCAGTGTTCTTTCATCTTCAGACAGAAGAATGGAAGTCTTGGTTAAGTTTTTCTGTTGCTCAACATCTTAAATATTTTCATCAAGACATATTTTTAATGATCCCATTTTCAACATAAACATTTCCACACTCTCTGTTTTTCTTAGAAGAGGGAATTAATTATTGTTCTCTTAATTCCAGTGAGAAAGCTCAGGTCTTTAGGGTATTTCTTGAGAAAGTCAAAGCCAGGCTCAATTTCAGGACAGCCTGAAACCTCCTCAGGTCAGGTCTACCATCAGAAAAGATCTCAAATGGGCAGCACCACATGGTGAAAGGGCTGAAGTGCCCACAAAGGATGGTCATTCAGACAGGGCTGTGCCAATTGCTGTCTAGGACCCAATGTAACTTTGCGGTACACCCTTTCAGAGGGTTCTCCTTTCTCTGCTGGTGCTATTCATTCTTTGAATCATTTTGTAAGCACCATGTGCTTACACCTTGTAAGCATCTTTAAGACTGATGATACCTACATTTAGTGGTTAATGTTGGCACTTTAGGTCTTTCTTGAATACTTTGGCTCCTTCAGCGTTCTTGGTGATGTACTAATCCCTCTGAGGAATTCACAGAAGAGGAGGAGTAGACCCAGTGTGAATACATTTCTGATAGAAAATCATCTGCCCTCTCAAAAGTATTCTGTGAAGCCCCTCATTACCCCACAGACCATCAGATTCTTCCATCATTCTGCATCCAACAGAGTTCAATAATTTCTTTGATGTTCATATTTGCTGTTGTTTTCTCTACAAAATCTATCTTAACTCTTTCAATTTCCCCTTAAAGTATTGCTTGTTAAAATTTATATCTCTTTTTAGCAGAATTTGTATCCCTACTTGTTGACAGAGAAGTACAAAACCCCTGAGTGTATGAGCTGTCAGATCATTAATGGATGTGCCACATTTTCCCACCAGAAGGCTCTACAGCAAGATTGGCTGCCTTTCCCAAAACATGTTTACAGCTTTCTCTCAAAGTGTTGTCCTGATGCAGCAAAAATGGAATGTAATTCTATGGTCTGTGTTGTGAAGAAAGTCTGATTTTAAAAAACCATAATTTTGACTCTAAAATGGAATTTCTGGTCGTATTAGGTTGTATTTGGTTGTATTTTGTGAACATAATTCAGGCACTCACATTCAGTCCACAAACCTTATCTCTTATATCCCTGAAAAGCAGCTACTAGCTTTTTCTGTAATAGTAGTTTGGGGTATTGTCCTAACCAGTTTCAGTGTGATTTTCATGTCTGCTTACAGAATCTACTACCTCCATAATAACTATTTTCTTCCAAGAAAAGCCCAACCAACCTCTTCTACTTCTTTCTCTCTCTCCAGATAATACCAAACCCATTTTACAAAGGCAATCTTTTTGGCATGCACCAGAGTCTACCAGTTGATTAGAAGCACCATCTCAGGGAAAGAAATAAATGTCTCTTTGCTACCTTGCTAGTTAAAATGAAAATTTCATGCCAGACTTGTAACTTCAGAGGAAGGTCTAATATTTGTGATTTTGATATTTTGAGCTGTTCTCTCAATTTACAGGATTGCATGCTGAAAAGTAAGGCTGGTGA
Organism: Athene cunicularia; assembly: GCF_003259725.1. Lineage (NCBI taxonomy): Eukaryota > Metazoa > Chordata > Aves > Strigiformes > Strigidae > Athene > Athene cunicularia. Next base: position 27,317,075 of record NW_020799095.1, on the reverse strand, counting down.
GGGACAGTCTGGGTTGAAAGTGAATTCCTCCTAGCTCAAAAATAGAATAATTTCTAGTTCAAATTTATTTGTATGTTTTATTGGTATAAACTGATAGGAGCAGAATTGACTAGACATTATAGTTAACTGTTAAGTCATACCATGAGCTAAAGAATACCCAGGACATTACTTGTGAAAGTAAGCTTACTAGTAGCATTAAGAACTACCAATTATACGTGACTCTCATAAAACTGCCCTTGAGGTATTAGGTTAAAAAGCCTGATAGTTAAGCACTTACCTACTCTAAGTGAAAACATCCAAAGAGGGGAAATCCCTTTTCCAAGAGTTTTGAATGCTTTTGAAACCTCAGGGCTAATTTATGATTAAATAATGCAGAAAAATACTTTTAGAAAACTTTATGTAAATCATTGTGGTAGGAAAGCTGGCAAGGATTGCTGGCTCTCAGGTTCTGTGTTAGCTTCTGGCTCCCCACCTTACCTACCACAGTGCTGGATTGACTCTGTTTTTGCAGTGTTTCTATAGGTTACTGCTATGTTTCTCTGACAGTAAAGTGTTTCAGCAGTGAGCACCAACCTTGTGTGAAAACTAGTGCATGTGGATATGTCCAAGAGAATGCTTATCACAGCATGCAGCCTGCAATTGGGCTACCAATGCTGTTTGTAATCATGCTAACCTGTATTGAAACTTGTCAGCAGTGGGTTCTTTCATTAAATCTGTTTACCCTCTCAACAGAGTTCTTCAGGAAACTGCCTGCCTTGTCTGTTCTGCAAGCTGTGTCCTTGCTGCAGACTTCAGTCGGTGTAGCTACGTGACAGGATATGTGCAAAATGAGAAGCACAGAGCTCTCCTGGATAAGACTTCTGGTATCAACAGTTACACATGCCATGCAGTGCATGGAGGGTACGCAGTGAGTGGGCAACTTCTCTCTCTCCATCTTTTGCTGCTCCCCAGTCCTCTATAACATCAAATATGAATTGCCTGTCTTCACCTTGAGCCCAGGAAGTTCACCGTGGCCTATACCCTGCCACAGTATCAGCTGTCATCCCCATATTGACCAATTTCCAAATGACCATCTTTGTGCTTTCTCCTATTCTGTGCCTCATGTCTGGGGACAAATGACTTGCCAAAAACACCCTCCTACTGACCCTGCGGCTCTTCTACAAATCACCCCTTAAATTTCTTTTCTTTGCTTTGACATTTTTAAAACATAAGGAACAATGAAGTTCAGACAGACTAGTGTCTGTCATGGTGACTAGCACTATCTTCCTGGTTTCCTGAATTCCTCAGCTGTCTGTACTTGTCTTTCTACAATGCTGAGAACGATGACTTCTCATGACATCTACAGAGCGGCATAATACAGAATCAATAACAACACCTTTTATAAAATAATAGACTAGCAGTTAAATTAAAAGCATCTACCAAGGAAGCTGAGGGGGAAGATGGAAGAGCTTAGCTGTTTGTCTTGATTCAGTAGCAAATGGACAGCACAGTGCAGAGGACAAACATAACTTGGAAGTATTTGTGGAAGGATGACTGTATGAGGCACAGATTAGAGGTATGTGCTTTGATGGGAGAGTGGGCATCACCCAGATTTTTCTGGGGAAAGGCAGATTCCTAGGAACATTGGGAGCCTTTTTGACTAAGTTCACTCTTTGTATACAGTCCTCTTGCTACTGTCTGGTCACTGTTTCTGACTATAGATCTCACACTTGAGCACCTTGTGCAAGCATTTTTGTAAGTAGAGACTGCTACAAGCCCACCTCTGCACCTTGACCAGAATTGTACCCTATGGTCCCTTCACCATAGTGCAGGGTATTGGGATAAAATGGAGGCACTTTGTGACAAGCGGTGCAGTAGAAGGCTGAGGTCAATCTGTACCATAAAATGAAATTTGCACATAGAAAATAAAAAATCTATGACTGAAAAGGCATGAATCAGATGTCTCATCAGAGGAATTTATGTTGTCCCAGAGGCCCAACATGTCTGAGATATCAGACTGGGACTTGTGGCGGGGCAGCAGCCAGCCAGGGTATACCAAGGCATCTAACTTGGTGCTAGATACGACTTGTGCAATGAACAACAGACTTGTTTGCTTTTTCTAGATGACAGTCTGGGGCTTTAAGCAAACAGGAGGTTTTACAGAAAATACTTATTTCTGTAGAACTGGTTTAGCAATGAGGTTTTTAATCCACCAATATCTGCAAATTATTGTCATCTTTGATGACTGCTGTTTTCATGTGCCAATCATTAAAATATAATTTCAGGCTGTGATTCGTAGCTGAACAAAATGCGTCTGATTACCAAACATAGCATCCTATGTTTGTATGACCAGTTAAATAGTAACATATGCTCACTATCACTTTTTGAATCCCTCTGTATATTTCCTTTTGTTCAGAAACTTTTTTTAAAAAATACAGTTTTACAGTAGGATAATCATTTAAACCACATCACCTGGATATGACAGATTACTTCCAGGACAAATGATGGGACCATTAAATCCCTCCTTGTTTAACAATAGCTGTAAAAATGGGAAATATAGCTTCATGCAGGTTTAAGTAGGGTCTCAGGCAGCTGATTGAACAGATTCCTCTAGGTACCTGAACTTTGAATATAAAGGTAATTTATATTTTGGTTTATTTTACTCTGTGTGTATCAGTGTGTGTACAGAAGTAGCAGAAGCAGAGAGAGGGCAAGAAACCTGGAAGCAGATACAAGACTGAGAGGGTGAGTGGCTGTAACATTTTGGGATACGTTGTGGCTAAAGGAGTCACAGAATTAGAAGGAAGGGATCTGTGTTGCTGTGTCCATGGAAAGAAGGGTAGGTGCATAGTCATTAATCTTGCTTTATTAAAATGAAGTTTGAGAAACTAAAGTTCTGTGGACTATAATGAGATTGAGAGGAAATTCTTCTTAAACCACAGGACAAGAACTGAGGCTGGTGCTTTCTGAATGGAGTGAGGGAATGAATTCTGATCTCCCCATAATTTTAGGGAAAAAAGATTAAATTTAAGAGCAAAATTGATGTCCTCTAACTTTAACCATGTGAAGTCAGGGGCCATGAGTAACCTCTAGAAATATCTCTTCACTCTCTGTGAATGAAATGTAGGTGGTTAACTTAGACTAGGTATGAAATAAAGTGAACAGGTTACTAAAGTGAGGTGAAGATAAATTTCACATATGCCTCTTGCATGTCTCACAAGGATGATGTAAATAGTTAAGATCCTCTGAGTGGAGGAGTTTTATTCACTCCATCATGGACTGATGGATTATTGTTCTGTGTAAAAGACCATCACTTAAAATGTGTGTGGGGGGGTTGTTTTGTTTTTGGTTTTGGTTTTGTTTTTTTTCCTCAAGTTTCTCTGTTGTGTTTGAAATGTGATTATATTTAAAGAAATCTATCAGACTAGACACTGCCTCCTCTGTGTTGCCACACTTAATTTGGTTTCTGAGGGGCAAGCATTAGGAAAAAATGAATAATGATTGTAAATCTGCAGGCTTTCTTCAGCATTTGTGAAAACATTGTTTAGAAAGATGAATTTTAAAGAGCTTGTGGCCATCAGACTATGTACACCACAGAATGACAAGTACAAAATTATGCAATGACTTGCTGCTGTCTATATGCTGTCTGTGATGCTCTGACAGCTGTGGTAAATTCAGCTACAAAACAGCATCATGTTCGTCTGGGAACCCTGGGGTACTGACCGAGTGGGATGAGTGCTAAGCCTGACTGACCTTTTTTCTACCATGAAAGACTTTCCTGGATTGTATACTGGTGAAAGCAGGAACTGGCTTTGGGGAATTTTCAAGCCAACATTTCTATTTGAATATGAATTAAAATAGTGATAAAATGGCCAGTTGTGCAGCTGCATGCAAGGCCATAATCACTGTGAGACAGTAACAGCCACTTTTACACGCAGAGGAGTGACCCATGACTGTTACAATTTATTTCTGACAAGGCAGTACCTTGTATTTCCCAGGTCCTACAGTTACATGCTCAGCAACCTGTCAATCTGTGCCCTAGGATGTGCTGCTTAATGCACAAAGGTAGGTGGCCAAATAAATGTCAGAGCAAGGGGAACTGTTGGCAAGGAGTCATATCCTGGTCCCAAAGCCTTGCTGCCTTTGCAAACAGGACTGCTGCTGACTCAGCAGTGAATAAGGGCACAAAATTCAATTTTATAGCTGAAGCAGGCCTTTGAGAAGGGCGTCCCCTATCAGCCCTGATAGGTAGGGAATAGCATAGAAAGCTTCTTAATTTTCTCTGTCCACATGTGTGCACAGGTATGGTCTTGGTGCATTAGAGAAGTCCAATCTAGAATGGGTCTCCTGACAAATAGCAGCCTTCAGGAGGTAAGAATTATAAGCAGATAAGTATCTTTAGGATGTTCCCAGTTTAAGTGATGGAACCAATGAGAGTAAGGCAGATCTAATGGAAAAAAAGAAAATGCATTAGTTGACCCTGAGATAGAGGGAACAGTGAAAGATTTCTTCTAACAAATTAGAACCACCTGAGATTTCTTTCCCCCTACATTTTAAAATCAATGATTCATTCTAAGCCTTTCAAAATGTGGTGAGAAAATGAAATTAGTAAATATTGGTTTTTACATTAAATTTCAACCTATTTTTATAAGAAGAATATCTGCTAGACTAAGGAGTTCTGGAAGATAGTTGCATGATTTATTTTTCCTTATTTTTATATAGTGTTTCTGCTCTGCAGATATGAGATAGATGAAGTAAAATTTCTCATTTCACCAAATAGCTTGTGACAACAGGATGATGGAAAAAAACATTTCACTGGATAAAGATCACTATAAATGTTTATGTCAATGACCTGCTGGAGTGCATGGAATGGATGGGGAACCAACTAAGAGCTTATGGGTCAGGGTTAAAGGAAGGGCAGGGACAGGTGACATTACTGTGGGAGTCTGCTACAGTCCACCTGATTGGGAAGACGGAGCAGTTGAGGCCCTCTATAGACAGATGGGAACAGCCTCAAGTTCACAAGCCCTGGTCCTCATGGGGACTTCAACCACCCTGATATCTGTTGGAGGGACAAGACAGCAGGACATCAGCAATCCAGGAGGTTCCTGGAATGTGTTCATGATAACTTCCTTCTCTGAGTGATAGAGGAGCCAAGGAGAAAAGGTGCTATGCTGGACCTTGTTCTCACCCACAAGGAGGGGCTGATAGGGAAAGTGAAACTCAAGAGCACCCTTGGCTGCAGGGACCATGAAATGGTGGAATTCAAGATCCTTAGGGCAGCCAGGAGGGCCACAACAAGCTTGCTACCCTGGAATTCAGGAGAGAGCAGACTTAGGCCTCTTCAGGAATCTGCTTCACAGAGTATCATGGGATAAAGCCCTGGAGGGAAGAGGAGCCGAAGAAAGCTGGTTAATATTCAAGGATCATCTCCTTCAAGCTCAGGAGCAATGATGCATCCCAACAAAGAGGAAATCAGGTAAGACTGCCAGGAGGCCTGCATGGATGAACAAAGAGCTCCTGGACAAGCTCAAACAGAAAAAGGAAGCCTACAGAGGGTGAAAGCAAGGACAGATAGCCTAGAAGGAATATAGAAAAATTCTCTGAGCAGCCAGGGACGAAGTTAGGAAGGCCAGTGACATGATAAAATTAAATCTGACCAGGGACATCAAAGGCAACAAGAAAAACTTCTATAAGTATTTCAGTGATAAAAGGAAGGCTAAGGATTCTGCTCCTGTGTTCTCATGAGACCTCACCTGCAGTACTGTGCTCAGCTCTGAGGCCCCCAGAGTAAGAAGGACATAGAACTGCTTGAGTGGGTCAAAAGGGGGCCATGAAGATGATCAGGGGGCTGGAGAACTGCCCTTTTGGGGGCAGGCTGAGAGAGTTGGAATTGTTCAGCCTAGAGAAGAAAAAGCTTTGGGAGACCTTATAGTGTCCTTCTAGTACTTAAAAGGGGACTGCAGGAAAGATGGGGAGGGACTCTTTATCAGGAAGTGTAGTGGTAGGAAAAGGGCTAATGATTTTAAACTAAAAGAGGGAAGATTTAGATTAGACATAAGGAAGAAATTCTTCCCTGTGAGGGTGGTGAGACACTGGCACAGGTTGCCCAGAGAAGCTGTGGCTGCCCCCTCCCTGGCAGTGTTCAAGGCCAGGTTGGACGGGGCTTTGAGCAACCTGGTCTAGTGGGAGGTGTCCCTGCCTGTGGCAGGGGGGTGGAATGAGATGAACTTTAAGGTTCCTTCCAAGCCAAACTATTCTGATTCTATGATAAAAAACTCCATATTTTTACCAAAGTCCCTCGAGATTTCCCAGATAAGTCTTTGGACAATTCCAGAGGTCTGTCCTCTGCTTCTTTGTTTTTCTGATAACTTTAGGGAATACTTTGTGTGAACTGTAAGGACTGCAGCCCATGTCCAAAGGCCATACAGGCCTGCAACAGGTCAAATCCTAAAAGTCCTGATACATGTGTCCTCAATTTAATGTCACTGCTGAAGTCAGGGAGAATTCAGTCCCTCCTTGGACTAAGTTAAGACTGAAGGACATGAAGAGCATCAGTTTCTTCCATTTGCTTCTAGGCAGGAAGATTAGTATATTTTACAGTCCAAACAGTGGATTTTGAAAAATAATAATTAGGGCCTCACTTAATTGAAACACTTGGGAAAGTGTTTACCTAAATTTTAAACACAAAAAAATTTTTGAGCATTTAATGGCCACTACATTGTTTATCTGAAGAAAATAATTTATCTTGATACATTTTAAATGAGCAGCTTCTTTCAATGGGCAGATTCAGTTTTCAAACCTGTGTCTTCAGGCATATTGAATGAAAAACCAAACAGGGGTGGGTATTCAAAGGAGAAATTCAGGGTATTGAAGTCTTTTTCATCAGCTACCTTTTTTTTTTTTTTTAGGTAGATAAAATAAGGATTATTTAGCTTAAAGATTGTAGCTCTGTCATTTTTCCTTACAGTTTTGCAGCACCAAGGGAACAGCCTTCACAAGGTTTAACAGTTTGGGAAGCTGGAAGGTGTCCACTTGTGCTGTTTCTTGCTAGAGCCATCAATCTTGATCAGAGCTGGCAAATATACTAGGCCTTTATACCACTGTCTGAAATAATATTCTTTACTGATTGAGTAACAACAGAGCCATTTGGGAAAATTTCTCAGAGAAAAGATCGACAGCATTTTCTCCTCACCCCATTAATTAAAATTGCCACATTCTGCTTGTCAATATGTTCTTTGAAGTCGGTGGAAAAATGGAGAGCTGATTTTTGCCTAAGGATGTATTAGATCCAAGAGCAATGTGGTTCTGTGCTTGCAGAGTGTTTCAGTCCTAAGGGTCTGTCCACTTGGCTGACTAAGGAGTCAGAAAGCAAAACATTTCCTACACCTTGTCATTGAGTTTATCTATAAATGATCCAAAGACAGTAAACTTTCCCTATTCATGGTAACTTTTGTGAAGTGTATCAAATTTTCAAAGCTTCAGGGAAAAACATAACTTGTCCTTAAAATGCCCTTCTGTTTTCATTTATCCTGTTGGTTACGGAATAGTTATTAAGTTTGTCCCGGTGTAGTGTGCTTCTCACATAGTCACCAGGAGACATATTATCCTCTGGTGTAAGCTCTAAAATAATAGGAATGTATTGACCAATTGAATACAAAGCTGAAGTAAAAAGGAATTTAATTCCCTTTCACCAGGGTCCTCCCCACTTAGTCCTTTTGTCCCACCCCACTCTGGTGTCCCTGCTCCTGCACGCCTTTGCTTATAGCGAAACCTGTGTTTCTGACTACAACTGAAGGTGAAAATGGCCCTATCATCTGCAAGCAGATCACAGGTTAGAAGAAAGCAGCAGAGAATGCTGCCACAGATGCAGCCAGACCAGGACCACACTGCTTGTGTGTTTTAGTTACAGCCATCACTCTGGGAATGAAATGGCAAAGCGAGAGCTTCAGCGAACCGGTTCAAGAACTCTCATTATTATTATTTTTTCTAACACTAATTTTTGGTGCTGAACCTAGTGGATTTTTGAAGGCAATGGTGTTGCAAGGAGAGTGGGTAATTCTACTTCATAAGACACCTGTGTTTTTATTACTCTTAAGCCCCCTCAGTGCCTGGCCAAATTAAACCTCCAAAAGTGTATGTTTCTCTTTGTCTATCCATCTGCTTTTATTTTGTTGTTCTCAGGAGATTACTTGTTCATTTGTCTTAAAGGCAGGGGAAGAATTGTCAAGATTTTCTAAAGAATAGCTGAGCTCTTGAAGTAATGTTAAATAGCCTCAGAAGATTTTTTTACTAGTGCTTCTCTTTGATAAAAAAGAAATCAGATTATTATGAAGTTAACTATAAATTTAGTTTTAAACCTGTTCTGCTGAAGACAAGGTAGTGTCTGCAGCAGCATCCACACATGGTTGTTCTTGCCGAGTCTGCAACAGAAACCTGCACTGACAACTTGATCATCTCACCCATCTGGTTTTCTATTCACACTGCTGCATTAAACGCCCTCTGTATTGCTGGCTCCAAAAACCCTGTCAGGTTTATGAGGAGACATTTGTCCAAGGTGTATCTAAGAGATCTCTGGAGATTTCAAGAAAAAGCCTTGGGATCCTGTGGGGATGTTACACCTCACAGATGTCTCTTATCTTCTTTCAGACAACAGATGGTATGTTTCTTGTCTTAAATAAATCTGCAAAGACCTGCAACAGCAGGATGAGATTTGAAGTATTAAGTAGTGTTTAGTGAATCCAGAGAGTCCGTTACTTTTATTACCTTGAAACCTTAGATTTGAGCACCTTTGCTGACATGGCACAACAGGCTTCTGGATCTCACTAACTCCATCAGGGACCTCCTTGCTCTGGACAGCTTGGCAGCCCCCCAGGGCAAAAGGTTGAACGGTTTCCTCCTCTCCACTCATCCCCATCTCTGAAGCAGGAGATACTGTGGCCAAGGGAGAGGGTGCCAGGCTCTGCCTACCTGCTCATCTCAGTAGCAGCTGCCAAACTACTATAGACTGCAGGTGAGCTGGAGCCAAGGGCTGGAGGCTACTACTTTTATGTGCCAGTGAGCCACAGTGCAGGTCCCACACAGAAGTCAGGGCTCTGAATGTGAGCAAAGATAAATTACCATGCTGTTTTGCCCCTTCCTATCTGTCCCACCAAATTTTAAAGGCTCCCACTTTTCCCACAGTGACTAACTGGCTCGATACACCTGTGTATGGGTCAGCAGTGATGTGAACAGCTACTGTTATTCAAAGACAAAATCTTGTTTGTAAATCACAATGTGCCAATCTGAGATTCCTTTGTGGACAGAAAGAAGTTTTGATGGGTTGTGCAGCACTGCATGCAAGCTGCTTTGCCATGTCCCCTGACAGGGTGTGTTTCCAGCTCCATACCCAGCTCTGAACAGCTCCTGCCAGTTGTCTGTGCTGTACTACGCTAGATGCTGTACATCAGTCCAGCCATCCTCCACCTAATGGTGCTCCCTGCTCTAACATAAGATCAAATGAGTTGGACTCAAGAATCTACTTGCTCTGCTTCATTCTAATGAAACTTTGAGTTCCTATGGGATGTGACTTTCACCTCAGGTGCTGTGCTGCTACCCAAGTTTCTTCCCCGCTCCCCCCCCCCCCGGAAATTAATCTCCAAAGGTCCAGCTGGGTATGGGCAAAGGGAAGGCAGCTTGGATGCAGTGCTTGTCTTCATGTGTTTGAAGTGGATTTCTTTTCTATGAGCAATTTATCACAGATTGTTTTGCAACACGTCTTCTTCCTGTTCTGCCGACTCACTGCTTTTATGCTCTGCCCATGAAATAAGACTTTAATTTTTATGTGTGTTTTTATTTCCTCACAAAAACTGCAATCCAGGTTTCTTTCTTCCCTGATCTCATTTGTATCACTGGTGCTTTACCCTGATGGCAGCCAGAAGCCTTACATAAGGTGGCAAAGTCCTCCAGGGTTCAGCAACCAAACAGAAGTGCCAATACCTATTCCCACTTGCTCAGGAACATCACAGAAATTGCTCATGGATATATTTGCCCCACATGCAGCAAAGCAAGGACTCAAGTGGATTGGTGCTGTGAACATTAGCAGTTTGCTGGGTGGGCTGCTTGGTCAGTGGGGCTTAGGGGACCACGGCTCTGCCTCACTTTGACCAATTTAAGAGCTTATGGGCTTCTGGTGGAAATCCTGAATCTCACTCTAATTGCAGCCATAATTTCTCTCCCTTGGTAGCATGGCAGGTGAATTACTCTGCAGTTCTCTTCTTTCCCTTACCGTAGATCCCTCTTTGGGTATCCTTCTCCAAAGTGGAATTTATTGGAGGTTTTTTCCACTCCAATTGAAAAATGTTTGTCCCAAATAATATTATATTTTATGTTATTATAATATATAAGATTATATTAATATATAGCATGTTGATATATTTTATTTTCTATTCTAGTCTAGTCTAGTCTAATCTATTCCTAGTCTATTCTATTCATAGTATAGTCTAGTCTAGTCTACCCTGGCTTCCTTGATACACCCTTCAGAGCAGATGTACCAAACCCAGACTGTTGGGAATTTGACCTATGAAAACTGTAACTCCTTTAAGGTAAATCCAAGTCTGGGAATCCTAACTGCAATAATCCAAAGTCACTAATATCTTCTAGAAAAAAATCCCTTCCTTTATAAGACCTACACAAATATTTTCTCTCTTTTTTTTTTTTTTTTTTTCCACAGGAATTTTCATTTCTTGTTTACTTTCATGGCAAGCACATTTTTGTGGTGGATATTGTGTTTTGCAACCAGAGATAAAATACTGTTTATAGGCTTCCTTTACAAGATTTCTGAATAAAAACAGTTGCTACTGTTTATTTTCATGAAATGATAGGATCTTTTTTCCCATTGCATTTGTAGAGTTTTGGAGCATATAACCAAAATAATTATTATATTAGCCTTCTGGCATGGGATTAAGAGTTTTCCAGTTTTGTAAATTGTTTGAAAATGTTGATAGAAAATAGTTCTCTCATACCAAATACCAAGCAAATTTTACTTCTAAAATTATTTATTTTGTTTTATGTTATTGGTACATCTGGCAAGATGACTCAAGGAAAATCACAGCTACACATAGCTTCAATTTCCTTGAACCTCATTTGACAGAAATTTCACACAATAGTCTTTTATCCTTAGTATCACTCTAAACATTGACAATTACTTTGGGGCCCTGAAAGGTGCTGTTCCTAAATCAAAGACAGCAAAGAGACCTGAAATTGATAGTGGTTTGATTTAATGCTGACCAGAAAAAGGATGTATTGCTGCATCATCTGTGTGGGCAGCAACATCTGGCAGAAGGAGGGGTAGGCAACACAGGAATAATAATAATTGTTAGAGGCCTTGCAATCTCCTTGGTTTTCAGTGCTTGGAGGCTGAACTAATTTTGGTCCTATCAGTCTGGTCTGAATCTTCAGTGAATTTATAATACGGTTGTTACAGGGAGACATGTTTCAGTTAACCTTAGAGTGGGGTTTGGATCTGTCTAGAATATAATACTGAAACTGCTGAAAATAGAGACAGTAGCAAACTGCAGACAGCCAATTAATGAAGTGGATAATTAAGAGAGTCAATCTATCAGACCAAGTCACAACCTTTCAGTCCTGGTAGATCCTGACTGTTTCAATCATCAGCTGCAGTGGTGTAAAGTTCCTGTGTATCAGTGTTATAGTAACCAGTTTTTGAGTCCTATTTCACAGAGATTGGCAGCCATAATTATTTGGAACCATAGATCTGAAGACATAACCAAAGATTTATAATTAGTACAATTGCTGAAGTTTCCATGACATAATGAAATTCTGAAGACTGAGGCCTTTTGTAATAAACTGTGGAACTTTTATGTCAAAAATCAACCTAGACAGTGTCCAGACTTCATGTTAGTGGAAAATGGAGAATGAATGATTTGTTGGGGTCTTCAACTGGACAAAAAAATTAAAAAGAGGCTTTGAGAAATGACAAAATGCTCACATTCTATTTTCAGAGATAAAGATGTTTTTCCAGGTCCTTACTGCTATATTTCTAACCATAACTTCCAGATGAACATGTAGCAGGTGTTCCCTTCCTTTGCTATATGGCTTTCCAGTGCTGAGAGCCTGTGCAAATCCCTTCTCTATGCAACCCATATGAGGAGGGAATAAAAAATTTTCAACAGCTGAGCTTGAAGATTAGAGTATTAAACACCAAACAAAACACCTCAACAGAAGTAGAAGTTTCAATTTACCCTGCATTTTTCTTCATACTCATCTTCTGTCAGCCTATCCTCTCCTTCATGTGGTACCAGCCATTCTCTTGCTACCTATCCCCTTGGCTCTACTGATGTGAAGTGCATTTTTCTCTTCTCAGCAATAACTGAAGAGGGATGTTCACCATTTCCTCCTTCAAGAGGAAGGAAATTAAATATAAGAAGTGAATCCATGTTGTATTTTATTTGGAAGTAAAGCCAATCCCAGGGTCTTCTTTTTTCCCCTCCTTTCCCACATGCAGTTTACCATCTCCTCACTGCGCTGTCCTCAGCAAAATCTATCAAATGGCTAAGATGGATGAAGGGGAAAAAGGGAATGTTTTGGGACTGTGTAATCTATTTATTCATTTATTTATTTATTTATTGAGAAAATAATCAAAATGTTACAATTTAACCTGGGCATGTAGAAATGGCTATACAGCAGGTAAAGGGAAGAAAGGGAACACTTAAGGTACTTTCATAAATTACCATTAGTCTGATTAGTAACAAATGCTGTTCTTCCTATATAAAAGTCTGTCCTAAGAGGAGTGTAGAATAGAGTAACACACATCAGAATAAAATAGCCAATATACCTGAAGCTCTGAGACAAAAATATGATGCTGTTTAATTCATTAAAGACTATACTCCCCTGGCTGAAGTAGTGTGAAAGAAAAGACAGAGGAATTAATTAGGAAGTGAGAGATCTTAGAAAATTTTAAAAAATATTTCTTTAAAGAAGAAGTGGAATTTGTTAATGAAGTATTAACCTCTGCTAGCACTTCCATAAAACAAATCATGTCAGGTGGAAAAACGCTGAGCTCCAGGGTGGGGTGGAGAGCGGCTGTGAGCAAGGCTCTCCTCCTTTCCACTGCAGGGGCTAAGAGCACCTTGAAGTGAAGGTGCAAGACAAGTGCAAGACACTTCAAAACAAAGCAAAATGCATTTAAGATAGTTATTTTCTGTTGAAATGAGCTTCATTGCATCAAAACATAATTTTAGTCAACCCATACCACTTTGTTCATTCAGAGGGTACTTGGCTGTGCAGCAGCCTAACTTGCCTCCTGTTACTTTGCCTGCTCCAAACAAGGCAGGTCCCTGACATCCATTGCCACTTGGGTGCATGTAGAGAACAGCATACAAGGGGCCTCAGTGAAATTTATTCAAGTATTAAAACACACACACACATCTGCATGTAAATATATGTGTATTTGTGTTTATTTTATAACATATGTGATTTTTTGGTTTTCATTGCTCCTGCACTTTGCAGACTGAATACCCAGTGTTCCTTCCTCCAAGTATGAAGTACTCTCTGCACAGGAGTCAGCCCTTCGCTCACTTGCCCTCTGTAATTTCAGCATTGCTGTGTAGTGTGGTGAATGAAAAAAGTCACTGTGGGCAGACTCCTGAGCTCTTCCTGGAGCAGGGTCTCCTGTTGGCTTTGCCTTGCTACACTCAGGTAGAAGCACTCCTAGCCATTGCGTAAGATCTTTTGGAAATGAAAACACTTAAATAAGAAATAAACATAATAAAGACTATGATTGTCTCAATCATGGCTTAGCACCTGAGAGATAGCTATGAGTAGTGAAGTGTACTGTGATCCTCATGTCCGGGAGAAATACAGCAGATTTCATAATTCTCTATTCTTACTGGCCATCAATAGAAAGGCCAGAAACCAAGCAGTTAAGTTGAGAGGCAACATAAATAACTCTGCTAAAGAAGTTCAGATGCATAGAAGTGTTTTCTGCATTCTTTAGAGATATTTCTAGCACAAACAAAATAAAAACAGATCAAAACAAGCTTTGTCAACACCATTTTCATGGAGCCAAATTGTCTCTGGACAGCAGTGATGCTAGCGGGATTTGAAAGCTCTCAAGCCTGGCTTTTTGAATAAGAAACAGGCTCCACTTGGAGCCCACATGTTTTTAAATGTAAATAAATTCAAACATGTTAACTCCTGTATGTCCATTATACAGTCAGATTGTCAGAAAAATTATTACCTTCCAAATCTCTCCATATCTGAGTAGCTCAGTGAGATTTTCTCAGCTTTGCGCAGATGGATTATGACTTCTGCATGGGCTGTGCATCACATAGAGAAGTGGTGTGGGTGCTCCTTTTATGAGTCCCTGCCAAGTCTAATAAAGTAACCTTATACAGTATGATGCCCCACGGCACACATTTTAGAGCAAGAAAAGCTAGAAATGTTGTTTGTAATAGAGTTTCTTTCTTGTTTTGTGGTGCTGTAATTAAAGGAGTGAACACCATCTCCAGCAAGAAGAAGGTGTGATCATATCATGATCACATCATATGCATATATGATATATGCATATATGATCACATCATATGCATCCCCAGTTTTGGGGTTTTTTTTGGCATAGTGACTCTAAAATGTGTTGTTAGGAGTGTAAAGGAACTGTTTCGTCTTTCTCATTTTGCCCCATGGCTGTATAAGAACAGAACCACCACCAGTGAGTAAATAACAACAAAATGCCCCCATCCAAACCTCCTCTGAGGGCTGTGAGACCCTGAAACCAGAACTAAGTCAACAGGAAGACAGAGTTCCTCTGCTACCAATGCCTTCTTTCAATGTCAGAAAGAAAATGAAGTTAATAAGAACATGCTCTTGGCAAGGAGCCCAAGAAGTGAGATGACCTTATTCATGTGCATGGTCTCAGGAGATCGTGACACTTTTAAACCACATATTGACAGTGTCAGTTGTAGCAGAAAATTAGGAAGACAATGACAGTTTTCTGAAAGATAGAGATGAAGAAACAAAAATTTATGCTGTAACAAAAGATGTCCAAAATGTGATTCTGGTAGGAATTTTGCATTTCTACCAGAAATTTTGCATATTCTACCACCATAGTCCACCATGGCTCCTCATTAATCCCAGTTTCTTCTTAATACTAATTGTAACATTGTATTTTGCTTATTGTAGTTTCCATCTTGGAAATTAGGGCTTAATATTTCAGCTGCTTCTAATCTGACCACACTGAAAGTTGGCTTTACTATTTACTCAGATACTTTTCCCAAGGAAACCAATGAGCTGGTTTTTTTGAAGTACAATAAAAATAGCAAACCTCTGTTGATTTCAGATGTATTTTCCAAGGTGCTACATCCAACACAGCCTGGTTTTGAGAAAATAGAAATGTGCAGGAAAATTGCCCTTGGTCCTTCCTTGCCTATTCTGGATTACTCACAGATAACACACCAGTGGTGGAGATGGATTCCAAACCCAAAGAAACCTGATGGAGATTAACCAGGACTTTTACTGCTGCAGCTCTTGCCAGCAAAGGACAAAACAGAACTTTTAATCAGAAGTAGAATGTCACCAGTTAAATCAGCCTGAAAAAGGCAAAAGAATAGAGACTTTGCACCATGAAGCAGTGGGAATTTTTCAAGGCTTTCATGACAGGGAAGAGTTTCATCTTTGAGGAGAAATAAAGTGGCTTTTGGGGGGCAGTGGGCAAGGGCTGTAGACACAACAGAGGTATGGATCTATTATGAATCCATCCTGCTATGGCAGATTTTGGGGGGGGCTATTTTAAGCTTAAACTAGCAGAGGTGTTCACTGCCTTGCTCCTACACTGTTAAGAATCAGAGTCTTGCTTTGGAGATTATTACTCTGACATAATTTTGATAACCTCTTTCTTGCTGGGCCACATGGCATTGTGAAAATGTGAGTTACTTTCCAAGATGAATGAGAGTACAGATATTTGACTTACCAGAGCTGGTGGGACAATTTTCTAAGCTTGACTCCATCCTCAAATGAATTTGGGAAATTCATGGTACCAAAATACCTTCCAAGAGCTAAGCTTTCTCTGCTGCTGTAACATGTAAAAGATTTCATACCCATTCTAGATGTCTCTGCCACACAATCTGAACACAAATTACCCCTTATCTCTGATCTTGAAACCCTAAGAACAAAAATGTTTTTTGTTTTGTTTTGTTTTGGCATTGCAAAGTTCATTCATGTTCAACACCCACTTCTGAAAGTAACTAACGTTTCACAGTACAGAACCTCAGAGCAATATCTGAAAATACTAGAGAAAGGTACAAAATTCTGCATGAAGCAGAGTGGTTTTCAATTTGGAAATGGAGTAATAATCTTTGGCTGTTGCTTTTAAACATCCACACATGCAATTATTCTGCATTTCAAATCAGATCTACTAGCAACATTATGAAAAAGTATTGGTGGGGAGGAAGTCTGTTTTGATGGGAAATATTATGATTGATTTGCTACCAGGAGAAACAAAAAGTAACCCTCCAAAAGTCAATGTTTGAGGCTTAGAGGGGAGTTCCCCCATTGAAAACAGGATATTGTTAACAAGCAGTTATTTATTATCACAATATTATAAAAGACAACACTTAAATCCATGTCTACCAGTTCTGAGTTTGTCTAATGCTCTTAAAATACCTCCCAAGACAGTCACTCAGTATATTCTTGGGGCCATCTGTTCCACGGATGAGGAGAGACTTTCTAATCCTCGAACAGATGATGACTGAAGCCTGTTAATGTTGTCATTTGTCCAAAGAATATGAAAAAAAGGGTTTTCCTCTTTTTCTTTGCAGATACAGTTTAGGTGCAGAAGGCTTCATTAAATAAGAGCAAGACATGCCTGATGCCAAAGAAATATTTATCTGTGAGGTGCATTTGTCAGCCCAAGGAACCTAATGGGTAGAAATGATCCAGCCTCTCCTGAGCAACTTTCTAATTCACTGAACAGAATAACAAATGCAACTGGATTCAGGAGGTGCCACTGAAAGGTTGTGTCCCTTGTTTGAAAGAAAATATTCTTAGGATACATTTGACCACCACTGTGTCCCATGCGTGTCTAATTGCCTAATGTTATTTGTGTATATTGTACACTGGTGATGCTTCATCTAATGTGAAGCATTTCTTAATAATATGAATTGTTGTGGGCCAGGATGTATTTTTCTCTTCAGACGTCTTCCTATGCTAGCTGACTTCTGCAGCTCAGCTGCATTGCTTCAGAAGAAGCTCTCTCTTGGCAGACTGACAAGCACCTCTGCCAAAAAGTATTCTGCTGAAGAGCTGGTATTTTTTGAATGTTAGAGAACAAATCTGGGAAAGGGCTTTCGGGCTTTGTCTTTCTGAGGACTGCTGACATTCACACAGTGTAGGGATGCCTTGCCTGTGTCTATTTTGCCCTTGTGCCAACAGAGGTGTGTGTTCAGTGGGTCACTGTGACACAAAAGAGATTTTAACTTTCTTGATGACTTTGTTACTGGTTACCTTTTTACCTTTTGTGTTTACCTTTTGTGGTTACTTTGTTATCAACGGTGAATTTCAGTGTTGTTTTGCTGCCCAGAAAGAGTCAGTTTTATAGCAGAAGCTGAGAAAACGAATGTCAAAAGGTTGCTAGCAAAGCATGCAGCTAATAATATATGTATTGCATGCATTTGATACGCTCATCAGTGGGGTTTTTAAACATATATAGATGGGCCTGATTCATGGAGAAGGGTTCAGCTCTCTCAACTACATGAGACATCTAAAAACTATGTGCAATTTAGCCAAGCCTCTCTGCACACTGCACCTGCTTCAGCCTAGTAGCCACCTTTCAGCAAACTGGTTGTTGGAGCACTACATAATGTGCAGAAGCTGGATCTTTCCTGCCCAGCACCACTTGAAATTGCATCACTTGAACCCCAATCGGATGATTAGGACTATAGGTGTAGAGTCTATGTAGGCACTTTGTAGTATATCTATAAGTTTAAATATATGTGGGTGTGTAGTCTCTACATCACAGCATGCTACAGGGTTCCCTAAGACAGGGCTCTCTCAGAAACTATTGTTGAACATTTGTCCTTCTAATACTTCAAAATTTTTTAAATATTTTGAAGAATTCACTAACCAGAGGGAAGAAAATTATTAACTCATGGCTGATCACTATTGCAAGAGGGAGATTTTTGGTACAAAATTCCTGCCAGAGAGCACAAAGCCAGGTCAGTCACTCAGGAATACTTGGTTTAAGGGGAGGAAGGGACAGCTTTTCCTTACTGAATTCTGTGGGAACTTTGGTCAGGACTTAGAGACAGTTTGGATGTGTCTACAATAAAATGATCTGAAAGGTTTGTAGTTTTTACCAATGAAAACATGCTTGGAGAAAAAAAATCTAAATTTTGAGTGTAGGAGAGTAAATCTGTCAGTGGTAGTTTCAATTGATTCAGTGAGGCTAGCACTTTGCAATCATTTTCTCAGGACCTCACAGTAAGTCTGTGGCAGGGACATGACCCAAACGTAGGTCTGCTGAGGTGATGCAGTCCAGTGTCTTAACCACAGGTTATTACTGGATTTTAATAGATATTTCTGTGACCTTTAATGCTATTGTTCTACTAGTTCATAGCTGGGCTTTTCAGAGACTTTAAGAAAATTCTTGATGGGATAATGGTTATACCTTAAGGGAATACCAACCAGTGACTTGGTATTTATTTATATCTGATTATCTTAAGAGAAGAAGACATTCCAACAGTTTTAAAATGAGTCTGGCTTTTCCTTAATTGCAAAAAAAGAAGCCTCTCACAGAGCCAAAATTTCCTGAATGTTCAGTTCCACACCAGAGAATCTGCATGTAAAACACTCCTGTGCAACACAAAATAAACTAAGAAAGTGAAATTGACTGGCACCCAGCTCAGCATGGACCCCACCAGGCACTGAATAATCCAAGGTCTAGAGCAGATCAAGCTTTCCAGGGTATCTCAAACCCCTCTCCGGGGCTCAGTCTTCCTGTATTTGCTGCAATAGGAAATGTCAGAGCAAGGCTTAACTTCTGCATTGTTTCCTCGAACGCTGCTCTCTGAGCAACCTCCCCATTTCTTTGGGAGAATGACCTGAAAGGACAAAGCAGCCCCCACATGTTTGCAGCCCCTGTGGGGGACATGGGTGTTGCAGGGGCAGTACCAAGCGTCCCCTCTCTGATCCATCCGTAGATGAAATCCTGGTTCCCACAGAACTCAAGCAGCTGATGGTTTTGATTTCAGTAAGGTCGAGATTTCACTCACATCTTCAGTCAGTGTTTCTTTGTAAGAATGTTTTCTACACGTGGTGCATTATTTACAGCTAGTTTTGGCTTATGTACAGCACACAGTGCAACAAGACAATTGGTTTATAATCAGAAATATACATCCCCTGGTGTAGAAACATATCAGGGTGTTTTTATGGCATAAAAACACATTACGCAGTAAATGCTAAAGTAGACAATTCATTTCCTGGTTTATATAAAACCAAAGGGATAATTAAATTCGAACTGTGTTTTCATTCATATCAGTCATAAACAATGAATTTGTGGCTTATGACTGTCCCTCAGATTTGCCAATATGGGAAGTCTTCCTACGTTTTCAAGCCTTTTCAGTTTTGTGAACTATGCATTTCAAGCATAATCCAACAAGACTTGATTGCATAAAAATTTTCTGTCACAGAGTAATATTTTATCTAGACACAAATTTTTTTTTAAAAAAACCTTTTTATATACACAGGGAATTGTTTAAAATATTTCCAGACTTTATTGTATATGTTTTGATTCCTGAAGGTCTATTGCTAATTTATAAAGATCATATATGCTAAGTATAAAATATATTTATTATGTTTCTGTGTCCTGGTTGCATTCATTTCTTTTGCTAAGGTGTCTTGTTGTTAACTGATGCACCATTCTGCACTTGAGTGTTAGTACTTGTGTAATGTAATACAAATGGCTGAAAAGCAGAGACCTTTGTTCATGATACCCTGACATATAAGAAAAATTGTCAAGTTGTTCCTATGTGGAGTATATATAGAAAGAAGAAACATGGTCTGGGTTTTTTTTTTTTCTGGCATTTTCCCAAACTTGACAAGTCATGACAAACTGTTGATTGTGTATGTGGCAGTACCTGTGTAGGTGATGGCACAGCTGGAGTGACCTGTTGTCCTTCCACATCCTTACTAACTCTGACTTCCTAAGCTGTCATAAGAAAGAAATGTTACAACAGAGGAATAAAATGAAAAATCCTTGCACTCTCTCTTTTTGAAAATGAAGGCTGCAGTACAGGTTGTATCTACTTTTTGCTGGATATACTCACGCTATAATTCTTGTGAAGGTTCTCAATCACTCACTGCCAGGTGAAAGCTCCAGACTCTGCCAGAGAGGCACCTCCCTTCTGCTGCTGGAGAGCCAACTGTGAGCACGGTGGCTAAGTCCTTGCGAGTTAAATATTTGCTGTATACCCAAAGACAATCAAAGAGCTCATAAAATTAAAAAAAACCAAAACCCTGTAGTATAATACAATTCAATAAGCAAAACCTTTTCTTCAACTATTTCCTGTTCATTTGTTGTGGGCCTGAACTTGATAAACCTGGCCACGCAGTCTGCAGTAAACAGAATATGGGCTCTGACCATTTATAGAGCAACAGTCATTATAGGCAGCTATTCTGTAGAATTTTCTTCCCTGAGTAAGCCTATATTTGTCATACTGTCTTTGAAACAGAGAGATGACATCTTTCTTCATGGATTTTATTTCACAGGTTGTTTTAATTGCGCAGAAGTCTCTCCCAGACCTTTCTCAGAAGGGATGTTAATTGTGGTGGCATTTATCCATGAAGGGCTTATTCATTAAAAATGTGCTCACACCCATGCATGCAAATACACACACACACTGGGAGAAGTTCATCCCCTTGCAGGGTTAGTGGGAAGACCCATACATCCCCTTGCATACCAGTTGCCTCCCAGCAGCACATATCTGTGCAACATACTGGTGATCAGCCTTGTGTCGCCATCTGCATTGAGATATGTTGAACTTTTTTGTTCAAAACTAAAGAAATATCTAGGAGGTAAGGGAAGATAGTAGGATACAAGGAGTTTTCCACCTCTCAGGTTTTTCTTTGTGGTCAGCATGGACTGGGAAGACCTTTTTCATTTTTAAAATTTTGATCTTCTGGAAGCTGTTTTATTTTCAAGATTTAACATAAACCAAGTTACTTATAACAAGAAAAATATATATATTTACAGCTGAATAATTTGTGAAGTTTGTCAAATACATGTAATGTATAAACATGGTGCTAATAGAGATGAAATATTTCAATAAAAGAGGGAAATTAAAAATAGTATGTTGTTACCTCATTATGTATTCATAATACTGATGAATTGGGATCTTTCATGTTAAATATGAAGGTGAGACTGTATTTCACCAAGGGTTTTCAATGTTTGCTAGATATTTAGGTAAGGTCTAAACTCAGAGAGGGAGAAATCTTGCCCTTAGTCACACTGTTGAAGTCAGTAAGAATTATTGACGTGTTACACAGGGTACAGTGAAATAAAATTTTTCCACTGAGAATCTGTCTGGTCTCAGGTCAAATTGGCAAATGTGATGCCCATCTATAAGAAGGCCTGGAAGGATGATCTGGGAAATTACAGACCTGTCAGCTTGATGTCGGTGCCCAGGAAGCTGATGGAGCAGCTCATCCTGAGTACCATCACACAACACATCAGTGACAACCAGATGCTCAGGCCCAGTCAGCGTGGGTTTATGAAAGGCAGGTCCTGCTTGATAAACCTGATCTCCTTCTACGACAGGGCAACCTGCTTATTGGATGAGGGAAAGGCTGTGCATGTTGTCTACCTTGACTTTAGCAAGGCCTTTGACACTGTTTCCCACAGTATTCTCCTGGTGAAACTGGCTGCTCGCGGCTTGGATGGGCACACGCTTCGCTGGGTAAAAATCTGTCTGGATGTCCGGGCCCAGAGAGTTGTGGTGAACGGAGTTAAATCCAGTTGGTGGCCGGTCACGAGTGGTGTCCCCCAGGGCTCAGTCAGTGCTAGGTGAACGGTTGGACTGTATGATCTTCAAGGTCTTTTCCAACCTAGTTGATTCTGTGATTCTGCACAACATTGGGTCTTATGCTGGTGATATAAATGACGTTACCTGTTGGAGAGCAGATATGCAGCTGGGAAAGAGATTATTTCTGGTCACCTCCTGATCAGCCCCTTTCATCAGCTTAGCATTGTTTTAGCAAGCTGAGAAATGCAGTGTAGTCAACGTCTCTTGGCCCAGTCATTTCCATCATGAACCCATCTGATGCAGGAGTAGGCAGATGAGTGACCCTGTTTGCCTGTGCTACCTATAGGGTCCCCAGAAGCCATCAAGGTAGTTAAGGGAGGCTACACACCTTCTCTGCCCTACAGTCTCTCCCTCTCATGACTTACACTTTGTGCATTATGGTGGGACTATGAGTCATTCTCTACCTGAAGACAGTTCTTACAGTAACTCATTGTATATATGTTCATATACATCATTTACATATATATATATATATATGTATGCTACCTAGAATTTCCTGATGTTTGCTTTTTTGTGCTTTTTATCTAACATTCAACTTCTCAAGAGCTTTTCAGATGACTGGGTTACATTCTCTTCTGACAGAAAGTTAATGCTATTCTGTTTCTAAAGATACCTGAACTGTGTGCTCAGACTTTTATCCCTAATTTAGTTTTAAACCTGCACCTACCATTTCCATAATTCCAGTGAAGTGGGTGTTTTTTTTTTTTTTTTTTTTTTTTTTTTTTAAATGTGGGCCAAGCACTTGAATTCTATGAACTGATTTGGATTAAACACTTTCCAGTCCGACTTGTGGTGAGTACATCCTAGATCAATAAGTCAATGTAACATCCAAACTCTAAAGGAGAAATGTTCCTCCTGAAAACATGTAGGATGCACAGACTAAGCAGTAAATACTTCTTGTGGCGGAAATACTGAGGTGGAGAGAAATGCAGGGGAGGTGAGGAAAGGAGCTGTATCCCCTTGACCATATTTATCCAAACTAACTTCACCAGCACTTGGGAAAGGAAGGACTTGCATCTAGTCACAACGCTGCACATCAGACATTACACAGAGTAACCTCCTGTGGTCAGTTCTCAAAACTGCATTTGCTTGCACTGAGAGAAAAGGACACAGAATCTTGAAATCAGTGCAGACTTCCTTTAAAAATTGACTGAAGGTAGTTGTAGGTTGTTTTTTTGTTTTTGTTTTGTTTTTTTGTTTTTGTTTGTTTGTTTTTTTTAAGATAGACTTGTGGGATCCTGAAATTGGATTATGAAGAAAATCTCAAGTGGCATATAATGAGAGTTAAGTACCTTTGTGCCACAGCAGAACACACTGTCCATCTCTGCTGATATAAAATCATAGAAGATAAGTCTTGACAGGAGTTTGATAGGTCATCTAAATGTTCCCTCTGTCAAGGCTGATGAGTAAGGCTTAAATCATCCCTAACACTGTCTGTGCCTATTTGTGTTTCATGAGACATACAACACCCTGGTTAGTCATCTTGCTGTGATGCTTTCTTTTTCTGCAGCAGTATGACATTATCAGTAATGATAACCTTCTCACCACTTAATTTTACTGGTTAAAACAGCTGTCCTTCATTAGGCTGAGAGGAGCATACTGATCTATACTCAAGACATGGAGAAATACTTTTATTTTTGCGACGATGTTCTGAGTACTCACTAAACGGGTGCTTAATTACAGATTTGTGATTCCTCTGGAAGTACCTGCAAAATTTTGCGCTGCACAGAAACATCTGCAGGTCATGAAAAGGATACTTCAAAATTAAACCTTACAGGTACCTTGGTTACTGTAGCTGCCACAGAACTACAGGTGTCAAAGTAGCACAACTCTGGCACCACCCTGTATCTCAGGGCTGCCCAGTGACTTAAATTTCACTGGATAAATGACTAAGGAGCTGTTCACGTTCTTCCTCCTGAGGTGGTATTTCAAGCTGAAGGTCTGACTTCCCCTCACTGCTGGCCAGTGACATTTGCTGTGTAGGACTCATGCTTTCATTTTGCCAACTTGCTCTGAAGCAGGTGCTCCTGGAGCAAGTACAATGGTACACTGCAATGACCCACCTGCCCCATGAACTCAAAATGCCCAGTTTGGCACTACCATTATCTGCTGAGTCTCATTTTTTTTCCTCATGTGGCTAGCACACATGGTTGGGCTCAGTTCTTCTATGCTGCCAGACAGCAGAGAGGGCATACTCACACACTGTAGTTTCATTGGCTTGAGATTAATTACTGTTTCAACGCAAATGACTTATCAAGTACAAATGCTCATATTTTTGAACAGTAATCAAATAACTGTGCCTATTTAGCTTCATGAAAACACCTCTGACTTTAAAAATTCCAAGCACTAGAAATGCAAATACATTTACATCGTTAGTGTTTAGGAATTGCTCCTTTGAAAATGGCTCAGATTTTGTTTATTAAGGTTGGCAAAGGATTGAGGAGAATTTGGGAAAAGAGGACAGAAATTCACCACATTTGTGTGGTTGGTTTTATCCCAAAACAAAGTTATGTTGCTACATTATAAATACATGAGCACTTTGTAATGGCAATACTGGCAGACTTTTAATTAAGGTAGTGTTACTTCTAAGAATTTTAATACAGAGAAAATTGTCTGTTCTACCTTTGTTGCTGTTTTATTTCAGCTAAAACATACTTATTAAGTAAATCAAATAAAAAACAAGTCTTACTTTTGGTATCCCATGCCACAACAAGTCTTTCAATTTGTGCTGTATTTCTGTATCTAGTAGAGAATAGCAACCAGCATCTTCTTGATAGATTTAGTTGCTCAAGCAAAGCAACCACACAAACCCTTCTGCCAGAGCAAATATTCACTAAACTGGGTTTTCATGTCTTGGGTGCAGTGTATCGGAGGGAACAGATACTGCAGGGGTGATTAATATAAGGTTGGCTTCCTCTTAAAATACACTTTAAGCCCACTGATTCAACTGTCAGTTCCTCTCCTACTTTTTGATACACTGATACATTCATTATGCATTTTTTCTGTGCATTAGAGACAAAATACTTTACTGCCAAGACATTGTAATTATTTGGGTCCTATCAGCATTCCCAATATTAGTGTCACTTGTGTATGGTTCTATTTATAAAGCAGAGAAGTGAAATTTACTTTATGTGTGCAATGACAGTATTTCAAATCATCTTGAGATGAAGAAAAATAGCATTTTCCATTGGAAAATATTTTGACTAGAAATTACTAAGCACCTCTAAAACACACCCTTTTCTGCAAAACCCAAGGGTGATGCCAACCCTAAACTTACTATGTATTAGACTAAATTTTTAGCGTCTGCAAGTCATCAACCCTCCACTGAAACCAAAGCTGCCATAAAAACTGATGCAACCACACAGTGTTTCCACCACCTGAAGCTCAAACTGAAATCCTAAACCCCAGATCCCAAATTTGGCTTTTCAGAGCATTCTACTGAACAGAGAAAGAAAATATCATTAGTGGAAAAAAGAAAACAACCACTCTAATGGCAAAGCATTTCCATTTTGTACATCCACATGAACATAATAGACTGTAAAACAACTTGCACTTGCATGTTGTAAATATATACAATATTAAAACCAACATGTTCATTATTAAACTCTGTATTATGCACACTTCTTTTACAATTAGCTCATCTATGTCTTTAGAAATTGGGAATGCCTTCTGGAGCTCTCTGGGGAAATGTGGTGTGCCCCAAAGCTATTTAGAAACACAGCATTCATAGCGGAGACACTTTAACATCTTTAATGACTAAATCCTCTACTTCCCATTGTTCACTGGTAGAAGTACAAATAACAATACATGAAATACTGTTGTCTGAAAAAATAACTGCCTTTGTATTCCTTGAAGTCTGAAAAATAGGTATGTGGCTTGAACTAATGCATGGGATTGTATTTTCCTGCAAATGTTCCACTAGATTATCCATGTGATGAACCACACTGTCAGCAGACGGTTAGTTCTTGTTCCCTGGCTCCTCTCTTGTTCTACAGTGGCAGCACCAGCAGCTCACTCCTCCCAGTGGGGAGGAAGCTTCAGTGGTGCACAGTGGGTATATGCATGTGCTGGTGGCACAAACAGAGCAAACCCCTTCCCTGCGAGGCACTGCCTCACATATGGACAGTGGGAATTTGGTCCTCTCTTGTAGTGCTGGGTTTACATCACAAGCTCATTCCTGGAAGTGACTTTTCCAGTGAGATGTCAACTCATGTAGGTAGACATGTACAGTGGATCTCCATTTAAAATTTACAAATGAAAGGTAAAGCTCAGGGTTTTGCTGTGTCAGTTGAAGGAAAAATTAAGCTCAGATGAACACAATCTTTAAAAACGGTTTCAAATAGCCAAGGATGAAATTGCCTCCTGTTTTCAAGGTCTACACCAAAATGTATTTTGTAAATTTTACCTGAACACTGAAGGCAGTTGTTCACCACTCATCTGAGCCAACACGGATGTGTCTGCTAATTTCAATAGAATCTGAAATAGATTATCAAAGTTTATGGCAATAACAATTTATGATCTTCCTTCCTATTGGACTCTAAAGTGTGCTTTACCTTGTGGCATACAGACTGTCCTGCAGCCTTTCCTCAACATTTGTGCAGGATTAGGGACTCTGTCTGTAACCTCCAAATTTACCTCAAAAGAACTGACATTTAGCTCAAGTCCCTTATTTAATTTTTTGCTTCTCCTTTACCATCTGACAAGATGTGGATTTAAGACTATTCTAACCCATGATATTTTAAGTAACTTATGCAGCACTAAGGAGAAAAATAATTGGCTGGAATTGCAGCAATCAAATGAAGGAAAGGGGGAAGATTTACAGCAGCAGCAGCAGAAGCACATGAATGCCACTGCAGCATAAAGGATGCCATTCTGTCTCACCCCATTCACCTGTCACGGAAGGCAGCATTTTTACAACTCCCAGGCCAGGGCTGGTAATAAGACAATTGAGATGAGCAAGTGTCTCCACTAGCACTTGCAGCTGCCTCTTTCTCTGACCATGTCTTCCTGCTTGGGTTGGAGTTGGAAACATCAGGTGTAAGTGTATCAGCCCAGAAAACAAATGGGAACTGATAACTTTCCAGCTTCCTTCAAAGTTAAGGACTGTGATGAGTATTGTGAAGTTGTTAGCACTTGAGACATCCCATGCACATCTCAGCCAAAGGCAAAGGAGTGGGAAATCTGTAGGGCAGTTTTCCAGAGATGCAAGAAGGAATTACATTATGTTCATCACACATTTTATGCAAAAACTCCACAGGAGTCACAGCCCTGCAAAATTTCCTTGGCACTAGCCTTGCTGCTTGCAGATTCTTTAGAATTAGCTTCATATGGGAAATTAATCTATTTTATTTCTTTTGAGATTTGCAGAACTTTCGCAGTGACAGTACTGTAACTTCTAACTGCAAATCAGCTTCTCCCTGACCTGATTTCTGCCTCAGTAATCACCCAGAGACTCTAACGATGCTTTGAATGTGTGATAAAAGGTGCTTATTACTCACAAAACTGTACATTCATCATGTTTTCCTGATGACAGATTCACACATGAAATCATCACCTTTAACAATTAGGGACTCAGAGCAGCAACTAGATTCTAAAAATAGATGCTTCTTGTGCCAAGACATTAGTTTCTCATTTCTTACCTGGGATTCTTTACTGCAGTGATCATAACTCTATTACAGAGGTAAGTATTCATCTAGCACTCATCTCAGAATGGCTATTAAAGAAAACCATAATTTCCAAACAAATTTCAAAGTTAATTCAGTGAAAGAATTATGCCTTAATGATGAGGTTCTGGGCAGAGTAATAGGGTGATAATTTTTCCTATAAATAAATATTCTTTGTAAGATGCCTTCAGGACTTGTGTGATGCAGCCTAAAGAACCAGTCTGTTTCTCTGAGGAAGTTGTGATGCTGGTATACAATTACTATTTTACCTTAATTTGTTTCAGGCAATATTTTGGGCTATCCTTTGGAGATTACCAAGATTGGAATACTTTGGAGTGACTCTTTTTCTGTTAATCTGTTTGACTTGTGCAAAATTTTTAAAGAAGTCATCAAGCTCATTAAAACGGACTCCAAGCCAGTTATATTTTGTGAAACTTGATAGCTCAAAATCTAGTGTTAAAGAAAAATACTGAAAGCAAAAAGTGCTGGGAGTTTCCAATTGCAATGTACTGGTTTTCTCTTTCCTATTTGCTATGGGCTACCTGACACTATGACTACTGTTGGATGGTCACTTCATGCAGCTGGTATCAGGAGATGTGGAGATGACATAGCCTGGTGGGCAGGTCCACGTTCACCTCTGCTGCAGCACACAGGAAGAAATGCTATTTCCATGTAGACTCCCTCTACACCATCACTTTCAGATGCTGATGTGGTCTGAATATGACGTGTCCTTATACCTGGTCTTGCCCTCTCCCACAGTGGCTTGGATTTCCACACTCCCACCCTTCTCCCCACTTTGTTCACAAGCAGAATGTGAAATGATGTATTTGCAATGGCTGTTGCTGAGCTAGGCAGCTGTCTCTCCAGATTTTAATGCAACAAGTTCAGAGTCCTCTACATATCTTCCATTTAACTGTTCATTGTTGGAATCATGATGGTACAGGTAAACAGGGACCTCTGTGATTGATGTTGCAGTGTAGGAGGTAGATCGTGTGGAACAGTGCTCTCGGCGCCTTTGGCCCCACTGGGTTTTGTACTGTGTCCACTGCCTCTTCAAAGCTCCTTGTACCTGTTAACCAAAAACACAGTTAGGGTGAGGCATAATCCAAACCCCTATAATTGTGGACATTTTAAAATATGCTGAAGGAAAGAGGAAGGGAAGGGAAGGGAAGGGAAGGGAAGGGAAGGGAAAAGCTCCATGTCTAATTCCATCAGGTTTAGTCTACCTCTCTCCTCCCCTCCCCTCTGCTCCCAGCTGCAGAAGCAGAAGCAGTTGCTCAGATCTCACCCTTAACTTCCTCCTTGTCTACCCTATGGCAGCAATTCGAGTTTCTGCAGTTGCTGCTTGTGGACAGAGAGTATAGGTTAGCTGTAAATGTGGAACAGACTGCTGCATGGGAACACAGTAGGATGCTACAGTAAAAGAGGGAAGAGGAAGGAGGGATGTAGATTAGAACCCATCTGATGCTGCAGCTGAATCTTTGCCCATGCATTGTGATCCCTCAAGAAACTTAACCTTGAGTAAAACTGGCCGTGAATGGCAAAGTGTAAGTACACTTCAGGAGTTTGCCAGGGTTTATTTTATAAAGAGTTGGATTAGTAAGCTAAACAGAGATATTGTTCTGGTAATTTAAGAACAGGTTCTCTGCTGGCAAAAAAATAGCATTGGTCATAGCCTTTTGCATGGCAAAGAATTTCAACCTTTGGACATTCATCTTCTAGGAATAAAATATTTTATTTAACATTTACATTAAGAGTTATATATGGCTCTAGGATAAGACTATTGAGTCTTGCCAGAGAATAAGAAGCCCTTCTCCAGCTGCACGTTCAGGCATGCTGGCACTTGCTACCTCCTTCCCAAAAGAAGCATTGAGACATGAGCAGGGAGTGGGCAAACCATGGCTCTGTTCATTTAGATCAGCGATTCCAGCCAGCAAAATGTGAGAATAGGAGCAGTCTGCCATAATAAACTGGTGTAAATGACCACCTCTCCAGAGGAAGGCAGGTGCAGGTGAGGCACTGCGATGACAGGAGTGTCCCAGAGATTGTATGCTCCTGCTGAGGTGGATGTTGTATGCCATTTTTGCTCAGGGACTAGTCTGAAATCACTCTCTAGACTCTGTGCAGAACAGTATCTTTGATTTGTGTAGATTAATCTGAATGACTTTAATATTTCCCAAGTCTCCACAATTCTAATCACTCTATTAATATAGTTAAATAGTAAAATGTTATCTACTCACCACCCACAGCTGCGTGCAAGAAAGCTGTTTCATGTCACGTAAGGACAAGGCTTCATAAGGAATTGCTATGAATCTGAGATGCTTACCGAGTGTAGAGAGGGACTATGAAGCATGCCAAGAATGGATATTTCAATTGCTTTGGCTTTTTATTTTTAATCCAAATGCAAGCCAAGGTATGAGGATTGATGCTATAAATCCTTACTCATGCAAGTAGCTGCACTGACTTTGGTATGAATACTTTCTTGAGTAAACAAACGTTTGCTGGACTAGTCCTTTAAAACTAACTGAAAACGATATGCATGCCCAGTTTCCAAGACTAGCTCTTTTTTGCTATTGTTTATCTCAAGACAAAGTAGTTAAGAGTTCTTTTAATTTAGGGAAATGTATTTCTACTCACCTCTTAACACATAAAGACAAGAAAACAAATGGCAGAGTGTAGGTTAATTAGATATCAATCACAGAAAAAGCATATGGTTACAATGGAACTTTAATTACTGGGGCTGTAAGCAAATTTTACTATGCCAATATTGAGATTTAAAATGAAATTACTGCCTGTAGGGATGTTTCATATTACACTTCACAGCAGTTCATTCATTCAGATTAATCTCAGCATCTTTATCAAAGGTGGCAAGAACATGCTCTTACAGTCTTTTTGTTCCTCTCCTAGCTCCCTTCCCCTGGCCCCTTCATAGAACCCAGAGCTTTGATCACTCATGCATAGGGAGAAGAGCTGCTGTGAAGCTTATGAGCTCCTCCTGAGCTCCCAAACTGCTCTCAGTTCAGCTGGAGTCTGACAGGCCACCAGGGCAACCATAGATCTGGAGGTTATCATCTGGAGATGATAACACAGTTAACTGAAGAGGGAAGAACAATGTCACCAAGACTTGTTTTCTTCTTGGAAAGGAGTGACCCTTGTATGTATGGTCAGAGAGAGAACAGGCATATCCCTTTCAGTTCATCCCATGGTTAGTTCAGCTGAGAAATGCCGTTAGTCAGGTTAAAAAAGCTCCGCAGAGCAGTGAGAGCACGAGGTCAAGGCAGTTCTGTTTTTATTCTCTGCTGAACTGCTGGCCTGTATAAGAATCTGGCCACAAACAGATAATGGATAGTACAAGCTGCTGCACTTGTGTATAATAACGTGTTAATCTAGATTTCCGCCACGATTCCAAGAATCTCAGATGATCATAATTCAGTGCCAACTAAAACTGTTAATGCATGTTTTTTAAATGTGTAAGCACCATTACTGAAAATCACATGCACAGTCATAACATATTAACAACCCAGGAGTCTCCTGGGGACCAGGAAGGGCAGGGCAATGCCTGCCATGCTTTCTGCTGTGATAGCAGATGGAAAAAAGTAAAGTCTAAAGAAATAAAGAGCATGAGTTTATTTACTCTGCTCTTCAGGTCTTTAAAGATTTTTCTGTTCTATATTAGCCATTCATGCCTTTTTGGCACAAAAGATATATGGCTGTTTTTTTTTTTTCCAAACAGACTTTCCATTTTGTTGGCCAGTCTTGCAGTCTAGAAGGAAACTCAGACCTGGAAATATATTCTGGTGAGCAGAATATTGCAGAGACTTTGTATCATTTGTCCAACAATGTTGTTGTTGGACAGGGAAACTAGTGCTTCTGGACACTGAGATTTTATAGGAAAATGCACAAGAAGATCTGTCATTTTAAAAGTCAAAACCAAATCCATTGTTTATGTGTTCTTCCACATGAATGCAGGCATCGGTACAGCTTCTTATTACTATTTTTACATTTCTTTCTACAGATGGGCTCATGGTACTAAAGTGAGGTTAGTGAGGTAGTAGGCGATTAACACAATGTAAAACTGTCAGGTGGCACTGAGTTTAACATTGTTTGTCCTGTCTAAACTTCATGCATTTCAGCCTTGAAGTTAAATATTCCAGTAGGAAAAAATAAATCCCAGAGTATCCAGGCTCCTGTGGTACCTGTGGCTCCTTGCCTCACACTGAATTTTCTCATGAGAAATAATTTTGAGCTCTATAGCAGCAGAGCAGGGTATAAAGCAGCTTGAAAACAATCTCCTACCATGACTGAAGACCAGACTGTGGCTTTGGTCTATGTCCTACTGCACACAACAAGACTTGGGGAAGTTATCTCAGTTTAGCTCTCTTGGGCAGCCAAACTCAGAGAAGCGCTCCCTTTGGAAGGACCTAATACCATCTTGGCATTAGTCTGTTGCTGCTCTTCTATAGGTTTTATGTGTTGTATATCTACACCTTGTGTAACTGCAGGAATAAATGGGACTTGGAGGTAAGGGGCCATAATTCTTTCATCCTCTCTTCTGGCCCAGCCCAGCTACTCTAGTACATAAACTTGCTTGATGTAATGTGCTCATTCAAGTAGCACCAAACTGTCTTGAGTCTGTATTAGAGAGATGTCATCTTTGACTCTCTGCCCATCTTAATGGGAAATTCTAAAAAAAAAAAAAAAAAAAAAAAAAAAAAAAAAAAAAAGCTTCCCTTATTGTCTAGTAAATAAATTTCCTATAAAAAAATAATAGAGGTAATAGAGGGTTTCTCGGCATCCCTGCCATCGACCATGTTAGACAGTTGGCAAGTCTGAAGCACATACAATTTTGAAAATGGGTGTAATGGTGAAAAATACTCAAGTACCAACAGAAATCACTCTCAACATGTCTGTGAAACCTGAACCCCCACGGCTATTTTTTCTTATTGCCTGACACTGATGAACGTTTCTGATCAGCCACTCCACCAAGCAGTCATTAATCCTACATGCAGTCTGGAGGTACCTGGAGGTAGTTAAGCCATCCATGCGATAACTTATGGGAGCACTAGAGTACAAAACTGGAAGCCACATTTCAATATAATATTCACTTTTATCTCCTTTTGGGCATCATCCTTTCCAGATGTGTCCCCCATTGATGGCTTGCTGACAGTTCAAGTATCAAAAGTCAATATCCAGGTAAGAGCCTTTCACAAGGAAGAGTCCTTTTTACTGTGGGCTGCCAGACGTGTCAAAAAGGCTTTCAGAGGTGACTAGGGGTTTGGTGACTATTGCTGTTATTCAGAATATGGATCTAGACTGTGTATCTTCAGACCATGTAAGGAATGACTGGCTGCTATTGCCACTTCCTAACAGCAGCTCAGTCAATGCAGCGTGTCTCTCATGTTGGATGTCTGAATATCGTGTATGAATATGGTGTATTTTCTTAATCCAAATATATTTATTCCAAATTCTAAATTAAATGTAACACAATACCTAGTAAATAAAAGAGAGCTGTGTATTTTATACTCATTTTCATTCCTGGAATGTGGCTTTTACCGTTCTGCACGCTACAGGTTAGTTCATATGACAGGTAAACTCATTCATACCCTGCAATCTAATTTTGAATTAAATACATATGGTCTGCCATGATGTTGGCAAGCAGATGCTTCAGATATATTCATTATTGCATAACTTGAAAACTGTATTCCTGGAGCTGTAAAGGTGGTGATGCTTTTCTGACACTGTGGCATTGCCAAAAGTACTTTGGAATTAAAGCTATCTGATGAAACATAACTAAGAAACAAACAACCTTTAAGATACTTCACGTTTTCAGTGCATTTTCTTGCTGCCTTTCCTCATTTTCAGCATTGCTACTGTCTTTAATCTAGGCACAAATCCGTATGTTCTCATTAGAGTTGGAGAATTACAGAGTAATTGACCTTTTCCCCTAAAGCTATAAAATATTAAGCAAATATGTTTTGCAAAATCTAATCTGAAACAAATGGAAGGTGAAGTGGGGGAGAATGAAGAAGGAAGGAGGCAATGTTCAAGACCAGGATTTCGGGGTAACACGTTGTCTGGAGGCAGGTGAGGACACACTGGAGCACTGTCTCTACATAGCTATGCAGTCATTCCTATGGGGAGAGGATGTTTCAAAAACTGCCTGGATGATCTCTTCTTTCTCCACACCAGGCCGTCCCTACCAGGGAGAATCAGAAGTCTTTCTGTGTTTCCAGGAAATGGAGATTGGACTGTGTTCAGAAAGTGATGACAGTAAGGGAGAAGGAGAAAGCTGGTAGTATCCCGTAGATCATGGGGACAGAAATGTGATAGGAAAAGAGTTGTGTGTCTCTCCGACTTGGCTTAATTGCATACATGAAACCGTGAAGTTCTATAGCGTGGTCTTTACAGCTATAATTTCATGTTAGGTTCCGGCGTCATTAGCTGCTTATGTTTTGCCATTCTCTTTTATGTCTCCTGAGAAGCCATGCTACAGAACTACAGCAGGAGGCCTCTAATCTTCTCTGCTGTTGCATATCTCTGTGTACATTTATGCAGGGAGCCAGCCAGAAGCAAATGTATAGTGATGTCGACAAGTGGTGGCAGAATTTAATACTCTGCTGTCCTGAAAGTTAGCAAAGCAGCCAGTAGCACCTTATCAATAACATAACTTCCTTCAAATTGCTATCAAAACATCAGTGTGGTCACACCATTGCATGGAATTTGTTACTTTCTAATAATATAGAGGGATAAACAGGAGGATGAATATCTCTTTAGACGGACATACTGAGTGTTAGCATCACAAAGCTTGCTCTGTATCTAATACATCTGCTCTAGATTCCAAATTGACTTTTTAAAAGACTTCCTAGTTTTGCTAAGATATGCAGTGTTTTATTCCACTACAGTTGAATGCTCCTGATATATCGAAAAAGCACTTTTCTGCTAACCATCTTTGGAAAATGGCTTACTGTAGGAATTTAAATGGTTCTTGAGATATTTTAACCTTCTATTTTTTGTAAAAGTGCAGTGGACCTAAAACTAGCTGTAGGTATATAAAATATTTATCCAGCTGTAAGAGACTGGGAGACATCTTTGCCTCAAGGGTTTTTATTTCTCAATTACTATGTGGGAAACAATGACCTTAAAAGGCCAGAGCTAATCCTCAAAGGAGTTGAAGTAATCACACTCCTCCAGGCTCCTCTGCTCTGACAGTGCTACCAGGGACGGCATCTGCCACGGCTGTGGGGTTGAACACAGCACACGGCTCTCCAGGACAGACCCCCAGAGATCCCCACTGCTTCTTCTGAGGCATTGTGGTCCTTCCCACTATTCTTGACAGGAAGGGAAGTAGGCCATTTTACTCCTTTGCTTAGACATCTCAAAATTTCAGATGGTAGGGGGAGAGTCTCATGCCTGTACCTCATTTGGTGCCATCTGGTTTGCAATGGTAACACTCGTGATTCATCTGCTCAGAGATATTCAAATCACGCTCTGCACAGAGCTTTCACAAATGCACACTGCTGCTTGTATATAGAGACTAAAAAGTGACTTTGTGTGGTTTCAAAGTTTGCAGAACGACATGCTTCATTTCTGCGTTAATGAACAC
This sequence comes from Athene cunicularia, assembly GCF_003259725.1. NCBI lineage: Eukaryota > Metazoa > Chordata > Aves > Strigiformes > Strigidae > Athene > Athene cunicularia. Next base: position 27,281,760 of record NW_020799095.1, on the reverse strand, counting down.
CACAGTGACTATTTTCCAAGTTCTATTAATTTGCTGTATTTCACATGCTTACCTCACCATTGAAGAAGCAGAATATAGTTGCCACAAGTAAACCCTGAGAGAAAGGAAAAGAGTTTAGAGATCAGAATATATAATTTATTTTTGCATTGTTTGGAAATTTGGACTTGATGGATAAAGATAAAAACATTAGTCCATTTCCTCTGCACCACAGATGCTTCACCTAACCTCTTCCTCTTTTACATTATTTACACTGATTTTTACCTTTTCAACATGTTTTATCATCTTCTTCTATATTGCAACCATTTATAGATTATCTGGTTTGGCTATGAAGTTATTTTTGTACAAGAAGCCTAGACAAGAAAAATTAAATGGTATGTAAAGTATTTTTCTTACAGTGGAGTATCACTCTGCTACTGACTTTGCTGAAGAGATAGCAGAGGAATTGTGTCCTACATGCTGCTACTCATTTATCAGAGTGCAATTACCCAGTTAAAAGTGTCGGCCAGGAAGAATCCAGCTGCCCTGGGAAGGCTTTAAATTGAACTGTGTATCAGGATAAGTGAATTTGCGTATGGGCCATCATGATGGATGGAGAGGATATGAAAAGAGGTATAAGTAGTTAGAGAAAGGGGAAAAAATCCCCCAACAAATTAGAAGGTAGGGGGGCAGAAAAAAAAAAAAAGAGAGTACAGATCATAGCTTGGTCCCAAATGGCTTAAAATTAATTTAATTATTGCCACATTTGTTCCAATAATATTTCATTACTGCTGCAAATTTAAATAAGGCCAAGGCAGGAACATGAGGTTGAGAAAGTGTGAAATTAATGAGAGAAAATTCTCACACACAGAGCCTGCCATTCAGAATCATATAGTTACACTGGTCCACGTCCTAACTGCACTTGCTCTTACTAAAATACCATTACATAGCATCACGAAGCCAAATGACTTAATTTTGAATTATTTAAACCAGTTATTATAAACTAAACATATGACAGTCTGTGAAATTGAGGGAAAAAAATGCAATACAATAGCTTGTGTTCCCGAGGGCTGCTTTGAAGAGCTTTACAGCTGTATATTTTTTATAAACCCTCACTTAACTGATTAGCAGTTAAACTGCAGCTAATGCTTTGTAAAATATCTTGGACTCTTATGTGTATATTCTGGACCACAAACGTAGGGTAAGCAATAACTGCTTTAACAAAATGCTTATATATTAGAAATACATAGGTTGGTTTGAAGTGGGGCTGACCACCTGAATTTTGGAAATTCTTTTACTCCAATAAATTTTCTTTAATGTGGAATTGTAATTTGACACAACTTCAAATATGAACATAGAAAAGCATGTGCGAAGAGGAGGAAGGGTAGACATAGTGAGAAAAAGAAAGTTTATTCTCATGTTTTGGAAAAACAGTGAGTATTCTTAAAAAACTCAAATCCCAGTGTATAATACACAATGCACAATAGTTTGTCCATAAACCCTTGTTTGAGAAACACCACAAAGTCAAGCAAAACCTTATGCCTCTAAAGCAGAATTTTGTCAGACCACAGATTCCTAAATCGAAAATTTATGCAAGGGGAACAAATGCATCACTTCCTGGTGGCCTATATTGATTTTATCCCACACTGTGTGCACATTAATTTGCACAGTCTTACAAAACATCTGCTGTTGAACTGCACGGTACATGGCTGCAGCAGGGGTTTCACTATTTTCCTAAAGTGTATTTTTATTAAGAGCAGTCAGCCACAATGGAAAATGAGATGGAGCTTGATCTCCTCTGGCAGTAGGGATGCTTGATGGACAGTCCCTATGAGGCATGGAAGATACTAAAGAAAGCAGGAGGAGAGAAAGAAGCAGAGAAATTTTTCTAAGTCTGTTCTTCAGCGAGAGTGTTTAGGGGGAATTTTGAAACTGTGGTTCACCTAAAGGCAGAAATTGAACCTGAACTGTAAAATGAAGCCATTTTCCATTTCAGTTCCTGTACACTGAATTCCTCTGTTACCTTTTCTTCTGTTGAAGAGTGTAGTTCCCTTAAATAGTGTTTTCTTCAGACAACTTCTGACAGAAAAGTTAGAGGAAGGTGTGATGATGTCTTGTATCCCTTTCAGTTGCTCTCTGGTCTGGACTGAGCTGACAGCAGATCTGGCTTCTTGTTATTTTGAGTCCATGCATTTTGTACTTCTGGCTAAAGAAATTATTTTCCCTGTTTTGTCCCATATATGTCTCATTGCTCTTTTTCCACCAGCAATGGCCCTCTAGGCTCTGCCATCTCTATTTCTATTTCTATTTCTATTTCTATTTCTATTTCTATTTCTATTTCTATTTCTATTTCTATTTCTATTTCTATTTCTATTTCTATTTTTTTCTATTTTTATTTCTATCTCTATTTCTTTCTTCCATTTTATACATAAAGTTTTGTCCACAGTTCAGAGTACTATCGTTATCTGCAGCTGTAAAGCTACAGAGATATCAGTAGCAGACACCAGCTTTGTCTCTTCAAAGCCAGGAGGGATTGGGATGATGATATTCTATAGAGGATCTATTAAAACATGTGACAGACTGTATACAGGTTAATTCATGTAAGGACCACAGGTTATTTCTCATATCTCCTTGACATACATCTCACATATTCTCTCTAATTGCTGCTGGTTTTTGATCAGGGTGCAATTCTTGGTGAGGATGAGATCTCTAGGTGAATTATCTCTCTCTGTCATTGTGTGGAGTTGTTAAACTGACCTGCGATATATAGTCTGTGGCCAGCAGGATAACAGCTGTGGTATTGAAGGCAGAGATGAACAACACATTTATTTTGAGATTAAGGCTTTTAATGACATCTTCTGCAATTCTTTACTTCTGGAACTGTGTGAAGACCAGATGAATGTGGCTTTTGGACGAATCGTGCCTTAGGGATTGTCCACAGTTAGCAGCTCACAGACTTTCACGTACCTTATTGATGCTATAGTGAGAGCTTATACTGGTCCAGGGATGTTCTTTGCTAGATAGGTATTTAATTTGTTCAGGTTAAAATAAACCAGACAAAAAATACCTGTGCAGATACTGCAAATTACATGGGTTTCTGATACCTCAGGTGTTTTTCTTCTAGCTTATATCTCCATAAAACCAAGAAAGCATATATAGATATGCTTGTTCCTGTTATTCCTGAGCATGCCCATGGATTTAGTTTCTGCCCTAATTACACACTGTGCTGCCATTTAGTCTTTAGTGGGATGATGTATTCATTATTGATGGTAGAAGATGATGGCACATATAATTGTAGAGAGGGCTGTAATACAAAAAAAAATTAGTTTGCGATTCTCTGTGTGGGCTTTGGTCCATGTCCATTCACTTCTCAATTCTGGATCTGAATGGACAGCAAAGAAAACAAAACAAATCATGGCCAAGGGTCTTCATAGAAGTACTTCCCATTCCCATCTCTCTCATTTCAGGAAAGATAAAAAGCTTTGATAAAAACAATACTGTCTTCCTCATAATTTTAATTCACAGCACATTCATACAGCATCTCTGAGGTAAATGACTGTGTTACGAAGTGTTCATTTATGCTAGGATTAAAAAAAAAGTAAGCAAAGCAAAGAATGTGTCTGTGCAGCTTCTGTTGTTACTGAGGTGGGGAGATTGTCACAAGAGGGCTGAATATGGCAGCCCACCAGCTGCAAAATGATGGGGACATCCCATCAGCCAAAGCTCACACTTTGTGGCTTCTCTTGCTCGCTGCTGGAGGTTTCATTACTGCCATTTTGTACATGAATTTTTCATACAAAAATGGCACTTTGTAACATCCAGCTTTCAGCAAAACATTTTCCCTAACTTTTATTGGCTCAGAATATTAGGAAGTTTTGAAATTACTAATAATGCAAAGAAAAAAAAATAAAGGGAAATTTAAAAAAGCCTTTATGTTGTCAAAAGTAGTCCTATAACCTTAACTTTGCATAGAAGGGGAAAATGTTTCTGTCTGGTTTGGCATCACAGAAGATATTTATTTCTCAAGAAACAGATGAATGAATACCTTCTAAAATGCACTGAAATATCTCACTATTTTTAAAAGGCTGCTTTTAAATGGGTTAATTTTGTTCTGTTTATAGCTGCATACAGAGTTAAATTTAAAACTTGGAGGCAGGGTGGATATATATGTGTCTCAAACTCCATGCCTAAAAGATACCAAATACCCTCTACACAAATGAGGCACCTGTAAATGGATTCTCCTGCCTGGCAGGGCAGATGCTGCAGTCCTGAGGGTGCTGCTTGGAAGCTGCTGTGTGACACAGAAGCAATCTTATTTGCGTAGAAAGAAACTTTGATTATTCTCCATTTAATAAACAAAACCTTTTAATTTCCCAATAAAAAACAAGGTCCTTATGCTGAATAGCATTTTAATTTCTCATTAGAGGCAGACTTACACTTTAGGGCTACAGTCAGCAAGGTATTGAGAAGAAGAGTAATTTCAAGTGCTTGAGCACTGCTATTGATTCAGGGGCTCTCTTTTCACTGCACTAAGCAGGCCTCCATGGTCAAGTCTTTTCTGGTCCAGTGATATTGCCATGTTAGGTAATATGATAGCCTCTACAAACTCAGCTCTGAGATGCTGGAGAGAGAATTTGGTGAGAGGGGACAGTTAGTGGAAGGAGCTTACAAGCAGGACTGTGTCAGTCTCTGGGCTTGTCTGAGAGCATTTGGTAGGGGGTCTATATGTGGAACTAGCTGATGTATCATGGGGTTATTGCATTTTTCTATTCCTTTTTTTCTTGTGAGGCGTCTGCTGTGGACCAATGGTCTGGAGCACAGGTCATACAAGGAGTGGCTGAGGGAACTGGGGGTGTTTAGTCTGGAGAAGAGGAGGCTGAGGGGAGACCTCATCGCCCTCTACAGCTACCTGAAAGGAGGGTGCAGAGAGCTGGGGATGAGTCTCTTTAATCAAGTAACAAGTGACAGGACAAGAGGGAATGGCCTCAAATTGTGCCAGGGAAAGTTCAGACTAGATATTAGGAAGCATTTCTTTCCAGAAGGGGTTGTTAGGGGTTGGAATGGGCTGCCCAGGGAAGTGGTGGAGTCCCCATCCCTGGAGGTGTTTGAGAGTTGGGTCGACATAGCGCTGAGGGATATGGTGTGGTTGGGAACTGTCAGTGTTATGTTAAGGGTTGGACTGGATGATCTTCAAGGTCTTTTCCAACCTAGAGAGTTCTGTGATTCTGTCAGAGATCAGAAGCTAGGATAATGGTCTCTGGTAGCAGACCCTCTGACAGGAGCTCAGCACCCCAACCTCTTTGCAGTCTCAGACCCCTCAAAAGATGCTTAGTGGTTTCTGGGGTGGGAGAAGTGGCAGCGGCAGCTCCAGGGCCAGTGGAGGTGCAGATGGCCCTGCCAGAGTATGAGGCACAAGCCACATCTCTCCTTCCCTCTCTCGGCATGGAGACCTGAGTGCAGTTATGTGCAGGACATAGGGCTGTTGCCACTCCACTCTTGCAGGAGGAACCCTCTTTACCCAGGTGTACCATTTCATCTTTGCTGAGCAGCATGATGGGACCTTTTAGGCTTTTAAGTGACAGACATATTCTCGGGCCAGAGGTGTGCGAAGAACCAGCGCATACTCTACCCTAATGTTTTACACCCTGAGGAAGTCTGCATCTAATGGGCTTTTGAAAATCAGGTCCTCTAGGGAAAATCTGCAACTCACTGGCTCTTCTGGAGTGCAAACATTTGCTTTGTGGTGCCTACTTTAGGCACTGTTTAATAAGCTAACTGTGTGTTCAGCAATGCATGTAATCATCCCACTCCACGCATAAGCTATTCCACTTAAAGGTTGAAATATCTTTCTTTTGCCTGGTGAAATCTTAATTTCAGCACAGTCTGGAGACTGAAGAGCTGATATTGGTGATGGCGAGGGGAGATACGAAACTCTGCTTTTACAGGATCCATGGGAGGTTGGCTGGCCAGGCTGGAAAAGTACAGGCATTCATATTTGCAGCAAAAGAGCCAGTCTTAAATTTTTTTTATCATTTACACATCTTCTCTACAGATCTGTTAAGAAGAATCTGGTCTATGTGGTAAAACAGACAGAAGCTGATACAGGGGAGGTAGACATACAGTGTTTGTGAACTTCTCGTGTAGTCATATTCAAAAAACCACTTCTGCTTAAAATGGCAAGCACCGACAATAGCGTTGCACAAAGAGCAGGATAGTCCAAAACCAGTCTGGCTTCTGTTATTCAGAAGTGACTTCAGCAGAAGAAACCTAGCACGTAAAAATCTCAACTTTTCAACTCGGAAAACCATTCTCTGAAAAAAAATACCATTACACAGTTTCTTGTGGGAACAAATGCTTTCTCATTCATCATCTTCAGTCCTCTGATATTTACAATAGACTGCAGTACTTGTTTGTACCATTTCTGTGTATGTGGATGATGTAACTAACATATCAAACCATGGTGCTCACTTAAAGCAGTGATGTGCTGTTGAAAAAAAGTTTCACTTTTAGAAAAGGCAAAAAATTAATCATTTAACCAGTGCAGAAATGGAGAATATATGTTATATTCTCCACCAAAAAAATCATAATTGCACCCACAATGCCTGCTTGTATATGACTGACATGCCATGGGATGCAAAAACTAATAGACTGCTGCTAGTTTATGGAGAGGCAGGCTGCGCTGAAGTTTATGAGAGTGTGATAGCTAGTGGGGAAATAGAGCTGTTACACAAGCCAATAAAATATCCGCTAATTACATAATCAGTCCTAGAAGAAAATGAGCACCAGAGGAGTGATTACATAGCTGGCCATCTTAAATATGCATAAAGAAATGTTTGGGAAAGGATTAAGAAAGTTTATTTTAGAATACAATTAAAAATCTGCTCTAAGTAGAAAAGGGAGCGTCACAGACAGCTGCAACTTACAGGCCAACTGCACAGCTCTCCCAAAAAGACAAATTTTACATGCTGGCAGAAAGCATCCTGAGATTATATTGCAGAGATGTCAAGAGCTCTTCTGTGAGGTCTGCACTGCTGCCTTGGCTTGGGGACAGTCCTGGGTGGGCTGCCACCCCTCAATATGCCTGGTGGCCTCTCTGAGCACAGTGGCAGTGGGGCACCACGGGCAGCCCCCACCGTGTGCCCACACTGGTGTCCCCAGTACCATCCCCACTGCTGAAATGGAAAAAATGTACTGTCAAGGGAGCAACTGGGGTCAATGAGCCATGGAGAGTCATCCATTCCTGATGACTAGGACAAGGGCAGAAAGAACCCATTGAAGATGAAATTTTTTCTCCTTGGATCCCTCCCTCACCTAATCCCATCCATTCATACAACAGTTTCACGATACTTTGGTTTTGTTTCTGGTTCCATTGTAACGCTGATTCAGTGACTATTGCATAATGATCATAATAAGGATTGTTAAGTAAGGTAATTAACATTCTTTTTTTTAATTCTTCAACAACCTCACAAAATTTGAGATATGTTTCAAGAGTAAAATTATTATTGCAACACTATCTTATTCTAACTTACAAAAACTGTAAGCAGCTTGTCACCAGAAAATTTAGTTGGAGATATTCTTTTATAGCCCTTGAAACTGAAGAAGTGACAAAACAGGTAACGATAAAAGAAACACACTTTCATTTCCTTTAAGAATAACTGTAATGTAATATGGCATACACTGCAAAAATAGACCTGTAACTTCAGTTATGGGATAAGGGTGAAAAGCAGAATATACAAACTAAGGTGACATGAAATATGGATTTTGGTAGCCAAAATTATTACTTTAAGGAAAAAGCACCACTGTTTTTGTTTGTTTTGTTGGTTTTTTGTTTTTTTTTTTTAAGCTGCTTTCTTACTACAACATTAAAATAATTTCTACATTTAGCTTCTGTATGAAAGGAAACAAGAAGTGGGTCACCGTACTCACACATTTTGACCACTATTCACAAATGCATTAGAAATCTGCCTTTCCTAGTCAATATATGACTGAATATATTATAGTCAGTAAACCAGAGAGATAACCAAATATTTAAAGTCATTTAGGCTTGTTTTGTTTTATTTTTAAAAGAAAGTAAAGCAGACTTACTGAATGATGCTATATTTTCAAAGCATTTATGAAATCAAAATGTCAGTCTTATAATTTAACTTAAACTCTCTAATAATGCAATTTTAACTCCTAAATGAAGCTTCAGTCTTTTATTCTGTGTGTTAGCATTCCCTCTGTACAACATTTTGTGTACACAGCTAATTTTAACATTAACCTTACAGCACCAGTTTCAGTCAATTTGAGCACTTCAACAGAAATCATGTTGGAATATAAAAGCCCTCTGTGATTTGTTCTCTCTCCCTAGTTTAGAAATATTGCCATCTGATATTTTTTTCTATATTTTTTCATTGTTTCCCCTATCTTGTGGTTATTTTTTTATGCAGTGGTGCTACTCATGCAAAGGCAGATAATCCAGTAATATGAAAGTGGTTGGAAAAGAACTGCAAAACCAGAGTCATGCTCACTTTTGGGGCTGAACAACTGGCAACAGCATCTTTGACTAAATTCACTTAACAACAAGCACCTCACCTAAGATGAAGTTGCTACTATATAACATACCTGGTAATGCATTAATATATGCATGATGTAATCATATATTTCTCCAGCAAGTCGGTTTTCTGGTCTCCAGGGAATAATAACAAACTGAATTCCTAGTAAGGGCACCAGGATTAAAGTGGCTCTGACAGCCTTCATATACATGTTGGACTCAGCACGGTGGGTATCTCTTAGCTTTGTCACCAAAACTCGGACAATGTTAAGCAAAAAGAAAAAATTGACCTGCAAAAGCAAAGCCATTTTAGGTGAAAGCATTCAAATTAAATAGACATTCAAAATAAAAACACAGAACACATAAAGGGCAGTAAAATGTAACTTCCTAGCTTTATTGCAGCTCATAATGGGCAGCTCCTTGGGAATCAGGCATTAGAAAGTACCTTGAATGCCTTCAGAAAAGAGATGTTAAGCTGCTCTACACATTTCCCTTAGGAATCTTGCATGGATGCTTCAGGCAGGCAGGCATCAGTTCTAGGAAGCACTGTCTGTTTTAACACTGATGTGGGCAAATTTAAGATTTCCAGGGAAAAATAAATCTCATTTTTATGTCTAAAGTTTAAATGGAATGGATGAATTGTCCCCTAGGACTCTTTTCTGAGTCTGAAGGTCACCTAGGTATCTTGCTTCGGTCTGCACTGGAGATGTCTGCAGCCAGGTGAGACAAACTCCAGCATGTCCCTGGGCATATATGGGACCTACAAGGGCACACACTTTCTCTGAGGAATGTGCTCAGAGCAGAGGGACAAGGCTGCTGTCAAGAAAAGCCTAGGCTATCCCTTGCAACTACCAGACTGCATGGACCCTGTGGTACACTACCCACAGGTAAAAGTTAACACTTGCTGGCTCAGGGTAGAAACGCCAGACACTTCAGAAAGTTTGGCCCTGACCCTTATGGTCAGCTATGCCAAGTGGCTCAGCATCTCATCTCCTCAGCCATTTCTGGAAATCTGATTGCAGCTGTGGGTGCTCAGCATATGGAAACCTGCTCTTGAATCTGGCTTCACAGAGAGCTCCTTGTGGGATGGACAGAGAGCCTGCAGAGGAACAGGGAAGGCAGACTCAGGCTGATACTGAGCCCAGTGGGTACCCTGTGGACATCCTAGTTATCACAGACCTTCCCTCTCTCCAGTGCAGCCAGACCACTCTTTACTACTCTGTTACAGTAGCATCAGGCACCAATGCTTCAGAACTTCAACAGACTTTTTTTTCAGATTTCTTTTAAAATAAGTTGCATTACTTCCATAGATATTTTAATAGCTCAAATTCCATGGATATATGAGAAATTTCAGTTGAATCTTTCAGAACAATAAAATATGAATCAGTAAGCTTTGGTAAAGCAGCTTGTCAGGCCACACCTGGAATACTCCATTCCAGTTTGGTCCCCACTATAAAAAAAGCTGTGGACAGGCTGGAGAGGGTCCAGAGAAGGAACACAAAGATGATCACAGGACTGGGAAGCCTGCCATGTGAAGAAAGGCTGAGAGAATTACATTTGTTCAACCTTGACAAGAGAAGGTGTAGGGGAGACCTTATCACCATGTTCCAGTATTTAAAGGGATACAAGGAAGATGGAGACTCCTTTTTTACAAGAAGTCACATGGAAAAGACAAAGGGTAATGCATACAAGTTCCTCTTGGGGAGATTCTGACTGGACACAAGAGAAAAATTTTTCACAATGAGAACAATCAGTCACTTCAATGGTCTCCCCAGGGAAGTGATGGATTCCCCAACACCGAACTGTTTTAAGATTTGGCTGGATAGGTTGCTGGGCCATCTTGTCTAGACTGTGCTTTTGCCAAGGAAGGTTGGAGCAGATGATTCTTGAGGTCCCTTCCAACCTGGTATTCTATGATACTATGATTTCATCATTTTTTAACTACTGAGAGACCTTTCAACTGTTTTACATTTGTAGTCTATTGGAAAAAAATGGATAATTACTTCTGAGGTCTCATTCAGCATTAAAAGTAAACCTTATCCTCCATCCTATGCTGACTTTGCTCACTCTGCTTAACCTTCACTTTTAAAATTCCTGGAAGTAACTGTGAAAAGTGGAAAAAAGACTTTACAAAGGTAAAAATTCTCAACTCTTCTGAGTCAGTCTTGTCACTATGGGATTTTTGTAGCAAATCATGCAGGACATTCTGTAGACGTTAACATCTTCACAAGAAAACTAACACTGGAAAAGGCATAAGCACAAGCCAGAAATTATAATGCCTTATTTTAAAAACAGTTCAAGATTGTTCTTTTTCTGTAAGAAACAGTCCTCTCTTTTCTTTGTGGCTGAGATGTTGGAGCACAGTGATAAAAATAAAAGGTTGAATGGCCTCTCCTAGAACAGCAGAAGAAATCAAGATTGAACCAGAAACCTAAACCAGATGTGATTCTATGGGAAAAGCAGACTATCTATATGGCAAGGAGGAATGGGCTTCTTCGGATTGCTGATGTTCAAGACTGCTTCTCAAGGAAGGGTAGAAAGATTTACAGTTTTTTCAGTTATTAGACAGAAAGTTGTTTCTTTATTGAAAGGTGTTCCCAATCTTCACTGCCCTACTGTTTGATCTCTGAGGTAATTACTGCAGGTACACCCATGTACATCTTTACAAACAAGAGACAGCTCAAAAGCCGAAAGTGCATCTTGGGTGACACACTGAGGTGAATTTGGGGCTTGGGCAGAATAAATCCCTTTCTGCACCTTTCAGGAAGGTCAGGGTTACTGTGCCGAACAGCACCACTGGCATATGAGATGCTATATGTTTACACATTGCTGAGCTGCACCTTGAATCTTGCCCTCCTACTCAGACAGCCCAGTTCAGTCCCTTCCCTGGACTAGTTTAGCTCCCTACCTTTGGATCATACCAGTTCAGTGACCAGTAAAACTGGTGCTGAGTGACCACCCTGCATTCAGCTCATCCAGCTAAGACACAGCTGTATGCCTCATTGATGTCAGAGAAATTAAGTACATTTGTCACAAATAAGTTATGCTGGGAGAGAGTGACCACCCTGATTTTCAAAAGCAGTTAGTGATTCCATTTGCCTCAAGATCTGATTATTTACTGGGAGGTCCCTTTACAGGACTTGTTTTTGAAAAGTATTGAGAACCTGTCCTTATAACACTGAGAAAACCTCAAGCTACTTCTGAGTTTTGACCAAAATACTTAAAGTACAGAAAATTCTATTCTGTACAGGTAAGCAGCATTTGTAAAATACTTATTAATCTGATGATAGCATATTCTTACCAGTAAAGCTGCCATTACAGGTCCATGAACAATATATAGCAAGTGTGTGTCAACACTCATCCAGCAACTAGAGGGGAAATACAACATTAAAATTCATTATTAACTCAAATAAAATGTGTAACAGTTAAATAATGCTAAGTTCCTTCAGAAACAGATATGCTACTCACTTGTCATTGAAGTATCTGGCTCTTGCAACAGCATGAATAGATGCTGGCACTAAAGGGAACCCTGAAATGATTGAAGTTATAGATTAGTCCTGGTATTTTTTTTTTAGCTTGAATTTCATGTGTCACAGACACCAGCAAGTATCTTGTTCACAAAACACATGCTTGTGAAATCACAGCTTCCAGGAAAGAACCACAATCCCATTCCACTCAGGATCCTACCATTACCTGGATGGTGAGATGCAAAAGAGAATAACATTCAAGGCAGGCCAAAAGGAGAAGCAAAGTCCACGGGCCATGCTCTCCTGGGGTGTCACAAAGCTGCTGCCAGGGTCCTCTGCACTGCTGTGGCTTGTGCAGGGAAGGGTGTGAGCAGGCAGTGTGGGAGGGAATGCACGGATCATTCGATTCTTAGCAGAGTATTCCCTCAGGAAACCAGGGACACTTGTTAAAACCACTTAAATCACTGTTCAGCAAGATAGGCACATTAACTTGCATGCCAGATTATGGAGCAATAAACAACAGAGCAAGGAGTTGCTCTTTTGGAGCCTACGGCAAAAGAAAATGTTTGGAGCCAGGAGGTTTTTTGGGGGATGGGGATTTGTGATATCTTCTGCAGGTTCCCAGCTTCTGTGCAGCCAAGCCCATCCCATGCAGCTTTATCTCAGCAGGGAGTGGAGCTGTGGATACCATGAATCCGCATCTCCTGACTTCTCCGCGAAGCCTCAGGGGAGGCCACTGCTCTAACAGGTAGCTGACAGAGCAAATTTGCACAGGGCCAAAGGCTTGGGAACTGGAAGCCTCAAATTCCTACTTCTGGCTTGACATTAAGAGTAACAATCTGGTTCACTCCTGTCCATCTTCCTTCAGCTTGCTTGTATGTTGTGTCCTTCTCCAATAGGCTACAAAACCGATAGCGGGGAGTCTGCACTGTGATACTGACTCCAGTTTGTACAACATTGCACATACTGACAGCTGGCCAGTGGGGAGATGATCTACTGCCTTGTTTGTCCTGTGCAAAGAGCTTTGTGAACACCTTTGGTGTTACTGCTGCCTGTTCCCTATAAACAATGGGCATTTATTCTGAGCTTTGGATAGTTTATAATTATAAATAAAAATGTGTGAAGATGTCTTGCTGATACCGTGCTTAGTCACAGAGGGAAGAACATGGCTCCTTGTTTCTTTGGAAGTTAGTGATTTCATAAACACTTTTATAAGAGAAAATCCTGAGCCAAATTCTGGGGAAGACTCACCTCAGAGCACAGACCAGCCAGTGCTGGAGCGAGAATAACATTGAAAAGTTAGGTAAATTGGACACTCTGATGTCTTCAGGTATCTTTATGCAACAGCTACTTACTCTACCCCAAAAAAATTCCGTACTGCAGTTCACCTTGGGAGAACAATGTAGCTGTGGGAGAACAAACTGCATTGCCTTCTCCTTTATACATTGTTAGAAAATGATTGCTTGGCCTCTGGCTGCAGAACACCTGGTTTTGGGTGTTGATGCATGGTACAACAACAAAAAGCTCAGAAAGGAAAGAAAGAAACTTCCAACCTCAGAGTAAGCTTATGGGATTGAGAGTTTGAGAAAATCCTTCTGATCTGGAAATGGAACAAGTCTGGGACAGTTTTGTTGACAGACAGATTGAAGTGCAATTTTTAAGGGGTCTTCCTGTAATAGTAAAAATTCTTCATCTGAAACCTCTGGCCTGGAATACCACAAGTAGAGCGCCCACATGATGTCAAGGGACCTTTTTTCTTCTGCTAAAAGCATCAGCCTAGAATATTTGGCTTAAACTCACAAGCAAATCTTAAGAATGTGACGGAAAGTTTTCATTAGTCAGTTACAGGGTAAGAAGCTCATGACTGTCTACAGCTCAAATTTCCAGTTGCAGGCTGGATGGGCTCTTCCAGATACCGTTCTCTTGTCAAGGGCCAAAAAGCAGTGAGTTAATGAGAAATGAAGCACCAAGGTCTGTTGGGTCTTGGTGGCACAACATGTATCACTCCAAGTGTCTCACTAACACATGGTGAGCAGCAAGTAATGTAGAATAAGTCTTACACCAGCCATCCCAGGAGAAGGTATGACATATCCCTTTAGGTCATGCCAGGTCCTTTATGGCACACAGTGGCACTTATGCTTAATTGTATTTCCAGCTGAATTTGGAAGGCACTCTGTTTCAGCACTGTCCAAATAAATGACTCCATTTTCACTTTTATGTGGATGAAGCTGCCTGAAGCAGCCAGAGCGGACTGAAGCTGGATGCACACGTTTGATACTGTTTTCTTGCCCTGCATAAGGGTGACTTCCTGACCCAGTGAAACAATAACAAATGAGAAATGACACCCCCAAAGACAGTTCCCAGAGAAGTGGTCATCATAAGGCATCAGCCTTGAAATACATGTCAGATTCCATTCAATCATCTCAAACATTTTGTAGAAGTGTTTTCTATTTGCTCAGATTTTTATTTTTATTATAAATCTATTTTACAAATAAAAGAATCTAGACGTTTTTGCGTAGGGATTAGTTATAACAACGAATAATGAGCGACTTCCTCTTTTGTTCTACATTTACCTTGATCTTTTAAATTGTAACTCAGAGCACAGCCTGCTCTGGTTGCTCTGCATTGCCTTTGGAGAAATTTATCTCTCTCCATTGATTAACATATCTAGATGTTTAAAGTTAGACTGTGAGACTACAGCTTCTGGAATCAGTGGAATTACATTGATTTATGGCCAGATAGTCTTAATTAGATCATTTTGCTATTAATGATTTCTACCTTAGTTAGGAGGTGCTAATGATTAATTTTTTTTGTGGAAGTATCCATCTAGTTTGATTAGAAAGGCTGCAGACTTCACAGTCAAGAGTTGTGTCCATTTTTATTAACCTTTTCCTTCTCAAGATATCATCATCCTATTACCACAGCCAACACCCTATTTATTTTTTGGGCAGTGCTGCAAATACTGATGAGTATCTTATCTGATAACTTCACTGAATTACCCACCATGGTGCTAGTGCCAGTCTCAGCAATACTACAGCTAGTTCATAAGCTTTCACTGCAGGCTAGCAGCATTAAATTGCACTGCCTAAACTGAATGTCACCTGAAAAAAAAATGTTTATGACCATTTTCCTCTTGCATAATAGGATATGGAATGACACTATTTTGGGAAGGCTTATGCTGCTTTCCATGAAAGTGGAAAAAGCTTTATCTGGAAGGAAACATTAAATTACTCTTCATATAGGGCTGCCATTTCAAAAGCAGAGCCCTATGAGACTTTGTATATTCAAATATTCTGAACTCTGAACACCTTGTGATAGTACAGTTGCTTGCTCCAAGAGGGCTCAGCTGTTTGGGTTGACAAAGTCCAGAAACATTTACTCAATTTAGTGTTCTTCAGGAAGGTTGTCTTCATTTAAGAGCTGATGATGTTCCACATGCTTTTAATTCCAAAAGCACAAAAGGTCCCTCTCAGAAAAGGTGACATTCTCATAAGAAAAAAAAAAAAAAAAAAAAAAAAAAGGAGTGCATGATGGCATTCGCGTTACAAAAAAAGAAAAAAAGAAAGAAGAGTTCTTCCATGCCCGGAAAATCTTATCTGGCAGTATAATCCATATAAACTAGAAACCCATGCTAATTTTCTAGGTAATTAATGTAGACCTAGTCATGGCTCCTTGGGCGATATGCAAGTGACTACATACAGTTTGCATGCACAGTGTATGGGTCTGTAACCTCTCTCACAGAACATCAAGATTTGCCTATTGACACCTGTATATTTCTCTGAAATGCTTTAGAGATCACTGTTGTTGAACAAAATCAAGCCTGACAGCTGAGCCATTATCTACTCCTGTATAAGTACAACTGAATCTTCTCCTTTAAAAAAACATCTGCCAAAATATATCTGACACTGGATTTACTTCCAGAGAAATTCTAATTCCTCTTTCTGCATGCTGTGTTTTTTCACTTTGGAAGACATAGATACTGATTTTTCTTCCTCTTTATTCCAGAAAAAAATATACTTTTATAGGTACTGTCACAGATTAAAAATTTTGCATGTAAAGTGACAAAAATAGACAATTTTTGTTCACAAAACAGATGTGTTTGGATAGAAATCTATTTCTCTCCCAAAGCTTTGCTTAACAAAATTTAAGCCTTTATTTCAGTAAATCCAAAGACGCAGCAAATAATGGATGCTGACTCCTGCTGATTTTTTTAAGTTTCTAGGCCCATCCAAACTAATGCACTCAAATTTAGGAACCAAGAACTCAATCTTAAACTATGATCTAGTGGTATAAATACAACAATCCAGGTGTGTAAGTGCTAGAAGAATTCAAACATATGAAAGAATTGATCATCTTGCTATAAAAATTACAACATACATACCCCAGCCCAATAGGTAATACCAGTGCAAACGCTGCTCTTCAGCAAACACTGCCACGACAATCAATGTATGAAGATAAATCCCTTCACAGAGCATCCAGAAGTAGTTGCAGCCCAACATGTACTGATGAAAGAATTGCAGCACTTTGCAGCTTACCTGTTAGATAAATAAGATAATGTCACACACCTGACCAGCATTTTGCATTTAAGCAGCCAAAGACAAATGTTACTGTTAGGCTATGAAAGCAAAGTAGAACAAAAATTCCCATCTTTTGCAGTGTTTGTTAAGCACCTATCAGCAAGAGGGATTTTAAACTTTTATAAATTAGGTGAATGGAACAAATAGTCTTCACAAAATATAAAAAATGTACCATGACAGCACTCCAGAAAGTACCACATAACAAAAAAAATCCTCTTCAAAATTTGGTAATCTGATGTTTTTTAGAGCTGAAACAAGCAACTTGTTCTAGATGTACAAGAAAGTCTGTGAAGAGGACAGTAACAGAGTTTGGGTGATTTCTTTTACTTTTGATTAAACTTTACTAAAGTTTGTTCAGCTCTTCCCTCTGAGCCAGAGTTACTCACTCTTTAAATAGCACCCAGCTCTGAACTCCCTTCTTCAGGAAAGGCAAGTGCTTTGCCAGTGGAGATTTTTTTTGGTAGGGTAGCAGGGATACCAGCTTTTGTCTCTTTGTGGGAGACAGCTTTACTTTATTTTGTCCAAATAACAAAGTGACATATGGAGGTAAACAGAGCCAGTGAAGTTAGAAGTGTCTCCGGCCTGCGGTTCAGATGAAGTTGCAGGCACAGACCTTGACAAGAGACTGGCTTCAAGATGCTGGGAAGCAGTGGGCAGATGGTGGAGGGATGTGTGTCATGTCCTCTATCAGAGAGCCAGCTTCTGAGAGGATCTCATGTCCATCTACCTCCTCAGAGGGGGCAATGAGTTCCTCCACATGGGCTTCTATGCCACCAGCACCCAGGAGGGCCAGGAGGAGTGGGAGGGTGTTGCTGTGCTGGCAGAGAACCACTGCTCCTGGGGGAACACCACAGGCTACTCAGAAATATGAGGTCACAGCAGTGATGGCAAAGTGACAGTTGTCATCTGTGCCCACAGGAAAATACTCCTTCCCTTTAACTTCTGCAGATGTTTTCCAAGCTGACTACTTGGTCTGAGAGAGATGTCTTTAGGATTTACTTGTCTCTTTAAAGAGACATTTTGGCAGTTCAGCAGGTGGAGGACTGCATGTTTTTGCGTCCCATCTGGACTGCCCCTCTGGACCAGAAAAGCTTGTTAGACACCCAGTGCACCACTTTCTGTTGCTGAAAAATGTTCCCAAAGCAATTGCCCAAACATGTGCATTTAGTTCTGTTTCAATATTTGCAGTGCAGCTTGGTGCTTATGAAAATACAGGATGACTGATAGGTTAGGATATAAGATTCTGATAGGATTAACTTGAAGGACTAATTTTTATTTTTGATGATTCATTTTTCCTGCTAGCTGCACAAGGTAGAGCAGACAGTCACATCTTTTTTCCACACCACGTCTGAACAGTTCTTACAAGATAGGGCCGAAAAGGATTGTATAGTGGTTTGAAAAGGTTAAAAAAGAAAAAAAGACATAGTATTTGCTCATTTTTCTGTTGGCAAATGTGTTCCTTAAGGTTCTTAAATCATCCCTGGACTGTTTTTCACAGGTCTGGGTCAATATGTTTCTTGCCATGTTCCCTCATGCATGCTCAACACAGCCTCCCAGCTGGTGGCTGGCCTTTCTCCCCTCTCCCCTTATCGATTATCTGTCCCCACAAGGGCTGCCTTGACTGACAGGTGCTTCCCAAAGTCTGCACAGACATTCAGGTGGCACTCTCCTTGACATCAGCCGGCTATTCTGCCTCTGCAAAGCCAACAAACTTTCTGAGCCATCACAGAAGTTTTCCAGACAAGTTTGATCAAGTCCTCTGCACCCCAGATTTAAGCTGAGTCAGCTCCACGCTCCCCTGTGAGAATCTACTCGGAAGAGCTGCTGGTCAGGGGACTGACCCAAGAGCTCGAGGCTTCGTTTCCCTGATGTTGTGGTGGGAGTGACTCGGGGTGTCAGCACATTGCTCACAGGCTGGTCCAGCTTCCATCAGTGCCAAAGTCACCCCAGCTTTCCATCCAGCCACTGGGCTCTAGGACCAGTCTTGAACAGCAGTCCAGCAGCTGGAAGGGACCAGAGCATGGCTGGTGAGTTCTGCAACAAAATCCACGGTACATTCTCAAACCTGTCATTTTAACTTAATGCTTTCACCATTTTATGTTGCTGAACTGAAAGGGAGACGACTATCCAGTAACCTTGCTTCTCTTTGCCAGCTGTTTGCACTGTTCACCAACCCTCTCAGTAGAGAACAACTGAACATACTTTCCATCTGAGCTAAGTCAGTCTTTGCTGAACTTTTATCTGTAGCTCAAACAAATACACACACAGAAACCACACTGCCTGCTGAAATTTCCTTAACAATTCATTCTTTCTTTCTTTCTTTCTTTCTTTCTTTCTTTCTTTCTTTCTTTCTTTCTTTCTTTCTTTCTTTCTTTCTTTCTTTTTCTTTCTTTCTTTCTTTCCTTCTTTCCTTCTTTCCTTCTTTCCTTCTTTCTTTCTTTCAATATACCTATCTTTTAGAGTAATGACCATGCAGACAGATCACATTTCTTTTGAGAAATACAATCACTTCCTATGAAGCAAGTTAAAGAAGTAATGCCATTGATAAAGCATGAAGGATGGGTGTGATTAGTACTTAGATTCCCATCAGACTGATTTGAGAACAAATCTGAAAAAGAATAAAGAGTTCAAGCACAAGAATGCATTGATATGAATTATGTTAAATTCATATTAATCAAACTACAGAAAAAAATCAGTCTTTGTTTTGGATGAGCTAACAAATGCAGCACATTTCATCTGTGGCTAAGTGATGCCAATATATGCAATAAAGAGTGGGGTTTTTAGGTCAGAGCAGGTAAAAGAGAACTGTTACCAATGAGAACTGGATTCATCCACGATACAAATAAAACAACAAATGTAACTAACATCTCAGTTACATTAATCTTAGCTGGGAAAATTGCAGAACTAGTAAGTTTTAAGAAGTTTTATTCTTACAGAAACAACTAAAATGAAACTGCAAGATGATACAGAAGTAAATCTTCCACTACTTCCATGCTTGATAACTGACTGATTGTTAATTTTGAGATAAAAAACTTGTTTAAGGGTTTTGTCTACTGCTAGGTCAAATATGTTTTGTTGCAAGTTCTCTGAGGCAGAGGCTTTGTTGTGCTTTGTACAATATGAAGCACAGTCAAATCCCGGACTCAAAGGATTATGACAGCACCTTCACAGTATGAAGGAGAGTAAAATGTCATGAGCTGTCAGTCTATGGGTGTGCAGGTGACTGGAGCTAGTGGATTTTAATTCATTAGCAGGGCAAGCTGAGAGGAAATAGCTGGGCCTTTCTAGTGGAGCCCAGTAACTGTTGATCAGGTTGGTGTGCCTGTCTCCTAAACAAAAGAATAAACAAACACTTCTCTTTTCAAGAGCCTGGACACAGCACTGCACTACATGGGTTGGTGGCTACATAGCAAGGGAAAGAGTCATATAGTTACCAGGAAAGTCCCCAAAGCCAGGTAACCACCTAAGAAAGCAGTTCCTTTGCGGCTCTGGGAGGATGGCCAAGAATGAAATCTATTTTGGCAGAATGCAGCCTGGCAAGAAACTTGATTTGCAAGCAAGGAGACTGCCTCCTGCTACTTGTTCTCACTGCACTGATAAACACAGAAACTGAGGAAAGTTCCTTACAGGTCTGCAGGAGAGCAGCTGAGAAAAAGATCTTTATTGTTAATTTTCCTTTCTCATGGAAGCAACCTGCAATAGCCTTAAATCCTGGCTAACTGCTCAGGGGCAAAAAGGGTCAATAGGAATCCAGTCAGTCACATTCTCCTTTCTCATAAATCTTGCTAAGAGTCATGTAATTCCCGTGAAGACCTCAGGTGCAATGTGTAACAAAAGCACTTCAAAAGGATGCTGGAATCATTTCACAGAGAATAAATAAAATAATTTGTTGTTCTTTTACAAGAAGGAGCTAGCACTGGTGTTCATGATGTTTTGCAGGATATATTGGCATATTTTAAATACTGTTAATGTTCTGATCCTATCAAAGGAGTTCCAAAGGTCCATCTGCCCACACAGGACCCTGCAATTGCGTGGTGCTGTAGTCAGCATGCCACTCTCCTCAGCTAATCCAGCAGCCTCTCATCACATGTACTTGTCATTTCCCTGTTAAGGCTCTCCTTGGTTATCAGTTAATACCTTATGACAGAAAGCTGCAGTATTAATTACTATCACTACTCATTAGGGCAAATCAAACCTAAACATTCAGCCTATATAAGCCCCAGAATACTATCTTCAACAACATTAACAAAATGTCATGTGAAAAAAGTTGCTAACTGTTTTTGATCAGGTTTTCCTAGTATTTAAATCAGAGTAAAAGGACTGACTCAGTTTTGGTGTATAAAAGTTGTTCAGATTCCTGTGTGTCCTCATTCTTGTGATGCTTTCCTGGGTGAAGGGACTCAGGTTGGCAAGTTAGGAGATGTGTTTTACACCAGTCTTTGCCAACTCTGGATAGCCTGCCCCGTGGAAAGCAAGGGTGGGATAGTTTCTTGGTGTGCATTATGAAACTTCTCTTTTTCAAATTCTCGGCATCCATTGAAATGCCCCCACCTGACATTTCAAACAAATTGTTAAAAGGCCAACCAAGCTTACTGCTTTTAAACCAAGGCAGTTGTATGGGCCATCATTACAGCTGTGCACTTCTTTTGTTTAAAGGGGAATAAACATATTTGGCCTTATTAGTCTGATTCCTCTTCACCTCTGTGAACCTCCCCAGTGCACTGCAGTGAAGGGCCCTTCTTGGGAAGAGCTTGTATTGCTTGCTATGGAGGCCAGACATGATTTATTCAAATTCAGTTTGAAAGCAATACAATATATTCTTGGTCATTCTTAACTTAGCATTTTAAATGAGTGGCTTGAAGCTTGATTACTGATCTGCCTTACATATTTGTTTGGGGTTTTTTTTATGGCTATTAGAACACTATTCTATGAAAAAATTCTTAAATTCCAAGTTTCTATACGTTACACAAATAAGCAATAAAAAGACTTTCCAAAGCAAGACAGTGCTAAATATTATAGCTCTAAATCACTGGCTATCAGAATGCCATACCATTATACAATGTATCCACTATGAGTCATCCATTAAATTGTGTTCCAGTCAGAAACCTGGCACACAGGGTCTCAGGCTAAGATTAATGTTTTAATAAACTTTTAAACCATTTACAGAACGAAATGTACACAGTTGCTCAGAGGGATCCTAGGTTTTGTGTTACAAGAAAGCAAAATACAAAATTAAACAACAGGGGATATTTTTAACAGCATCTGTGTCCGTGTCTATGCGATAGTGAAGCAGCCAGCCCAGAATTAGGCATTCTGGACAGGAATTAATATGGCTACATCCACACATCCTTGAATCCTGGCTGCCATAGTGGGGCTCCTTCAGGGCCGCAGCTTTGAACTCCACAGGGCACCGTGCCGGGCTGAGCTCCCATGGGCTCCCGTGGCACATCCAGCACTGCCCGAGTGAAGCAGCCACCAGCTCCTTGCCTACGGGCTGCACTGTGGCAAGCGTCACACAGGGTGCACGGCAGAGCAGAATGCAGCCTCGTCACCCCCACTGAGCTTGGATTCTGAGCTGGGTTTGCCAGAGGGAGGCAGCTTTTCAGGAAGACAACCCTAAGGGAGAAAACAAGGGCAGTCAGGGTAGCCTAAAAACATAGTACAGGAACTACTTGACCTGCTGTTCATTTGGACTGGAAACAGAGTCAAGACTGCTCACAAGCTCTGCTGCCATCTTCTCCCAGCTGCAGGACGCAATCCCCAATGAAATGGGGTAAGAGTTTCAGTTACTCCAGGCAGCGCTCCTCCACCACTTCGATGCCCTTTCATTTATTATTATTCTTTTTCAGGCTACTTCTGTTTGCTCTTAAATACCTTCAAGAGGAGCAGGGTGGCTGGGTCATGACTGAAAACGGGCAGTCTGCAGGTCTGCACAGCAGTCACTGAAGGGCAATGAAATAGCACAGATGGCATTCATCTCACCTGACCTGGATGTCGGACTTCATGGTATGGATGTGTAGACTGAAGCAGCCACTGGAGAGGAATGAGCACTCTGCATTTAATTCACTTGACATGTTTTAGTCAGGTGTGAGTAAGGAGAATGGTCTCCTGGACTCGGACACAGCTGCCTGCACTGGTAGCACTGCCATTTACTCAGACAAATACCAGTGAGGAAAGTAGCTGTGGCAGAATGGTATCAGAGAATATAGTGTTTCAGAAACATTATGATACTGTCCTTCTGAGGGTAGTTCCTTTCGGAAATGTCTATCTGTTGATTTCGAAAAATCTATTTTCTGATCAATTCACACTCAAATTTCTCACATTTTAGGTAGATCCTTTTAAAGACACATGCTAAAGAAAACTTGGAGAGGAACCTTTAATTTGAATTATCTTGAATTAGTAGCTGTTTTTACAACAGCAAAGATTCTAAACATAATTGCTTTATATTCCCAGAGAAAAATCTAAACCTAAGCTGTTTAAATGTGCTGTTCATGTGGAAGGCCTTTTGTGGAAAGTGTGGGAACAGTTCATTAGGGGATGCCATGTCCATACAGCGTAGCACAGAATCCATCAAAAAGGCAACTGTTAGCATTTGCTTTTGTTGATCTGACATTTAAGAAGAAGTTGCTACTTGACATTTTTCCATGCCTGCATTTTTAGGGGCTACTGACATATCATCTATTCACCTTTCAGTCTCTCAGATACATAGGAGACAGTTAAATGGATAGAAATTTATGGTCACCCAGGTGCCACCCTACATTTTTAGATCATCTTAACTTTCTAGTTACAAACCTCTTTCATGTCTTGAAGAAAACCAAAGGGAAATATAATAAAAAGCCTCAGTAAAGAATGGAGAATTGAATTAGTGTCAGAACTCAGTCAAGAACAACTCCACACCAGGAAAGACTAACAGCCTTTCAGGGACCGCTACATCTCAGTTCTGAGGGTAAAATTAAGTACACCTTTCTTAAGCAGCAGTTTTGAAGGCATATCATGATTTTCAGCAAATATGGAGGGGATTCACTCATTTTGCATGTTGTACATGTGCTTTGCTATGACAAGCTCATATAAAAAACCCTGTAGCTGCAAACAGCCACTGTGGCCAGACAGGAGAATTGCAGTCGATGACAGTAAGACCAAGGATGCTGAAGTTTTGCTGATTTCAAAAACTGCCCTGGGAATGCTCATTTCTCACTGCCACAATGGCAGAACTTTAGGGTTCAGAGATAGTGCAGCTGCACAATGATTAGGCAGAATGACAGGTTAAATCAGACTTTTCACAGAGTCATTTAAATCTGCAGTTTGGCCTGTGTGATGGATATTCGGCTTCCATTCTTCCTGTGGCTGAGAGAGCAGGTCTTCCTCACCTGAGTAGAAAAGATGCAGTTTGAAAACCTGGGAACAAGATCCAGGACCTGATGTCTTCAGCTTCGGGTGGGACAAAAATGCATTTTGCAGTACAAAGTCCTTTCTGGAATCACATTTCTGGAGGAAATGGCAATCTGCCTCCTAAATAAGAGCTTGCTGTGTAGGGATCATGCTGCTGAAATACCATCCACAGGATCTGATAGAGTCTGAGTTATTTTGACTGAAATGAAATACCTTAGGTCTGGGCTATGTAGAAGCTATCATCCCTCCCTTCATGATGTTGTAAGTTTTGAGAAACCTGAGCCTACTAATAGATACTGCTTTAAAAGAAGACCAAGCAAGTGAAATGTAGACAGAATAATTCCTGAAGAAAGTAAGATGAAGACATCTGTCCCAAAATAAATACTTATTCTTAGACTCATAAACCTCTTTTTGCTCCTCCTAATGTCAGCTGTTAATTTGACAGTGCCTTCCCATTGAGAAAACAAGCATAATAATGTTGTTGAGAAAGCTCAGATCTTTCTCAGAGTTGATGATTGACTTCTTTGCAGTCCAGATTCGGTTGTTCCGCATAAACCACAAATACTCTTCACAGAAGTGTCATTTATGAATGCTATGAATGTCCTTTAATCATCCATACTTCATATTCTAGGCATGGCATGCCACATCAGAGCAGTGAATCTGACACCACCAGGATTACATGGTGCTTTGTCTCCTCCATCACTCCGAGAGTTTTGAGAATATAAACAAGATATAAAGACCTTGGGAAAAATGATGGGAATTAATGCTCTGTTTCATGCCATTTAGACTCTGGCAGATCTGTCTTATAATGAATGCAGATATTATTTGAGCCTGAAAATTTGTGAGAATTCTTTGAATGTGGCTGGTTCTGAATTCACAATGTCCCTTAGTCTACATTAATCTTATTGAAACTCATGGGAGGGGGAAGACTTGATATTTCCTAGGATGGAAGAGGAGATTCCAGTTTACATCTGCATTACTGCAGTGTTATGCCAGTGCAACCCAGTGATTTCAGTGAGGGTAACACTGGTGCAGCACAGCCCTGGCACTGCCCATGAGCTTACTGTGGGCAGAAACTTAATTTGCAAATGATTCACCAGCATAAAACAAACTCATCCTCTTGAAGGTGAATGCCATGTTGCTAAACTGAAGTCACAGCCATTGTCTGCCTCCAAGGAAGGTCACACTGCCCTTTGCTCACAGGCACAGGTCACTGTCAGTGTTCCCGTGCTGGCTGTGCCTGGGTAACAGAGATGGAGAGCAGGAGATCCTGTCTCTGTGTGTCCTTCACAGTACTGTTCCATTTTCCTTGTCTTTGCAGCTTAGCAGATTAGCAGGGCTGGACAGGACTGCTGAAGGGGAGTCTAGACAGCAAATGCTGTCAAGAAGTGCAATTCTGGTGATATTAAAGAAATGCAATGGCAGCAGGAGCGACTGTCCTCTCCATGCGTCAGTTCTGTTTTGTGGATAAGGACATAGGCAGATGGAGCATCAATTTCCTTTCCCTGTCACCTCCCGAGGTGACTCCCCTGTGGACACATGCACATCAGGGACTGTGCTTGCTTGCACCTCTCAGGCTCAGTCATTGAAGCTATGAACCTCAGATACGTGATATGGTGCTTTGTAGTTCAATTAAAAAATGCTCCTGGGACAAGCTTCTCTCTAAACCTGAGCATTAAAGCCAAACCTTCCTGTTCTCCCACTCTTTCTATCAATTTCCCAATTACGAGTGTCATCCTTTTTGTATTTCAAAAAACAAAAAGTTAAATGGATCTTAGAAGGATGTTAGTGACTACACTGCTTCATGTTTTAAAAGATAGTCTGTGACTCTCCTGTCCTGGTATAGCATTTGCTATGTCAGGAAAGAACTTGTGCCACTCAAGCACCTGCTCTTTTTCTCTGCTTTACTGGTGAAAGCTAATGGCAAGACAGGTAGCAATAGGAGGGATAGGAGATGTGCTTGTCTTCAGGTACCTGCCCAGCTAAAGGAAAACTAATGGGATTTGTAGATTTATTTGTAATGTAAAAAAATTATTCTGGGGGACCTGCAAAGTCTGATGATGAATTCAACAGATTGGTTCACTTGCTCAGAACAGGCACTTTTGCTCCCTGTTTCACTCTGGAGCTGAACAAAAAGTACCATAATTTCATCACTGAACACGGTGTGGCAAGACACAAAAACTGGTGGAAAACCTTTGACTTCAACAATGCTTGGCATGGGTGTAAATGGAGACTGACTTTGACCCTCTTTGACTTACACAAAAGCAAGTAATGTATTTGATCCTCTCCAGGCCAACCTTTCTGAGCCATTTTGTCCTAGTGAAGTCAATGCACAAATATAATTTCCAAATGCACAAAATTTGCACAATTTGTAAATTCACAGTTAGACACTGGGCTCGGTCTCACCAAGCCTCATTCCTGTACCTGAGGCAGCAGAAGGGCAATGTTTTAAATGGCCAGTTGGACCCTTCATTAGACAAAGGGCTCCTAGGCAAGGTAGTGACAGCTTTCACAAAACCACTAACCCAGCATAGAAGATACACTAGAAGACTCAGGAGACATGACCACTAGGCATTGGCCAATAATTCTCTGTTAGAAGTTTGGTCTTTGATTACTTTTGCATCTAGACAATGCTCTAGAATAGCTTTGAGTCATCTCTTTGCTGGCTGCAGAGTCGTGTGTAAGTAATCTAGTGGAAGCAGGATGGAGGAACAGATTGTACTAAGATGAAAGACTTAGTTACATTAATGGAAATAGTTACATTAAACCAGAATCAAATTAATTTAACTGGAATAAAGCCTCCTGAAGCTCTACCCCAGCATATTACATGAAATAACTCAGAGGATACAAGTTCCCTTCTCCTTTGTGGAGCTAAACCTTTGCTGCCTCCAGGGATGGCAGCACCATGGGGACTGCTGGGACTACTGAGGCAAACACAGGTGACATGGGGCAGCAGTTTCGCCAGTTATCTTCACTGGTATCAGCTAGAGCCTCTCATTTGAGAAAAATATGTTTTAAAACCCCTCAGGCTCTGCCAGGCTACATCAGAAGGAACTGAAAGCAACAAGAGATGAGAAGGTAACTTTTAAATGGTAAAAAATCCTAAAATTAACACTGTTCCTGAAATGTTGTGAATCTCCTTTGCTTTCTTGGCTCTCAGTCCCTCTTTATTCCTTTGAGTATATGGGAAGTCACAAATAATGTAACTCCATAAATCACAGTAACTACCCTTTATACACTCATCTGCTCACGCAGCTGCACATTTCATTTCTACTGTTTTACTGTGATAGGGAGGAAAACCTAATACACTTGGGCAGTCATGGTTTTCACTTGAATTTGTCAATGGTGAAATTATACGTAGTGTTCTAGTGTCCATGAGGATGCTAGATTTTTTAATATTACTACTACCATGGTCCTGCTTTAAAGACTGTAATGCTAGTGGACATCAACTTTTGTAACTCTCCATGCTTTTTCTTGGCCTCACTAATAACTCTGAGTGGGAAGCAGCTTAGTGGTTTCTCCTGAAGGGTTGCTTCTTGCCAGGAGATGGGTTTTGGTCAGTACAGATAAACCAAGTACCTATTGCCATCCCACTTCATGCTTACAGCAATAGCAACTTCAGCAAAATGCTTGGGAAGGGACTAGGTGCTCCCATCAGAGAGAGAGTACATACTGCACCACCAGACAGAGTGGTAAACTAGCTCAGGATCTTTAAAGTATATCTACATCTACACAAGGAGGCAAGAACAGGCTCCAACCTATCACCTCAGTCCAAGAGCTGAGCAAGTTACAGATACTTCCAGTGGAAAGGACTGTTCCAGGCTAAGCCCAGCCCATGCCTAACCTGACCATGCTGAGAAAATGAAACCATGGTGCTTGTAATAAAACATGGATTGCTTTGGGTTCTCCCTTACCAGCTCTGCTGCTGAACCCATGTGAGAGGGGGTACAGATTAACATATTAAGGCATAAATAAGATGTATGGCAGAGAGCAGGGACTGGACAGGGAGATTAGAGCATGCCTGAATGGGTGCTGGGTCCTTACTCTCTGATATACGATGGCAACCTCCATGACTGTATTCAGCACTAAGGGTCCCCTTTGTATTCTATCCAGAGACCTGAAAGCTGACTGCGTACGTGAACCTACACAACTGCTCCGGGGCTCCATGACCTCCAACAGTAACCACTTACGTCATTTCTATACTGTCTGCTGACATAGCAACGGAGGTTGGGATTTTCATCGGGTGATGCTCATCGTGCAGGTACCTGTCCTGTGGCTATGTAGCTCTATCGAAACCTCTGAGAGCTTTGTCATTGACTTCAGTGTGGTCACTCCAAATAAAGATCCAGCCCAAAGGCACTAGATACAGTTTTTTAATGAAATCTTAGAGCATAAGAGTCCTCGCTGCAGCCTCAACTTTTAGTTTAAAGCACTTCAGATAATTTACTTCTGCTGTCAGGAAATACAATTCTTAACCCTAAGGTAATGATCTTACTTCAATATAGGTGCCTGATACCATCTGCCAGCTTTTTATCTTCAAATATCAAATGTATTTTCATTGCATCTCTTGCACAGGCTACGTACATATGATGCTATGCAGTAACAAAAAGCAAAATGTGTGATTTTTTAATTATCCTTCTGCTCTTCTATTTTTTAATCTCCAGATGGTCCCTGGGACTGGTGATGTTTTCTTTAGTCTATATATTTCCTGCTTTAATTACCTTACTTAACCAGTAAGCTTTAATTTGCTTACTTAACCAGAACACATTTGAGACACACATGTGATCACATAATATCAGGTGCTAACGTTTAATTGCTTTCACAAAATTAGAAGCGGATAAATGGTTGAACCATAATTGAATGATCTTATTAGAAGACAAGCTGATCAGTGTTGTGACATAACTTGAGAGATTCCCAGGCTTGCATTAATTTCACATCAGCTGAGGCTGCTTTCATGACAGCGAGCACAATGCGATTGCTCTCTAAGACAGCAAGATCAGAGCTAGGTGACTGAGATCTGCCATACATATTTATCAGCTGAGGGGCTGGCACAATTTGTATCACTATCTAAGAGCAGTGAAGGAAGCTATTGCTTCGATTTACCACCTCCCAGGAAAAAAAAATGCAACAAACATATCTTTTGGGGGGGTATTTTGAAAAAAGCCGTATCTTTCTCCATCCCTGCCTTTCCCCAGCACATGTGAGAAAGGACAGGTGGCCTCCAAGGCCATCTGTCCCTTCAGGGGTTTTGTCGGGAAATGTCAGGTAGGTAGTGCTGAGAGAGGTGGGATCTGACATGAGAGCAGTGGGGATCTGACATGTGTTTGTATGGATGGGTTGGCTGGAGCAAGTCTGAGGTTTCTCCTTGTACCAGATTCAAAGATTTTTATTGCTTGGTGAAAGATCTGAGCAAAGGTTGAGTGAAATTCTCAGAATCTGCACCCTCTATGCAGCCCACACGGCTATCATTAACTGGTACACAGGAATGTCTGGTTTTGGCATGGCCACAGTAATTTTACTTGGGTGTTAAGATGGAGAGGAGTCATGCAGTACTTACAGGATCCCTTTTTACAAGGCCTGGGTTAGGCACAACAGCAATGAGGTGGGCAATTGTAAACACGGAGTTCAGCACATAAGAAAAAAACAAATTCTTATGCAGTGTTATCCTTTGACAGCTGAGGCTCCTGAAAAATATGTAACACACGTTGTAAATTAGTATTTTTCTTCTGATGTCACTTTAACGAGCTCTTTCTGGCAACAGTCTCTCAAGAATGCCTTTTGGCAAGGCTAATTGGAAAATACATGCCTTGCATTGCAGCCATAACCTCTGACAAATTTTGGTTTTGTTTTTACACCTGTTTAGCACCACATGTTTTTTAGACCATGTTGTAAAGAGCCATCCGGCAACATTCTCAACCCTTGATGCTTTTCTTTATTTCATGGTAATTGAGATATTATACAGTGAAGCAGAACCCTGAGAATTATTAGATGCGCATGATACAAGTAATGAACATCAGAAATACTGCTTTGTAAGTAACTGTTCCCTGAACAGTCAATTTCTCAAACATTCAATGAAAACTATTTGCTACTTTAGGAATTAGTGGTGAGACAGGATGGGAATTTTGGACAGGAATCTCTTTAAATTACAAGGGGATTTGGGTTGGTATCCTGCATGTTTCTAAGTCCAGCTGAGATCCCAAACCAGAAGAGGTTGTTTTCCTGCTCAGAAGGAGTAACAATCTTTTATGAATGACTGATTCTGGGGAGGGTAGGATTTCCGCTATTATGCGTAACAGATTCCACAAAAGAAGTTCGCAGAACTCTTGTGAAACCAAATCATGACTGCAGTTTCAGACTTGAACCGTCTTCCCTTTCTAGTTCATGCCCAGATCCTCTTGCCACCTCGTTGGCTACCCCTGGTGCAGAGAACAACACCCCCCAGTGCTCCATACACCAGAGCGCAGCCCGGGGCTGGCAGGAGGTGACTGCAGAAAAGCAATCATGGAGTTGTTATATAATGCTGTAATGTCTGTATTCAGTGATCACTGAGAGCAAGCAGGCAAAACCTGTAGGTAAAAAACAGCTAAGAAGAGTAAGTACTGCTGTCTCTCTCACTGAGGTAAGCTTAACCCTTGGCACTAGGAGTCTTTTGTAGACTGGAAGGGAGCAGAGTCTGTGACTTTTCGATGCTCTACATGTGCAGTTCAACACAGAATGCACTTTCTTTAAAACCAGAGAGCTAATCTAACCAACTGAACTGTTTTCTGCTTATTTTACATGTTAATTTGATTATTTATTTTCCATTTTTAGCTCCTTGGTCACTTGCCACTTACTCTTAGTTCTCCTTACATCTATTTTATGAGTCATTGGATGGAATTCTTCCTTCAGCTTGAGGTCGTCTTTCTGGTTATGGCCATCATCATCCTGCAGTGTTCATCACTTTTGTTGACCTCCTAATTTACCAAGACACCTTCTTTGGTTCAGGATGTTCATGAGATGCAGGTCCTGGGGGTTAGGAATGACAGTATCTCTTTGCACTTGCCCTGATTTTATATTCTTCCTTTAGCATCAGCTGTTGGCAACTGCTGAGCACCAACTATGGGGGTAGGCCCACTTTCAGTTTGATCCACAGTGGGACAGGATATTGGGCAAAACAGACTGTTCTTTGGAGCTGTATTTGCTACACTGTGTCCTTATGCTTGTGTACTCCACCTGTATTTGCCCAGATCACAAACCTAGTCTAATGATCCTTTTCTGCTCCTAAGCTCTGGTGGTATTTATTGAGTTCTGAGTCTTTCTCCCCATTCTCCATCACTGTACTTCACCCGCGCTACTGATACCACTTTTCCTGGGAGTGCCCATCACCCTCTGCTTTCTCTTACAGTTCGAGGAACCGGATTGGTGTGATACCTATTACTTAGAGCATTCTCTTTAGCTCCTGGCCACAGAAATGAAGACCCTTGTCTCTCCAGCTGCCTCTCTACATGGCTACTGGTACACAGTGTTTTGTTTTGTGATAATCTCTGCCAGGTACATGTGCCTCCACTCCCATTTCTCTCCTTCCTCACTTCTCCTCTTGAATTTTGCCAGTCTTATTCCTTTTAAATTGGACTGTTCTTCACTGCATGTTGCCTTCATCTGCTGTTCAAGCTCCCTTCCCTGTCTACTTTCCTCTTAGTTTTACTCCTGCATTGCTCTCCTCCTTTCCTCTCAGTATTCCTCACCTTTTTCCTTGAATCCAGATTTCATGTTAAAGATCAATCTGGATCATTAAATGTATATTTCCATACACTCACTTTTTAATTTGATCTTCAGCATTTGCCTTCAAAATGGCATCAGCACCTGCCTGACTTGGTCCACACTGAGAACGTTTTGCAAAACAACCCCCCTTATTTGATTAATTCTCTCTGCTAGTTTTCACAATCATTTGTAATCCTCTCCTTCTCTGACCTCTTCCTGTCCCTCTTACTGATTACCTAATCATTCCTTTGAGGTGTTTTTGAAGGCTCCTTGTTGCTCCGACTCATCTTTTTGAATGTTCCCTACTCTGCTTCATTAATCAGTATGCAAGAAGGCATCGCTAACCCATGTCTAAAACTTGTGAATTTTTGTGTTGCTATGTCTCTATCAATTGTGTCAGAGTTTCAGTGTCCTATGTTTCTTCTGGTTCCCCTGTGTTTCACATTTATTCTATGTCTCCTACATTTCCTTTGACATAGAAAGGTTCTCCTATCTACTCAGAGACACCCTTACTTCTAAATTACTATCTCCTCTTCTCTATTGCATCTAGGATATCTTGACTTTCAAGAGCTTTTAGCATTATTTTCTCCATAGATCTGTGCTGTGAATCTGTCATTTCTTTTCATTCATGAATACAGAAAATTTCATCTCCAGCCACTTATTTTCCATCTCCTACCCACTTTTTTAGTTTTCAAATTATTTTCATGCTTTCTACCATGATCTCCCTTACCTCTCAGGAAAATGTCCAATAAATTACGATAGATTATTCTTCCACCCATTATCCTTCTTCCACTCCCTTTAAAAGCCTTGACAACAATTAGACTGCAGGTGCATTCACAACACACCATCTATTATTCTGGCAAATACAGACGTATTGTACACCTCATCTGTTTTTATACAAATTTTATCCCCAGCAGTGCTACAGGCTTGGGGAGGAGTGGCTGGAGAGCTGCCAGTCAGAGAGGGACCTGAGGGGGTTGATTGACAGCCGCCTGAACAGGAGCCAGCAGTGTGCCCAGGTGGCCAAGAAGGCCAATGGCATCCTGGCTTGTGTCAGCAATAGCGTGGCCAGCAGGGACAGGGAAGGGATCTGACCCCTGTACTCGGCACTGGTGAGGCCGCCCCTCGATTCCTGTGTTCAGTTTTGGCCCCTCACTACAAAAAGGACATTGAATGACTCGAGCGTGTCCAGAGAAGGGCAACGGAGCTGGTGCAGGGTCTGGAGCACAGGTCGTACAGGAGTGGCTGAGGGAACTGGGGGTGTTTAGTCTGGAGAAGAGGAGGCTGAGGGGAGACCTCATCGCCCTCTACAGCTACCTGAAAGGAGGGTGCAGAGAGCTGGGGATGAGCCTCTTTAACCAAGTAACAAGTGACATGACAAGAGGGAATGACCTCAAGTTGTGCCAGGGAAGGTTTAGACTGGATATTAGGAAGCATTTCTTTCCAGAACGGGTTGTTGGGCGTTGGAATGGGCTGCCCAGGGAAGTGGTGGAGTCCCCATCCCTGGAGGTGTTTAAGAGTTGGGTCAACATAGCACTGAGGGATCTGGTGTAGTTGGGAACTGTCAGTGTTAGGTTAAGGGTTGGACTGGATGATCTTCAAGGTCTTTCCAACCTAGACAATTCTGTGAAATGTCTTTGTTTTAATAATTCAATTGGCAGTGATTTGGAGCTAGGAGTCCCTTTTTCCATTTGTGTTTTATCATGTAACACAATGGGGTCTCAATTTGCAATATGAAAATATTGCAATAATATGATGCATGTAACTGTTAGACACTTATTTTATGAATACTCTGTCTCCTGTAATGCTTTAGTATTGCTTAGTGATGCTCATCACTACTGGTTCAGTATTCCCTTCCGAAAATACTGCAACATCTGTGATGCCAGATCATTATGAATATGATACCCAAAGCTAAAAGGAAAATAAATCTCTGCCAGCAGGGGAAGCAGCAACCTCTGCAAGCTGTTTGTGGCTGCCTCTACAGTCAAAATCTATTATACAGTCCCAAAACCATCTCTTGCTGTCTGATTGACAGCTTGCCTTCTATTGAAGGCCAAATAATCTACTGCTGTCATAGCCAGTTGATAGAAAACAACTGAAGGTAACATCAACCCTGCTCCCATACAGCTTTATTCTCACTTTCTTATGACTGTAGTTTGATTTCCTCTTTGTCCTCCCATTTTGCAGCACTCGATTTAATTCCTTTCTCCACTTCTTCCTGTGACCTTTCTGTCATGGATTAGCCATAGAAGGAGAAGGAGAGGTGGAGGAGGAGGCAGGAGGAGCTGTGTTACTGTCTGAAAAGCTGCTGAAAAGATGAGTCTTTCAGCGTGGTCTGGGACTGGACAGGATTGTGTGTTGTCCATGACTCAGAGCTAGGAGTGAGTCAAAGAGGATGACCCTGCCTCGCTTGCAGCAAGGAATCGCTTTCCACGTCCATTCTGGGTAGCAAATTTAACCACATCCTGTCTGTACTGTCCCAAAGAAATCGGAAGCCAGGGTATAGGATTCCAAATAAGATTAAATTGTGCTCTTCCCAGTTTTTTCAAGGCATTACTGTGGCTGTGGTTTTGTGCTCTTTATCTTTACTTAGATGGGAAGGGAATTCATCAGCTCATTGGGCAGAGTTTGTAGGTATCTCTGTATCTGACTACCGCATGTTATCACAGTCACTCATCAAACTGCCTCTCTGGAAATCAGCATAATGCACAACCTGTATTGTGGATCCACATATTTTGAGCTTGTAATCTTACAGCCTCTCATAGTTTATGAAAAGTCCAATCATTTAATTTTCCTATGGTTCCTAGACTCACTCTTGGTGGTGTTGATGCTGCGGGCTTGTTCTTTTACTACTCTTCCCATCTGACAGTTGAGGCACAGATACCTAATTGTATAGAACTAAGATTTATGCCAGATTCTTCTGGCCTGTCCATTTACTAAGCATACCCTTTTCCAGCCTATATGACACCCTTATCCATGGTGTACCTTTCCAGTGATCAGCAGCAGATGAAGTAACTAGGGAGAAGCTCTGCATAATGTTACTAAGAAAATTATTAGAAGGCACACAACCTGAACATATTCATAGATATGTAACATATATAGATCAAAACTGGGACCAAAAATAGGCTAAGGTGCCTCGTGTAAGATTTAGGTTAAATAATACTCTGAGGCTAGAAATGATTTAAGTACTGGCACAAGGTATCTGGGGTTTTGTGGAGCACTTTTCAGTGCAGGTTTTTAAAGCTCGGCAACCACCCCTTGTGAACTAGAGGTGGGGGTTCAGCAGGAGGTTCTTTTTATCCC
This sequence comes from Athene cunicularia, assembly GCF_003259725.1. Taxonomy (NCBI): domain Eukaryota; kingdom Metazoa; phylum Chordata; class Aves; order Strigiformes; family Strigidae; genus Athene; species Athene cunicularia. The sequence continues at coordinate 27,246,775 of NW_020799095.1, read as the reverse complement.
CAAATGTATGCAATTACTATGCATGTGTAATCTGGAATTTGTGTACTATGTGCTGGTGGATTCTACAGATCTTCATATGTGTATTTGTGGCCTAAAAACCACATTTGAGAAACTCAGATAATGAAATTGATGGTATTTTGCAATCTCCTGTTTAAAGTTTGTCACACTGCACTGAAGTCTTCCATTTATGCTGCAGAACATTAAACCCACCAATACCAAGACACTTAACAAATGCCAGTTAGTTTAGACACATATATACTCTGTACTAAAAGGGTCATAGTAAATGTTAAAACTAAATGGTCATGATAGAAAATGCACTGGGTGTACTTAGTTACAATTGGCCTTAGACAAGAAGGAACAGCAAAGAATGTTTACAGAAATACCCTTTAAGATAAGATTGAAAGTCAAAGGAATAGAAAAAATGACCAATTTTTCCCTTTTCAGACTTGGAAATTTCAGTGTGAAAAACTGCTTTGGAAAATATTCTATGGAGAATGAATCCTGGTCTTTTTGAAAATAAGGTATATATATATATTTATGATTTGACATGAGTGGGAAGATATTAATTTAAAACCTGCTTATAATTCGCATTTACTATTTTGGTCACTAAGATCTGAAAAAAATGCATTTGATGTATTTGTTAAATTTGAGAGATTTGAGGTCTTGGTTTTGACTTTCATTTTTCTATGGGTAATACTTCTTTGTATCCTTGGAAACCTTTATCCAGGTAAAATTGGAAAACTTTACCTGGCCTTTTAGATTACCTTACAGTCATCTCCAGATACACTCTATTGATGGTGAGCATTTCCCTGTCTCTGGTCATGAACCGATGGTCTGGCTATCTAATGCACCTTTGCTGAAATCAGTAAGACACCATCCCATTTGTGTCATTATACTGGATGTATCATTCTTTTTCATCAAAGTATCTGTGAATGAACATTACAACCCTGATTTCTGAGTGTGCTCAGTCTGGGAAGTTTGCAGTTTATAGTAATGTTACAAAAGTGAAATATCTTAAAAAGATTGCTTAAGAGCTAGAAGAATATAGCTTATGCAAATCATCATAGATCTGGATGTACAATAGCTCAGGATCTTGTTCATTGTTTATTCTCGAACATTTTCTGCAGTGCCTTTGATGTCTTCTAGTGCTAACAATTTCCATGAGCTGAAAAATGAAGTCTGTTCCCAGACAGCCCTTCATTACTGATTGTGACTGAAGCTGCGACTACATGTCTGACAGCAAATCTGAGCTCCCTCTGCTCCTTCACTGCAGACACATTATAATAAATACGGTGCAGACAGATTCACTGAAGGACAAGATTTAAATGCTCTAGTTAAGTTGCCATACAGTAGTTCCAGTCCTTTCAGTGAATATCAATTTAGTCTCCTTTAAAGTTCTGATACAGCACATCACTATTTTTCCTTGTAATGATGATGACAGGCTACATACTAGTGTCAGATTCACTCAGTGCTGAGTCCTGTAAGCAGCGACTCAAGTCAATAGCTCAGTCCTTCAGCACTGGATGAAGGTATTCCTGTTCTTCCGGAACTGAGGGCTCCAAGCCACTGCCCTCTGCAGTCACTGCACCTGCCAGGGGCTGGATGTGCCCTTCAAGGCAACTGGTAAATGTACAGCCTTACTGCATCCCCAGTTACACCACTTCCCTATGGCCTGTGCTTCTCCACCAGTCTTGACAAATTTAACAGCATGGTCTTGGCTACACATGACAGGGAGATGTCCCATTGATGAGAGGACCCTGTGCTGAGACTTTTTAACCAGGATTATATAAAAAGACACTCAGAAGAGCTGTTTCTCACTGCATGTCCCAAGTTTTTCTTTGGTTATCACTTGAGATCCCTCAGGGAAAGAAGAGAGAATGTAAGAAACACTTACTTGAAATAGAAGAAAATTGCCAAGGAAATCAACAGGGATGTTATAGACAAAGCATGGCCAACGATCGCCATATAATAAAGTATGAACGCCATCTGCAATTTAACAAAAAGAAAAGGCAAGTATGAACGATTTGCTGGCACTCGTTTTTTTTTTCTCATTGAGGAAGAATCTATAAAATCAACCTCCCATTTTGTATTTCTTTTCCTTCAAAGGTTCTTTTTCAATGTATTTTTAATACCAACAATCTATTAAATAGCATGACTCATGGTCTAGAGACGAGATAAGTGTTTCTTACATGAGCTGATCTGTTTCTGCTGCACTGAAGTGACTGGTGAGATCCCTGCTCACACTATGCGTCACTACATTTCCCAAGCTCTAGGAGAGCACAGCAGACAGAATACATTCAGATTTTTAAAAAGACCATGACAAGTTTCCCCACAAAAAAAAAAAAAAAAAAAAAAAAAAAAAAAAAAAAAAAAAAAAAAAAAAA
>NW_020799095.1:27225581-27243079 GCF_003259725.1 Athene cunicularia | reverse complement strand
AAAAAAAAAAAAAAAAAAAAAAAAAAAAAAAAAGGTTGCCTCAGGATTGGTGGAAAGCTTTTATGGGTTGAAAGCAGCTTAAACAACAGGGAACAAAAGCTTAATGATCACTTCTGGAGATGAGTCAGTGGTTAGGTGCCCTTGGGACAGGTATCAGGGCTGGCTTTCTGGCTTTTTGTTCAACATATTCATCAGTGACCTAATGCAGAGAAATCTCTAAGCTTCCAGGTGATACTTAGGTCTTCCAGATAAGAGTGAGAGACTCCAGGAGGGCCTCACATAACTGAGGAGACAAGAAGATGCCATATGAGCTTTAATACAGAAAAAAAGTGGTGACACACCCACAGAAAAATGATCTAAACCCTGCCTACACAATGCTGAACTCAGAACTGGAAACCAAACTCAGGAAGGAGATTTTGGAGTCGTTCTGGCCAGTCCTCTGAACCATTGGTTTAGTACATAAAGACAGTCAAAAATGCAACAAAACGTTGGATATCATTGAGAAAGGCACTGAGGGTAGATGTAAAAATTACATGGCACATCTTAAATGCATGTGTGTTTCTTGTCTCCACAACTTATGGACATGGCAGAGCTAGGAAAGGTGCAGAGAAGGTAACTAAAATAACGGAGGTAGAGGAGCTGTGTTATGACAAGTGGGTACAAATGCCGGGATTGTCCCCTTTGGAGAGGGGAAGTCAGAGGGGGCTTATGATTAAGGCCCACAGAGTCATGAAAGCAGTAGATGAGATGAAATTATCCTCAACTCCTACCACACTAGAACAGCACACCCTGAGACAAATTCTGGTTCACACTGGTGTGAACCTTGCTTTTGGGCAACTAGATGGTCTTTCAGTGCTGTGAAGCCAGTATGCACAAACAGATAATCGGGCTTTCACTTTGACTGCTATCAGTGAAATCTAAGATAGGCCTATCCATATTTTGTATGCCAATAGTGAAACAAAATTGCAGGACAGCACCTGAGCTGCAGACTGCTGCGATATTTAAATGTCATACTTTGGCCTCAGCCAAGGTCTTAAGCATCACGCAGCTGTCAGAAAACTGCAGGAGGCTAAATGGCACGCCAGGCTTCACCATTGCCTTCTTTTCTGAAAGCACTAACATAGTATCAGCCTGTCCTGAAAAAAAGACTAGGTATCAGGCCTTAGTTCCTCTGCTTAGTTTATTTTCTTTTCAGCTCCTCTTAATTAATTTTTCTTTTGTTATGCACACACAATTTTCCTTTTTTTTTTTTTTCAATGATTAGATGAATTGCTTTTTGTAGCCTTAAGTTTTGCTACTCACATTTTTTTGGTGTTTCCAAGTAATTTTAAATTTTCATTTGAAAATCAGTATGAAATTCAGAAAACACAGCCATTCATCTTAGCAAAGGTACACATCTTATCTAGGTCTTCAGTCATTTTACAACTTTGGAATCAGCTCCTGCTTTCACTAACCTAAGTGGTGGTAGACTGTTTCAGATTTAAACCAAAGTCATATTTATACCATCCTGACCGTGTAGAACAGACATGATCTGAGCGTTAATATCTTTCACCATGTTATGGAAATATATGCATATTAACTGCAAATACCCAAGTTCTCCTAGTTGTCCTTCACAAAGACTAACCACAAGATTGCTAGTGAGCGCAAATGCTTGACAACTTGTTCTGAGAGCACCAGCAATGCCAGAGAGGGAAGACCAGAGTGCAGAGAAAACATGAAAACTTTCTGAACACAGAGTAGTGGGAGAGTCTTTTACATGTGTGCATCTGCCATTTCTTCCACTCCATACTAAGTAGTTGCTATGGCTTTTCATGGAGTTAGATATAATTTTTAAGCCTGAATTTAATTTACAGATGAATTTTTCAAATATATGTTGGTTTTTTGCCTATCCTGTATACAGCCCTTACCCTTAAACAGGTAGAAGTAGGAAAGGCTTCCAGATAGCTACATGTAAATATATGTGCACCTCAAAGGACTCTTGGTTATTAAAACAATCTACCTCTCAGCGTACGACTGCTAAATCAATTTAACTATATCTGGGATTCAGCAAGAGCATTTGTGGTTACTCCATGTAAACTTAATTAATTACTGTAAGTAACTGCTTAAAAAGCTTTCCAAATATAACAATAAAGACAGATCAGAATGGACCTAACCGTTATCTAACAAATCATATGGTCTACCGCTGCATTTTTTAAGAACTGGATGCAATATTTTTTTTAAGTGATCTGTTTCAAAACTATAGCATATTGGTATTTCCAGTTAACTTAAAACACATAATGAACATTTTTATTAATTTCTGCACTCCTTGAAATGACAATCTGTCATGTTCGTTCTAACATACAGGACTTCTAACACCTGACTCACCAAATTTTTAGCATATGCAGATTCTGGGCTTCGAAAACTTTTAAAAGAAACACTTAAATGTTCTTCTTTTCCCCCTAGAATTCCTGAATTGAAGAAAGAGAATTCTCTAATAGGAATACCTCCTACTTAGTTAATTATGTTATTCATAGGTACATGGAAGCAGTCTACAAATGAAGTACACTCCTGTTTTCAAAGACTTAGATTAAAGGTCATAATCTAACTTGGCATTTCTGTAAAGACAGATTCTTTCTGTATTTTCCATTACTTTTTGTTTCAGAAGAATCTTGATGTATGTATAATTTTCCTTTGTGTTCTATCTGCACTTTGCTTGAATGATGTTCAAAATTGTTCTTCTGGAAGGCATGGATAATAGGTAACAGAAGTACATTTTTTGCCTCCCTACATGGGCCAACATCTGGAAAAATTGTAATGTTACGAGGCTTCCATTTAATGCCTCTGTGAGCTCAGATTGTTACTATTATTCTGTCTTTGTCACATAGATGAGCTCTATTTTACCATGATGGTTCCTCATGCTGCAAAAACTTTTAGAATTCACCTCCTGCCTAGTCCAGTAGACTTTTTTCAAGGCCCTTTGGTCTGGATCATTACTAAATATAACCACATACTGCTTTTTGTCTGCATAAAAAAAGATCCTCCAACACAAATCCCAAATCAAATAACTTTTTTACTCTTTTCTTTCCACAGTTCCAAGTAGTCACAAATTATTCTGTCACAATCTATAATCAGATTTTCCTGGAGCTCCACTCACATTTGAGAAATATGTTTATTTTCATGAGTTTCCCTAACTTACTTTTTTTTAAGCTTTTCTCAGATTTCTCTCCATTTCTTTTGGTGCTTTTATGTTTAGTTCTCCTTTTTCAGCTTAGCAACTTGATTTTGGAAATACTGATGCAAATGCTTAATTCATTATTGTAAATAGTCTCTATGACTTCACTCAAACTCTTAAAGTTAAATGTGTTCAGGCCTGTAGAATTTTCAGGATTAATGGTACCTTCATAAATATTTCTTTTCAAAGGGTGTGAGTACAGGGTGATATTCTTTGCTTAAGAAAAATAATTTTAATTTATGTTAATATTTGTAGCCCTACAGAGAAGACATCAACAGCTTGGAAGATATTTATTACAGAAAGCAAAATTGAAATTCTAAAGGATCATTTTGTAACTGTGGGGCAATCAGGGAAAATCATAGGAATTAAAAAATGCATTTGAAAAATCGTGGAAAACTTGTTGCATGAATTGCTACTAAACTATCCACGTCATAGCAAACCTGTATGTAGGTTCGAGCACTCATCAACTAATTTCAGTAAGCTAAAATCACAAGGACAATGCTATTAAATTCTTGTGCAACAAATAAAGCTAAAAGATGAGGATTATTCCGACCTCTCTCATATGTGTCTTACTGCTAGCCCAGCTCAAAACCATTCCAGACAATCACTGTCTAATCGTAGCATACCTTCAATTTTTCAGAGGTGAAAGAGTTGCACAGGGTATAGTTGGACCAAGTTCGGTTGCTCTCAGGATGACGGAACCAGTTTCCAGTTTCATCACAGTATTTTGAAGCCCTCTCTGATGATAAATGGCAATAATAGTTATTTTAGCATATGTACATTACGCTTTTAAAAATCCATACAAAAGAATTTCTATGATTGGAAATAACAAGCCTGTGTAACAAAATCCAAAGGGTTTTCAACTTGTGCAATTAATAAAGATTTGTCTGCTGCTTTTTTTCTTTTTATCAGAGACTTCTCTGATGGTATGCTTGTCATTTATCTGTCTCTTGTCTTGAATGAATGCAGTAAAGTGTATATACACCCAGCCTTCACCCAGATGCAATGATTTATGTGATAATTCATTTGAAAAGGCTGTTGAAAGCTGTTTATGGCAGAGAAAGTAATGTTAGGCCCTGATGGAAGTGTGCACAGCCAGGCAAACACAGTAGTTTCTGCATATCTTTAGTTCTCATCCCAACCTGCAATACTGATGTTGGAAAATGAATGTGCCCACTGGCTAGCATGCAAATCTAACTTTTTGTTTTCAAACCTGACACTCACTAGGACATGTTGTTATCCATACACAGACACTAACAGCCTGAGTCTTGCAGCATGGTTTCAGGTATCAAGGGAAATAATTAGTTAAAAATATTGTGCAGAGAAAAGCAGTGTATAAATCAGAGCCTGAGTGCTGGAGACGGTGACAGCCCCAACCCTGTGCTTATGCAGAGGGGTGGAAGAGTCCTGCCCACCCCTTATGCCAGCTAAATCCTGCCAGGGGTGAGTGGGACCGCTGTTCGTTTTCCTCTGAGGCTGCAAAACATGAAGGCACTGGGAGAAACAGCCTCACAAGCTTTTTGGCACAGGTCCCAGGTGTCCAGCTGAATTTAAAATGGCTGCACAGTTCTCTGTTTAAATAATCTGATGTGCGTTTGAACCTTCCACATGTGCCTCTGGTGCTGGTTCCCGTGCTGCAGGTGGCTCTGGCATCCTTTCTGAAAGCCCTGCCATACAGATCACTCTCCAGGCTTGTGCTCCTTCATGCACGTCCTTTTACTGTGGCAGGGGGACAGTTGGGGCTTCAGCACCATACAGCTCTGAGGGGCACCTGGAGCCGCAGATGTGTGCTGTGCCACAGTCTTCCTAGCCACGCTCACATTTCTGCCTGGGAAACCCTGGATGCTGCAGAGCAGGCAGTCACTCCTAATCATCTGCCAAGTTTTGGACTAGTTCCTTTGGCTTTCTCTCAAGCATTAGCCACGTGGGAGTCACTGGAAAGTTTGCCCAAGTAAGAAAGGCAGGATAAGATCAGAAACTTAAATTATTTGATGTTTTCTTAGGTAGTGACACAGCTGATTATGAAAAACACAGTATTTCAAGTCTGACTTCTTAGATAATCTAAAAAGTCTAGTTTGACTTCTCTTTGCCTATTATAGCTTTATAATTTTATTAGCTTTATATATATACTATCAGATTTCCAGTTAATACACTTCTACAGAGCCGATTACTATTTGAACATGCACATCTTCACTTTTTGTGTTCCACATTTGCATTTATTTTTCTTAAGCAGTTCTCATAATTAATAATTCTATTAATTTGGAAGATTCCTATTCCCTCCATAAATCCTAAGGAAAGAAACTCATCATACTGGCAAGATAAGGATTCTACAGATTAAGCTATCTTTCCCTGACTAAAAATAGACTTTATATAGTGTCATTGCATAAAAATAACCCAACAGGACAATCCTCCACAGCACACTTTTGAAATGATTGTGAGTTTCAAACCATTGTGTTGGAGGACGTGCTGAAAATCAATACATGTATCAACAACACCAAGAGGAACAGTACATGTTATCTCAGCCTTCCATCGCTGAAGCTTGGAGATAATCTCAGACTGCCTGTGTAGCAATGTTCCTGTTGTACTTGTTGCCAGATATCATCTAAAGCTGGAAAAAGTTTTCAGTCATAGATAAAAGATTAATGGTTACACTACCATGGAACACAGTGTACAAACATCATAGTTACTGTCATGCACTCTGCAAAATACATGGCTTTTGTTAATATGCTCTAGAATACAACGGTAACATCATCTATCATCTCTGTACTTTAGTGCCTAGATAGGCACTCTGATGAAGTTTAATGTGGCCTCTGTAAGTTAGAGACAAACCTGTTGCCTCATACTTTTCCCTGAAGCCAGCCAAACACAACTGATCCTAGTCTGGAAGCAGCCACAGCCCACAAATTTCTTGCTGTGATGGTGTCAGAGTATGGAACTGTGGGATAAGCCTCCCTGCTGTCCATCCCAGTGATTCAAACAGGTCAAACAGCTGTTCTAAATCTATGATTTTATACAGAAATAAAGCTGTGAGTCTGTAACCCAACCACAGTTCTACTGCAATTAATTCTACAGTGGTCCAGTAGCAGGTGTGGGATTATGAACCTGGGCACATGTTGGTTTTTATGCTAACCAGAAGAATCTAGTAAGCTCTGAAGAAATACACAAGTGTATAAGGATAGGTAAGGCAATACTGGCACGGCAAAATGGAAGTGTGTGAGTTTTTTATTCACATACTGTGTAAAAACTGATTTCTTAGGCTCTGTCTGCACCCTGTCAGCTTGGATAGGGCACCACTTGGGCATCACATTATTCAAAGTAGAGGAAGAGTGACATTGCATGGGATTCGTCTCACCTGACTTTAGCACCCTTAAAGTTATGCAATTCATAGGCAGTTGTGCAGGCTCTCTGTAGTTAGCTTATAAAGATAGACACTTCAAGAGCTATCTGGGAAAAATGGATGAAAGAAATCTCATCCACAAGGCCAGTTTCATGGGAGTAGTGAAGTGTACAAAAAGATTCACCATCAGTAATAGTTTTGCATTTGGTATTGTTTGTAATAGTGCTCTTACCATATTTTCATAAAAACAACTCAAGTCATTTATATGTAACAAATATCTTAACGCAGTAACTCTGGATAAGCATGACAACTCTATCAGTCAGTTTTTTTACAATTAGACCAACTCTATAGCTAGCACAGGTTAAAAGAGTCAACAGAAAGAAAGTTTTCCTCTGTTGCAGTGCATGCTCAGCACATACCAGACACTGGATTCTTTGCCATTGTTTGGACAGACCTGTATGTGTAGTGCTTAGTTTTGCAGATGGGGGAATTGCTGATGTAGCACATCTGATTTACTTACACCCTCAGTAAAATATTTTTGAAGAATTTTTTTCAAACACTTCCAATATAATGCAATGGAGATCCTAGAAAACTTCAATTCTAGTGTGCTAATAAGTGAAGAATTGTCACTATCATCAGAATGCCTCAGTCAGCAGAACTGGAATCTGTATTTGGGGAGATAAGAATTGATTTTTAAAATACAGCTGTCATTCTTGCTAAGAAGCAGGACAGAAATACACAGAACAGTAGGAGGAAAGAACAAGTTGGACAAAGTGTTCAGATTTGCTTTATTTATCACTGTCTAAATGATGATCACTTCAAGACACAGAAATGGACCAACAAATCCAGAGCTGGGTTTCTTTGCCTGGGTCAGGAAATTTGCATTTTGTGGCAGCAAGAGAAGGGATCTCCCAAGCCTAGTTGTCTGTACACTGCTCAGGGTGCTCCAGCAGGTCCCCAGGACCACTGAGATGCTGCTCCTTGCCTGCAGCCCAGGCACATCACCCTGCCGAGGCACAGTGCTGGGTCGAAGGAGCACATGATGGACTGGGTACTCAAGAGGGGACACCATGGTTGGGGAGGTGAATTAGGGGATGCCTGAGGAAGTGGGGTCCCTGACTGCCAGAAGCCAGGGGGGTAGAAGGAGCTGCACCTGCTGCTGCAACCCAGAAGGTCTCTCTCTCTCTCTCTCTCTCTCTCTCTCTCTCTCTTTGGTTTGTGGAAGGCTATGATTTCTCATCTGCAATGACTGCTCTTGTCAGCTTGGCAACCTACTCAGCTTTGTGCATTTTGCCAGCTGTGACAAGAGTGAGCCTGTGTCCCTCAAATCCAGTCCCTGCTGATCACAGGCATCACAGCTGGTAAATCCAAAAGGGTCTGCAAAGAGCTACTCAATCTGTTCCCCCTTCTTCTGCATGGAGCATTTATCCTTATTTCTCTAAAGGTATTTTGTAAGAAAGACAAAGCAATTCAGAGACAGCAGTATGGCACAAGAAGAGAGGTGCAGAGGACACAAATACTGCCGTGCCTCTCCCCCCTCAGCTGCTGTGATCCACACTCCAGAGTAAAAGGACCTCAATCCCTCTAGTCAGTGTCAGAGCAGGAAGGCAAGGCTGTACTTCCATGTTTCTCAGTTGTGAAAATTAACAACACATTAATCATTATCCAAGGTAATTGCTTATGGATACATATGGATCTGTTTCCAAAATGCACTTGTAGAAACTTTGCTCTTGGAGCCACATGAATAGTTCTAAGTAACTGGTTTACTAAATGGAACCAAAGACAGAAATGCAACGAAGTCAAGAACTGAGTAGAGCTTTACTAAATACTGCCTTGGATCACAAAGTTGTGCAGGGCTTGCTCCCTGCTGGGGTGGTATCTTAACCACTACTCTTTGCCAAAGAGGAAAGGGAAAGAAAATGAAACTAAAAGGTATGACTGTCAGTGCTCAACTTGCATGTTCAGCTCCACTGCTCTATGTGACTGCACCAAATTAATCCTGACCAAACGCACCATGCAGGGAGTGAGGTGGGTAATATAACACTCTCCTGTCACAAACCCAGCAGCTTGTGCACAGCACTGGGCAATGCTCTGCTCCTCCTGCTGCCCCCAGTGAATCTGCCTTGCTAGAAGGCTGTTACAGCCACAATATATTTTCCTTTTTTTATTAGCAAGAACATTACCAGCATGAATTACATACTACAGTCCTATCAAATTCAATTCCTAGCAATTTCAGTGTGACCTGGACAAAGGGATTACACCAAAGATTAATATGGATAAAATATGAATAGAAAATACAAATCAAGAGAAACTGTGCATGTTGTCTGAATAGGGGAGTATAAAACTCAGCCCTGTTCAGAGCTTCACAGTCAGGAGTGGATGAGACAATGAATCTCCTGCTGTTACTGAAGTTAAAGCAGTAGGTCTCAGTATGTTTTCCAGACAAATTGATTTTGTTTTATACATTATCACATTATGTGTGTGATGGTCATTGTGAGAAAGAGATTGCTACAAGAAGCAACAGTTGTTTATTGAAAAGGACAAAGTTGTCACAGCTTGTAAAGAGGGGTTTCTGTTTGTCTGGTAGCTTTAAGATACTGATTTCCTTTCACAGGATAGAGCTTCCTCAGGTGGGGAAAGAAGTGTGGGAAGCCCTAGCTAACTGAACAGACTAGATTATCACAGTGTTCCTTCTTTGAGAACACAGATTCCTATCTAGTAAGAACTGATGCAAATTCAGTGAAACAAGTGGGACTCCATCTAGTAGTTAGTTGTGAAGCTGCCAGACACAAAATGAATGGAGCACTTAGCATGTTCTCCATCATTTTCCTTCTGGGTCCTTTTCTCCAGAATATGATTTGTCATTATTTACTCTCTAACATACTCTAGCAATTTGTTCTTGGCATTGATGCTGAATGTTGTTGGGGGTTCAGATATAGAGAACTGGTATACAGCACCCACAGGTGCAGATGGGAGGAGGATCCGACCAGATCTGCTGCCAGATTATGTTTCACTTTTCCAGTTACAAATGAAGTAAGTATCAAAGCACAAAAAGAAAGCTGAATGATATCATTTTATTCCAGGACTCAAAGCTATACATGGCCTTAAATTAAAGTAGTTTAGCCATCAGCGAGCTGATACACAGCGGTTCTGCAGATCTCAGTGCACCCCAAAGCAGCACAGCATGGAATCCTTGTTTCAGAAGTCCATGGAGTTACTTGCATGACTAAAATGCATGCTGAGGTGGTTTGATATCATGGAGACTTAATGGGAAGAAAATCTGACAGGCATTGCAGTTTTCATCTTGTAAAATAGTTGTTCTTTCGGATGAATTTTCTGTTTCTCAGCAGAAAATCTGGCTTTATTTTGTTTAACAGGCATAATTTACCAAAGGAAATAATGACTTCTGACACAAAACCTGACAGACTTCTCAGGACAGCTGAACCTGTGCTTTTGACCACCTGTAAGTGGCAGCCACTTCCATTAGCAGTTGAAAGACTTCTAGTCACCCCCATGACTTCTTGTCTCCCTCCTCCTTTATTAAGTCCCTGTGTGACAATCAGCCACGTGTAAAGCAAAAGCTGACTACCCACTGGTTTGATGTTGCAGCAGTAATATGTGTTGGGTTACTCAACAGCTACTCCAGGAAAGTGGCTCTGGCTCAACCAGGAGCTGCTGAGTTGCTGTCAAGCCAGGGAAACAGTTGTTGACTGACTGGGATGAAGGCAAAGAGGTTGACAGAGGTGCTGACAAAGAGAAGCAAGATGTACCAGGGGAAAATACTGAGTCCAGAAGACCAAAGGTATTGTTGCTAAACAGGACAGGAGAGAGAAAAGTAGGAAATTAAATGCTGGAGGAGGCTTTTCCTCCTAAGGTTGTGTACAGAGAACAGGAGTACTAAAAAATTCTCAAATCTGTTTAAAGCATGACAAAAATAGTAACCGCAGTACACACACCCCCTTTGCGCCAGGCTATGCAGCATGCATCTGTATATTAAGGAGTGATCTGCAAACAGCCTTATGAGCCACAGACCTTGGCGTTAATAAGCCTTAATAAGTGGAACAAGGTGCTTCTTCATGGATAGCTTCAAGTGTTACTTAGCAGAGCAATCTGTTCAGAACAAGTCACTGGAGACACGTGGGCAAGTGGAAAAGCTGGGAATAGGTGGTTTGGAAGCAAGCAGAGGAGTGGCTCTGTAATCACTCCCATGCACTGAGGGATGAGGACCTCGAATTGTGGGGAGACTTTTGTGATCACAGCACTGCCCAACACCACCTTTTGCAGGTATCAGCTCAACAGCGCATGGAGTATACATAAACTAGGACTGTTAGTGCCACAGGGTTGTTGTTTGTTTTTTTTTTTTTCTTAAAAAACCATGGGAGCAAGGCAAGTAGAAGCCTTGTAGTAAATTGTCATATTATCATGAACAAAACGGGGGCTGAAGTGAAAGGTACAGACCCCATCCAAGAGGCACCTCTAACATGCATGTAGGAAAAGGCTACCTCAGGATCCAGAGCCTCAAGCTCCCTCCTGAATGTGGGTATTTCTATCTGGGAACTGAAGCAAGTTTGGCCAATTCTTTTAAAATGCTCTTCTGGTATCTTTTGTGCAAATAGCCTAGTGGTTGAAGCAGTTGTCCATGGAGGGGAGACCTAGTTCAAAGGTACCCCTCCAGTTGAGGGTCTCAGCTTCTCAGCCTGTTTTCCCAGAGGTGCTCCAAATATGACACTGTACATTAAAGACGTCAAGACTGTCAGAAAGCAAAAAAAGGTCACAAAAGACAAAACTTTGTGATTCAGTGCCTGTTGGGTGTCTCGGGGATGTAAACTGCTGTAAAGATTTGTGGGGTAGGACTCAGAGTATTCCCACAAGAGATGGACAGTCACAGTGCCACATAAACTCACTTCCCGGGCACACAAATCCTGCAATCCATTCTGTTCAGTGCCTACTTCCACTGGAAAGCGGGAGGTTCCTCCATCAAAGTTGGGATGCAGGTTTTAATCCTCTCATACCGGGATTGACACTGGAAGTTTCCCACTTGCTGAGTGAATTTTCTAATCATGGATAGCTTGATTTATAAAGAACAGAAATATCGATCAATCGGGCTGCTACTGTAAATGGGATTCAGCAAAATGCATACTGGGTCTGATCCAACGTGAAAACTCCTCTATTTCTAAAAAGGCAACAAGCTCAACAAAATGAACAGTTTCAGCTAATGGTACTGGATAATTAATTCACAGCTATGCAATAGTCTGTTTCCTTACTTTCCAGTTGGGCACATACATTTTGGTTTAACCTTGTTGAAAATTTTCAGATTTATATACGCTCCTCCCCAAATGTTTACTTTCATAGTTTTTAAATGCAATTAGTGCACTATGTCTATGCGGGATTTAGCACATTGTAGCATCAAGCACCCCCTACAAGCAACATGTCCTGAGCGTTGAACACACAAGTGTGTCTTTCTTCAAACAATACTCTTTGTGGAGTTATACTTGTGTCTAATAGTTCCTATTATTTCTGTCCTAGATTTTTCTTTTCATTTGTCCTTTTAAATGTTCTTGAATTACTTCTCTTAAGTCTGCATGGCTGCTAATATGTTTATGAATTCAATGAACAACTGAAACTTGGAGACTGAAAGAACATTATTTCTGCTCATCTGCTTCCATAAAATATTTTCCAATAAAAACTGAACAAAGAACATGCTGATACAGATTTTATGCACATAAGCATTTTCTCTTCATTACTTAGAATGAGGTGTTTAAAATATTTTGATATTATATCTAGGTGGTTAATATATTCATAAACTAGGTTCCATAAATCCATGGGTAATATTTACATATATATAAAATATTTTACAAATGAAAACATGTAAATTAAAAACCCCCAAAGCTTGACCTATTTTAATTTCAGCCAAACTCTCTGAGATTTCACAATGTTGCAAAAAAGCCACTGGAAACATGCTTCCACTCAATGGCATGAATGTTCTGAAGACTTCCTTAGAGTAAGATGATAAAAAGAAATACTGTACCAGTTGGATCAAAGTCTGGAAAGTAATCCGGACAATTCTGAGCAGTGATTCTTCCAGCAGGGGTGTCATCCCAGCACAACCAGCCATCCCACGTTCGGTTGCAGAACAAACCTGGACATTTAAGAGGAGTGCAGCAGTTAATTCAACACACAGTCACTTCTGAACCTGCTCTGTTACAGCCTCTCAGGGAATATTGCCATCTGCAGACCTGTTAGAATAATCCTTGTTATTTCTGCACTTTGAGTGGCATTCAGGTGCTACAAGGTACTTGTTTTTGCTGACCTGATGTTAGTGATGTTCATTTTGCCGGAAAGTAATGTTTTAAAACTTGTTGAGCTGAACTTTGAATGTAGGGTCTGATTGTATAAATTATTTTGGATCCTGCTTATGTCCTCAGCTGCAAGCGTGTACAGACACTAGTGGTACTCAAAGACCTTACAGACATCCGCTTTTCATTTGACTTTCTGCTGTTCAGCAGGACCAAAAAACAAGTCTTTGAAATGTAGATGTCAGAAGGGCTTTTACAGGGACATCCCAGCTAAAAGCAACATTTGCAGAGACAGTTCCCTGTAGGGTTGTTGCATTGCTCCACACCAGAGATCGGTGACATAACTACAGATGCAGTGAGGCAGGTGCAAGACCTATCTGTAACAGGAGAATTCTGCCTGCTGATGGTTGTCTGTGTAGGCATGCTGTGATCCTGTCCTCATCATGCCCCTTCTGGGAACGTAGCACTGTGGAAGCTGTGTCCCCTACAAGGACTGTTCTGAGCCCCAGAAAGAGCAGCCATGCTAGGGAGGCAGAATACAGCTCATTCTTGATTCCTACTACAGAGATGTTACATACATGGTCCACAGAAACTGTGCTGTAAGACTGCTTGCTGTAACACAATTTTCTGGCTTACTGTGGATTTATTCAAGTAACACATTAACACACACACGCCCACCCACACCCCCCCCTGTATTTCTTAGTTATTTTCCATTTAAAATCAGTTTGTGTTTGGGAAAATATGTCTGTCATCATGACCATAGGTTAAAGGGAAATACAGCGAGAAGATACATCTTGCCTTTTTTTGGTCTGGTCCAAAGGGAGTTTCAGAATTACTGCTATGACCATGTAGGTTGTTTTTGAAAGAATCATGTGGAAGGCACCTAATAACCATTGAAAGTTAATAAAATACGAGCAGCTAATTGCTTCTGGTGTTTTTGAAATTATTCACAGTTAAGCCTTCTTACTGAAGCAAGAAAGCTGTAAAAAGACATCTGAATTGTTCAAATTTGCTCCCATAACTGGTTTTAAGTCAAAATAGTTGTGGATTAAAAATTGAAAGCATAAACCATTACAAATTATTTTTTTCCCAATTAGATGCCTAGCAAAAAAGATATTTTAATGAACACATTTTCTTAATTAGCTAAGATTTTATGCACTTCTATTTTTCCATTGTCAAGTTAAATGTGCTAACGCTACTTGTTCACTTAATTCATTAATTAACCACTGTATCAGCAGTTTGTTATCTTCAGGCATTCCCATGTTTTCTAGCTTTGAGATGTATCTGAAAGACTTTTAGGAATAGTTTTGTAATACCAAAGAAAAAGAAGAGTAGAAAATATTTGCAACTTGAGCTTGTATCTGAAATACACTGCAGAATGGGGCTGGTAGGAATTTCTACCTTTAAATCCTTTGCCTTGCCTGATTAAAAAAAATAAAATATCACAGATGTTGATCTATACATTGTGGAATGTGTCTTTCAAGGTAAGTAACAGGATATATATGCACACGTACATCCGTAAATATATATATACACATATATATAGATATATACATGCATACATATATATGTTTTTTTTAAGTGATGTAGGAAATTAAACGATGTAAGTAATAAAACAGAAAAGAAAGATTTGAACACCATATTGCCATATCACCAGCTAAAAAGACTACATTTTTGGATGGACAGGGAGTGTGGGAGTGCTGCGCTGTCCTGGAGGGATGGTCAGGTGTCTGATGGTCATGTGCCTGAGCTCCTCATTTTGTTATTTCTTTGAGATTAAAGATCATCAATTCTACTTTGAAATGGGCAAGATAACTGTGTGTTCATGGTTCATTACTTCGGCTCTGCTGACACATGCTGCCACAGCTCACCTGTATTATATCATCTATCTGGCTCCTGAGCACGAGACACTATGCAGTTCTCTGCAGTTCACTGCCACCAGCTTTGAGCCCCAGGATTATGAAAGATTTAAACTACCTTTGCACCAATCTACAAATATGCTACATCAGGGACTGCAGAGAAACCAGAGAAAAATTAGACACATCTTGGCTGGCTCTGTAAAGTCATACCAGACACTGGGCTTTCCTGCGAACTCCAGTGTTAGACTCCACTACTGTTTATGCTGTTTATCCCAGTATACCCCTTCAGCTCATATGTTGGGCTTTTCCTCTCACGAGTCACCCCTACAGTTGTCCTTTGTATTAAGGGAATTTCACATCTCATCCCATCCTCCCTTTCAAATTTTCATCCAAGAGACTTAGATCCTTGTTCCCTTCCAACGCTTTATGAAGTGTAAATGTTGGAGGGCTGGTGAGAATCCTGTAATTCAGTTGAAAATGCAACTTCAGTAGTGTTGGCATCATTCCTTACTCATTATCTTCATTCTGGGTTACAAATTAATTAAGTGCATGTTGCTACAGTCATAACAGTCCCCAATGGCATCACTTAAATCTAGCTGCCAGTCAAGGGAACACAGGAACTGCTGTGCTGTCTGATGGCTGCGGGTCTGCCACTGCTGCCCTCCTGGGCTAATGCTGCCCTTGAGAACGCTGCCAGGAATTCATATGTCATGGGACACATGAATTCCCAGCTCATGCTGGGAAAACACTTCAGCCCTTAGCAACTAATCACACAAGCAAGGTGCAAAAGAAAGGTGAGTACAGAGGAACTATCAATGGATGAAAAAAATTACATATTTATAAAGCTGGACACTAAAAGAGTAATCTGAGCAGACAGCAAGTTATTTCCCCCTCAAGCCCAGCAACTAAAGGCTTGTTTATGGCTGAAACACAACGCTTTCTATTTCATAACCCTGTTTAAATACTTGTGGGTTTTCCTCATTACTGGCCTGAATGAAAACCTATTTGAAGCAATGGGAATATTTTTATTCATTCCAAAACATTTTGCATCAAGACCTGAGTATCTTAACAACTAATTATTCTTTGAGTCTTACAGAGAGAGCCCAGTAAAATCTTTGGCTTTATTCTTGCATTACAAAAAATCCCACATTATCTCCACTCCATCTATTAGGTTGGGTTTTTTAAATCATGGTTTTTTAATATCTTTTCTCTTTAAACTGTGTCCTCAGTATCTATGTTCTTTACTTGCATAAATCCCTACAATGCCTCTAATATTTTTTTCTGTAGACTCCTCATAACTTCTTCCATATTTTCTGTGGGAAAAAGTGACCAGAACGCTCTGTCCCAACTAGAAATGGTGCTTCATTTATACTGTGCCATTGTAGTACTACTATTATTTGTCATTTCTCTTTCTGTTAATCTTAGTATGTGCCTCATATTTGATAAAGATGTGTCCTCAGTGCTTTATAAACCTCTTTTTTGCTAGTGTTACTGCTGAATATGTAATACCTGGCACATCTGTGTCGGTACAGAGCATGGCATCTATCAGTCAATACAAAAATGACAGAAAAAATAAACAGTGAGCAAACAGAATGACATTTCTATTCAAGATAACACCGTTGACAATTGGTTCTTTGTGTGAGCTTGCTGAAAGGTTCTGGACAATATCATTCCATAAGCAAGAACAGGAGACATTCAAGCAGCAAAGCACTGAGCCAGACATGTAGGTGACAGGGGTACCGTCTGCATGGGCGGGAAGAGCTGTTCATTCCCTGGGATTGTTCCAGGCTTTTTTCTTTCTCAGTACTTGATGCTGAGTTAGTGGGAATTTGACTACTGCTTACAGGAAAGAAACTGCACCCCAAGGAAGACTGTGTAGAAGAAAATGTTTATAGTGATAAAAACAAGCATGGTAATAGACAAGCAGATTTTTTAAAAAACTTTTTTACCTTTTTTCCTATATGGAGGAGCTCTGTTCATCCTCTCATAGCATTTGAACTGTGAATCTATTATCTTCTGTCGTATGACTGAATTTTCAGTTACTACAGGCTCTAATGTAGGATCAGTATAATTTACAGTAGAAGAAAGACTTGGAACCATTCTCTGCACAGAAATGAAAAACTGTTAGTGTAAGTGAATAAACTAGGGGGATAAAATAAAAAGTGAGGATCAGAAACCTCTATTATGTATGCTTCAAAGGCCTTTTATTTGCAAATGTGTTTAGCATTATGACACGCCTTCTACTGCTTGCAAAGTAAATGCTGTATTTTTACTACTTCACATCACTATAAACTCAGGATTTAAACTAAGCCCTTTTTCTTGGCAAAACAGAGGACCATTAGCTACTTGATAAAGTTTTCAAAATCTTTTAATTTATCTTAGCTATCTGCAAAAAAAATGTTTATCTGCCCAAGGTTACACCCATTTTATTCTGCTCACTCATGCTGATTTCTCTCCAGGCTGCCCAGACAAAGTATCTCAGTGCCACAGATTATTCCATGTTTTATTTCACCTGATTTGAGCTCCTTCAACTGTTAAGGTTATAGAAACACAGGTTAGACAGTTTAAACTTCACTACCTGGATTTAGCTCCTAGTTAAGCAAAGTGTCCCTAGATTTAAGAGTCTGAATAGCAAGGTTTTCTTTGAGCAAATGGCATCTTCTGACTTCTCCCACTCCCAGCTGCCTGCAGGGCAAAGGGAAGGGTCGTTGCCTCTGGAAGGCAAAAATCTCAGGTAGAGGGGTCAGCTCTCTTTTTTTTCCCTCCCTCCCTCCCTCCCTCCCTCCCTCCCTCCC
>NW_020799095.1:27117799-27225531 GCF_003259725.1 Athene cunicularia | reverse complement strand
TATGACACGCCTTCTACTCCCTCCCTCCCTCCCTCCCTCTGCTGCACAGCCCAGGCCTGTGAGCCAGGGTGGAAATGGAGCGTGGAGCTTTAGTTAATTCTGTTCTGCCTTAATCCTGTATCATCAGGTCACTTCTCCGTGTGAAGGTGATAGGAAAGGATTAGTTCCTCTGCCTCCCCAAGAAAAAAGCAATGCTGCTGTGGTACTTTCCTTGACGACCCTCTATTTTTCTCTGTACTAAACCATGCTAAAGTCATCACAAACATACAGGGTCATTTACAGGTTGCTTCAAAACATAGGACTCTTATAAACACACAAACTTGATGTTTTTAGCAGCAAATACTACTGAACAGAGCTTGAAGCAAGTGTTTGTAGTTGTTTGAAATGAAAACATGACAGGTTTGAAACTTCAAATAGCTTAGTTCTTACATTTTTGTTTCCTCTTTTTTTATCGTGTATCACAAATAGTTGTATCTCATTAATACATTACTTTTTTCCCCATTTGCACATTTAAAACACCTTGGTAAAATACACAGCAAAACCACAGTATGTTGGACTTAGTTAAAAAAAAGCACCATTGCTCTATCCTGATATTTCTGTGGCAAACCATCTCAGTTTAATCTTTTTATACTCTTACACATAATCAATTATTTTTTCTTAATCTAATCTCTTTTGATAAAAACATTTTAATTTTCAACTGTACACAGCTACTATCTGAAGACTGGAGGACAGTGAAGGCAGTTGAAGTAAAATGGGAAGAATAATAAGAAAGATATTTTCTGGCAGAAACAATTTTATATAAATTTTATGTGTATGTATACACACACACACACACACACACACACACACACAGAGCTATACTTAGACAGTGAAGCCATTTGGAACATTTCATCTAGCCATCCAAGTGAAAAATTAAGCATCTAGAAAGGCAGAACAAGAAATACAGAATGAAAACCAAACATCACAGATCCCTCACTTATGAAAAGAAAAACGGGAGTAGATGGGAGTCCATGAGGATCATTTAGAAACCAGCCAAGCAATATCCTAAATCCAGTATGTAGTGTAGAAAAATGCAGATGATGTTCTTCAGACAACCTCAGGTCCCTCTTAGCCCTTCATGTATCGCCACAGGCTTCGCTACTTCTCTGAAGTGATTCATACACCATGCTTATTTTTTTCATTCTTATTTTGAACAATACTCAGTTCCAATCTGTTTGCATTCAAAAGAGTAATAACAGTATCATCAACGAAAGATAGGGTGAATTCCATTGCATTGCTTCTCTTCTCGACAATGCCTCTGTTATTCTGGGTCAGTCTGAGAACAAACGCACATTTTGAAACCATAACCATCTGATTATGCTTAGAAAACATCACCAATTTTCCCTGCCCTGGAACAATGATTTTATTTTAGTTTTGTTTTCTTCTAGAAAGGAGAAGATCTGTTCTTCACATCTGTTTGACTAAACATATCAAAATCATTTCACACTGACAGAGACCAGAAAGACTGGTGTTGCTGGCCATAAATCGTGGTACAGTTTCATTTGCTTTATGTGTACAGAATAAAGCACAACACAGATATGACAAATGGCAAGTGCCAGCTACACAGATAGAAACCGTAGAAATTGTTCAGTGAACATCTTTCCCAGATTCTAACTTCTTTTGGAGCCTCTTTTACACACCATTATTAAAAGGACGGACAATTTCCAGAAGATTGCATAGTACAGAAACATATAAACTGAAATAAAAAATAAGGTATGCTGTCAGAAAATTAATGGTTTATTTACACCTTTTAACTGGTGAAGATGTAACAGTTTGTAACTAGGGATGCTGATTTTGGGGGTTAAGATACAATTCAGAGATCAAAGACACCTTACTCTTAAAAGTCAGTTTCATAACTTGCTGCGTGTAGGGGACACAGCTGTGTGTAATCCAGCTCCTTAAGTGGTCAGCTCTTGTTGGGTACAGGTTAATGGGAATATTTTAATACTTGGAGACAGAGAGTACCTGGGGTGGTGGACAGGATAAATGTCTTGGATTGTGCACAAAATTATTTAAAGAGGTCAAGGAGGAATACGCGTTCTACTGCCTCTGCACAAGGATATCATGGCCCATCTGAAATTGCTGTCAAAATTTCGCTTGCCCACATTTGGGCCAGGAATTCACAAAGAGGGATTAAAAATACGGATGAGACTGCATCACTAAGGCTCAGTGGAAATTACTTCATCAGTAGAAATCACTTAATGGCCTGTAGTAAATCTAAAGCAAGTTTGGATAAAACCTGGAATAATAATATTAGATTACAGATGCCTCAAATTATCTAGTTTGTTTTTTTTCTTTTTACCAGACACAAAGACCCAGATTTTCAAAGTTGCACAAAAAATCTCTCTGGGCATTTTTGATTTAATTGAATAGCTTGTGTGTGAAATCAAATTAAGGGGTTATACATAGGTGTGTTACTAGTATTGTTAATCTGTGATATGCCCATTAAATGTACTCTTCCCTTTGATTGCTATTACTCACTTCTGTTTGCCCAGATTTGAAAAGCTGACCATGGAAGTTTGACAAATATTTTCTTCTACCTTAAAATCAGATGACCATTTCATCAGACTAATGAAAAATTAATTGGGGGGATTGCTGGAGGTTGAGCAGTCACATCTCTGTTTGTAATGCTGGTGCTTTCTACTGCATGCAGGAGAATCAAACATCCACCACCACTCCAGGACTCGAGCCTAAAGCCTGGCCTCCCTGAAGTCAGCCAGCGGACTGATAATCCAGCCTTATATTCTTGGGGCTCAGTCAGACAAAAATCTTGATAAAGTTTGTCATGTCAGATATTATTACTCCTTTTAGTCTTCTTGCACTTCTTACTGTAGGGGTCAAGAAAGGGCAAATAGGGCAGAAAGAAATCTCTGGGTCATTATTCTCTTATCAGAGTAGCAGGAGCTTGGGAGTGGCTACATGGCAGGGAAAGCTTACTGTGTATTATGCTAATGGGAGAGGTTGGGAATGGCCATGAGTCTCTGTGTGTCTGTGTCCGTGTGTGTGCTCTCATGCAATTAATCATTAGGAATCATCTCTGCTACTACATTTTAATTACTATATCTAGGTATTTTAGGAATTAAGTTTTACAACACATATTTGCGCCATAAAAAAAATGCCAAGATTAAATAATTTTCACCTGGTTACTATCTACAGTACTGAACACATTTTGAACGTTCAGAGTCCACTACTGCACATTAAAAACCCTTCCCATCCATCCATCCATCCATCCATCCATCCAGTTATTTCAGATGGAAATATAAATGATGTTGATACAATAAAGGAATGCCTCATTCATTTATAAATATTATTTATTAAAGAGAAAGAAATAATTCACAACTTAATAATCAGGATGTGTTCATAGCCTGAAAATGACTGGTATGATTTCTTCAGAAGAAAACTGTTTAAATGATGTCCCATGCAGCAGTTTAGCAGCCGTACATATGATGTCACTCCTAAAAGTCCAAGTAAATGACGTCATACATACGACCACCAAGCCACCACGTGACAAATGAC
This sequence comes from Athene cunicularia, assembly GCF_003259725.1. NCBI lineage: Eukaryota > Metazoa > Chordata > Aves > Strigiformes > Strigidae > Athene > Athene cunicularia. The sequence continues at coordinate 27,221,976 of NW_020799095.1, read as the reverse complement.
TGTTATAAGAAAATTAATTATCATTACAAAGTGAAAAAACAGGCTGTTGGGAATGCTGAAGTTCACTTTATACCTAGAATTAATAAAGGAATCTAGAGAAAGCAATTTGGCTTCATTATTAAACTATATTGAAATGAACAAATAGTGCCCGGGTTTCTGTAAGACAGACACCTGCTATTAACTTGTGCAAGACTGTGACCATTTCTGCAAGACAGAGGCCAGATAAAGCAAGCATAAATTTCCTTCTTTTTTTTTTCCACAAAACATTGGACATGATGAACAAGCATCCCCAAATATTTTTCTTCCACCAGCAAGGAGCTTGAAGTATACTAACTGTCCACTGTACATGACATTTAGGAAAAGAAGGTATTTGCAGCTTTCTTTGCTTTTGTTTTTTCCCTTCTTCCACTAAATACAGTAATTTTGCAACATTTATTATTGAGCTCAATAAAAATATATTTCAAATTCTGGATGCTCTGTTTGTTATTGATTTCGATAGCTCAAACATTCATTTGGTACAAATCTTTTAAAACTGCTGAGTGTAATCACCACTTTGTGGGTCACTAAACTCCTGTCCTTCAATACATCATATCTTTGAGTGAGAGCTCAGCATGATTTAGACTGGTTGCAGAGCCCCTCTCATACTTTGATTATGTTTGAACTACTTTTCACAGCTGCTAGTGTTAGCACAGGGAAGAAAACGACTGATGCCTTAGGAAGGTCATTAGTGCATGGTACTCAGTGAACATAATAATTTCTTATTCATCACAAATGCGCTAGGAAACAGCAGACAATTTCTTTGGGGAAATACCTCAGCATGACATGTTTTACTTAGCCACTGAATGTTAAAGTTTTCCCATAATCCGTTGCTGTTAAGCAGGATGGAAATCACAGTAAGATCCCATGTGACTTAAATTGCAGATTTTGGCAGCTGTTTAAACAAGCACAAGATTATCAGCCACAATAGGTGAAGACAAGGCACTTGTAATGAAAATCAACTCATTAATCTTACAGTTCTTTTCCATTGCAGCAGGATTTGCTCACAGAAGGAAGCTTTACTCCCAGAGTAACCTGATGCAAACTGCGGGCTTAAAGGAAGACTGCAGACTCCTTCATGGGTTTTCGCTTGCAGCTCCCATTAACATCTTGTGAGAGACCTCTTTAGGGCAATCAGCTGCACAGCAACATTCTTGGTTTTTAAAAAGCAAAGGTGGAGACAAAAAGTCCTGATCACTCATGAGACTGGGTGAATAAAATAAAACACCGCATTCCTCTCCCTCTTGGGAAATCATGAGCAGTTTGAGTCTCAAATTCTCACACTAATTCTCACCGCCTTACATCAGCAGCTTGTTTTCCTGAGTTCTTCTTGTGTGAGAAGGGCTACAGAACTTGCAAGTCCACTTCCTTACAGCTGTCCACTTACAGCTTGAAGTAACCCACAGTTACAAAGGGAAATGCACACTACAGACCAATAGCTTTCAAAGCCATGGTCTCAGGTAATGAGACCCAGGGGGATCTCATCATCCAAGGATGGGAATCCCCTGGGCTTCCAGTGATACCAGACAGTAAGCAAGGCTCTGATGAAGCATGCCAAAGGAGGATGTGATAGATCTTCAGCAGCTCTTCTGGCCCATCAAAGGGTGGGACCTGCTCTGGACCAGATGATGGAAGAGCTGCTGTCTGAGCAGGAAAAGGCTTGTGCTTACAGTACCCACACAAGCATGGGTTTTAGAGACTCATGGTGAGAACCACTGAGCCAGGCAGGTGGCAGGAGCCCGGGGGCACATGACCACACTGCCCCACCAGTGCATATTACATTCCCAGCTGCAAGGATGAAATGGGTACACCGTGAGTGGTGCCCTCATCATAGTGGCAACCATTTTACTAATTGACTTCTGGTGACTTGCACCTACCCCAATTGTGTTCCAAAACACACCAGTTTGTGCAGTTACTGACAATCACATTTAGGCTTTCACATAGTTAATTTTCCATGTTTTGTGAATGGGAATTATTCACAGGCCCTTCAGGAGCTGATACAATGTACCAGACTGGGTATAGCTTAGTGACTGAAGCTTGGTAACAATTTGACAGATTTGAACTTAACAAACTTGTACAATTTGTTTTTTACTCAACATTAAATTATTTTAAAATACAATCTTGGTCTAATGGACCTAATTGAATGATAGTGTGGTCTTCAGCTGGACCATCCATTTTGTCCTTTCTTGCACTTTGTGGTTTGTCGGGACAACAACATTGTAATATGTGAGAACTACTCCAACAATTCTCATTTAAAGGATAAGACCAAACTACCATTTGTTAGCACTAGATGACAATTCTTACTTGATAAAAATCAAACAGAGAACAGAACTGTCTTTTCTCAACATCCTGCAAAATTGATCGGTCACACAGGAAAGAGACCCAAGCTTGTTTCCTCCTCCTCATTCTCTGCAGTTCGATGCCCCTGGACACACCGTGATGATGCTCCATCTTTCTTGTGGAAAGAAATGTGCACTGAGAGATGAACTAATTGCTCCAGTACACAGGGGCTCATGTACTTGAGGAAACAGATCTCAGTTACATTCTGTGGCTCTCAGTAATTACCAAAAACTAGAGAGCATCAGGAATAAAGTGAACTAAAAAATAATGAACAATCAAATTTATTAGAATTAACTTTGAATTGTAGAGGACTATCTGGTGATGCATTATTATGCATCCAAAAGCAAGAGAAGCCATTAAAGAAGACAATAAGGAGTTAATTTTATTTCTAAATAAGGTTTTGGAGCAATTGGTGCTTTAGTTTTTGTTTGGCAAAGGTGAATTATGGACCTGTACACAGAAAAGTGCTATTCATTCTATGCAAAAAATGACATATGTAAGAGAGATGGTTTCTATCGGAAGGTACCAAAACTTCTTGGTGACAAGTGTAAAGGAGACTGTGGGGAGAGGGTGTCTATGGACGCCATGTAACTGTGGTCTATGATAAAACATTCAAGGAGATATGGGATGAATCTGAGGAAGTCTGCAAAGCACTGAGACTGTATACAGAGCAGAGAGTGCTCCAACACTGAGTGTGTTAGGGAATCACAGCTACACAAAGAAAAGATTTCAGGTAAAAAGCATGTCCTTCTCAATACTGGTGACCACTGCAGGGGGATTGGCTCCTACAGTGTGACAAATGGCATAAGCAGAGAGAGAAAGCAGAGGAGAAAGCAAGGGCCTCAAAAGGTTGTGTTGCTTTGCAACAGCATGCAGTCACCAGCTAGGAATGCAGGACACAGATGACAGTAAACCATTAAAGCCATCAAAGAAGAAAGATCTGGAGGGTGGTTTGTGGGGTGGGTAGAGAACAGGAATGAGAGATCACCCCTGTGTCACCAATCACTTCAATTACTATATCTTTCTCAAATTCAGAAGTGGCTGACATGTAAGTTCCAGGGGCTCATGGCTCTGGGAATCAAGAAGTGATTAGAAGAACCAACAGATTGGGAACAGTCTCTTTGGAAGAGAAAGAAAGACACCCTTTTGTTGTTACAGACCACAAAATGTAAAAGAAAATAACATTTTCTACCAGTTACCGGTCAAAAATTTTTGGAAAAATGACTTATGACATGTATTTTTCATATTTGATCTAACAGTAGTGTTCTGGCAAACGTCATTAAGGCAACAAAGCTTGTTCTACTTCTATGACTGTGGCTTCTCAGTTACCAGAAGATAAACTAATCTCGGAGGTGTCTAAGTAGATCACAGTATGGCCACTGCGGTGGGGAAGGAAGGAAGGAATATAGAGATTGGAACAGTGAAAATGTAAGGAAACTTGTGCTTAAGTTATCCATTGAGGTTGGAAGTTGGAGACCCCTCTGGTGCAAAGATACCTGAAAGGAAGGGGATGCAGATCTCATTGTAGAATTTCTTAAAGAAACCCTAGTCCTGGAGTACTGCGGGAACGAGCACAGAACTAACATTGCACACATGCTATCATGGGTGAGAGATTTAACAGATTTGTGGACAACGGGGCAAGGATTGGTTCAGTCCTTCAGCACTGACCTACAAATCAGATGCTCAGAATTACTGTTGACAATTTTAGTTATCAGAAAATTTACAGTCCTGTCACTAGACTGGGGAATAAAAATTATCTGGAACTGCTCTTTCAGTTGGCACTGGCTTGTTATAGGAAGAATCACTGGGTTTTTTTCCAAGGCCCCTGTCGGGCTGTGCAGACCAGCTGGGATTCAAACCCAGAAGGAAGCTGGTCTCTATCAGACCATTTTGTTAGAGAGATCTCTGACCATGGGTGATTTCCCAGCCAGTGCATTGCTACGTGCATCCCTTGCAGGGCTATGTGGAACAGCCACAAAAGCTCACAACCACCAGAAATACTCCAATATATCTCACGGCAGAAGAATTCTGCCAAGCACTGGGATGGTTCCTCAGATCATTAATTTATTCTGGACAAATTATTTTGAGACAAAGTTAGCAGAAATGCATCAACTCTCCTTTGTTCTTTAGTCGGCTCTCCAGCTCTTCTTTGGTTGAGGGTCCTAATCCTGAACAATGAATTCAGTATTTTACCAACATAAAGTGTTCTTTGCTGTCCTCCTGGGTTCTCCACAATCTCATTTATTTGTTTTACCTTCTTCTATCCATCACTCTCTTACCATTCTCTGCTTTCCTTCCCTCTGTTTTATCCATATAAATTTATGTGGCAAACGGTACCCTGGGCAAGTTAAGCTAGGCTGAGAGAAGCAGAGGGACACAACCCAACCAACAAACTAGGAAGAGCAGTCTCTACTGTTCCCCAACATGTCTTCTAGCCCCATTTCTACAACTTATAGCCAGAAAGAATGGGAGCTGATGGGGGGGTGTGCACAAACGTTTCACATTCAGGTGCTGGAAGAGAACACGAGAAGCAGAGGGGCGTGAGGAGCTAACCAACAAAACCAAGAAGAGTAAGAATCAAAGTTTTCTTCAGGAACACAGAGACAAACAGTTAGATGAGGAATAAGGTGGCATCCAGCATGCAAGTTACTCATATCAAACCAAGGTAGGAGAGGTGCTTGTTCCCAGTAACAACATTCAGACATATTCTGACTGTTCTGTAACTGAGGCTCTGGGCAGTAGTCTCAGTTCTCACAATCAGTAATGTCTACTATTTTATGATAATTTCTGATAATTTCAGGTTTCACAAGTAGAAATAAGAGAAAGCATTCAACTTACATGAGGGGTATTTAGTCAGGTAGAAATGAAGTTACTACATATTTAGGACAACAGTTACTCAGCCATGGTGCATACATTGAAATAAGTATTATATTCATATTAAACAGTTGAAAATATAATTTCAACTGAATACCGTTCACTGAACTTTATTCTGTCATTTTTCATTTCAGTTGCTTTCCTAATAGCAGAGTAACTATAAACAGTGAAAATCCACAATTACTGAAGTCAGTCTAAGTTTCACACAACAAAGTTAAGGGAGTTTTCAAACAGACTAAGTTTCCATGTCACTGATATGTTGTAGCCTGTAGAACACAGAAATGAAAAATCACATACATTATCTTCTTCTGACTTGCAGTTCTGTCTTACCAAAGACCAATGTTTTCAAGTTCAAAGTTTAGAAACTTTATTAACCTTATTTTGATATTTATCAGTAAGGGAACTCATTCCTTCACCTGTGCAATAAAACAAATATAACTCAGTACTCATTTTTCTAAACATCACCACAAGTTTAAATTTGGCAGGTGTCATGAGCAGTTCAGTTTTCTCATACTTACAATTAGAAGGATGATCAGTAAAAAGCAAGTTTGGGTTGTTGTTTTCATTGTGGAATCTTCCTGGAGAGACACGTTGTAGCTGACCCTTCTGTGAATTAAACAACAAAACCAAAAGCAGTATTAGACCTTATCTGTCAAGATAAACTCCTTGTCTTTGTGTATGAGCATCCTTCTAGACTTAAAAGTGGACTCTGTGTGTGTGCGCGCGCCCCCAGCCTTGCATGTGACAGTCTTTGATTTCACTGGATGCCAGTATGTTTTTAATTTGGTCTCTGTGGATCTCTGGTGGTGAGTTCAGCTGATCTGGGGTACAGATGCATGTTACTATGTCACCAGCAGCAGACCTGGGTTAAGCTTTGTCTTTGCCAGCTGAGGCTACCTTGGTTGTCCTGATTCAGCTGCTTCTAACCTAGACATATGGCTGCAGACCTATGAATAATCTGGATATTTTAAAACCAACCTGAAAACCCCAGAAAGATCTGGTTCACAGATAAGCGTAATGGCAGCTCAAAAGGCATATTTATGGGTTAGAGAAGGCCAGAAGTTGTGTAACTTCTAGCTAGGTGAACAAGCAAGTGTGGCAGGAAAAGAGAGAGAAACTGGGAACACCACTGTGGGATTACATACTCCTTAATGCAGTCAGCTTGGCTAAACTGTGGATAGACACAAGGCAGTGCAGCCCTCAGGCATCGAGAATGACTTCTTCAGTTGCACAAAGTACTGGGGAGGCAGAGCATAAACACGACTCCACAGGCTTTGAGGAAACTGGATCAGCAGCTTTTTGTTTTGGTTTGTTTTTTTCCTAAATCAACACTCGTCTTGCCTTCTGGAAAAATTATCCAGGGGCCACCATGCATCATCATATTGCTTCACAGTTGTGGGAGTTCAAGCAAGCAAAGCTCTTTGCATTAACACATTGGTGTTGGTTTTATAAAAATGGAACTTCTGCATAAGCGTGAGGAACATGGCTTTTGTCAAGGCCCAGTGCCTTCTGGTGTGTCATGGACCACTAATGGTGCACGGGCTGAGCAACATGCCTATAGATCACCTTCAGCCACAGTAAGAAAGACAGTGAGCACTCACAAATCTTTAATTTTCAGACTGTTTAAAAACTAAGTGAGGTGTTTTCTACCCAGGCAAACAATCCTGTGAGCACTGTACATATCTGAAAGACACAAATTTAATGGGAAAAAGGTACATGGACTTGGATGCTTAGTCTGCTTGACATGTAGTGAGCAACACAATCACTTGTGTAACATTCATCTCTGCAACAGCACTGAAACAGCTTTTCTCATCTTGAAATGATCTGGAAGGTCATCCATTTCCAAAGCAGGAGGAAAATATGAGATCAGTTGTAACTAACCTCATCTATGAGATCAGCTGTAACTAATCTCATCTAAAGCAGAAATATGTAATCTCAAATGTAATAAAGGTGTGGCACTTCCAGTTCAGTGTAGCACATGTGGTGGATGTAATCTCCTACCAGATCCAAACGGGAAAGTTGCAGTCATGTGTCACTGAGATTACATAAAACACAAAGTGATGGAAAAGAGGGTTGAGAGGATTTGCATCTAATAAGGAGTAGCCTTATTACTGCCTGAGCCTTGCCAGAATCATTCTGGTGTGACAGAGGTAACAGGACAGGTAAATGACATAGAAATAATATGTGATTACGCTGTCAGCCACATATTTGGTTTTGATCAGCAATGGTAGACAACTCAAAGCAAAAATTGGACAGGTAAATCAGAGGAAAATGCCTGCAATTGTCTGCATATTCTCCAGACTATTCACTGCAGTGTGTGCTTGTTCAAAACTGACAGAAAGATTCATGAAGATACAAACAATAGGTTTTGGTCAGCTGTGCAATCAGCAGACACACAAGCATGAACATGGCGATCACGCTGTTACACACTGTACTGTAAATCGTTCTGTAGTGTGGTGTAAAGCCAGTCTAGTTGGTGCCTCTACTCTTCTTGTTAGCCTCATTAATTCTGCCGCATCTATGGGAATTTGGTAAAAGGCAGGCAAAGAAAGGACTGTGCCTTACAAACTGTCAAGAGTTATAAAATACACAACACTTTCCACAAGTGGCACGGTGATCAACACAATATTATGACCCAGAAAACATAAGCAAAATCAATAGCAGATGAAGTTACCTCTGATACATCTACTTTTCCTGTACCGTGTGCTGGGAGTGTTTGCAGAACTATGTTGTGTTATAGCTGTAGCTGCAGGTAAATCTTATCCTTGTGAGATTTTGTGAACATTTGTTATTATGCACTGAAAGAGCTATTTAAAATGTTTCTTGCTCCTGTCTCTCCTAATTAAAAAAAAAAAAAAAAAAAGCCATCTGCAAAATCTTTAACACATTATTCTCCCCTCTGTTAGCTGTGATGACAGTGCCATATGATACTACATACAAGTAAATGAGTAAGAATTATTTCCCACGCTAAATCTTATATAGTCTTGATATTTCTAGTCATCTTCTAGCCAGCTCTAACCACAGGAATGGCTAACATGCTACATAAAATCCAGAACCTCTATTTTCTTCCTCTTTTCCAGTGACAACAATTTCAACAATATTTTAACAATCGAAGTATAAAGCCCCTGACTAAGAAGTGGTTTTTCTCTACTTTAACCATAAGAATGGCCCGTAACACTACAGCGCACTTGGGTTAGCATCAGTATTGGATCAAGAATGATTGCATCGAAATGAAAAGGTACATGCAGGTAAAAAGTGTTGGCCAATGGGCAGGGCAGAAACAACAGGAAGGCAGAAAGACTCATATAAAGGAAGCCCCAAGAGACGGACTCTGTTAGCCTCTGGGCAGAGGTACAGAGCAGCATCACCATGTCTTTGCTCCCTTCTCCAGTGATCCAGGTTCATGTGTGACATGACAGGCAAGTTGGGATGTGCAAAGAAGTACACTCAAGTGCCCTGGGCTTTCGGTCTTCCGTGCTAAAGTATAATTTTTTTTTACACCAACTGACACTACTGCCCATGGACAGCTTGCTTGCAGCTGAAGGGAGGGTGGACAGCCCAGAGCAGCCTCATGGACATCATAGTTGCACTGGAGCTGTGCTACCAGGAACGTGGGGAGAAATCAGAAATGAGCATGGTCCCCAGCACATACACCATGACTCAACCACACCATCGGCTTCATGACAGTACCCGCAAAGGCAGCTTCTCCTTGCTGCCTTCTGGCTGCTTATTACCACCTGGCTTGTGTGACCTCCATAGCCACACTATAGGGCCACACTGTGAAGCAGGTCAGGAAATTAGTTTTCGGCTACACACTTTTAAAATAGAATACATGTTTTTTTACGACTACAGATGGACGAACCATACATTCTAATCTTTCAAGCTGTTTTATGCATAGGCATTTTAGATGGCTCTTCATTGCAGATGTTTCAATGTGTGCACGAGGTTTTCCTGAGATGATGCTTATTACAAAAACCAACAGTAATTATAGATAATATACTGATAGTTCTTGGGATCACTGGAGCTAATATAAGGATGATTATTATGGGGATTTAATACAGTTTACAATGATCTGAAAATTTGTTTCATTTGCTTAAGTTCTCAAGCAGGTTTTAGGTGGTGTCCTGATTCCTGTTTCCATAATATTTACCCTTTTCCGTAAGACCAACAATGTCCTTGCTTCATGTTAAGATAATATAATGTGCTTCATGCATTTAAATTTTAGAACACCCATATTTAGTGATTAATAATAAGCACATTGCTAAAACCAAATACTTTTCCATGATTATATTAATTCTTCACACTCTGTTGCTTGTAATAGTTACATATGACATCCCTGTCTGTTCTTTAAACTAGAATATTGTTCTTTCTTTCTTTGTAAATGTAGCATAGCTCATTACGTGCTAAGATATTCCTCCTGCTTCAGCTATTATAGTAATACCATTGACACCTTGGGATTAGCCCTGCAGCTCATCTGAGGATGAGCACAGCATCCTACTTAGTAATGATGTCTCTTTTGGATCTGTCTTGATTTCTACAGCTGTAGTACTAAGCTGAACAGGGCTTCAATTATAATTGCCATTGGGTTGCCCAGAAGGTGGGACAACCCTCCCTGCACAGTCATTTGCACAAGGCCAACAAGGGGAGTCGAAATTATTCAGAAAGGAGTGTATGAAGAGGAGGATTCAGAAGAGGGGAGTAGAGCATTTCTTTGCCAAGGTCCGAAGAAATAAGAAAGAAAGGCTTTTTCAGAAGAAGAACTGGAAGAAACTTCTCATTTAATTATTCTGCTCTGATAATTCTGCAATGTCATCTTTCACAATAGTGCTGACATACCTTTGGAGGAAAAGAGTGTTTTAACTGCACAAAACAGGACTTGTGGGGGTTGCGGTTAAGTACAGAAGTGTGATATAAAAGTATCTCTTTCTCTGTTGGAAAACCCCAGAAACTTGGAAAATTCACTTGCTACCTCCTCATTTGGCTGCAAGTTCCTCATAGGGTTTCCTTTCCACCCTGTGCATCTTTCTCAGGGTAAACAGCTGTATAGCCACCTCCAATCCCAGGGTGTCTAGGATTTCTTAACTATAAGAGAAACATGCAGACCCTCCTAGGGAGTGACTTGTCACTCAGCACAGAAGGGCACCAACTGGTTTGGCCTGCATTAACACTGGAGTGGGAAACACAGGGCAAAGGTAAGACATGGGCAAGCCAGCAGACCTTGCTGCTGAGTGTTTGGGGAATTTGGATACAAGAAGGAGGTTGCAGGTCTGTTTGTGTTGACAAATGTGCAGGTAGTCTGGGGGAAAGTATTAAAATCGTCCCCTCATTCCCAGCTGGACATTCTACCCCTGGGTTCCTAATTTAGGCTGCTGCTTTGGGGCAGGAGTGAGCTGCACATCACAGGTCTATAATCCCAGGTTCTGCGCAGACCAGCGTTGTAGCTATAGCCCCTTCAGGAAGGGGCAATGCAATGGGTGTCATCCCCATGCATGAAAAGGGAATAGATCCAGACACTCCTATTTCCAAAGCAGATATTCTAGCCATTAGCATACAATGGTCTGCAAATAGTTTAACTGGCACCAGGATCTCCTGCCAACCATATTTCCAAGGGAAATGATGAGCTCTGCTCAATTCTTCCTAATGTGCCAGAAAGTCGGTGACTGTCAGTCCCAGGTGGAGAGACATACCTCCCTATGGCCTCTAGCCAAGTGTCCAGGAAGATGAGGCAAGGCAGAAGACATATCTAGTGTCTTGTAATTCTGTATTCCCTACCGGTTACCTCTACAGAGTTTCTTGATCTTTTGTCTAACCCTCATAGAGTTTTCATAGGAAAATCTCCTGAGAAATACAGGTTTCAAATTCTCAATTTCAGATGTTAGGCACCTAAAGGCATTGCTACATGAAAATTTCAGGCATCTAGGTCACTTGCTGAATCTTACTTCCTTCCTTTTGGTAGTCTTGGAGATAATTTCACTATCAGGGAGTCAAGTGCTCAGTTGTGTGATGACTACTCAGTTGTTATTCAAGCAGATCACCATTAATTTCCATTAGCCTGCCTGGTGGAGACAGTGAACTGCGTCTGGCAGAGCCAAGTGCGTGCTATGTTAACAAACTGAAACTATTAGACATGGCAAATAGGCAATTTACAGAGCTACACAGATCAAGTGACCAAATAAATCTACTTTAACAATTCATTTGGATTACATGGGAGCTGCAATGTTACATGCTTCACAGTCCCATTGAAAAACTGCCAACAAGAAGGGACTGTTTTACCTCAGGATTCCCTTTAACCAAACCCTTTGCACTAAACTGGACAAAAATAGAAAGAAATGGAAAGTAGCTACAGACTTGTCTGTGTTTATTTTTAAGGTAATCACAAAGTTTTGAAAAGCCTTCCTACTACATATCCAAGCAGCCAATGTGATCATACACACTGCAGAGAAAACTGGAGATGGTTGTTAGACTGGGTAATACGACAGAGATAAGTACACTTTGAAAGAACAAAAAATACAAGAAATGTATTTCGAATGAGAATTATTTACCTGGGACTCTAATAATATGCAAGCCAAATTATCCAGAAGGTTTTCAGAAAACGATGAACCCTCTTATGAAATAAGAGACAGTAAAGCATTAAAGGAGTTAGAGGATCCGATTCCTTCCACCTGCCAGGGGCACCTGGGGTGAAGGGCCCTTGAGAGTTTTCCATTACCTAGGAGGGGAGCTGAGGTAGATAGCTGAGCACCAACGCCTAACTTCTAGGTCCCTGAAGTTAAACGAATCCCGTTTGTATTATATGTAGACCTGGGTATGGTATTTTTGCACTCTAAAGGCTATTATTGGGAGGTGACTCCTACCACATGGTAGTAACCAAGAAAATGACTACTTTTTCAGTACTTAGGAATCCATCTCTAATCCTCCTGTTGGCTGTTGGCCAAAGGGTTTTATGATGTTTAAAAGCAAGTAAAAGCAAAGAAGATTTCAGGAAGAGACTAGCAAAATATTTCAGGGGATTTGCTGGCAGCCAAAGTTTGAAATATTTACAAAGATGGGATTGGGTAATTTATTTCAAAAGCTTTAGTTTTTACCTTTTTTTAAAAAAAGCACTCTAGGGAGGTGTAAAACATGAAGTATTTTAGCTCAAGGTGTTAACAGGAGTATTTGAAGAGAGGCATTCCAATCTCTTCTGGAGTTCAGCCTCTACAGGACTCCCTGTACCTGTGCAACATGCATTTCTCTGAAATTGGTAAAATCATTCTGTTTTACCCAGGAATAGTTGTCTGAGCAATGTGTACATGACCCTATTTTGTAATTTTAGGAATGTGTGTCTGGTTTAAACTGGACATGAAGTTATTCCAGGAAAAAACACCTTTGTTGAAAAGAAAAAAGAGAAGAAAATAATATTGTAGAATTCATCTTTAAATATAAATAGTAAGCATTTACTGCTGCAATAAATAAGATACCTATTGCTTTTTGGTGTGCTGTGCCTCAGTCACATGTTTCCAGCCCTCCCTTGTGTTTGTGTTGTGAAGATGTGACCCAGACAGCTACCCCAGCAGAAATTGAGCCCTGGAGTATATAAGTGACAAAGTTTTTCTGCCTCTGCAACTCTCTGAACTTACTGATCTGAACTGATACGAGCAGTGGTAAAAGGAAGGGGGTAGAAATACTTAGTTTGAAGGAGATGGCAAGTACAACAGTACATCTATCCTGATATAGGTCATTTTAAGCTGTTGTGGAAGTGAAATTAAAAGAAAATCGACTTTGGTGCTTTTGTGGTGAAAGAAGCAACAACACATGCAGTTACATTTGTACTCATGCCATAATGCAGTACAGAGAGCAGATCACACTATGTCTCTGGAAAATGAGTTAATCCTCTTCAATCATTATTCAAAGGATACACTCTTAAAATAATCTCACTGTAACAAAACAATGATGGTTCACGTAAGAATTAAGTCAGGCTCTCAGCACCCTTCAAAGTATCATAGAATGGTTTGTGTTGGAAGGGACCTTTAAAGACCATCTAGTTCACTCCCTGTGTCATGGGCAGGGGCATCCTTCACTAGATCAGGTTGCTCAAAGCCCCATACAACCTGACCGTGACCACTTCCAATGACAGGGCATCCACAACTTCTGGGCGACCAGTTCCAGGGTCTCACTTCCCTCATCACAAAAAATGTCTTCCTTATGTTCAATCTAAATCTAACCTCCTTCAGTTTAAAACTGTTGCTCCTTGTCCTGTCACTACAGGCCCCAGTGAAAAAGTCTTTCTATAAACCTGCTTTATGTACTGAAAGGCCACAATAAGATCTCCCCCAAACCTTCTCTTCTCCAGGCTGGACAACCCCAACTCTCTCAGCCTTTCTTCACAGGAGACATGTTCCAGCCCTTTGATCATCTTTGTGGCCCTTCTCTGGACCTGATGTAACAGGTCCATCTCTTTCTTGTACTGTGGACCCCAAAGCTGGATGCAGTACTCCAGGTCAGGTCTCATAAAAGCAGAGAAAAGGGAGACAATCACCTCTCTCGACCTGCTGGCCACAATTCTCTTGATGTACCCCAGGATACGATTGGAATATCATATTGTTCATATCTGATGCCAAAGGCTTTATTTTTATTTGTTTTTACAATCAGATTCGTCAAGCTAATGTTAAATACTAACCTTACGTTCCTGAAGTATCACTCAAGATTTTACTAGCTCTGCTTTCAGTAATGAATAACGAGATAAAACCAGCAACATTTTTAAAAAAAACTTACTAAATGCCAGTAAATGTTATCATGTTAAAGTCAAATATTTTCAAGCTATAGAACAAAGAAGCAGAAAGCTGTGTAACAAAGCACAGGAGATAAATCCATGGCAGAGCATTCCCACTATTCTAAGAGTGCTTGAATAACAGGATTAAATGAAGCAGCTTTGGCTAGTGGTCTACCATGTGATAGACGAAAGCAACCACACTGCAGGAATGCCAAGTTCATCACTGAACATTCCTCAAAGCAGAACACTTCCTTGCCATTTCGCTATACTGTGAAGCCGTGGTTTAGCATCTCACATAGTAGCACAGTGTAATTTTAGCCTTTTAGGCACAGCTGTGAAAGGTCTTTTTGAAAGTGCTTGTAATTTTTGGAGGGCTTTGCAGCAGTGCTTGTAAAATGAGCAAGTATGCAATTATCTAATTTTGGTGACACTGCAGCTTGAACACATCCAGGAGTCTGGGATGAATACCACCCTGTTGTAAAGACTTCAGAGAAGATGCATACATTTATGTCAGATTATAATCTTTTGCACAGCCTGCAAAATTAAAGCAGATATTGGAATGAATCTGAATCTATAATTTTCTCTTTTTTTAAGAGCAAAAAGTTTTCCCAGTCCTCATCACCTGCAAAATAATCTTTGTGGCTAACATTAATATTAGTATAACTTAAAATGAGACTTGTGAGGGGTAGAACTAAACAAACATTGCTAAATAAACTGAAATATATTACACAGCTTCAGTCAAAACTTTGTGAGTTAAGGAAAGAGCCATCTCCATGGTTGCCTTATGACTTTAACTGGACCAGCATCCTGACTGTACTGGACGTACAGCCTCAGACTTATGTACAGTATATAGCCATCAGTGCATTTAAAAATATTCTAACAAGTATTTGAGTTCAGTGGAACAAGAACATAATGACAATGTAGATCTGGACGGACTGTGGAAGCATACATGAAGATTTAGGGAGAAACAAGAAAAACTGCAGGACACAGGTTGAATGTAAGGGTGTTCCTTTTTCCAGTTCCTAAATTCTTTCTGTATCACATTGGAAGAATCTTCATCTACTTGAACAAATACAACCTCATGGGTGACATTCTTCCCTCTTGGATCAATACTTTTTTGGATCAATACTTTCTTGATTTCATATATTAAGAGTTTTGTTAAAATTTTTCTTTCAGTTGCAGCATATACTGGAAAGAAAAATCGTTATTTAATATATATTTGTGGCCAATTCCCTCTCAGTTTTCCATTTGATCCTTCCCCAGGCAAACTCCCACTGGCCCTTTTTTTGTAACCTTACATTCCTACAGATTATTTGAAGCAAGTGAATATTTTATGGGGTGGGCAAAAACCCAAGAAAAATATTATACTTTCTTATTATGTCATTGTTTTTATATAAATCATATAAAGTGTGAAAAATCTTGTGAGTGGATTGTTATAAATCAAATGCATATGACACACATTTAAAGCATTTTGTTCCCATTTGGCAGCAGAATAGCCCATGCTACAGCTGGATGTAGGTTTCATTTCTGCCCTGAAAAAAATGAGCCTGTGTTGAAACACTAATACTTTTTTCTTGAGCCTGGTTCTAATTTTATAGCAGTTCTGCAAATAATGAATAGAAATCCCAGTTATGATTTGAAGTCAGACTATGTCACCACTGATCTGGAAGGGTTGTATCTAACAGGGTATTTAAATGACCTAAAAGAGACAAGCTTTGGGCATACAAGGCCTCTTGTGACAGCCTCTGGAGAAGGCTCTGTGTGTCTGAGGTCTTGGCTAACTTTTATAGATAGATCAGTTGGTCGCTTTTGAGAGTTATTAGCTATGCTGGTACATCTTGCTTTACCCATACTCTTAAACCATCTACTGCAACGCTGGTATTTCTGTTACCACACCTACTCTATAATAAATAGAAAAGCAACCCCAAGCTGTCATTGCATTTTAGACTATTTTTACAACTGATGTAATGGTTAATGAAGATATAATGATGTAATGAATGATGCAGATATAAGGAAACACGGGTAAATCAGTAAAAACAAGATTATCTCCATCCGTTATTATAGATTAATTAAATATCACAGCTGTAGTGCTTGGATACTGTATTATTCCTGTCAGGAATTATGGCACCATTACTATAAAGGGTTAGACTGAATGTAACAGTCTGAATTTCCTGTTTCAATTAGGGCAAAATCCACACATTGCTCACTGTGGCATTACACATTCATTACACAGTTCAACAGGGCAATTTACATATGGCAAATTACTATGAACTGACATTTTACCAAGAGGTAGCTATTAGCCACTTGAATTAAAATTCTGTGAAATACTTCCAGACTAACATACATCAAGAGATTTACTTTCCATGATAACTAGGCAGGTGAGGGTTGCAGTGGACACACACGTGCTTAGGTTAGAATAAAGGGAGGAATGGGTCTTTGCAGAGACCTGCAGAGAGGTTAGTGTTTTCTTTATGGTTCCTCTTTTCTTCTGTAAATCAGGGTGAATTAGCAAGGAATGCAGATGAGGGAATGGGAATCACCTGAACAGTGAGATGATCCATTACTGTGGTGTAACTCACTCACATATTCCTAGAAAATTCTATAAAAAGCCTTGGTTCTTTGTCCCAAACATCCTTCCAGGCTTGCAGCCTGGAGTCCAGGGTTCAGCCATGTGTCCCAGAGGGATAGCAGGGTCCAGGTGAGACACAAGGTATTTGCAAGAAAACAAGGCCAGGAGATGGCAAAATTAGATAGTGGCTGAAACGTGTGCACGTGCCTTGTGAATTGAAAGATTTATCATTACTTGCTACCAACATTAGCTTTGATCTTTCCGGGAAATCAGCTGCCAGCCCCCATGCCAGTCTCAGCAAAGACCTCACACAGATCCTAAATACACATGATTATCAATGGCTAACCACCTATCACAGGAGTTTTTACTGGCACCTAAGTATTCACGTCCGTGGAAGAAGGCTTTTTCTGGCAAATCAAAGGTGGATGTAATGTTCTTAAAAAAAAAAGGAAAATTGTGAAGCAGGAGGAACCCAGTACAACAGAGAAACAAGCCCTTGCACTACAACACTGCCAGCCAGGAGCACAGGCTTTAGATCTGTAGGCCTTTGACTGCATATTTCTGCTAAAATAACCTACTATGAATCCTTGAGGAGTTACTGAAGCTCCGTATTAAGCTGAATTTATTGAAGATCTCTTCCTATCCTGCAATTAGAGGACAACAATGGGAATTTGGGCTGTGTCTCCCTCACAGATTACAGACTGATGCTTTGCTCTTGCTGCCTACTATGGTGGGGGTAATGTCAGTGCCGCATCCTCCAAAGTGCCAAGGTTCTTGCTGCCTTCAGCAGAATCCGCGACATAGACACAAAGCAGCAGAACTGGCCTTCTGTGAGCCCTGGGTTTTCCTTCTTCCATTACACATGTTAAGTGGAGGTCTGAGACAGCACTGGGAAGATAACCTGTACACCTTGAAGAGGAAAACAGCATATCATGGGAATGATTTGTCAGCAACGTTGTCTCTTCAGAACCTGTTAAATGCAATATAGATCTTTCTATTGGCCTCCTGGCATTGTTCCATTTGCTATTACTGTTATTATTTCAAATTCATTTATCTGATTTTGCTGCCCTTTTATGCATTATTTTATACATGAGGTTCTAGTCAGACAGACAACGTGTAGCCTAATTCTGTGCTGGACAGGGCACTGGTGGGAAGCAGGGCCTGCTCTGAAGCACCGTGTTAGCCAGGGCCAGTGAGACATGCTGTGGGTAAAGCATCATGTGGTCTGGCTCCCACCTGCTCCATTGTTAGGACTGAGAGTCTCTGGGGCCACTGCAATTCTCAAGCAAGTCAGTAAAAGCACATTTATGATCACTTATAACATAATGTATTTCTTAAGGCTGCCAAAACTAACTCTGAATGCTTCCTTATGCCAAGGTTTGCTTTTGGCAAAATCTTGATATACACTGGCTAAAGCCTGTCTTTAGCAGGGTTTTATTTCACTGGGGCTGCTGAACTGAATTTCTGGCTCCCATTACCCAAGGAATTCAGAACCACCCCCAAAATGACAGCTGAAGTCACTAATGAGGACAAGCCTCCAAGTTTTGAGTCAGCTGAAAATATAGAATCAGTTTTGCTTTTCTGAGCACAGCCCAGACTCATGGGGCTGTTCTTCAGTTTAGCCTATAGAGCTCAAACTTGGACACTTATGTAGCAGCAAGGATTAGGGTTGCCCCAAATCTTTCTACCAAATCCAGTTGCAGAGGCAAAGGATAATCTGGACCACAAATGATAATGTTAAACAGGAAAATTAATACTTCCAATATAGCGGCCTTTTTGTAAGGCTTTTCAAAATAAAAACCTGGAAGTATTCTGTAATTCTCAGCAAGATTTTTCCTGTTACACCATAGGTTGCCAACTTCAGTATTTATTTCACTGGCAATGAGAAAAAAGACCTGAAACTTTAGCCTCTCTGTGCTGTTAATAACTTCAAATACTCATCCGTGATCAAAAGCTTAATGTGGAAAAATAATAGATGGTCTCCTCCATAAACTGTGTTGCCAGAGAAAGAGTCTTCATATGGAAAGTACTTTATATAGCTGATAGAAGACAAAAGGGAAGACTATTTGGATGAGCACTGAGATTCAGAAAAGACTTCTAATAGCTTTGGAAAGAAGTCAGTATAGTCTATTCAACAGCA
The DNA here is from genome assembly GCF_003259725.1 of Athene cunicularia. Classification (NCBI taxonomy): domain Eukaryota; kingdom Metazoa; phylum Chordata; class Aves; order Strigiformes; family Strigidae; genus Athene; species Athene cunicularia. Next base: position 27,203,265 of record NW_020799095.1, on the reverse strand, counting down.
GCTAGGGCTGACCTTGCTTGACATCCTGATTGTCTCACTGAATCCAAGCTCGTGTGCATGCATGTGTGTGTGTGTAAGCTTCTGCAGAGCTGTACAAAATAGGAATTTAAGACAGCCTAGCTCTCATGGGATCTGTAGAGGTTGTGTCCTGAGGCTTTCTGCCCTTCTTTTGGTGTTGATTTGGCCTTCTGGTGATGCAAAGACCTCAGGCTTTTATTTGCTTATAAGGAACTTGTAGCTTTTGCCTAAATCTTGCCAAGTATTCATCCTGATGAAGCACTTGACCTTTCTATTAAATATGTTTTTCAGGCACCACCAAATTAAAAAGCACTTAAAGAGTATTTTTTCTCAAGCAATCTAAATATTTCTAATGATGGCTGCATTTTGAATCTTCTGCACTGTACTTAGATAACCACCTTCACCAAGGTAGTGAGAAGCCCAACTCTGGTTTCTTGGAGTAAGATCTAGCTTTGCATATCATACAGCTCACATATTGTACACACACAAGCAAAAATGCAATGTAAAAGCCATCTATTGTATTTGTGGACTCCAAACAGCATCTGGAGGTTTTATTCTTTATTAAGAGAAAAATGTCCTTATTTTGTTAGGAGTTTAACTCATTTGATATCAGTATATGCAAGATAATACCACTTTTGTAGCCTCATTCACTGATCCCCTTTGAACAGGTGTTTCTCAGAGCTACAAGGAAAGAAAAAGCAATGCTTTAATAGGAAAGACATCACCATAAAGCAACAAATGAGCTCTGGAACAGGATTGGCACTGGAAAATAAAGTTGTATGTCTGCATAGCTCTGTAGCCCGGATCTTACAGTGAATGGGTAGTCTTGTTTGGGATGGAAGGAATGGAGTGGTCTACAGAACCAACCTTTTTGTAGAATGAGTCTTGCCGAATAAGCTGGTATTTCAGTTGTGGAAAAGCATCTTGACTATTCCTATTGAAAAGTACAGCTCACAGAAAAATGCAAGTAGCGGAATTTGCCTTTCCATGGCTGTATGTCCTAAAATCTCTTCTTCCAGACTTTGTAGTCCTAGTTCCCTTCCCTATACTTAGCACTTCCTCACTATCCTTTATCTCCTTTTCCAGCTGCATTTTTTCACAGAAGTTGTTATTCCCACCTTCTTTAAATATATTAATAATGCAGTCCTATACTGACAGCACAGAGCTCCACAGAATATGAGAATGGAAAATCTGGTACAACATTAATTTAGTTTACTGTCAGCGAATATTGTGCTAATTGCTTTCCATATTGATTTGGTAAAACACTCATGTGGCATTTATCTGAAAAGTTTACAGCATATCTAGCTGGCTACATTATGTTTGCAAAACCCCCAGCCTTTTGCTATAGAATTAGGCTAGGCTTATTGAGCTCTGGTTATACATATCTACTCCAGGGATCATGTGATGCCTAAATCATTCAACTTCCTCTCTTAATGAATGGAGTCAGTAATCCAGTTTCAGTTGCAACAGTGAGGCACCCCACAATCTTTTTGAAAACGGTTTAAAAGAAACAGCAAAAACACCAATACCAAAAAAAAAAAATAAAAATATCTCAAGCAAAGGAACAACTTCCCAAACCCTACTTTGGAAAGTGAGTTCTAAAAGAACCACTGTACAAATGATTAAATACATTCACATTGTACAGTTCTAACAGCTGCTATGCAAGGAATGACTAACATCATGCATCCTTCTTGGAAGTCTAGTTTAGGTGCAACTCCTTCAGAAATGCCCCTCTCAGCAGGCTGTGTTCAGACACCCATCATCAACATGGAATTACACACTGCAATATAGACAGAACAGCTGCTGGACATGGGAGCGGTACATGTTGCTGAATATCATTATCTATTTTTCACTTTACCACAACTTGTATGAAATACTTTTTACTTTTGGTGCTTTCTGGCCAGTCCAGAATGCCTGAAACTCCACTTTTACTCCAATGTCATCACAGTATGGGCAGGGCTCAGAGACAGTTGAGTAAATTTATGGATTTTGTTGGAGTGCTTTAACTATGACAGTCATTACTTCATTGATCTGCTGTTACCATGCTGATAGTAGTGGAAGAGTATCTGAAATATCATGCTACTCCTATGATGCAACAACAGTTGCTTCTTGAATTTTTAAGTAGAATTCTTGCCCAGCCATTCATATCTACTGAGTAGTTCTAGTAGATTAGCCTGCTTATTTGACATTTGAATTAAAATAATGGTCCAAAATCAAATAATGAACTGATTTTCTGGCTAGCATAATATGGTTTCATACCATTTCCTTCTTGTGTGATATGATCTACGTCCAGTAAAACCATCTTCTAGTATACAGCTGCCAATATCACTCACTAGCAGACAGATCTTAAATCCTGCTCTTTTCTCAGTATTACTTTGCCCAGCAGAAAGCAGATGTTGGCTCAAAAGCTTTGACACCTATGGGTGGATGATTAACTTGGTCTTTGATCATTAGCAGTACAAACCTGGCTTTATTTTCATGAATTCTGCCAGGAAAAGTAGAAGATACGTGGGAAAAAAATCTGTACATGAAATGAACTACAAATTTCACCTTTCACATTAAAGATAGCATAAAATACCAATAGAAAATATACTTACTTCCTCTGTTACTATAGTTTATTGTAATGGCACAGACTTTAGGGAGTTGCTATTTGTTAAAAATTATAAGGAAAAGGACAGATTGTCTACCGCGACACTTGTTCATTGTGACCTATTTTCAAACCCAGCTAATGACAACTAATCAAGTACCTACAACACATTTAGGTTAGGTCATTAGCTTCCATTCAAGGCAATGGGCATAATATAATCGTGTAAGAGAAGGCCATCACAGTGAAAAGATTTGACAGGGCCCTTTTATTTATTTCATGCCACAGCAAAAAAAAAAAAGAGTGTCCCTGAGTACTAGAAAAATCTCTGCTGGAGGTATTTGAGATTGTTTTCCACCAATATAACTTCCAGGTAGTAAGAATGCATATTATATTTCCTTGTGCTGTACTCAGGCCTTGTTCACAGGAAACACTCCCCCTTTGTCTCACTGGATTCTACCTGAGCAAAGTTACTTTCCCTTCAAGCAACACTCCCTCCTAAACCACAAAATAGAGCAGAAATACTGCTGAAAATGTCTGTGGGGCATTTTTTCAATACCACAAGGTTACAGTCTACACTCATACTCTGTGCTCTGAACGCAATTCAGTAGAGGTATGAAATACTCTCTGACATGCACTACACTCAATCCCTGTTTAGCAGAGCATCTAAGTGCAAGTCTAGCTTTAAATACCATTTAAAAACGCTATTTATTATAACTGAAGTCATTCAGATGATGCAGCGAGCTTATTTACTGTTGTGTTGTTGACCATGCAACCATCAGACTCTGTTTAAGAGGATGCACTGCAGAATGAGATCCCTTCCAGCTGGGAACTCTGGTGATCTCACCAGGCAAATGCTGAGAAAACTTCAAGCAGATAGCAGGGCCTTTACTCTTACATTTGATTAACAATTGTGTAACTTTTTGCAGAAGAAGGAGAAATGACAGTCCAGTTTTCTTCAATTTTATCAAGTCCCGGCAAAATTGCCCAGTGGTGAAGTAACGTGAAAATGGTATGCCATGAGACCTTATGCACAGAACTATCTTAGGTGACTGAATGTGTAAATAGAATAAAAATGCATTGTTTAATAAAAAGCTCAGAAAGTTCACTTACGATCTGGTGGTGCCTAGTGCATGGTCTGCAACCCAGAATTACTGTGTACTAGAGCTATTGGTTATATACCAAAATAGGTCTGGAGGGAAGATTAAAAAAATGTCTCATTTCTGTCATATACCTGAGAAGCCCTTCAGTTGGTTCCTCATCCAGAATGACGTTCTGTCCTGCCAGATACTGAGGAACCAAACAAGGTGTCCAAGAGACAAGTCTTGCACAATCAAGAATTTAAGATAATTTTTGTGAATCAATGATAAATTTTGTCTCCTGGATGAAGCAGCAGCTAGATGACAGTCAGTTGCTGGAGAAGGAGGGGAAGAATATTAATTTTTTGCAGGAACCAAATGCTCATTGTTCTTTACTAGTAACTATGTCACTATCAGGTTTTACTGGGCCTTTAAGTCATTGCGTATGTACAGAACATGCATTTATCAAAGAATAAAATTATCAATGAAATATATAATTGGACATATGACACAAATAGCTACTGCAGTGGCTTAAACTTGCAATCTGCCTCAGACAATATTTCTTTGGAGACCAATGAATCATATCTGCTCCCTTTTCCAATATGAATCAGGATTGTCTTTAACAAATGCAATGAAACTTTTCCATAGTTCCTTTGGTGGAAATGAGGGGTGAAATTTGAGCACTCTGGGAAACTTAAGGCTATGTCCCTAATGGACTTTGAATGTGTCACTTCATCTTGAACAAGCTCTCTGTAAGCTTCACAACAAATCAAAACAACCCCAAGTTAAGGTAAAACCCCAAGGTAAAAGACAGAATTTACTGTGTTTCACTTTATGCTCATTGTCTCACTGGGCATCACTGAGAAGCGCCTGGCTCCATCTTCTTTACTCTGTCCATCAGGTATTTATTTCCTCATATGAGTGATGCTCCAGATTTTTAAGCATCTTCATGGCCCTCTGCTGGACTCACTCCAGTACACTCCTGTCAGTGGAGCTGTGGGGTGGTTTCCTCCCTTCTACCAACATCTGATATGGGTGAGTTTGAACTACACATCTGTGAAGACATCTCTGTCACCTTTGTACTCTACACTGACCAGCAGTGCATTCTGGCTGACAAACTGTAAGAGTCAGGACAGGATTTTCACACATGAATGAGAATCCTTGTCAAGAGCTGCTTTTGCTTAATCAGAAAGATTGGGTTAAAGCCAAATAACAACAGACCAGACTTTCACAGGGAAATTCAGGTGTGTCCTGGTTCAGCTGGGATAGGGTTAAGTTTTCCCCAGCAGAGAGGGGGAAGGGATCTCCAGGTGGGTTATTCATACCATGCTGACATCAGGCCCAGGCTCGGGAGCATGGGAACTTTGTCCTTTGTGGCTTTGGTTGCGGGGAGCACAGGGCTGTCTGTAACCATTGCGGAATTTCTCTGTATATCTTTTGTCTTGTTCACTGTTATTACTGTTTATTGTTGTTATCATTGCTACTGTTGTTGTTCAGATTGCTTATTACACTGTTGTATTAAATTTCTTCTTATTTTAATCCGGGGTTTGTGCCCTACTTGTGTCCAAGGGTGGGGGAGGGACAACGGCAATGTGGTCTCTGGTCCCGGCAGGGCTTAAAACCATCACAAGGTGCATAAGTCATGCAAGATGATGATAGGAAGACAGATGCTTGGAGCTCTTGCCACTAGGTCCCAGCCACTGCCAGGATTCCTGGTTACTGAATGAATTCCTTAAGCTGATAACTCAGACAAAAAGATGCAATGCAGACTGGTATCCTGATACTGCCAATGCTCCTGTCTTCAAGAGGAATATAAAGAAGTGGCCTGGTTTACAATGGTCATATTTCAGGACAGGTAGGCATAATATACAGGGCTGCTGTATGCTGTGTTAGCTTGCTGAAGTGACTGACCCCTACTCTACCAGGCCCCACATTATGAGTGCTATCCCTGACTATCTAGGCAGACACAGACCTTCTGGAGCAGCTGCAGCAGATCAGTAGCTGAAGGCCATCCATACCCTGAACAGTTAGGCAGACTCCGTCACATGAAGGTGCTGTGGCGTCTGATGACATCTGAGGTCGGTGGATGTGTATGTTGTGTGCTGTTCACTGGTATTACTGGATAGGACACTTCCCTGCTTAAATTCTTTGCCCACTAAGGGCTCAAAGGTGGGTTGATAGTGGTCGCTTCTCTGTGTACTAGGATGGTAGAGCTTCAGTACTATTCTGCAGGACATTTAATTAAAGGCTCTCTGTTGCATATGAAATAAATACTCTGTGTTTTGTCTTGGTATAGAAAGCAAGGTGGTTCGACTATTAGTCCTGCCTTTTCAAAAGAGCTCATAGTGAAAGCCTCAAGTATATTAGAATGGTGCCAAAGCTCTGAATATTAAACATATACAATCATATTTCAGTCTCTGAGTTGTGACGAGAATATTAGTCCTTAGCCAGGAATCATAACAAAATTCATTGCTTGATTTCATTTAAATATTAACTGGTTTTATATTTCCTTTTAAAGTTTATATCATTTAGACTACATTTTAAGCTACAAATACCATATATACCAAGTAAATCTTGACTAACATCTCCTAGCTGAAAGACTAGGAAATGTTTGTTTCTATGCAAACGCCGTTGATTAAAACAAAAGACATGAAACACAGCTTAGATGAAAATACTCAACTTGAAAGATTAGGACGTTTTTACATCTCTTTTGAAAGAAAGTAATGATATTATTTTTTATTTTTCTTTTCTGTGAAGTACAGAGGAAGACAAACAGCTTAGTTCAGCTAAGATTATTATATCTGAACTTCTAAGCACCACAATACGATTTGGCCTTAGGAGCTGATAAAAATGATAGTGTGAAATCTTTTAGACACATGTCCATTATGAAAATATTCAATTCTTAGAGACTTAAATAAAAGTAAACATGAAAATGTGAAACAATATTTGGAGACAATTAAAGGCTTCCATTAAAGACTAGCTTTTAAATTTTTGTCTTGTACCTGTACTGTAACTTGTGCAATGTTCAATAATTTTCAAGTAATATATGAATGAATCTATTTTTCAGACAAAAATAGTTGCATTTGATCCCTTTGAAGTCAGAGGAATACATTTGCCTTTGATTTCAGTAAGTACAGGTCTTACATCTTATAAATATTATTCCTGCATCACCAAGGCTTAATTTTCAGTCAGCTAGTTATGACTGCATATAGCATTAGCCTAGATGTGATCAAGCACCCTTGAGTAGAGACAATGTGAGCAAGACATTTCATGAATAGACTCATTTAAATGTTTGCGTTGATCCAACTAAACACTTACTGAATGTTTCAGATAAATGTTCAGATAAATTTATGTATTTCCTTCTCTATTTAGGGTAATTCCTCTGAAATGAATAATATTAAAGGTATGAAACTGGTGCTCAGCTGAACTGAGTATTACCTTATTACCTTCAGTATGAACTGGTATTACCTTGTGGCACATTTGCCATGTTTGCACACTGCTGTACTGGTCAACTGAGAGCTCTAATTCACGTAGTCCTGCAGCACCTATGGCTACGAAACCTGACTTTCGCAGCATTTCCAGATAAATACTTCACTCTAAGGTGAAGGTTATTTTCCTATCAGAAATCTCATTGTATTTTGATATCTTAGTAGCATAATAGACTATTAAGCACAGTAAATTAGAAACAGGTTAGTAGTAGATACTAATCGTTATTAACCTTACCTATTTCAAGATGCGTATTTGATCAGTCATTTCCTTTCTGTTGTGAATATAGTTACTTAGGGGGACTGATTGTTGTATCTTTCTACAAGGTGCATGTTATTTTAATTTCTTTCTATAGATACTGATGAGAAAGACATCAAATTTCTCTGCTTTGGTGAGATACTGAAGAGTTATCAGCAGATACATGAAAGTGACTAAAAACCCACTTGCTTATTAAGGGACCTTGAAATTTTTCTAGGAAAATTCTGTTTGGATGTGTTGAAAAACGATGATGTATATTTAGTGCTGTAATTTTTAACTCTCATTATGTTGCATTTGCATTTCAATTTTTATTTTCAAAGGGAAGACAATGAAGTGATGGTATTATTTTTGAGCTGCGCTGGATGCCAGATTCTCATCAACGCAGAGCTCCTTCTTAGCAGAACTCCCCAATGCTACACCTTTATTAAACACTGAGTCCCTTTTTAAATAGTTGCAGTGACAGCTCTTTGGAAGAAAATGCTTATTTGGTAGGACTCATGTTTTGGAAGAGCAGGACTGTGATCTTTGAGGCAGCGAGTCTGTATCTCTGAACAGGAGTTACCAACCATTGCAAGATAAGTGACACTGTCAGTACTGTATACAATAGGGTCTCACTGGGAAATCTTGTGCCAGGATAGAGGTTCAAGCAGACATTTATAGCTAAATAAACATCTCATATGACATTTTAATTATAGAAGTAACAGTTTTGGGCAAGATTGTTAGGCAACTTCATTTTTAAGGTCATCTTCAAGCTGATCTCAGTTTGGGATTTTGAATATTGCATGGGAGCATTCATAACAGATGTACAATACCACTGGCTGCTGAACTTCTGACTCTAAATTTGTGGAATAAAGAATATGAGACATGTAAAATATATGAAATATGGACAATTTTCTGGGAGACATTATTGTTCTATTTATTTCCCTATGAATAAATGTATGCACTTAAATAAACATATTTTTAACTGAAAAATATTTTGAGGTAAATTAATTTCTGAGTGCTGTTTCAGGACTGAATTCCAGGTCTCAGTCATTAATAATATTACATACTACCGATAAAATAGGAAAAAACATCTGTGTCATAAATTCTAAATGAAATACAACAACTATTTAACTACTACCAATTTTGAAGTTGTAAGAAGTATTTTTTCTGATTTAACTTTGGCCTTACCTGGGGCCAATGGTGCCATTCAAACTAAGTTAACATGTAGTATCAATTTCAATGAAAATAAGTTTGGAGCAGAAAGAGAAAGAATGCTGCTGTGAAGAGAAGGACAGGCTCCTGCAGTGAGCTAAACTGACAAAAAGACAAACACTTTTACTCAGCATGGTTTTCTTACTAAAACATCCTCCCTGATAATTGCATTTCCAAGCTGGGGCATACAACGCTGTCCACACAACCAACCATGCCTTGCCTAAATCAAATTTAATAATAAGAGCTCGGGAGAAAGCTAACTACCCTGTTTAATTAAAAGTCTTACAGACTTTAACAAAATCTCTGTACAGACTTGTCACCACACTGCCAGAAGTTTTTCCCCCTCTAAACTCCTTTCACAGGTTGCATAAACTGAAGTTCCAACAAAGCCCAACAGAGGCGGCAAAGACAAAACAAAGTTTAGTTCCTGCAGTTTGCTAAAATCATGGAATAAGCTGTCTCTGAGGATGCAAGTTTCCCAGCTGAGACCCTCAGCTGTGTCTATGTGAATCCTTATATTGGACTGTTCCTTGAAATTTTGTTTCAGAAGCTAAACTCATGTATTGGCAGCTCACTAAAGCTTGCTGTCAGGCATTGAAATAAGCTTTTTTATTCTGAAGAGACAGGATGAAAACCCCTACGGATTGTGACAGTGTAATATCAAAAAGAAAAGAACAGTTACAATTTCTCACACCAGCACAGAAGATAAGATGTTTCTTTTGCTCTCCTGGACACAAATTAAGGATTTTTTTCACTTTACTATCTATGACTTCAATGGGATGTTGCACCTTACTTCAAGATAATTTAGCAAAATACAACAGAAAAAACTTCCCAACCAGCCTTGAGATTGAAAAAAATTCCTAAAATGGAAATGAGGTAGTACTGTGAAAATTAATGCAATTCTCTGCTGATACAGTTCCATCAGATAATAACATTAAACATGCTCTATGAGTACTCATCATTAAAGCAAATTTATTTGAGCTTATATAAATGCTTTCGAAACTCATATGTACAGACTGTCATTTTTGCCTTCAGGGTTGTTTTAAAATGGAACTATGCAGAATTCATACTTTCCCTTGGAAATAAAAGGATTATTTTAATATTTTAAGTAATCCTAACAATAACTGCACTTTTAAAAAACAGCCTGGCAAAGATGGTCAGTCAGAGAGATGTATCTTGCTTATGTGCAGCAGTCTGCCTAGAGATTCTGGTCACTAAAATAATTAGAGAAATTAGATCATTGGAATGAGCATTGTTATAAAACTATTTAGGGACTTCCAGATAAAAACATTTGCTTTGGGATGCATGAAAACACATCAGGCAGCCTGTGTAATTATTATCAAAAATTGCAGAAAATGCGTGGGACTCGAGTACACAATACGTTCTTTGAAGTTACAAATGCTGACAGGATAATGCCTTCTTCACCTATAGTAACAGATATTTCACAATAAAGAATATACCATTCTCTTTTATTCCCATGTATCAAGCCACAAATACTTTTTTTTTTTTTTTTTTTTTTTAACAAGCTTTTAAAATTGGCTGCTCCAGTAGTATGCCATACTGGTACCACAAACAGGTACACCCCAGGAGGATAAACAAGAAGAATGGAAGTTGTACTGTGATCTGCAAACTTCATTTTCAGTTTCATGTTACTCTATACTGGTTTCCCACCTTTCATGTTTGTAATGTCATATAAAATCTGTATATCCTAACATCCTTGATTCAGTTAGAGACACAAAAGATATGAAGAGGGGACCAGAGTCTAGCAGGGTGTACTGTTTTCTGTACTCAGGACAGAGATATGTGGGATAACTTTATGCCTCTTCAAGCACCTTAGAGTTACCAGTCGAACATTTAATTCTCATTTGTTTCATGTCAGAATGAGGGGAATAGGTTCAGGTCTACAGTGTCTCTGACATCTACAGATTAAGAAATTAATGTCAAGACAATGTTAGTGTAATCCCTTTTTTAAGTGTGCAGGGAACCAAAGCAGGGTAAAGCTTTGAAAGCTGAAGACCTGAACTGCAGCTTTCTGTACTCTGTGGAGAGATATTAATACATTTTTCATGTGAAAACAAGAATAGTATGTCTTTCATTACTCAGAGCCACAAGGAAAGAAGAGGATTTTCAGGGTTGAGACTCAGAATGTAAATCATGTGTTACCTTCCTATTCCAAGAGCCTTTAAGTTTTCACAATTCTCTCTATTACAAGGAAAGTGATAGACTACTTTAGCATAGGAGTGGCAGCGAGGCACAGTGCTAGCAAGAGGTTTTGACTGAGGGAAGAATGATGATGGAAAAGTGGTATTTTTCTGATCCATTTTTTGTACATTTTGTAACAAAGACACCTGTTCAGAATGGGAAAAATAGAGGACAGGATACAAAGAGTTGTAAATTTTAACAACAAACCTAAAATTAAGACCAAAGCATGTTGAAATTATCATTAAATAATCAGCTTTTACTTATCTAAACATCTGTTAAAAATAGCATTGCTATGGTTTATGCAATGTCAGCAATTCTTGTAAAATCTGGTTTCGATCCATCCTTGGAAAAATATTCCAGCATATTCTTTAGAAGTAATTTATTTCACTGACAAATATACCAGGAAGGCAGCTGAGAGAAAAAAAAAAGTTAAATGGTCAAATAAGCATAAATCAAGTGTGAGACACTGAAGGCTCACTTTGTTTTCTCCAAGTAGAACAAACTCCAATTTTTAATAGTCAAATGTGATTTTTTTTGTAGCGCAGCTGACGTGAATTTTTATTTAACTAATTTAGCCAAATTAACTAAAGCCATTCAAATTTCATAGAAAAACAATCCTTATTCTACCCCTTGAAAGTATACACAGAAGGAGAAAACTGCAGACATATTCTTGAAGAGGCAGAACTAACAAAGTTTTTTTTCTTAAGGATTTCATGTCCTAAGATTGATCTCAATGTGTGAACACAATTATTTTGGATGCAGAGACATTTATTATGCTCTACGTAGATATTCTGTCATCTGACAAAGAATTCACTTTGGCAGTTTTCTTCTCAGTCAAGAGACTCACAGGACACACCAATACTGGGCTTCCATCATTTACATGTCTATCTATTTGTAAGGAAATCTACTGACCCTTGAGACACATCCAGGTTGGGAAAAATGGACAAACGGATTCAAAAGTTATCAACGGAGGACAGGGATCTTCATACATATACACCCAGGCCATACCATCAGTGGAGCCTTAGTTACCAAGAAATAAAATATTGCTTTCTCTATTCATTATTCTCATTTTGACTACAGATTTCTTTTTACGTTTTAGATCATTTTTTCAAATGACTTACAAAAATACAGCCAAAAGTGGTTATACTTCTATCTGCAAACTATTAGATGTTCACAATGGTACATATACTTCTTTTAGATAGCACTTTCTATGTAATGTGGAACCAACAGCTGTCTCGATGTACATTTGCAAATGTGCTTGCAAGTAACAGGGACACTATTAGAAGGCTAATTAAAATTTCCTGTTGTGCTACTCAGATGATGCAGATGGGTTTTAGTTAGGTGACTGGCGAATCTCCTAGCTTCATTTGATTTAATCTTTTCATACTATGCAAAACCATGGTTTAGTTTGGTGAGGCTGGAACACACAGGGAAAGTCTGTGAAAAAAGATTGGTTTGGGGCTAATCTGAGAGGAAAGGATCCAGTTTACATTCTGCATACAGAAGTTATGGTACAAGTTGCAGGGCAAGGCATGGGTATTAGCAAGACTCCTGCCCTTTTGGACACAACATGAACAAAATCAGAACAAATTTTTCTGTATGTGTCTGGTCCATATTTAACTGTTTTCCTGGAGGATGAGAACCATTGCTTCCTCTGAAATGTCTACTGCTGGTAGAAGCTGCAGACAAGCCACCAAACTAGTGGAAACATGGATCTGAGCTAGTGCAACAAATTCTGAATTACTAACCTTGACTATAATTTGTCTCCTTTGGGTGGACTATATCAGAATGACTCAGTTTCTAATGTGCAGTCATTTCTCCTGCTGGCAACAGAAATAACAGTTCAGACCATCTAATTCACTTTACACATGGAGAATGGGATGCACATCATGAGGAGTTTCAAGGACAAGACAATAATCCAGTTCTTTTGAGGACCAGCTGACTAACTTCTTTTCATCATCTAGAAAATTTGCCTCCTGATCTGGTTTCTTCTGCATAGTCTTCCTCAGCTAAAGTCAGCATCTCAGGACTGTGCATCTATGTATGTGTAAGTTCATGCTTATATGGATGCAGCTGATAAGTGTCTTCCCATAACGAGTAGTCCCAGAAAAGAGCTGTGTAACTGTGTAAGGAGAGGAATAGTGCACTCTCCCTGCCATGGAAGTGAATGAAAACCCTGGGCTGCCCACCACATGGAGTGGCACCACTGCAGCTGTGGTGGGATGGAGAGCCTCTCACACATGGGAGATCCAGAGCAAGAAAAAGAGGATTTCCTTCTGGCTGCAGATCACAGAGAGATGAAGAGAGTTCCTCAAAGCATTCATTTCTTCCTAAATTGTTAAACAAATTTACACTCTTTCTCACTAACATTTCTTCTAACTTATCTGTCAGAGTCCTAAAGATCAGTTTGTTTATAGATATACAGTTATAAGTTGGACAACTGTATTTTCTGTACATTCAGGCTAAAGTGAATCATCAGCACAGAATCTTGCTTCAGAGGGTTTATGAAATACACTGATGTGTTTTATTCGATTACCTGCCAGTATATCTGTCCAACCAAACTGCACTGTTCCGAAGCTATCACAGTTCAATGCCAAAGCCTTTTTAAACAAATCAATGCTACAACCTTTACTAAAGTACCAGTCCTGCAGTCCCACACACAATCTTTGCCATGGAGACACAGGATATGAACAGTTTGAAATATAATTGGGACAGATACTCATTCTTTAACAGAGGTAAGTGGGCGTTAATCCCATACATGGCAGTACTACCACTGCACATAGAGATCCATTTTTTAATCTCAAAACTGCTAGTCTAGTGCACAAAATCTATAGAGTGTTTTGTCTCTTAACTAAACCCTAACTGTATCAAAGAATATGCATATCCAGATTGATGAAAGTGTGATGAACAGTCATCAAAAATCTTCTTTGGGGTTTAATTACAAACTGAAATGAATCTCTACATGGAGACTGCTGTTTCACAGCCTAATTTCTGCATTCCCCCTGAATTGTTAAACATGTTGTAACCCATTTGTTATACATTGGAGGATTTTCCTGGCCAAGAAAAGGAAACGGCTTAAATAAGTTTTGGGTTTGTTTTTTTGGTGTGTGTTTTTGTTTTTTTTTTTCTGGAACAAAAACGTAACCTGTACTAGTTCATCATCTTGATTATTGTATCATAGCTACAGTGTGTATCTCATCCTAAATCCTTTTCATGCCAAATGCCTGGGAAATCACCTACTCATAAAATAATGGTGACTTTACATTATCCATCCCTTATTGCTATGTTGCATACGAGACAGAGATGTAATTGGCACAGGAAGTCAGTGCATTGGTTTTGTAGCAAGAAAAATCCTGGCAAATGGAATAGACTAGCAATGTATAACAGCAACAAAATGTGAATTAGTGTCAAAAGTTGGCTATCACAGCAGGCTTTATTATCTGAGTGGTAGGAAAACCTCTGTGGTAGCAATTGATTTTGTCAGCAATATGAGGGTCTAATACTACATAATACTGATACTACTCTAATACTACTCGAAATGGTTTTTTATTTGCTTTAATTTTTAATGTTCCCTCTGAAATCCTACACCTCTACCTTTTGTAATGCTGGTAGCACTGGTGCATCGTTGCTCAGACACAAGCAGAAAAGATATATCCAAAACATTTCCTTCTTAAAGGAGCTGAGCATGGAACTTGGAGACTTGGCTTCAGCATTTCAGAGGACCAGCAGCAGTGTCCTCACCAAGATGGTGGCAATGGTGGGGAAATTACTCACATGCAGGGTTGCAACAAATTCCTTCTCAAGAGCAAACAAAAGAGGTTGGCAGGTACAGTTAGTCTGAACCCCAAAGTTCTCCTATTGTGAGACAACTGTGCCAGTGGGTGTCCTTATTCAGAGATAAATGTGCAGGTTTAATCTAATGCTTAATGAAGTTGATTAATCAACATAATAAACCCAATTCTCAGGCTGAATTCTGACACTGTGACTCATGCTAAAGAGCTTTTTACTTCCCAAGCAGACACATTGATTTCAATGTCACCATTCAAGGGATAAAGATCAGCTCAGCATGAGCAAAAGCAGTGGGATCTGGCCAGCGTTTCTTTTGTTATGGTACTTCGGACACATCCAGAGTAATCAGATATTAGAAGGCACACAATTCCCTTCAACAAAACCCCTGCCCAGAACTGGCCTGACATCCATGGTGATACAAATTACAGTAGTAAGTAAAGAAAGCTACTGCTTTATGCTTTACCAAAAGTGCAGGTGGGAAAATGTTCATTTCTCTCTACGGAAAAGCAGAGTATCATACAAAAAAGAAATTATGCTTCTCTTTTTGTAGCTGTTATTTTCTAGTATGGAACACCTCTGAGCCATTTAGGATTTAGAGCACAAAGTAAGTATGCTCAAATGATGTTTGTTCCTGATTTTTTATGAATGTTATATTTATAAGAACGTTCTGTCCCCCTTGGCATCCTCCCTTCCTTTCTCTCTGCAAAGACACTCTCAAAGGATGCCTGAAGGTAAGAGATTGGCCCAGGAATATTAAATGCCCATCTCTGAATGATACTTGCAAATTTCATGTTAATGTTATTTTAAAAAGGGGAATGTTAGAAACAACTGCTTCTAGGTAAGACCTCCCATGCAGATGGCTATATCTGAGTTGACTATATTCAGTCAACACAAAGAAGCACCTGTGGGGCATGATTCATTCACACTCTGTTTTAAATGTTTATTTTAGGGTGATAAAAATTAGTACTTTTAAATGTCTGTTTCTACATACTGTGTGGATTTCTCCCTTGGTCACATTAACACCATCTTGTGGTTTTGATGAAACTGCAAAAGAGCACCTTGTGGAAACAACAGGAACAAGCACTGCAAGCATTGCCCTTGCTTGGTACTTCAGCGTGCTTTAGTATATTTCAAACAAATGATTGCAATCAAATAATCGGGATGACATCAAACTAGAGTGTGTCCAAGTCAAAGACCCAGTCTAAGAGAACAGTCAAAAAACCTGACACCTGTATGGTTGATACAGCCATGTGAGGTTGTAGACAATTCCCCCATCAGGGCACCAAAGACCGGCTTAGCACATCACTCCAGCGGTGTTTAATTCCTAGTACTTGCTATTCAAAATTGGTGACTCCCTGGACTGTGATACCATTAGCTGAATCAGAAAGAGAAAATCCTTAAGATAGGCAATTAGGAAAGGCAAGGCATCTGACTACTGAATCTTTTTCTCTCTTAATCCGTATCACTTACTGATCTTGTGAATTTGAATGCTGCAGATGGCAGATACGTTGAGTATGAGCTCCAGAGGAAGCAGCCTGGCTGCAGTCCGTTGTTCTCCACTGCACAGAGGTAAAGCCCAAGCACCCTTCATGTCAGGAGAAGGATCATGTGTCATAGAAATGTTGAAATTACTTGAATGGAGAATGATTTGGAATATCTGGGTTTGGAAGCACTGGAAGGAATAACAACCAGGAGAAAGGTTATGGAAATGGCATCTCCTGATGGCACATATATTAGCAGGTCACCAAGATGTCAGCTCATTTATTTGCATCTTCTCAGGACACCCAGCACCAAGGCAACAAAGGACAGAGTGAAAGGAGGGACATCCTAAAACAAAGGCAGCCTACAGACTAAAGCAAAGACAGTGAATTTAGAGATGATTGGTGGGAAGACAATGAACCATAAGAGACCCATATAAGCAAACAAAAAGCAGCGTATAAATCCTGATGATCCTGAGGTGGGACATGATAGAGATGAAAAAACACAATCACTATCCACTTCTAAAAGGTACAAACAGGCCAGCCCAATAGTGAGGAAGGTTTCCAAGCTAAGAATCACCCAGGAGAACGGACGAGGATTCAACAGCTTCCATCCCTTGTCCTCCAAGTAAGTGCAAGAAAGCCTGGACAGACCACCTAGGTACAATGTGGTGTCTGCGTGCTGAACAGATGACTCAGGCATATACATCTTACGGCTTGTGAATATGTGGTACAAGAGTGTGACTGAGTAAAACTGATTTTGTTTGAAAATAAAACCACATTTTCCTCACCTGAGGTCTCACATTGGGCTTTGCTACACTACAGTGCTGCATCATTACTTCCTACAATCACGAGAATCAATCTCAATTGGTTCAATTAATATTTCATAACTCATACAAACAGTGAGAGCTTCAGCAATGAGGACTAGCTATGACTGGCTAAGACCTATGTGTTTAGCACATGATCAATAAAGTGTAGATGAGTTATTTCTGTTCTGTCCTGCCTGACTCAGATTAGACCTTTACAGTCTTTGACATCCCAGTCTTAGCAAAGACATGCAGTCTTTCCACCCTCTTCTGTTTGTTTGCAGATGGCCTGCCCTGAACCTGATAAACTTTTCCATATAGGAAAATTTTTGAAATGTGTATGTTCCTGCAGGTTTTTTATTTCAATAAATTGGCATTGTTTACCAAAATAATGAGGCAGAAAAAACATTCTGATACAAACAACCCAAGCAACATTAGAAAGAATGGCTCATTATCAGTTATGTCTGATTCAGACTAGAAATACACTTACATTCTCATGTATACGGTTATTTAGAATACACAAAAAAATTATAGCAATTTACTACCATGCAGTCTTATGAGATTAAATCCCTCAAATGAGCTACCTGTAGATCTCACATGAAAGAAATGATTGCATTGTGTCACCAGACTCTATTGTCAAAGGGTCAAGCAATAATTTGCTTGCTGGTTACATTAAAATGGTTATATTTCATTTATTAAAAACACTCTACACCACAGAAGCTGGATTTCTATCAGAGATTTCCAATACCATTTTAAGCTATTTTGAACTGAGCTTTTATTCATTCCTTTCACCTGGCCTGTTATGTTCCTAGTGGAAACAATTTCCATTACAATTACATTTTTAGGACTGTTGCAGGAAGGAAGCTCGAATAAACAAACAGCATTCCAAATTTCTTAGTATTAATTCACAAGGTCTGTTACTTCAATATTTTACTGATAATTCAAATAAATATAAAGAAATGCATGACTTTGCAACGTTTGCATTTATTCTTTGCCATTTAATGGTGATAAAGTCATTGCATTGCAATTACATATTGTACACTTTGTGACAGAGTCTACCCTTCTGTTTCACAGATATGTCTATTTTCAGCTACAATGTGTTAGTGGACACAGTTGGATATGCAATGTTGAAAACTAGGGTACAGTGGCAGTGATAGCATTTTCTCAGAAAGACCAAAATGTGTGAAGGGCTGAAAATGGCAGGATCAAAGACAAGTTTAAAGGCACCTCTGCATTCCCCTGGGATAAATACAGTTGGATATTGCATTGGTACAGGGAACAATTTGCAGATCTCCATTTACAAGGAATTTCTGAGGCTGGATTTGGGGTCTCTCCAGTCATTCCTAGTGTGGAAATGGCAGCTGAAGGAGTTCCAGCAGGGGCCTCATGGCACTAGCTTTCCCACAGCACGCAGAAGCTGCTATGTAGACATGAGGCCAAGGTGTGTACCATAACTCTGGAGAGAAAGTTTAGTCCCTCCTGTCTAGGCATGTGTCCTGGTTCACAGTTTACTTCATTGATTTGATTAAACACTGTGGAAAATGCAGCAAAACTTACTACACTAAATTTCAGTGTGGAAGCTGAGGTCCAACAAAAGAGCAACATTACATACTAAACTAGCATTGAGTCCAAGACAGAACTGCTGGCAAGACTGAATCCAGGACTGGTGTTCGGTTCTCATATGCTTAAGTCCTTCTCATGACACTCTTTATTGGGGCAGCTACAGTTTGGAAAGGTTTGCTCGCAGTTTTTGAGGGAACACTTTATTACAGAGAGCTTATGGAAATATGGGCTTTGGATGTGATTCTGTTTCTGCAATGTGGTGCTTGAATACTAGAAACATGCTGGTGTTTGGATTTTCAAGGACTGAAAAGCAAAGCTTGACAGACAACATACTCTTTAAAAAAAAAAGAAAATAATCCTTTCTTATTAAACTTTCTCGCAGCTGTTCCTTTCTTGAACAAGTGGTGCCTTTTCAGAAAGGATCCTTTGAAAAACATAGCAATAATGCTGAAAAACAGATCCGCTGAAAACATGGAAACAAATTGGCATTGCCTCCTCTTGATTTCCAACTTTACCTCAGTCAACTGAGATCTCACTTGATGAAACATTACAAAATAAGCAAGCTATTTCTGTATATTTCATGAAATGTGGAAATCAAAACATCAAAGAAAAAAATTCCAAGACATAAATCACCTTTTATTACTGCTATTTTTAACTGAGATTCACATGGTCCCTCTCTGTGTTCCACAATAAACTGGGGCCAACAAACTCATGCTTCAGTCAGTCTACATGAGTAGGCAGCCTTTTCTGGATGCTCTGTTTCTATGAAAATAGTGGTTTCAAGCTCTATTTGCTTCAGATGAAGAAGATATAAGACAGCAGAAGAACATGTCACAGTGGCTGAGCAAATGGTTGTGCATAAAGATATTGTCAGCCTTCAGGTTTGCCTTCATCTCATGGTTGACAGGTGCAAGTGCATGGTATTGCGTATATCACATTCTTTCAAGTACACTTGTGAGACATAGCTGTGAATATCTTAATGGTTTGCGAGCAGCTCTTTTCACTCTGTCAGATCAGATCAAGAGCACAGGTAAAGACTGGGCTGCTAACTTGTGGTAAAATAACACTGTAATAAAACTGTATTATCTGTGTATTGTTTCCCACATGTATGTATTGTTCCGCGGTACACTGCTTATCTCCATATTTACATACCTATAAAATTTGCGGCACAGATAGGACTCTAAAAATACATAAATATACAGATAAGCAGTGTGCCACAAACTACCACAAATACATGGCAAACCTCATATTCTAGGTTTATATATTTATAATTGATGCTTATTCTTACTGCCAAACATGTGCAAACAGAGGTTTGGGTTGCTCTAACTTCAGTACAATTCAATAGGATGCCATCTTTATCCAGATATCACTCAGGATCCCAGTGGGAGAGTTGCCTGTTATCCAAAGACGGCTGTGGATGAACATGCTCTAGTCAGTTCAAGGCTTGAAAGAGCAGAATTTTGCAAGACAGAGCTTGTGTGAGCCCCTGCTAGCAGGGAAGCATTCAAGACCATGACTCTGGAGTCATCAACAGTGTTAGTTCCTCTCTTACCACAGAGCTAAGCTCCAAAACTTGGCATTTTCCTCCAAGACATATAACTCAGCATTCTTCAGTGGAATCTGGCTCTGCATTCTGTTTTCCCCACAGATGCACGGGGAGCCATACATGACACAGGACAACACAATGTCCTTTAGGGATCAGCTGTATATCTCCCAAGACATGTCTCAAGAAAGACTACCCAGAACCTGGCTTACAATTAATGCCTTTCTTGTTCATTTGAATTTGTGTCATCTGGAGAATATCTGTGGGACATTTGCTCTATATAGGTTATTGACTTTATTTCGAAGAATCATCTAATTCCTTTGATCAGTATTTCTTCTCTATTGAGATTGGATGGTCAAGGTTATGACAAGAGAGTTGAGACACAGAGATAGGTAAGGCTTCTTGAATATTCAGAGAGAAGACAGCTTTATCAGAACTTCTACCAGTTACTTCAAGCCTCGTCTTAGAGTCAACAGTGCATAGTATACATGGATATTAGAAATATACATCCACCCTTATCTCTAGGGAGCAGTGCTTTCCTTTTATCCTGCTAGAATTTAATTAGGTGAAACACTAGATTAGAATCCTCTAGCATATAAACTCAGCAATACATCTGTAATTGGCTCCATCTCAGGAGAATTACAGGAGCTCAGTAAGATAAAGCAATTCTTTCCCTGCATGCTAATAAGCGTGCATAAAGCTGAACTACCACACCAAGAATTAGTAAACCACTTCTAACCTTCGTTCATCTTTCTTAGTCTTTATTTTTCTCTTCATGTCCAACCTCTGCCTTTCAGAAATTTACTTTATGTCAAGAAGTTGCAAAGAGTGAAAGGCAAACACTGCTAAGTGACAGCTGTACTCCAGAGAACAGCAACATCCGTTCTGGGGTCAGCCGCTGCATTTCATGAATCAGTCAAGTGTTCTCCTAGGACCCACTGGTTCAGTCTAGCTTTGGGTATATTTATTTTTGAAGTAAACAAGAGAACATATGTTATGATACTCAATAGCAGCACTTCCTAGTTGAACAGACTGTAAGAGAAAACTCTTGTACTTTATGTGCACTTGCACATGGGACTGAGCTGGGGTATGAAGCCTGCAGTCTCTGCTTGGGATGCTGCAAGACCAGGCTGCCTTAAACTTTCATCAGCAGAGCGCTTGGCTTAGACCAAGCACACCCGGCATAAGGTCTTTGTTCTGCTACCAGGAAAAATGAGAAGTCAGAAATAAAAGTCAGTTTATTTTAATTATGGTTTGACTGAACAATAATAAGTCCCAAGAAATATAAAAATACTGCATAATGAATTTCTTGTTGATAATGCCATTATGAGTTTCTTTCAATAACACTACTCTGAGTCCTTGAAATCATAGACTAACCTGTGCCTGAACTGAGACCCTGAAAGGTAAAACCTCCAGTCACATCAGTTCTGTAGGAACATGCTCAGCTTCACCTTTAAAAAGAACAAATGCTATAATGAAGTCCTATTCTAGCTTTCGCATTCTGATTATTTGCAAGTAGTTATTCATAATGTCACTTTGTATTCTGACAAAGAAGATTGTGTGACAAGGGTCAAATCCTAATGTCTTTACTCAGTACTGAAGCAAATCTCAGCAGGAACTCAGTGAAATCTGTAAAGGCTGAATAGAATTTAGCCAAGAGCATTTTTGGCCTCAAATCTGCAAGCACTTTTCTATCTATTTAATATTATGAACATGAATAGTAGTGGAGATTGCAAAAGTTATTTGGAGTGGGTTTTTGGTTGTGGTTTTTTTACTTTTTTCTTTGCTTATAAATTTAACCTGTCTATTTTTACTGAAAAAGCCTTGAGCTGCTAAGAGGAGAGAAAAATAGAATGTTGCCGAGTATGATTATGAGAATTCAGAACAAGTCAGAAGCAGCACACAGGCTTTCTTTGATGATCTTTCTAACACAATATGTGGACTATGTTCCCATTTTACAGAAAGTATTCAGAAAGGTGACTTTTTCTTGGTTACAGAAGAACTGAAATACTTTCAAAAGTCTAATGTTCTGCACAGTAGAAAAAAATATTTTGCGTATTATTCCTAAAGCACATCTCAGCTCCTACACATACTTTTAAAAGTTCATCTGAGTGGTTAAATATGGCCTATATTCAGAAATCCATTTTATTCTTACTAAAGTTATGGTATCTGAACTGTGTTTTCTGATTAACTTCAGTGATTCCTCATGTAGTTCCCAGACAAAAATCAATTTAGCAGAACTGATTTATATTTCTCTGAAAGAGACAATACTAGTGATTGCAGGGATGGTGAAGTAGAATAATTCTGCAGTAGGTGCTTTTCACAACTTACTTTTTTTTTTTTCCTTTGTGAAAGAACTGGTTGGCTTTAGTTAACCAAGTTGACCAAAAGACATGGCAAGTGGTCTTTCTTTTTGATTTACTAGATTTAATGTACTTCCTAATACAAGTATCCAATACTTCTAAACTATGGTTAGTAATACTATTTAGTTTAAATCTTCATCACTATGATATGGTCATTTTTAATCACTACTGGGGAACTTAATTTATAAGAAGCATGTTTTCATTTCCCTTTTCACAATATTTTCAATGCAGAATTATTCTCATCCTTAGCATATCATCAGCAAAATTTTCTGTTGGTGCAAACCCTGCAGTCTCTCACTAATCTATGCCATCTGAGAACTCGAAAACCTAAATTAATTCAAATTATCATTTAACTGAATGACAACTTTTATAAGAATAGATATACAACACAGATTGCTGCACTATCATACTGATTCCTCTCTAGTTCTTTTATAACTATATGTAGATTTATAATTATAATTAAATACTATAACAGTTTACCTGATACCAATACAATGCTATTTTGCTGATTAAATAACGCCATATGTATTACAGTACTGTGATTAAATCATTAGTGATAAGGAACACTCTCCAATTGGTTGGAAGCACTGAAGAAAATTAATTAAAAAATTAGTAAATTAATTTTCACTGAACAAAGTCATTCAAATATGCAGCTAATCTCCTGATAGCTTTTTGCAGCGAATTTCAATAATCAAATCCATAAGCAAAATCTTCAGATGAAAAATATGAAAAATAAAGGGTCCCGTAGTACAAGCTTTCATCGATGTCCAGAATACCCCTAAGGATATAGCTGTAGTATTACTGTGTTGCTTTGGCAGGGAATAATTAGTCTGTTGTTGGACTAATCATGTGAGGCTGATGGGTACTAGCAATCCCACAAAATACGAAAAAGAAAGAAAAAGCCTAAGCATTTCCAGAAAAAATGATGCTATATTTTTGTGCATAAACCACATGAACACACACACATATCAACTTCATGTTGCATGCACTCTTGGCTACTTATCATACCGGACTTCTGCATAACATGTCCACATGTATACCCATCTTTGAAAAATGGAGTAGTTGTCTAATTCCTAGATGTACAGCCCAGAGGAATAAAACATGCTTGTGAAGTATTTGTATCCCATTATGTGGAAAGACCATTTTGCATGAACTCTTCTCCAGCCAAATAGCATTTTGCCTCACTCTTGTCTGCTAGCCTATGACCTGCAGGACTGCCTGCATCCCTCACCATTGCCCCTGGTGTCTCCCAGGGGATTTGGGATGGTTCCTCCCTGGGGAAGAGCTGGGTGGCGGGACCTACCCAACAGGATAAGGCAGATCAGTGAAGGAGGCATTCAAATATTTAGCTGCCTCTAAGGCTCACTTTGCTTCCCCAGTGCTCTTATCATATGCTCAGAGGGATGCACAATAAGAATATGAACAAGTAATCCCTAGAGAACCTCTGAATATTTGAAAATAAAGCAAAATGAAAGAGTCTGCCTTATCCCCAAAGACAGACTCCACACTCGGGCATCACTTTCTGATTTCACCAGCCCTATGTACTCAGAGACCTACAAAATAATCAAACACCATAAATTAAATTAATTGCTTTGTTTCTGGAAATAGCTTATAATTCTATTAAATTGCCAATTTGTTATCTGTCCAAATGATAACAACGTTTAGCTCATGACTGCTGCTTCTTCAGGGAGGAAAGCAATAGAAGCAGGATACAAATACTACTGGGCTATTAATTTTCACTACTGTAATGATACAGGATCTCAAAATTAGGGCCCCAGCCCCACCACTACAATGCAAACTGGTACAGTGCCTTGTTCAAGAGGGTGCCAAATCACACACAGGACTCATGTTATACAGTAAGACAAGTGGAAAAAATGAAGGAAGAAAAGAGTGTGACAAAAAAACCCACAGTTCACAGCCCACCAGATGCTTGCAACTATACAACCTGTTTAACAGTAATATTCAGTTCTGGTCATTTGCATTATTTAGTATTATACACAGTGGACTCGTTTCACAGCTGCTTGAAAAAAAAACAGCATTATCCGCAGCGCCTTTGTATTTACTATGCTGCCTCGGGACGCCTGAAGGATGGAGAGGCTATACGGAATTAAATTAAATGTTTAGTTAAAACTTTTAGCTGCCTGGATGTGTATAGTGTTCCTTCAAGCTACAAAACTGCTGAAGTTGCTGAGAGTATTCTCCTGAACTCCCCACAGTTTGTAATCAAAAGGTACACAGAAAACAGAATTGTGGCAGATTCACTTTGAAAAAGAAATCACAGACTTCACAGAGGATTTCATACCGAGACTCAATATCAAGTAAGTTTACTTAGCTGATATACATTCACTGCATCCAACAGAAAGAGTACATCTCTCCAAAACCTCAGAGAAAGGCAGCATGGTTTACAGAAAGCCCTCCCTGATGGTCTTCGTGGGGCACAAAGCCTGTGTCAACACAGTTAAAGGGACCTACTGACCTCTAGAAGACCAGAGGTGTGTTTGTGTATTGCCCTCCCAGACCATCTTCTTGTGTTTGTGAATTCAGGTTACCTCATAAGAAATTAGAAAACTACAGCCAACGCAAAGTCTGAGTCACCTGTTCCAGGGAACAATCTCATAAGAAGTAATCACTAACAGCATTACAAACATTTCCTTGTTCCAGACCTGCAATCCTTTTCTCTGAGGTTGGTTTCCAAAAAAGTTCAGGATAATATCACTTAGCCTACTCCCTAGAAGACCATTGGAGCAGATAGGGGAATGAGGTAACAGAACTAAAATAAGATTTGCTTAGTACATTATCCTTCTTTTGACACTTTCGGGAACTTTGTGAGAACCTGTGGAGAGAGATAATATTAGCAAAATACGGTGGCAAGCTGAGCTTTCAACAGCTATTGATCTGTGCCTCAGAGTTCAGCACTAAGGTTTCTATTTTGTAAACATCCTACTTCTTAAGGCCTTTTTCCCAGCACCTAAACACCCCTGCAAAGAGGGAGAGAAGGTGTCTCAGCAGCAGGTTAAGATGAGGTTTCAAGGCAAAAGGGATGGATGAGAGACCTCAGAAGAGGTACACATAGATGAAACAAGAGCAATGTATCTGGCTGCTCATCCTTAAAATGCTTAAATCCATTTTCCAGAACTAGCCCTTCTAACTTAGTCCACTGAAGTCAATGTTATTTTACATTGTTTTGTCTCAGTTTGCACTTGTAATCTCTGGTGCAGCAGGGAAATATGTCTTCACCTTCACAGGTCAGATCAACCCCTCAGCTACAAGACTATCTTTCACCATACACTGATAAAACCTTCATCCTTTCCCTTAGCCCATCACAGCCTAAATTCAGTCCTATTGCAACAGGCACATTTAAAGAACTTGAATTACTGGAATATATTGCAGCTCAGTATATTTAGATTGCTATCTTCTGAGTCTCATACCCTGTTATTTTTGAATGTTGTAAAAATACATTGCTCTACCACTTAGTAAGTAATTTTAGTACTAAATATGACAGCAATAACTCTAGGAATGAGAGAGGTATTTATTATAAACAAATCCAAAGAATAATAAGACATAACACTCTATGGAATCCCTTTTTCCACCAGTTATGCACTTATTACTGACATAGTATAATCAGAAACTATGAATTGTGTACCATTTAAAGAGCTGGAAGCAGCAGAAGTGACACCTCTGGCAAGTCAGAGTCCTACAGCAGGATTCAGCTACTCAAAGCAGATGCACCCATCCACATCTCTAGCTATAGGGAGAGCCCAGAGTCTCCCTGAGCCTGGGGCTGGAGAAATGGTGGCCTTAAACAGTGGGAGGTAAGCCCTACTTGAGCTGATGAGCTGTCAGAGAAAGGAGCTGAGGCAGGTGAGCATACTGCATGGCACCAGCCAGTTTGCACCAGAGACTGAGAGGTTCTTCAGGGACCAGAGTTCCAGCCCCACAGTGCACAGAGGAAGAACAGTCAGAGGCTGAGAACAGAGACTTCTAGCACTACTGGATCTGAAAGTCTGTGACTTCTGGAAGCAAGGATGCTCCCTCTCCAATTGCAGATATTTACTGCAGAACTAAAGCCAATAGGAAAACTTTACTAAAAGGGAGAAGTTGGATGGAAGGGGAACAGAACATGTCCATAACTTATGAACTGGAACAGGCAAGTGTTAAAGATACTAAAATCATAAGGGGAAGAGAACTAGGGAGAAAGTCCAGGGGAAACTGTTGTGGAAAGTAACGTAGCCAAACACTCCAAACAGGACATAGTGGAGACTAACATCAAAACACCCTGACCATTGTGGCCTAACTAGAGGAGCAGTCACAACACCTGAAGGTCTGCAGCAAGTAAGGCCCCAACGCACTGTCTGTCCCCTGCTGTCCTGCACTGACCTGTGAAGTTAGATAAGGACTTGGCGTGGGCCCACAGACGTGTCACCAAAGCTTGCTGCAGTTCCACTCAGCACTGGGCCAAGGTTCTTTCTCTCTGAAACCTCTCACTGCTGTCCCAACACCAAGGCCAAAGGGCCATCTACATCAAGTTGCCATTTCTGCCTCCTCTGAAGATCCTTCTGCTCCTGAGGCTCTGCCAGCCTGAATCGAGGTAGACTGAGGGCTGCTGTCAGCTGTGCTTGGGTGCCTTTCAACCACAGTTTCCATGTCCTTCCCCCTCTTCTCTTTCCTCTGTAGTGCATCCTCAGCTGTGAGGCTCCAGCATGGCTTCCTGGTGCATGCCCTGCTGACTGCCTGCAGCAGCATGGAGACAACATGCTGAAGTAGGGAAAAGGGAAAGAGAAGCTCCTCTAGTCCTACTCTTCATCAGAGGGACCTGCAGAGGAGAGAAAAGCAAGCCTGTCTGCCCTCGAGTGTCTGGGAGACTACACAGCTTCCCTCTACTGTTTGCAGCCTTTGCTGGACAGCCCCCAGGTTTTCAAGGACTCTGTTTGGGCAGGGTGGGGTCCATTGTTTCTGCCACGGCCAGCTGCTGTGAGGGGTGGATGGAGTTTGGCTCGGAACAGAGTAACCCTCTCCCCTTCAGCCCCCCCAGCGGGAAAATGGGCAGGTTACTGGCAGCCTGCACTGCCCCAGGAGACTGTGCATCCTGTGACCAGCTGTCCCCTGCAAGTGAGGAGGGAAGGAGTGGCCTGAGACATTAGGATGGTGGTGAACAGCAGGGTAAAAAGTTCACACTAAAGCAGTGAGAGTGGAAGGAGGCTCCTAGAGGGATACTGGTCCCTCATGTTGATTTTAAGTGTGCACTGAATGGAGAGTGAGCCAAGAGCCGGCTGCTGTTGCTCCAAGAGCCATGGGGCAGGCAATGAGGCCTGAGCACAGCAGAGATGTCCCTTAGGTGTTTGCCATGACACTGCTCCCACTCTTGACTGCTTGTCCAAACTGATGAACAACTCGGCTCCTGTGCTACACAGAGTGCGCAATATTGGGATGGCCCTCCATGACCACCATGCAGCCAGCTGGACAGCCTAGTGGGTACTCCTTTTCACAAAACAGTTTGTCTTTCCCTTTGCTGGGGAAAGATGAGATGTGCCCTCCCATGAAACCCAAGCCCCACTGCCATAGCTGTTCAGTGCCAGGTAAGATCCCTGGAGGCATGGAAATGGATGAGGAAGCCTCGGGAGCCAGACTATACCATTTCTGCCCACACTCAGCCACAGACTAAAGGCAGGTATTTACCTTCCCTGGTACTTACCACTGGTATCTGCTTGTGGGGAGAGGAAAGGACAGTACCACAAGAGAGTGCTGTTTGTACCCCTCCATCTGCTCAGCACTCTGAAACAGGAGAAACCCTCTGAAACTGTTCATTTATCTGGGTGTTTGAGGGACAGGCTGGGGTCTGCAGTTTTACCGCATGTGCTTTCATGTCATCAGCCCTTAACCTGCTGTGCTAGGAGAGGGAAGGAGCCACAAGGCACAATCTCTGTCTGGAAAGGTGGGGGAGTTATCTTCTCAGAAGCTACTGCAGGTGCCAGGGCTGAGCTCAGCAGCTATTGAGAGCATGAAGTTTCTAATATAGTTACATTAGGATTTCTCTCACAGCTCACAGCCCTAGGGGAATCTTATGGTTCTAAATGCTATTCTTATGCTGTAAAAAAGCACAGCAGCCCTGTTAAGTAGACAAATTACAAAGAGGTTTTTCACCATAGCTCTGAGCCCATACTCCAGACTCCACTAGAAGCCTTGTCCACTGCCTGTCCTTCAAATTCCAAGATGTGCATAAACCAGTAATTCGCTTACCTGGTTTGGACTCTGATTCATGGGATTGTTGAAGGTAGCTGTGGTGGGAGCAGGCCAAAAAGATGTACCCTAGATGTACCCCATAGTGGTACAGAGAAGAAAAGGCATTCTCAAGTGACATATGGAGAGCATGCTCTCCTCCAGACTGCCCTGCATGGTGGTCTTGGCACCCAGGCATCCAGATGAGTGGGAGGCTTTACGCTATGCTCCCATCCAAAGGTATCTTCAATCTCTCCATAACAGGCATGTCTGCAGCTTCAGTCCAGAAGTATGGTGTAAAGTTGCATCTTCAAGAATACAGCCTTCATTTGCTTGGCTATAACACTGCACTGCTCACCAGTCCTATTTTACCTCCTGGTGCTCAGGAGGAGAAACCTCCCAGTATTGTCAAGAGTTATACTGTTTCTGGAGACACTTCTGGCTCTCTCATTGCACAAATTTATGAGATGTACTATTTTCCTGAGGACCCAAGTTACACTGCATTAGGTTTCTGAGACACTGGAGGGGCCACAGATGTTACCAGTGCAAGAAAGAGAAGTAGGAAAATGGGGATAATTTTAAAAGGTGGCAAAAAGAAATAAGGTGTTCAGCATGTGGTTCAGCATAGAAGGTAAAGGCTGAGCATTTCAAATGAGAAGGATGGATGAAGGAGGTTGGAGCAGCAGAGTCTCAAAGGACTGAGGGCTCAATGTCAAGGGCTAACAGGAAGGCACAAGTGCTCTCTATCTCGTTGTGGAGGACAAAAAGTGAGTCAGGATGTCTGGGGAGCTGTTGATGGTTAAGAATCAGTTGTGGACACATGCATATTAGGTATGCCCTTAGGGACCTTGTAGGTGTACAGGCTTGTGAGCTCAGGCCCTAATGTTCCCACAAGCATTGTAGCACAGCTCCAGTGTGTAGGATGCATTGCTTTTGCACACCAAAACTACATCTCAGAACCAAACCAGAGAGGACAACAGGGCATGAGTAGTGACAGGGAAGGAGTTGCTTTAAAACTGTCTGACTGCTGAAATGAAATGATCATTGTAGGTACAACCCCACTGATCATCCTTCTGAGTAGAGCGGAAGAAACCACACATCATCAGTCCCCCCACCTTTATTTGTCAGAACAAGAAACTGAAGTTTGCAAAAAGACAGACTGTCCTGAAGTCCTACAGTTTAGCCTTTCTGCATGTATGGTAATTTTCCAATATCCAGTGAAGCCAATGAAAGCCTGCAATTAGTGGCAGCAGGCCCCAGGTTTCATGTTCAGTAAGAATACTCCTTTTGAGGTTAGCATCTCCCCATGCACAACTGATTCAAAGCAGCTGTGCCAAAGATCGAATACTAGTTTGGGGAAGTAGACATGTCTTCACAGTGTGACAACAGCCATGAGTAGACATATAGCCCCTTGTTGACTAAACACTGACTAATGTAAAAACAGATCTATAGTCATTTGCATGTTCCAGCAGCCAAACCACCCTCACAGACAAAAGAGGAGCTCAACTCTTCTTCCTAATCCTGCTAATTCACAGTTCACTGGCTACAAAGAAACCCACATGCAGACATCCCTCGCTCTAGGATTAAGTCTTTTATAAATTAGCATAATTTATAGGAAAAAAATGGATCAGGATTATGGATTCTGGTATCACAAAGCCAGTTTTTGCATACCCTGACTAATAGTCCCTTTGAGGAAAACATTATTCAGAAGAAGATACAAATGCATATGTAAATCTAAGCATGCACTGAAGTCTCATGGCAATCAGCAAAGTCAGAGATAATTTAAGGGAGACAGATACAGGCCTGCATTTTCATGCTTTCCTAAACTGAAACCAAAAGGAGCCAAATTTAATAGCACCACTGGCCATGAACTGGGCCACTACTCTGTACTTCTGAACTCAGCATTGTCCGCTGTGTACTTCAGGTTCTTACCACATTTACTCTGGAGATCTTTTCCTTGAACATGCAGCATGAGGGCTTTTAAGCACCAATTAATAGATAAGTAGCGGAAATGACAAATGGCTTAATTTAGAAATAGGAGATATTTAACATCCACATATAGCAGCACTCAGGTTCTGTTCAGCTGTTACTCTTCATCACTGCTTTCTGTATGCATGCAAAGTCTCATAGTTCCATATACCTGCTTGTCTTAACTAGGAGACATGCATATTGTTCATATTTGTTTAACCTAAGCCAACTTTTAAACTAGCAGCAACTCAGGATGCTAATCATGCGTCAGATTTGTACACTGTCTCATAGAGCTCTGAATCCCTGTCAGAGCTTTGCGATTCAAGGCAGGATTTCTCCGTGTTAGGTAGTAAATCAAGATCAACTAGTATTAAGAAGTGGCAGCAAGCACAGCTTCAAGACAGTCCTTTTATATTGATCCTTAATCATTTCCTCAGAAGAATACTGGTAACCATTTTGTTTCCACAGTTTCATGTCACCATGAACCCTTATTTGCTAGATAGAAGTACTTTGTGCACAAAGCAATGGTTAGCCTGTGAAGATGCTAACTGAGGCTTTGAGAATGCAGGCACGCTTGGGCAGAGAACAGCTCTTCCCAAAATGCCTCTCTCTAGTCCTTATGAACAGTTCCTAACATGACATTTGCAGAAAACAGCTAAATGACCCAAGATAAAAAGAATTATTTTCAAAGACTAGCATATCAGCATTAATAACAGCTCAGAATTTGATGTCCAAAGTGTAGCAGGTTTCTGCTGAAATTAAAACCAAGTCACTTAAGCTCTAATTTGCTTTCAAAGATGAATCATGGCCTCAGACGGACATTTCACTTTCTCTTCCATATGTTGTGTCAAAATAAATATTTGCATTTTCAAATTGTGATAAAATTTTAAAAAGCTCTAGGCACAGGATTCAAGTATAAACCTCAATCCAGGTTTTTCATATGCCCATATTATGGAAAGGTAAGATCTGGGTTTCTGTTTGTAGAGCAATTGAGTTATAGAGTAGTATCTAGTCCTCCTATTTCCAAGAAAATAACCGACCCATTTTCAGATTTATTCTTTTTATCAGCCTACTAAAAGCAATATTTTGGTCTTCTATACAGTACTTCACCTTAGCTGTTTCCTCAAGATTTGACAGAGACTTGGCTACTGAGATAGTGAACTAGGAACAGCGTTCAGTGAATGCCACATGATATGGGATATTTTTTGTTTTCATATTGATTTCTTTTTATTTCTGATATGAAATGGTAAAGTTGTGCACAGAGGCCTGAGGGACTTGTATTTGCAAATACGTATTTATATGCAAAGGAATATATATCTTAGAAAGGCAACAGACAGATTTCAGGTCACTTTAGCTTGGATATGCCTAGAAACAAGTATTTCCTTTTATTAGTGCTAAAGCTAATTGATGAAGAAAACCTTTTAACTAGATTCCTGATACCAGTTTTCTTAGAAGTTTGATATAGTCAGTGCCCATAGTGCTATATTAAATGATAAATTTAGAAATGGTTAAAACATTTTCAGAAGGATGAATGAATGGTTGTTGACAAAGCACTTGCATAGATTTGCATGATTCTATCATAGCTGAGAGCACTCAAACCACAAGGAGAGCTATGAAGGCCATTAAAAACTTCAGACTGACTTAATCTGAAGCAAATATTGATACTAAAGGACAATAGTGAGACTTCACATGGAAGAAGGGACGAAGGTGAAGGAAATGGATTTAATGTCTTCTACTTGTCATCTTGCAAATCGGAAGGGTGACTAAATTCTCAAGGGAAAAGCTGTAATTTTCATCAAGTGGAGAACTAGGAGGAGCACAGATGATTACCCCACTGTCTGCTCTGAGCTCTTTTTAGCCAAATGACCTCCTCAGCCTGCTTCACTGACATGCTATGCATACAAGACTTGCATCTCCACAGGCACCAGTTCACCCACAGTCTGGGGTGGGAAGGGAGGAATGTCCACGTGGCATAGGGTCAGCTGTGAGACACATGGCTGCGTGATAGCTCCAGCAATGGGCAGTATGTCATTGCTCATACAGTCAGAGAACAGCAATCTTGCCCCATACATCTGCTTTTTATGTATGCAGCAATATCTTCTATTAAAATAATTCTTGTAAATTTTCCTGCTTCTTGGGGAGAAGATAACCATGTTGTAATGTTATGACAGTTACAGGAGATACTAAGACCTCGTCACTGTTTTCCAAGCAATCCAAAGGAGTTCCAAAACATGTTTCCTGCTTTCAACAGAAGACCATGGAAACAATAAAGAAAATGATTAACTTTTCATTTTAGCCTGGTAAACTGAGACCAGAATGATGTTACAGTGTGACATTTGCAAGAACAGAGGAATGCTGCTGAGTGGACTGGTCAAAGACACTGCTAAAACAAAATACCGTGAATCTTTTATCCATCTGAAATGGAGCACTGATTTGGAATTTATTCTTTAATTATGAGCAGAAAGCACTATGATTGACTTTTCTTGTGATGAGTATTGAGCTCTGTTGACCAAAGGACATAGGTGGAGAAAAGAAAGTCAATTTTATCTGAAAATAAATTTACTAAAATTGCTCAAGATTCATCACAAATCACAAATTCACCAGAAATACAGGTTTTGGTCCACTGAAACTACATGCAAGATTGAGTTAACAATGTTATCTAGTTTGGGCTGCAGAAAATGGGTTAATGCAACTTTTTGATCTTTCTTTTTTAAATGGTATTTTTTCTTCACCATTTACTTAAAGATAATAATAAGCCACACTCATCCCCACCAGTACCCCCCTAAAAAAATTTCAGAAAAAAGGGTTTTCATCCTTACATCATTCTGCAACAATGGGTTAGTACTGTTCTGATGATCTCTTCTTTACTCTCAGGTCAGCATCAAACATTTTTTAAGCCTTATTTTCTAAGGAGTGTGAACTACATAATTGGATTTTTTGTGTGCCAGCATTTAGGATAACATCACATATGGCTGTTAGTACACTGAGAAAAAGAAAGAATTTGAAAATGACTGGCCTGTATTTCAGGCGATGGGGGAAGGATTCTAGATAACACTGTATAGTTGCAGTATTCTGCAAACTGGACCCCAGATCTTGTCCCTCTGTAAAAGGGAATACAAAGAGCCTGGATTAAGATCTACCTTTGAATCCAGTGTCTGATGCCCTTTTTAGCTGGCCTGGGATGTAACTCTCACTTCCTAACAGTTTCATCACTGCTGATAATCTGTCCAGAAGAAAGATTGAAAAGAATTGTTCACTGAGGGAGACACGGGCACAACTCAGTCTCCATTACCTCTGTGTGACCTGTTAGAGCAGAAACTCTTTCCACATTAACATCCTTTATGTTTACCAAAAGCCCCATCCTTCAGAAGCATGGCTTGTGCTTCAGCATATGCCATGAAATTTTCTGAAATCCTGTATTTCAACACCTCTGCTGGAAAGGCAACATAAATGAAGGCTCAGACTAGACTAGCATTTCACCAGGAAACCTGCAGTCAGGCAGAGGAGCTAATAGACTAGGTACGGCACAACAGGAATGCAAGCATATCCAGAG
Source organism: Athene cunicularia (assembly GCF_003259725.1). Taxonomy (NCBI): domain Eukaryota; kingdom Metazoa; phylum Chordata; class Aves; order Strigiformes; family Strigidae; genus Athene; species Athene cunicularia. The sequence goes on along the minus strand of NW_020799095.1, from coordinate 27,169,165 downwards.
GTGTTAATTTTCACTGCTGTTTCTGGTAGTCACACTGGTGAATGACTCATTTCAGCCGTTCTTGATGTCTTCCATGGAGCACTGACCAGGAATGAGAAGTGCTATTGTTTGGCAGGCATCCCTGGGTGAAGCAGAAGTGAAAATCCCAGAGTCTTTCCATGCCAATAATTAAAATTTAGAGCAGGGTTGTTAAAAAAGTGATTTGGAGTGATTGATTTGGAGTGACTCAGCAAATGTAGGCAGCTGACTAATATCAGTCATGTATGTAGAACTCAGAAACACACATTTGATTGAAAATGGAAGTCCTGTCAAAAGCACTGTCCTAAAACCACCAACGAACTGCCTTAAGTAATTCTGAAAAATTCTCCCCACTGCTGAGTCACAGGCACTCTATTTTTTCCTCTTTAATTTGTTGTGGAGATTGAAGGAAGCCTTCTTAGTACTGCCATGACAGTGCATTCAAATCAGTTGTCAACAATGCCACTTTCATTCTGAAGGAAATTTGCATGCTATTTGTAGTTGCTCTACACATAGCAATTTAAAAACTAATCCATGCTTCTCTATTCCCAGGAAAAAAAAAAAAAAAAAGAACAGGTTTCTCTGTTAAAAACAAAACAAGCAAAGCAAAAACTTCTAGAATATATTTGCTTTTGAAATGTAGATCTCCAAGTGTTCAAGGATATTTCCATCTAAGTATTTTTTAATTACACAAATAACATATTTTACAATTTCCATAAAGAAAGAGGTCATATTTCACAAAGGATAATCAAGAAATCCGTTGCAGATTGGCCAATCCAAATTAGCCACTGTCTACACACCCACCCAAATTCATAGAATGAGAGTGATTGAAATCTTGGGTATGTTTGGCAATTCCCAATCAAGACTCTGAAGAGAATAGATTTCCATGAATATTTTGATCCCAATTAAGTAAAATTTTCTTCACAGAGAAGTGCTTGTTCAAAAATGTTTGAGATGGTTCTACAAAGACATTTAATCCAACTGTTCCTTAGGATCACATGAATAATAATATTTTTGAAACCAAAGCAGAACATTTTTATTATAGGTTTTTAAATCTTTAAAAGAACTTATTAGGGAATTAAAAAAAAAATATTGAGGAATAAATGAGCAGCTTTACTTTTTAACACAAGATTAGCTTTGAAAAGCAGCAGAAGGGACACGAAGAATGAGAAAACACTGTTCCACAGCAGAACAGAAACTGTTCAAGCTGTTTGCTGTGCTTTTAACTCAGAATAAATGAATTTAGAGTAAACTGTTATAGTAAATAATTGAAACTTCATTCTATAGCTGACTGACTGTTAGAGGAGACACAGCTGTGTCGGAAACATGTCTTATTAGTATGGTATTCTGATGTTTGCAACACTTTAAAAGATAAAGAACTATCATTTATTTCCCCCTTTTCTGGGAGATGTATTTGTGCTTTTTTAAAAGTGAGGAAAACCATTTTACTTAGAATGGTGAAGCAAAGTATTTTTATGCCATCTGTAACATTTAGCAAAGGATGGAAAAGTTTGTGTTTTTAGCAGTGAGAACTGCCACAAAAACATAGAAAAAATGTCTACAGTGATTGATAGATTCTAGGAGTGTTTACTTTAATGACTGTCACAATAATTCTTGAAAGCAAAAGTACAGATAGGGAATGAGATTAAATAGAAATACCAGAAGAAGAACAAATTGTAAGAAAACATTTTTTTTTCCCCAGGAATATCACTAAATTAGTGTGATTTAGTGAGGTATTTTAACATTACCAGGAGCTGATTTTTTTTTAATTATATAGAAGATTTGAAATGTCATGTCATGACTGATTTAACTGATTTACAGATCTAAAGTCTTGTGCTGGGAGAACGATCTGATTTATCCAGATCAGCTAGGTATTACTGGAATCTAGAAGAACTGTTAAAGAACTCAAAGTATAATTTTTCAAGAAAGAAAGGTGTATTATGGTTAGCAGTGTATTTTCAGCATGCACTGAAGTAATTAAACAATATCTTCTGTTTTGAATTCACATTTTATTTATGTTTTTTCTTTTACCACAAAACTATGAGACCTAGTATACTAAGGAAGTTACCAAAAACATATTTTGGTTTACCTTGTAGACTGATTCCTCAACTCCTACTCTGTTATTAACCATTATTTGTACTATTAAAATATTCAGGAGACCTTGTCACAGATCAGTAAGCCCCTGTGTTTAGGAAAGTGAAACATGCAAAGGAAAATATGCCCATGTAAGCAAACTTAAGTATGCAGCAGGAGAAACAGTTCAATACAAAGGGATGATGGAGTAAAAGGAAGAAGATCTCCAGTGTAATAGCCAGCGGTCTCAACAGCCTGACTACTGCTGAGGTCAATAAAAAATCACAGAAAAAGTGGACTTGTAGGGGAACAGCTAAGTGGTTATTCACCATGGGCTGCTCCCAGGGATATGAGACAGTCCAGGAAACAGAATGAAGGTTTTTTCCCCAACACTTAATGAGTGGTTGGTGCATTAGTGAAATACATCAGGATTATTCAGAAGTAGAAAGAGAGGCTGAATAGCTGATAATGCCAGAGAGATGAGACTGTCATGAGACTGTTAGCACAGTGCAGGTTAGAAGAGTCCCAGACGTGAAGGAAAACAGACTATGAGTCTGAGGAGGCTGAACTCCCGGAAGGATACATGGGCAGGACTGATGCCCCTGAAATATGATGGAAAACCCATTCATAGAAAAAGGAAATCAGATGACATTGAAGAAATTAAACAACTCAGCCTAACTTAAATATCCAAAATGATACTGGAGTGTGATAGAGGACAAACAATTTACAACTACCTAGCAGATAATACATTGACAAGAAACAATCCATGTGTATATGTCAAGAAAAAATTGTATCAAGCCAGTCTAATTTCATGCCAGGTTATGTAGTAGTTGAGACTGCTGTTGGTGTGACATAGGTTGACTTGAACATGACATTTCTAACTCTCACAGACCAAGCTGGGAAACATCGTCTAGATGACAACACTTGTAAGATGGATGCAGACCTAGTCGAAATATGTTTCAAGGATATGGTACAAACGGTTTCCTGTCTGCAAAGTAGACATACCAATTTTGCAGGACTCTCTCCAGAGCCTGGTACTGGCTCACTTGTTTCATTATAAATTCTCTTCTCACCAGTGTGTGAGGTTATGCATGGAGTATGATGTCCCCCTTTGAGCACAGGTTTTTAATAAAGATGGGGACAAATTAATGTTCAGAGGAGAGTAACATCAAACCTGAGTTTTAGAAAGCTGTCCCATGAGATGTGGTGAAAGAATCAGATGTCTAGATCTAGAAAAGGAAAGATTCAGCAGCATTTTAAAATACACAAAAAGAGGTAGATTTTCTATTGTCTACTGGTGATAGGATGAGAGGCGATCTGCTTGGCATTCCACAGGGAAGATACGGTTGCACATCAGAAAAAGCACTCCAGCAGTACATTCAGAAAGCGTTCAAATAGGTACCCTGGTGCCTTTATGGAAAATCATTCACTATTCTGCATCAATAGGAAGAGGGGTGTCTTTCCGCATGACCCAAGGGATGATGACTTAGTATCTGAGAAGTGAATTGGTGACAAACTACATAAGAGGTATTGCTTTGTGGCTGGATAGGAAAGTTCATCACTCACAGATGCCACGAAGGAAGAATCTTCATGACCTAGGCAAAAACCCGAAAGTGAGGTCACACTGGAAGTAGACATTAGACCACAAGAAGTGACCTTTGGGGTCACAATGATGGTCCATGTAGCTCAGCTCTGTGGTCTGTTCCTCATTTCTTTGTCCCATCCAGTGTCCACAGTTGTTGGAGTAAGAAAGTTTAGAGCAGATCTCCTCCATCCATTAATTTGTCCAATTCCTTTTTGAAAACCTGTCAATACTGCCTGCTCTTCACGGCCTCCTGTGGTAACAGTAACTTCCACTAGTTCACTACTTGCTTTTATCTGTTTTAAACTACTGCTCCCTATTCCCAGTCTTGTGGGACCTGGTGGATAAGAGTTCGGCATGATTCATCTTTATTCACCACCTTCATGATTTGTAAATCATGAGCATATCCCTACAGTTTTCTCTCCAAACTAAAGACTTCCAACCACTTATGCTTCTCTACAAACGGTAGCTACTTCAGCCATTCAGGTCCTACACTACCTTCTGCCAGGTAATGGATTTTAATGGCAGGCAGGATGGGAACACAGCCTAGCATTTCAGGTTTCATGTTTACCATGCAATTCTGTACTTCAGGTAAAACCTAATAAGCAAAAATGGTGCCAAAGCCACACCCATAATGCCAATAAATGCCAACGTGTCTGCTGGTTCTGCTTAACAGTGCTATTGTCTTGCAACTGCATGTCAGAGGAATACTTCATATAACCTACTTCAACACTGTCACCACTGTGGCTGAATGCTGCAGTCATTTGCTTTTGGCCTGTGAGCCATCTTCTTAATGAACAAGTTGCCACTTGTGTCCCTTCACTAAGACATGGTAAGAAGGGTCATTGCAGTATGTCCTGGTTCAGCTGGGATAGGGTTAAGTTTCCCCAGCAGAGAGGGGGAAGGGATCTCCATGTGGGTTATTCATACCATGATGACATCAGGTCCGGAGCGGCAGCATGGGGAGCTTTCCATTGTGGCTTTGGTGGCGGGCAGCAGGCGTGGTGGGCTGGATGTGTTCACTGCGGTATTTCTCTGCATCTTTTGTCTTGTTTACTGTTATTATTGTTTATTGTTATTATTATTGCTATTATTGTTGTTCAGATTGTTTATTACACTGTTTATTAAATTTCTCCTTGTTTCAACCCCGGGGTTTGTGCCCTACTCACTCCGAGGGTGGGGGAGGGATAATAGCAACGTGGTCTCCGGTCCCGGCAGAGCCTAAACCAGCACACAGTACTATAACCAGATGCAGAATTACACCTGGACAACAGGAGTGAAGCTAGTGGGGCAACACAACAGCCTCCCCCATCATCATTTTCAATTCAGACAAGGAAAGGAGCCAAATGAAATGGCTGAGTAACTCTTTTGCATTCCCCAAACATTTAATGCAGTTCTGTTGACAACTGTTTGCACTGTAGTTTTACGTTCAGCTTCATACACTATATATATTCAGTTCTTTGGTAAGCAGTTCTGGTATTACATGGAAGGTGCCTTAATGTGGTTAAGTGACTGGCTCAGAACACATGGGGATAAGACACCAGCATACACTTACCTTAAAAGTTGGGAAACTTCTTGCTTAATGAAAAGCAGATCCCAAAACCTGATATGAGACAAAAGCACTAGGAGAAGAATAAGCAACTGCATCTTACAAAAAACACCTCACAAAATTACTGAAATATTCACTCTGCTATACAAAGGGTCTGACAGTGAAAAGATATATCCTTACAATATATTGGGATAACGTTGATCATGCCTATGAAGAAATGAACGTAGACATTCAAAGTATCAGCTTTAAAAGTCTACTAAGAAAAAGGTAAATGTGAAAGGATGCTTATGTATCACTATGTTTATGAAGCATCCCATAAAAGCATGGGTCTGTAGAGACAGGTGGCTCAGACAACTGACAGGGCTCTGGTTTTCCTGATTAGCGTCATGGTGAGCTCCATCTCACATGCTGGGGGAAGAGACTGCATTGCTGTGCAAGTCCCTGTCAGGACTAGGCATCTGGTCTACAAGCGGTGGTGTAGATTTTCTTTCTATCCCATATTGTGATAACTGTAGCAGAGCAGCTTTGTGATGGCTGAATGCACAGCCATGACATCATCGTTTGTTTATCTTTGTTGTCTTTTGATGAATAACAGATGAGTACAACAGACTGTGAGACCGTCCCTTAGCAGCAGTAGCAGCTTATAAATGACATTAAAAGTCTACCAGAATATAAAGTTTCCACATCTCAGAATCACTAAATTGAATGCAATTAACTACTTCCTATACTTAGGATATGTAAACTAGTACATATACATTTGGCAGGTTTAATCCTAGTTTACAGAACTGCCTCTTTAAAGTATCTCAAATAAATATTTTTTGAAACTTTCCAATGACACAAGTGTGTCATGATATTCAGTGATGTTGTGCCAGTTCCTAAGAGATGAAAGCATTTGAATCCCGTCCTCATGGTGAAATACCTACAGACATGATGACGAGTGAGCAAAGAAAGGTCTCAGATGGATTGACAAGGATTAAACCGTGAAGTCTTACACAGTTCTAAAATAAACAGGAAATAATTATCTGTCTTCGGAGTTATTAAGTTCTTCAGTTCTGTGGATGCTTTAGAAGATCATAGGTTATGCACAATATCCAGGCTAAATTTGGGTGAATAATGCAATGTTTGCAACTAGCGAGCAAACACAGGCAGATTTTATCTAATGTTAAAAAATTCTCAGTGATCAAGCATTAAGAAATGTCTAACACCACAACAATATAGAGAGAATCAATGAAATGTTTGTCATTCTGCTATTAATTTAAAGAAAGAAAAATATTGTTCTTCCTGGCATAAGGTATTTAATTGCAAATTTTTTAAAAGGTGAGGGGCAGGCAGGTGGAAGGAAGTCCAATTATGATGCTCCACAGCGACTGCAAAGTTTTAAACAGTATCACAGCTCTGAGCCTAAAAAATCATTAACTGCAGCAACATTAAATTGCCAGCTGTGTCCACAAAAACAGAAGCTGTAACAATTATTAGCAATTATTTCCTCCAACAACTTTTAGGAAGGATGAAATACAGAAAGACAATCTGCTGTCCTGCTGTCCTAAAGTTCTGTGTGCATTATTTTTGCTGACAATGTTTTATGGAATTTTGTAATGATAAAATGTTTGGCTTTGCAAGCACAAAAAAACTATTACAAAACAATTTTTGTTTTAGCTTAATACTTAGCACTTCACATCTTTCATCTGCCTTCACATAGATGTATTTTAGCCACCATGCATATCCTTTTGAGTTATGCATATCTTTAACCTATAACATCAATGGAAAGACACACAGTTGTAAAGCCAAATACCAAATAATGAACAAACATGACACATTTACAAAGACAAGTAAACATTTGTCAGATTTCATGGTTTCTAGAGTCCTGCCCAGCAGAGGCTTTTACTCTGTGGGAGCTGGTCTAAATGCTCTCATTATCTAACCATCTCTTGCCCACTAAGGGTTATCATATACAAGAAATCTTGTCATCTCCTGTTTCATCAATGAAAACTGGCAATTTAGAAATATGTCATTTTCTGAGACCTATAAGTGCATTTCCATGTGTAAGTTCATAAAGATGCACCAACAGGAAATAAACACTGAAGCAGTAGGAAAAGTAAACCATGAGCAGGGTCTTTATCCAACGTTCATCCAGGCCAGCAGGACAACTTCCTCAATTTTGACTCTGGAATTGTTTACAACTATGATTTCTTCATCTCCACTGGTACTCATATTGGGGAAAAAGAACTGGACAATAAGGGAAGTGTCAGAAAAGGATTTAGATACCCAAATCAGGATCCAGTTGGAATTTAGGTATTTATTTTTATTGGCACAACTGCAGACCTAAAAAAAATTGATTTCCTAGAAGTACCTAAACTTCACATTCTTAAGTCCCACATACCTAGAACTGTTGGCCTGTGCCTGTCCCTGATTATCTAACCCTTGATACAGCTGAGCAACTTGGTGCCTATGCAAGGTCTAAGCCAAATCAACAACCAAAAATTATCAATTCCTCTGTCAGAATCCATTGTGACTATATCTGTATTTGTAATCAAACCAGCATAAGGGGATGGTGCAAGCACTGGTTTGCAAACATCCTTCCTCTTATGTGTTTGAAGGTATCTTGGTATGATTTTGATGCACACCAAATAACACTAACTTTGAGACTGTCTTGGTGCAGATCACAGGAGATAGTTCGGGCCCCAAGCCATTTCTGGTAGGCAGGTCAGAAATAACCGCATTTTTATGGGGAAGAGAAATAGAAAAAACACATTTATTCTCCTCCTATTTTTCCTGGGGAAATCTAAACACATACTTTCTCAGTTTGCAGACTGTTCTGGACTGGCATACTCTGTATTCTTCCTATGGGAATATGCCACTGTATGCATGATTTAGTAGTGAGGTCATATACATGGCTATTCCAGAATCCTAGGTAATTCCTACAGTTTGTATGAACTGCCCAAAAAGGTAAGCTAGAAAAAGTGCACAAACTAAAATCCAGGATTCAAGTTTTATTGCCCCCAAATTGGAAGCATGAAGGCTCATTTTTGATCACTGTGTTCTTCTGTGCACAGAAGTCCAGCCTCAGCATCAGACCAGGAATGCATCTTTATCACTATCACCACCTCCAAATGGATAACATGACAGACACTGTATTGCAAAACTGCAGCCACAAATCTTTACAAGAAGAGGCCAGTAAAAAGTCTGGATCCCTTACAATGCAATAAATACACATAAATAGAGGAATTCTCAACATTTTAAAGGGTGTTAGCCTTGATCATTCTTGGATGGGGGAGGGGAAAAAAAAGTGAACTGGCATCTACATATAAAGAAAGCATCTCAACTGCGGATCCCCATGGGGAAGCAGTACTTGCCTGCACATTCTCACATTCACTGCGCTGACTGAACCTAGCCCTACGGCAAAGCAACAAGAAGGTTGACCATCCCACGACATTATTTTAAGCATAACTTTTCATTATCAAGGTTTTCCACACTGACTCTAGTAACCAAGTTAGAACTTTATAGTCTGGATGAGAGGGCAGTTAGATGGACAAAAAGCTGCTTGGATGGTCACACTCAAGGTGAGCAATTAATGGGTCATACGCTAAGTGGATGTCTATAACAAGTACACTACTGCATGGCTCTGTACCAGGACCTGTCCTGTTCAACATCTCTATCAGTGACCTGGAGGAGGTGATGGATTGCACTCCCATTGGACTTGCAGATGTTGCCAAATTGGGACGAACAGGCTTGAGGGCAGGTCTGTCACTCAGAGGGACCCAGACAGGCTGGAGGAACAGGCTGACAGGAACATTATGAAATCTGACAATAATCTATGCAAAGTCCTGCACCTGGGGGTCTTGACAGACAGCAAGTTGAACATGAGCCAGCAGCGTGCTCTGGCAGACAACACGTCCAACAGTATCCTGGGATGTACGAAGCATAGACAGAAGATCCAGGGAAGTGACTATCACTCTCTACTTGGCACTTATTAGATCACATCTGGAATACCGCATACAGTTTTGGGTTCCCCTTCCCAAAAAAAAAAAAAAAAAAAAAAAAAAAGTGTTAACGAGCTGAAGAGAATTCAGAAGAGAGTCACCAAGATGGCAGGAGGGCAAGAGACAATGAACATAAATTGAAACAAGAGATTCTGACAAGCTATAAGAAAAATTTTTCACCATGAGGACAAACACTGAAGCAGGTTACCCAGAGAGGCTGCACAGTATCCATCCTTGCAGATTTTCAAGACTCAACTGAAGAAAGCCCTGAGCAACCTGGTTTGATCTCCTAGCTGACATTAACTTAAGTAAGATGTTGGATCGGAGACCTCCTGATGTTTCCTGCCTCAACTAAGCTAGCATTCTGTGGTTCTATGATTCCTGATTGCTTTAAAGCTTAAGTTTTACAATATAATTTTGTGGGCTTTACTGAAATAATTCAGCATTCTTCTGGTTTCTTTTGGGTCATGCAGTTTGAATTAGAATCACGTTATTGTTCTAAGACTCAGATGAATTGTTCATTTTCACAAAGAGGACTGGCAGTGCTAATTAAGTTGGTATGTTATGAATTGTCAGTTTGGATATCTCATCTGTCACAGTCATGCTGAAATAAATTATATGCATTATTAAAGGGCGACTATCATCACACCCATGTTATAACTAAGGAAGTCTCCAAAGAGAAGACTTAATTTTCTCATTTTCCTGAAGAAAAGAAGCTGTATTCCCATATCACAAAACATGAATTTTAAACCACTTACCAATTCATCAAACTTAAATTCTTAAAGGGTGGTTTGAAAGAACTGGAGAATGTGTTCTTAGGAATTTTGGTGCATTTTTAAAGTATTGAAACCTGCTAATACTAGCAGATGCATTTATGCAGACAATTTACATCACCTAAAATTCAGCATCTGGGGAATAAAAAGACAAGTCTTTTCCCAGTGCAAATCTGACAGACATCATGACACCTAGACAACATAAATATTTTTTTTAGTTTTTCATTACTGAATTAAATGTGAAAACATCCATTGTTGTCCACATGAACAGAATTTTCTCCAAGGTTATCACTTTCTTAACTCTAATATTATTTATATTATTTACCTATAAGAAAAGAAGTGGGCCCAGCAATACAAAGTAGCTTCTCCACAACTTTGCAGTAAGGCAGCTCATTCAACCAGCATTACAACCACACAAGTATCTGTCCAATAAAAATATCAAATGCAAAAGTGTCAACAGGAGAGTCTGTACCAGGCTAGACTGTGGTGAAAAAACAACTGTCCTGATGGTTTGTTCAGCTGCAGATTGCAGGGTGCATGCTGTGGATCTAGTCTGCAGAGCACTCCGAGAGCTAGCTGTGTGTTGCAAACAGAAACAAGACCTTACAGGAAAAAGGTTAAAAAAAAAAAAAAATCACACTGTTTGATCACAGCTAGCAAGCAGTTAATTGACGGGTCTAAATGAGGGAGCCAGGCTGTCCTACACAAAATGTTTAAAATGGCAAGCAGACATTGAACATAGGAACCCCTTAAACAGAGGGCACTAATGTGTTTGACATTCATTCTTTCTTTAAAAGATAGAGGCATGGAAGAAAAGATAATGTCAGCTAAGGTAGCAGCAGATGAGACCAAATAATTGCAGATGGTTGAATGCAGAAGCTGCAGGATGTACTTTACCATCAAGTGGGTACTTGATAAGAGCTATTTATGTATGAAGTGTTGCCTGAGAGAACCCACAGGAAAAAAAGTGCCTGAGCACTAGAGATGCAGCTGGAAATCATGTTGGAATTCAGGCAAGATATCAGGACAGGATGAAGGGAGGAAGATGGTTCATCAAAGAAGAGTACCTGATGAACATGGCTGAACACCACCATAAAGAAGAAGAGACAGGCACTGAGAAAGCAATAAAAAATAATAAAAACTTCCAGAATGGGTTTGTGGCTCCAGAAGACAAAGATAAAAAAGAAGAAAGAAAGGATGGATGACAAGGGGAAGGAAGAGCTATTAGTGTGCCAAGAAGAGCAGATGGGGTACTAGGACACTAGAGTAGTTGGGAAAAGGATAATACATTGAAGAGTGTGCAGGAGAAGTAAAAAAAAAAAAAAAAAAGGGACAGAGCAGAGTTCCACACCGACAACACAAAAAGGCAGTTTGGGGGCTCATTGGCAAATCTACATAGGCTTTCCAGTTTAGAGCAGCAGAAGAGTTTTGAAACAAATCCACTGAAAATTTCCACTTAGTGAATGTCAGTTTTGTTAGCAGAGCTGCTTGGTTGGTCACCAGAAGTTGTGTTCTAATTGTAAATGAAAGTCATGCCTGCCCCTGATGAGGATCTAAAAGCCAAACAGTGGGCTGCACTGTCACAAAATTGTACACCACATGCATGAACATCTAAAAAGCTCTTAAATTGTCAAGTGTTTTGCCACAAACTAAGGTCCTTCAGGTGCTATAAAATGAACCAAACGTACATCTGCTGCCATATTTATCATCAACTCAGCTCCTGACTCTCTGAATCTCTAGCACTCCTTCCTCCTCCATCTTCTCTAGTTCCTAGCTTGGAATCCTTATTTAACTTCCACGTATCAGTTGCTGTGCATACACCCTTTTTGATCCTTTAATGGACAACCTTAATTTTTTTTTTTCATTTTTTTTCTATTGGTATTTATCTCTTTTGAAATGTTGACATCCAAAATTCCAGAAGATACAGGCAGGTGCAAATTGTCATGTGCCATGAAAGGACTGAAAGTTTCTCCAGTAGCAGGCTAAGCACTGGCAGTCTCAGAAGGATGCATCATGACTGATCAATGATGCGGACTGATGAGTCAAACAATCTTCAATGTGAAAGGATGAAAATCATTCTTAAAGAACAAGGGCAACAACCACTCTTTGGTGACTGTACAGTAGGAATGTCCCTCTTCTGGATAGCTTGAATACGTCTCCTGGTGAGAATTATCAAGTTGCCCAACTTGCTTTCTGTGCTCTGGGATACAGAACAACATAGCTGTGAGCACACTGCCCAGGGTCACTCCGGGATGCTGTCTACAGATCCCACAGAAGATCACTACAAAAGCTCTAACAGGAGGAACTCTCCAGCTTGCTTCTAGTGCTTTTGACTCAGCAAATCTCTGTGTCTGTACTCCAGAGTCCATTATAGTGGAATGGGAATTACATGAGGTTTCTGGCACTTGGGTCAACGTTGAGAAGAGGTGATGAATGTTACAAAGGATGTTTTGCCTTTATAAAAGGTCTGCAGTTATGAGCTGTGGGTGAGCTCCTCTGTGTGACAGCCAGCTATATCAGAAGCCCCCCTCCTAGTCACTGCCTATACAAGTGTCTAGCTGTGTGCCAGTGACTGTCCAGTTGTGCAGGCATCACGCCGTAACACAACCCTGCTAGAGTCCCATACAGAGAGGCATGTGCTTCATGGCATCTTCCTTTCCTTTGACATAGTGCTTTATAGCCTGATGGTATGGGAACAGTGCCAATACACAGAGTAACCGTGTGGATCCCATCCCTGCCTGACCAATGAGATGAACAGAGAAGTTTTTCTTTTACATGGAATACAAGTTATGTAGGAGCTGTGGTAAAGTGACAGATTTCCCCTGCGCCTCTCCCTACCCTTCCACATCTCATGCAATGAAAACCACTGTGACCAGTGCTTCTTCAATTCTGTTTCTGAGGTGTCCTACCCTGTGGTACATATCCTGTAGTTGCTACAGCATGGGGGCCAGGAGTTTGTGGGAAGGGTTCTAAGTACAGAACTGCTTGCATTCCTGACTTTGGTGAGTTGTCTACACATAAGGAACAGGAATGGGTGACAGGTCCTGAAGGAGGGAGGGGAAAGCCATTCTCTGTCACTTTTGCTGACATGCTGTATAGCCGATGGGGCCCTAATCCTGAGAATGACAGATATACCATTCAGCACATAGAGGTATGGGGATGGTGGAAAACTAATGCACAGGCAGGAATATGAGATACCTGGTTGTGTGGTGGCCATGGAGAGCCAGCCCAGAGTGTTGCACAGAGTCTGTGTAGCACATGAGCTTGGTTGTTCACACAGGCAGTCAGGGATAGAAAGAGAGTCACTGCAAAAAACCCGCAGGGACATCTCTGCTGTGCTCAGGCCTCATCTGTCACCCCAGTGGCTCCTGGAGTATGAGCTCTGGCCCACTCTCCATTCGGTGCACATTAAAAATCAACATGAGGTAGTGATAGCCCTCTAGGAGCCTCCTTCCACTCTCACTGCTTAACACCCACCCTCCACCCTGCTGTTCTCCACTTGCTGCCAGTCTTGATGAGCATGTAGGAGCAGAGGGGTCCGTTTTGGTCAAGGGACCAGAATAACTCTAGGCTGCAGTAACATCCCAAAACGTGCACAATGAAGATGTGACAAATGTAAGCACCAACTGCTTTAATCTACTGATTTACTCCTGTTGTACCAAATGGGTTGTTAAGATAACACAGCTAGCAGCATGAGAACTGACAGGTCTCTTGCTGCAGCAGATGCAGGAAATGGAGGGATAGGTTTGGTGTGTGTCAGAAGCAAAGACAAAAAATGGGGGCTTTTCAGAGAAATGAGTAATTCCTATCACTGCAAAATGTAGCTGGTAGGAAAAACAGCTGTAACTGCTGTTCTTCGTAACACATTAAGAAGAGACCATCCTTATCTGCTTGTTTAGACAGAAGGAAACCACAGATATACACCTATATCCTCTGTAAATATAAACTAGAATGAACGTAAATGTAGTTCTATGGATATACATCAGTTTTCTGGTTTCAGCAATCCTATATATTATGGAAGTTCTTTTCTACAAACATGCCAGGAAGTGATCAAATGAGTTTTTGTACCAGTATCAGGAAGAAATAAAGGGTGTGTGGATGAAGGAAAGTGAAGGTTGGCAGACAGCACTGAAATGCCAGCTGTAATTATAAAAAGAAGAAACAATTTTCACATGCATTTCAGAGTTTAGTCACAGAGCTAAGTGCAACTTTATTTTCTGAGCTTCCCTATTATCAGGCTGTGCAACAGCGCCATGAAATTAACAGTCAAAGATGGGCCTTAATCCTGACATAAATAACATTCCCACAGACAGCACTGGGAGATTTGTCAGAAAAGTCTGTTCAGAACTCAACCTCTAAAATGAATACAGTGGGTCCCTAATTATAATATCTTATTTAGCTACCACAGTAAGGCAACTGAAGCAGTAGGAAGTAAAAATAAGTCAGTTTCTGCCAGATGTCTCAGTCTTTGTAGCCATTACTCACAGAAATAATATTTGCTTACACAAGAAGGCCCACAGCATTCACTAAAGTGTAACACAAGTACTAGAGGAATTTAAGTTTCACGATAATCTTTGTAAAAACAAAGTTGTGTCAAAGAATCAATCTATTTTTCCAAGCATGCAGTTTTTGGGAGTAAATTCACTACTTTTCACTAAAGTCATCATGGACAAATTACTTGTTTCAGCGACTTTAAGAGTCCATGATTAATTTATGATTCAGGAAAACTTTTAAGTTTCCTTTTAAACTGAATAGCTAGCTTGCAATCTGTATTTGATGTAGTATTACAGTATGTCCTTTCAACTCCTCAACAACAAAAGTTCACTAAAACATGAGTGTTTAATCAAATCATATTTTAACTATTTTCAAATGAGTTTTTATATTTTGTAAGCAGTTTCCCCACATAAGTGAAAGCTGTTATTTGGCTTTATGCTGCAAGTCCTCAAACCTGATTTGAAGCCCACTGATGTGAACAGGAATCTTTTCTGACTGCAGCAGCTTTCAGATTATTCCTAGAAGGGATGTAGACCAGAATTTCTGTGGGAATAATGGGACCAATCAGTGCCCCAAAGCAATGAGAAAACTCTTGTTGACTTCACCAATAGTGGAACAAAGCCCATAGCTCTGGACAGAGATCAAATGCTGCTAACAAAAGCCACCACAAAAGAGACTTTAGCTGCCTGCCATTTCCCAGGTATGGTCAAAAGTTGGATTGCTGATTCCTTGGTTACGGGCTCGAGTCTTCAATTAGACTGTATGTGCCATTCAGTCAGTTACATCCTGAAAATTTGTAGAGTTTTATTATTTCAAAACTATTTTTTCTTAAAGTACCATACATTAAAATGAAAGAAGAAAAGGTACAATGAAAATTACAACCTCAGAATCATACATTCAGAAAATGAAAAGGGAGGCGCAAGGGAATTCAAATTCCTGTTCTCCTCAGCATTCGGAGAAGGCAGGTCATGCTCCTTTTTCTTCCACAGAAACGGGCAAAATAGCAGCTCCCCAGAAATAGAACTATACCTGGCTATTTGGCTTCTCAGTCACCAAGTAAGGCGTAATAGGAGAAGGAATGTGTCCTGTTCCTCTATGGTACAACAACCCAGTCTTTCTCTAATGTAATTTATTTTCCATGTGAAAAGACAGTAGAAGGTCCTTCTCTATCTACTATTTCCAAAAGAAGAGTCTGTTCATCCCAAGTTCTGCTTCTCTTTCCAATTTGTTCTGATCTATGCCAAGTAGCTCAGGCACTTTTTTCAGGACAAGGCTCTGCAGTCCAACTAATACTGTCCATGTGATATCCATGGGATAAAGGTCCAGCAATCTATAGGCCCACTGTCACCCCAGGGGAGAGAGATTTGATTCTAGGTAGTGTATTTCTTGCATTTGATACATATAAGAATTTCTGAGTTGAAAAACGTTCTGTAAATGGCCTGACATTCCTGGGAAGATTATCTCCGAATATAATAATACTGACAATAAAACAATAATACATGACCTGTTTTCCAGGAACAGAATTTTGGGATGAAAAGCCCTACTGAATGTTTGTCTCATGTCCCTGCTATTTGCATGTAGACACAGTAGCTATTTGCATGTAGACACAGAAGTGTCCTCTGAGCAGAGTTGCTTCAGAGTTAGAGTCAAACTGCTTCTGACAGCAAAGCAAGAAATTCATTACCATGAAGATCTGAATTGAGACCTCCTTGGTAAAATATATGGCACAACTAATAATTCAGATATTGTGTGAAGTATGTATTGGACATACGTATTTTCAAAGCTCTTTCTTGAGGGGGTCGTCTAACTTGCTAAGCACAGAGAGAAATACAAAGAATGGGATTCTTCCTGGCACATTTTTAATTACTGTTTTCTATATCCTACACTTTATTTTCAAAAGAAAAATATCAGTGGCTTCTGATATTACCCATGAAACCACACTAATAATGGACATACAGAAATCCATGGCACCTCTATTGCATGGACACTTTCTGAGGTTCTACTGTTACTGATACAAAAAAAACCCTAAAGCCAACTAGTTGAAGCAACTGTAATTAATTAAGAAAGTGTACACTCATAGGAAGGCTTTATCATCTTATTTGTCCTAGAAAATTAATTATGTGTATCCAATGGAACTGTAACCACGGTGCTATTATTCCATAAGCAGTAAAAGAAAACAGAGCAACTCATGAGTGCAGCAGCTTTAGTAATTACAAATTCAAGGCACATTTTTTTCTCATTATGCTTGAATACACAAACTACTGCACAGTAAACTTGGGTTTAGGCATGATGTGACATTCTTGCTTCTCTTTTACAGAAAACTATCCAATTCAGTATTAGTATGAAAGGAAAGAACAAATCCTATTCTCTTCAGCAAGATGTGAATATGAAAATGTAATTGAAGTATCACCTGCTGAATTCATTCAAAAGAAATGAAATTCATTAGACACAAGAATCTCTCTCAGTGCAGTAAAATGGCTGCATACTTGAAACGGGAATAGACAGAAAATGTAAAAATTACCATTCCGAAGCTTGTTCAGCCCCATTGCCCATCAGGTATTTTATTTTCCTATTTACAGTTGAACTTACAGAATAACATTACAGCCAGGCTGCAAACAGATTCTGCAGTAGTACAATTAGAATTCAGCAGCACTGCATTTTGTCCTACATAATTGCTAGAGGAAGATATTTTTATTTACACAGCTGTGATGTGCTTTATAAACAGGTTGATTCTGACCTTCTGAAAGTTCTTAGAGAATTACTGTATGAGGAAAAAAAAGAAAAGCAGATACAAGTTCCCATGTGTTTGACTTCTTGCCATGTTTACAGATAGGACCACAAACTACTGCTTTTGTCTAGTTTCTCGGGAAAGAGAACAAAGCTTTTTAAGGACAAGTAGCTCAGCAGGTTCTATCTGAGCATGGCTGCACCAACTGCTCCTTTACAGTCCCAAAGTAATATGATCAGTCCAAAGCAGTACGACTGGTCCTCACTACCAGATTAATATAGCTTCTGTGTTAAACATCATCAAGTACCTTTTTTTTCTTAAAATAAGCAACGTTCATTTGCAAAGCAGAGACAGGTTCTCCATCACTTTTATAATGACACTGGTATGACAGATACTGCTGTCATCACTTCTGTGATCAACACAGCTCCCAAGTGGAAAAGCAGGATTTTAATCTCAAGTAGCATTTGTTTTCCTCAGATAACCACATTCTTTATCAGAAATGCTTTCTGTTCATTATGCCTTATCAGTAATGTTACATTAGACTTAGCTCACAACGGCTTATGCTTAGATGATCTGATCTAACAAAATCCTGTCATATTTGTTTAGTGTATTGTACCAGTGGAAAGTTTTAACTTGATCTGTTAGCTGAAGGTCTTATGGACTGCTGAGTCACACATGATTAATTTTAACAATATTTTAATTTCCTTCATGATTAGGTAACTAATGATTTGAAATGAGATCGGGTGTTCTAAACTGAATCAGAATTAGTATCCTTTTTCTTTGATGAATTAATTATAATTGATTTATGAAGAGGCACTCTCTAGGGGCCTGACTTTGCAGTGGTTACTAATGAGGCTAAATTCCCATCGAAACCAATGAGTAATTTTCCTCAATAAGCATTGAAGGATCTGCCCTTAAGACTTAGAAGGTATAACTAGTGCTAGCTTTTGAGCCACTCTTAGGACTACAATTACAACCACTCCAGAGCTATAATCCTAAAAATACATTTTGCTAAGAACTGCAGCAGAATTTCTGAGTAATGTGTACATGGAGTCATCCCAAGAGTTTTGTCTTTCCAAAAATACAGTATTTTACTATCAAAATAAAGGCAGGAAACTTGAGTTGGAAGTATGTGGGCAGTATGCTCCTGAAGTCTTTTCCACCAAAACAACTGTGGATACCCTATGCAGATGCAATTCAGTTATCTCCATAATACCCATTCCCCTTAATCTTTTCTTGTGATTTCTCAATGAGCTCTCCACAATCAAGATTAACCAGCTGACTGCCTTTGATGGTCTAGGAAGGGATTCAAAATCGCACCACTGCAATGTTTTGGTGTTTTCTTAATTGATTGCTTACTATGATTAAACTACTTTTTTTTTTTTCTAGAGCAAATGTATAAATGTTATTTTTCAAACAATATAATTTTAAAAAAATCAGTTTTGTACTTGCAATTAAGTATTTTGTGACTTTTTTCTGCGTTTTTTAATCAAGGTGTTGGCCTTTCATGATCCTCTGCTTTAGAGATTTATTTATCAAGAAGCACATCTCTCAAAAGTTGGCATGTTTTAGAACCATTTTGCTGAGATAATTCCATATTGGTTTATAAAGCATTTTAAAAAGTATTTTTGACAAAAAAAGCGCTCCTAAACAAAAGTGGCTGCACTTTTAATATTTCAATTTGAGAGCAACTTTAAAAGGCAGTTTATCAGATATTAGTACACCTTCATTTTTGAACCAGCTGTTGTTATTAAAACTGCACATGAGTGATAGCATCTGTTATCTTCTGATGTCATTAGGTTGCTATGTAAGGATTTGAATGGACTTTCCTCCATTGGCATCAGCAGGTGTTGAATCAGCCATGCAGCCTCAGTGCTGTGAGAGCTGAGGTTCAGTAGACTAAGAATGACCCCTGATGACTAACACAAGTCTGATTTGAGTTTCAAAGCTTTGAGGAATTTCAGCTTTTATATGATTTTTCAGGGAGAGAATCAGGGTTTGCACTGACATTTCATAAAGGTATCTCAAAGAGTTTTAGGACAAGATGGAATATCAGCTAATTCTCTGCAAAAAGCAATTACTCCAATAGTGATCTTGAAAAGAAAAATAGGAAGCAGAGATATCGTCCTATAGAGATGAAGTGGGAAAGCACCTGAATCTGGAAAAGACTAATTTCCTGAACTGTCAATACACTGTATAAAATTAAGTATCTACTAGAAGCTTCTATGAAGAATGAACATTTCCCCTGGTGTTCATTATGTAGCCAAGTATTTCTCCATTGTTTTCAGAAAAATAGAGTTATTACTGTTCATTTCTACTGAAACACACGTTTCACATAGTAGTACATGGCTGTGCAATCACTGCTAAGTTAATCATTTTATGATGATGCTACAGTCTCAAACCCAGTAGCATATTTAAATGATATTATTATATTCCATTATAAAAATAATCTGATATAACATCAAAAATATAATCTGAAAACCCTCTGGAATGTATCAGAAAACTGCAAATATAAGTCCACAAAGGACTCAGTTTTGTTATGTTACTGTCTTCTTTTTTGGAGCAGCGTAACTTCAGCCTGCACTCTGAAGAGATGTAAGAATCTTCTATTGTACCCCTCTGGACGGTGCTGATTGTCACCATGCAGCACGTGATGTATACACAGAATAATCTTTTGTCTATTTACTTGTGGAAGAAAGGGATTTAGTTTTATGCTCTTTCCCCTAACAGATCAGAGACTATCCCCAAATAAAACAGATTATCAAGGAGCAAAGGCTGGCTAAAGTAACAACTTCAAGCCAGATTTTCCACGTTAAACTAGCATCATCATCTCCTGTCTGAAGCCAGTGGCACTTGCACAAAGGGCACTGCTCAGTAAGTACTCAAGTGTCTATGAAAACCACAAGTAAATTCTGCAAGTTTGACCTGGGGTACTTATATTAACCACAGCTCCCCAGCCTCCAACCATGTCACCAAAGAGTACAGGCAGAGCGAACCACAGCCCTGAAAAAAAATAGAGTCCACCTTTCCTATGTGTGAGATATCCCAACACTTAATCATTATGAATTAGGAACGCCAGTGGTGAGCCTGCTAGCTCACCGCAGCTGAAGATTCACTCAGCTGAACTTTATTTACCATAGAGTTCCTGACAGTGACAGGACTTTTCTGGCTGTTTTCTCCCTGCTAATCTAAAGTCGTGCAGTCCACTGTAACTGGTAAATGCTACTTACCCAGAGCTGCTTGTCTTGCAAGTGTGACAATACTGTCCTGGCTGTGTCACTGGACTGAGCTGAGACCTCAGGAACCAGATGTAAAATCTACTACAGGGGACTGTAATGATTCACACTCTCTGTAAACTAAACCACAAATTCAGCAGATCGTGACACATCTTCCTATCAAAAAAACCCACCAACTTGCCCTAAGAATCTATGACACACTGATGAATCCCAGACAAGACCCTACTGATGGGAATGGCTGTTTTCTTAGCCAACAGTCAGGCACTGAACCAGGGACTGTCAAGGCCAAGCATATAAAAACTAATTTTAAAATTAATGTTGAGTAGTAAATGGTGTAAAAATTACCACCTGGCACAGGGTGAGCTCTGCAAACACCCTTGCCAGAAAGGCATTTAAGAAACTCTGAAGATGGTCCTATGCAGATGCCATATAGATTGCGGAAGTTTTCTCCACACCTACAGTTTATGCCTAAAACACTTTATTGTGCTTTCTGTCACAGGACGAAAACAGGCCTCCATTATCTGGCTGTCTGCTTTGCTTGGGTTTCATGTGATTTAGATATTGTTCTGAGTACTGACATTTAACATCTGCAGTGTGAGTTGTGTTTTAATATTCCAAACATTCAGGGAACAGGTATCAGGTTCTCTAATCCAAATGTTAATTTGGTTTTCTGAAGAGCATCAGGATGAATTCTGATCAGCAATTCTGCGTTAGCTTGTGAGCTGAGTTTTAATACCATATGTGAAGATGAAAGAGCTGATCAAGTGTAGAAACTACCAGCTGATTTAGAAGGTCAGTATTACAATGGGTAAGTTGCTAAGATCAGATTTCCATTTTCAACCTTGTGTTGGCCTGCAAAATCAAGATCTCAGTCCAAGCACAAATAAAGCATATTCTCCCAGAAGACTCTGGTCTGTTTGTTGAGTGAAGCTGGCTGAACGGTAGGATTTCTGATTTGTGAAAAAGTTTTGGGGGAAGCAGGGAGGGTTATTTGATTTTATTCTGAATCAGACCAAAAATATTCTTTTTTCAATTTCCCACGAACTGGGAACTGAGAGAATATTTCATTCTGACAATCCCAGCACGTGAAACTTCCTCCAGGAAATAATCTCACTGCACCCAGCAGCTGCTCAGTGAAATCAACATTCTTGGTACTTTCACGCTTGCTAATCGCCCACCTCGGTTGTCCCAGCAGCTGCAGGGGCTCCCCAGCCCTGTGCCCTGCACAGCCAGCCTGGCTCCCCAGCCCCACAGCCCTGCCTCCCTGCTCCTGCCCCTGCAGCTACACCCCAGCTCCCCATCGCACAGCATCTAGGCCCAAATCCCTGATTCCCACACGTGTGCTCAGGGATTTCAGGCTCCAGACTATGGAGACTGGGCCTGTTGAGCCTTTTGGCTCTCAGCTCTAGAGAAGAAAGATGGGGAGCCCTGGGGCAGGTGGCTTTCTTAGGGCCTCAGCTCCTGGGAGCCCTGGTCCACCACTGCTGGGTCAGGCGATCCAGTAAATCCGACTGAAAGTTTGTTTAACGTAAATGTTTGCAGAGAAACATTTTTGATACAGCAAAAATTAATTAGTTCCCAGGTCTCTAACATGCACAGGTCATTCCTAATGAGAATATAAAATAAGAGAAACCATACTGGCAGGCAGACCTCTTGCACAATCTCTCCAACTTTTAACCTCTCTGTCTCTTCATCGTCTCATTTTTCCTGAAGGCAGGCATCTATATGGACATGGAGAAGAGAAGTGGATCCTCCTCACTCCCCTAGCAGTGAAACAGACTTCCACTAAAGGCAATGGATTTTCTCTGCAGGATTCCAGGGTAGGATTTATTCCAGCATGAAAAAAAATCTACCTTTCCTAAATTAATGACAAAAATCCTATCAGTGCAGTCTTGATTTAAAATTGCAGACTGCTGTATTTCATGAGGTGTTTAAACCTGAGTTCAGATTAATATTACCAAGATGTATTTAAAAAGATGGATTTACATACACACATTATAAAAGAATACTACAATTGTTCTTTTCTAAACTACAGCCTATAGAAACATAAAACTATTAATGAAACTTCTGAATGAGCACAATACAAAATGTAGCACATTCAAGAGACCAAGATTACATTTCTACTACTAATCTGACATGCCCCAAACAGTTCCCTGGCACTAAGGCATGCAATAACCAGCATACATACTATTAAACTGTCTTCTCTTTGAAAATATGGTATCCCCATCCCAACTGTCTATGGTGCATATCCCTGGACCATGCTAGATCCCAAACTGCACCCAGCAATCCTTGGGAGAGCTCTAAATTGGCTGAGGACAAGAGTGTGACAGAGGCTGTTCCAACAGTTTTGAACTATGACAACATTGCCACAATCGGGAACATAGTTTGACATGTATCCACACTTAAAAAGCCTTAAAAGCTCTGAGTTATTTAATTGTTAGAACTGTGTAAATATGAATCGAGTATGCAATCTTTTTATCTTATCAGAAAGCCATTGGAGTGCGGTATGTATAATCTGGGTGACATACTAATGAGGATAAGTCAAATGAAAGCCTTGTTTAACTACAGCACATTGACCATGAATCTTTCAAGATTTTTCTGCCCTCTAAGGACAATTACCCACAAAATACTAGATGTGTGTTAGAAAGACAGTGGGTCATGAATTTGTCTTCAAGATTTTTCCAAGGGAAAATAATTATTGCAATGAAGTGTTTTGATTTTCCATTGGGAAATATGACTCCATTAGGAAAATCCAAATTCTTTTTTTTTGTGGGGACACATGGGGGAAAAGAAGTATCATATTATTACTGCAGTTAAATTGACATGGTTTTTGTCTGATTCTTTAGACAATTTTCTGTGGCTCCCTGAGTTGCTGTAGTTTTCTGTGAACTGAGTTCACATTCTCCCTCTATGAGCTAATACTATTCAACAAATCATAGAAAAACTTTATTTCAGAATATCAAAATGCTTTGCATCTGCCTACTGTTGACATTTCTTATTTAGGATCCTTTTGAACTTTTTGTTCCCTATAAACTTCTGGTTACATTCTAAAATAGCAAAATTTTCCACCACAGAAACTGATTGTTGAACAACTTTCTAACCCTGTTACCACTCATTTTATCACTACACCCCCTGATAAAGAGTCCCTCCCCATTTTTCCTGTAGGCTTCCTTTAAGTACTGGAAGGTCCCTATTAGGTCTCCCTGGAACCTTCTCTAGTCTGAAGAACTCCAACTCTCATAGCCTGGCCTCACAGGGGATGTGCTCCAGCCTCCTGATAATCTTCATAGCCCTCCTCTGGACCTGCTCAAGCAAATCCATGTCCTTCTTATGGTGGGGGCCATACTACTTTGTAGTAACACTTTCAGAAAATGCTTCACTCAAAATGCAGAAGTGTCACCACAACAACATATTCTCTAGTTGTTTTGTTGTTGGGTTTGTTTTGGGGTTTTTTTTTGTGGTAAGAATTATCATCAAAGTTATATCCTTGCAAGTGTGAGAGCACAGGTTACAAACATGTTACAAAACCCACCAAAACATTCTAAGTATATTTTTGCTATTGTAATCAGAACTGATCCTAAGAGATCAATGTGAATTTGTTCCTCAATTAGATTGCAGTAACCAACAAATATTGTGGGTTTGTTATAATTTATACCAGAAGAGCATAACGCAGTACAGATGCAATACAATGCTTTACAATGGAGCTAACAAATAAGAGAATAAA
Organism: Athene cunicularia; assembly: GCF_003259725.1. NCBI lineage: Eukaryota > Metazoa > Chordata > Aves > Strigiformes > Strigidae > Athene > Athene cunicularia. The sequence goes on along the minus strand of NW_020799095.1, from coordinate 27,145,008 downwards.
GGGAAAAGAGACTAGGAGAGGACTGGAGTCAAGAAAATATAAGCTACACAGGGAGATTAGGAGTCCATTGAATTAAGAGGAACTATTCATATAGGTATATACATAAATATAACATACAGGCAGGCATGATAGACTAGGAAGAGGTACTGTTTTACACAGACAGATGCTCAAATTAGGGACCATTTAGTCATATGGAAGGCAAACTGTTCACATACATCCCTTAATTTCTGAATAATAAATTATTTTCTAAATCAAAAGAAAGCCAGTTGTGTTAAGAGCTGCACCAGAGTGCCTAGTCAAGATGATTTGGTGCAAGACCTGAACTGGTTTGCTCTCTTGGCCAGCAAAGGATCACTAGGGTTCAAGACTTTACAGCCAAACCAATTTGAGGACATCTTTATAACAAGACACAGAACAGTATCCTCTGGCAAAGTATGTAAACAGGGAGCTCCAAACTTCTCCTGACAGATTTCAGAAAGGCTGACTTCAAGAGGCTAATTATAATTTCTACAAGCTTTACTAATATGAAACTCAATAAGTACTTTGTGTACAGCTGCATGTCATTTGAACACAACTGCTGAGTGATCTACTAATGCCCATGTTGTTTCTAATTGAAGTTTGGATGTGAACAGCTTGTTATTAATTAAGACTCAATTACAACCCAACATCCAAAACAGATGCCACAAATACACTAGAACTTCCCTTCTGATCAGGAACCAGACTGGCTCCTACTGCTGCAGTGACTGAATGATCAAGAACTATATGCAGTAATACAGTGGTAAAGGAGAAGATGTCTTGACATAACTCAAAACTGAAGCAGAGCAGGGGAACTGCTTCCCTTCCCCCAGTGCAGCCACAACAGCAACTGCCTGGAGGTCCAACAAGGCCTTTCTTTCAGCACACAAATCAAACGGTACTTTCGATTTCAGACTATTTTTTTCCCCAAAAACAAATTTTAACAAAAAGAGAATTTGTACAGATCTTCCCTCTCCATATTCTTCCTTCCCCTTCATGACTTTTACAGACCTCATTTTCCTTCAGTTCTGAAACCTAAGATCTGCATTCCTACCTTGGTTGCAATCTCAAACAATCTCAAACAGTCCTGCTCCTCCTCAGAATCCTGTTTTACCCCAAACCAACTGCTCACATCGAAAAAAAATGAATACCAGGAAACTAATCTATTTTTAGATTACTTTTATGTGACTTTGCAGCTGGAAACAAGGACAGCTTGTTCCATGAGAACGCCACCCAGTAACTCCATCATGGACACTAGTTAGGAAAGTATTGGTGCAACTTCAAATAACTTTCTCCAGTCAGGCATGCTTTCCAGGGACTTTTACCATCTCCAGAGCTCCAATCAGGCTCCACATGCCATGCAATTTCAGTTGTAACAGCTCTCTCGAACTCAGCTGTCAGCAAGAAGGAGCTCCCATATCAGAAGGGGAGCCATCCTCAGCCAGTGGAAACAGTGGGAGGCACTGCAGGCCATGCACTGGTGGTGGTGCAAGGAGATGAAGGGAAAAAGAAAAAACATAATAGGAGTCATGTACTTAATTGTTTTCTAAAAAGAATAAAAATAGTATGTTCACAATTGTGTGAACAGAAAGCATGTCTTAATATTTTCAGTGTGCAGTTGTCATCCTCACTCTCCTTTCCACATAACCTGAAAAACAATGAAGAATCTTTTTTTTTTTTTTTTTCTTTTCCTGGTGTCCAGGGGTTTATAGCAGCATTTCTCAACCTATGTTAACCAGAGAACCACCTTACTCTTTTGAAAAAATATCAGTAGGTCATCTAGAAAAAATACTTTTCACTTCTCCTGGGAAAAACAGATGCAAATTTCATGTTCATGCAACTTCCCAGTTAGTTTCCTTTACATTCTCTGGTATAGGGTTGGAGATTTTTTTAAAAAACTGCCATTGTTTCACACATTACCTCTATAGTCTCACAAACAACAAGTGGCTTGAGTTTGAGAAACAGTGAGCTATAGGCCTCAACTAATTTAACAAACAGAAAAACAGTTATAAGCCCATGTAATGACTTTTGCGATGTCCTACAGCAATATAGAGCATATAAACTGCTTCTAACCAGTCAAGCTAACTAGAGGATTCAAGAGGTATCTTTGTAGATGACTCCCAACGACAAGTTGAGAAGTACAAAAAGCCAAAGCATCATGAAATAATTGGATAGGAAGGATTGTTTCTGTCTCTTTGTGTTTCCATTATTTTATTTATTTCAAACATTTAGAAAATTTCCCACACTAGCCATAGTTTGAAAGTGGCAAGTTCTTCACTTCCCAGTCCTAAAAACGTTGACATTTACTATCCATGGCTTTTTGCCCTTCAGTAAACTTACCAGTGCAAGTTTAAAACTACTTGCTGACTGCTAGCAATGAGCACAACAGAAAAGTCATTCTGGTTGGTTGCTATTTTGAAATTATTAATTTTCCTTCTAATAAAGGTCAGAGCCTGCCAACACTCTCTTTCCATACCCTGGAGAAAAGTCTACATCAAGCCCAACACTAACTTCAGTGAGGTTTGTCCTTCCATCATATAAGCACACTCGGTTCCCCTGTTGGCTGGTGTATCTTCAGCGTTATGAGAGTGCAAAGCACTCCGTACAGCCGAGCTGCAGCCATTTACGCGTAAGGGCAGGGAGTGTTGCGTTTTGCTGACCTCTGAGCAGTACATCAGATTAAAATCAAATGTGCTGCCTCCTTATACTTGTTTATTTTTATACTAGCAATATATTAAAGTACATTGGTGAACTTTGTGAGATTTAGCTCCCATGCAACTAAACTAAAAACAGAGATTAGGGAAAGATTGGCATTATGAACTGTTTCAGCTCTCTGGCAGACATGCATGGGCTAATTCTGGTGACAATAAGACCCAAAGAAGTATCAGGAAACAGTCTAAAGACTATGAAAGCTGAGTACACAAAGCTAACTATAAAACCCTATTTTAGCAGAATATGAAGTAATATTTAAAGCTTGTATTATTGTACAATAAAGCTAAAGACCATATTAACTGTTTTTATTTTCAACTGGTTTTCCCCATTTGAAATTTACAATTCAAGGCAATCAATTTCACTTTGTTTAAACATTTTAATGTGCTCTAATAAAACCAGGCAATTAATATTCTAATTCTGTTGTATTGAAACTAGAACTGTATTATGAACACACATGACAAAATATAGCAAGCACTATGACAGTTTTGTAGACGGAAGTTTTTTCCTCAGATGTTTGTAAGAGATGTAATACCAGCCTGTGTGGCACTTTTAATTTCAAAGGGTACTTTACAAATTGCACCTTTAAATACCAAATCATCTTAATTTCTAGCTATTGTTTCTGAAATGCATCAGAGTAGTCTTTTAACACTTCACAGCAGTACAACATCATAATTTAAAAAACCCTGAAATCACAAAATCACAATCTGACACATCAGGTGTCAAATCAGCTCAGCACTTTACCTTCTCAGGCCTGAAAGAGGCAGAGACAATTCTACTTGTAAAAAGGTGAAAAGCTGAAGAAACATGGAACATTACAGTACCCAAACGAAAACTGAGTGTATACGTATCTCTTACGGCATTTGCATGAATCCATTCATCTGTGTGTTTCAAGCCTTCTCTTCAGACCATCTAGAGCTTGACTCCTACTCTAACTTTCTAAACAAGTTTTCTGATGCATACCCTTACCCTCAGAAACAATGAAAGGTCATGCAAACTTCAAACAGGAATAGATTAAGAGTTGCTTTTCTTGGTTCTTTGGTTTGGTTTGTGTTTTGTTTTGTTTTCCCCAGGCAGATCATCATATTCAAGGCAAAGGTATTTTGCATTACATTATCAAATGTGAGCAGGATCACTTTCAGAAGGATTAACAAATTTGCACATACAGTTGATAGTTCTCTCCCTCACTTGTGCTACTGATTTAATCAATTTTTCTTCTGAATTAAGGTCAGATCAATTATCTCACAGAAAGCCAAGCTTATTTGTGAATCACTTACCACCTATGTGCTTTTTATGCTATTATTTTTTCAATCTTTCCTGATAAATGAGAAGCTATTAAATTTGGACAAATATTTTTACAAATCAGTTGGCAGGCTGGCAGCAATAACATTGAAGTATTACCACAGAAATTAGCTTATTATCTCTATCTGTTTGCGGTGAAATAGTTTTAAGTGGGTTTTGCCTATGTGTTTCCAGTCTGGTAGGCAGAGATAGTTGCAGAAAATGTACTTAGATAAACATGGCACAAAGTATGGGAGGTTGCGTTCTGAACTGCTCCGCTCTGTTGTTAACTTAGACCTTGAGTAATTCCTGATTGATAACTCAATAGTGTAATAAAAAATTCTTCTCAGAACTATCCACTCTGGGTATGGTAGTGAGTTATTAAAGATTTGCCTGACCTGTTGTAACTGCGTTGGTCTTAGGAGTGATTTCAGCTGAAAGACAATTAGATTCTGAGGGCGTGCCCAAATATCAAGTCAGGTGTGTAAGCAGGAGTAACATAAAGCATGCCTAAAACCAAGATCATGACACACCTAATATTGTCTAGATAGTAGTAATTATTAAATACTCAGACTGCTTCACATTATGAAAACAAACATGCTCTAGCTCAATTAAATATTTGCCTCTTCAAACCACACATTGCTTTGCAACTGCAGCATCAAGAGCTCTGCTTTGTGCGTCAATGCCACCCCATTTTCTGTAACAAGACAAAGCAACTGTAAGGTGCTTTGATTTACTAGGTTCAAACCCAAAATACAGGATCAAATATTATAAAGCTATTGCTACTACACTCATGAAGTTTGCTTTCTTTTACAAGGTTTGTATTTTAAGGGATATAAAGCAGGAGATGTATCTGGGGGGCATTTACAAGCAAACAAAATAGAAACAAAACCAGTAAGCTACTGTGTAATCAAGCATCAATCCAACAATCCAATCACAAACTTACCTAGGAAATCAATAAATACAAATGTGTGTGTAAAGAAATATTAACATCAAGCAGAAATGATAAAAAGAAAAACCATTAAATGAGAAAAAGAATACTGGATTGAAGCCACAGAAGTCACTACTGCCTACACAGTTCTCTTTTTCTGTCAGTTTACCAGTGCAACTATTTATTGCAAACCCTTTCAAGATTCTCTCTCCAGAATTTAGCTGGTTTTGCTGTGACATGTCTTAAAGACCCATACCTATTTAGCCCATCTTGCCTTAACTTCAATTGACTTACAACTGTTCTGGATCCTTTTAAAAATTACTTTTCTTGCTTCAAACTTTCCATGTACTTGCTCCAGTCTATCTCCTGGATCTCTTCTGTATCTTCTTTTTTAATACTAGGATTTCTTTTGAACTCATGTTTGCTAGTATCTATTGTAGTAGTTAGATCTCTGCTGTGTATTCTTTATTCATACTGGCCGATGCTATGTCAAAAGCTTACTTGATTCATCCTTCTGCCTCGTCTCTTCGCTTTACTCACACCCCTGTGTTCAAAGTTGATCTATAAAAACCTTTTCCTTCCTGATTACAGTTCCTAATTTAACTCAGTGCCTGCTATAATTTCTTAATTAACTGTGTAACTATGTCATTAATCTTTGTCCCATTTTCTGAAACATCTAGCAGGAAAGAAGCACTCTAAATAAACCTGTAGTATTACTGAATAGGTCACTATTAACTACAGCCTATCATCCTAACAAGCAATCAACATTGACTACATCTTTCTCTTGGCTTAGCTGGTAAATCTTCTGGAATGGAAACAGTGTTTTGTTTTGGTGTTTGGAGAGCCTGGAAGAGTAGTCTCCAACTACTCTGAGACTGACAATAGTATAATTCAAAGAGATAGGGATATGTGGAGTGTCAGTCCTACAGATCCCTTATTAGCACAGCAGTAAAGGATACCTTTTATTGGAAAGAGAAGAAACTTCCCTACATGGACTTCCTCAGGTACCTGCTTGGCATTGTTTGGTTCTGCACACCTCTCAGTTAAATTGAAGAACAAGATCCAACACACAAAGACTTGAAACATCCCTTGGGGTTCCCATGTCAGCACAGCTCTCCATGCTTGCACATTAACCTATGACAGATGCATTGACTAGGCTGCCCAACTGTTAAGCAACTGCCACAGAGCTTGAGTTATGATTACAGTCCTTGTTATCAGACACCTACTGCTTTAACATCAACAATGAAGATGAGTCATTAAAGCAACTTTGGAGCATCAGTGAGCAAGTGCTGAGACTAATATGTCTGTCTGCTGTGACAGTGTATGCCGTGACACCTAAGAGAGCACTGCCCCAGGGTGTTCTTTGCATTATTACCTCTCTCTCCCCAAAGTCTATCTCCAATATTGAAACTCCACTCCTGCTGTAAGCTTGAAGGGAGAAGGATTTTTTCCCTTTCACTTTCCTCCAGCTTCCTGCTTATTTTAGAAGACTTTATCAGTCTATCCAAGTCTGAACCTATTTATTGGGGTCTTTCCTCTGACCCTAGTAATACAGCTCATCTGAGCTTTTTCCAAACAGCAGCAGCAGTTTTATAAATTGGCATGATTCATACACTGCTACTCACACTCTATAAAGGGTGGGTATGAAACTATCGCATGAATTTCAGTCTGGTACAACCTGGGAAAGCTATGGTTGACAGCAAATACACCCGAGGGTGCTGAAGGAGCTGGCTGGGGTGCTCGCCAAGCCGCTTTTCATCATTTACCAGCAGTCCTGGCTGACTGGGGAGGTCCCGACAGATTGAAAATTGGCCAATGTGACACCCATCTATAAGAAGGGTTGGAAGGATGATCCAGGAAATTACAGGCCTGTTGGCTTGATGTTGGTGCCCAGGAAGCTGATGGAGCAGCTCATCCTGAGTGCCATCATACAACACATGGGGGACAACCAGATGCTCAGGCCCAGTCAGCGTGGGTTTATGAAAGGCAGGTCCTGCCTGACAAACCTGAGCAAATTCTACAACAGGGCGACCTGCTTATTGGATGAGGGAAAGGCTGTGGATGTTCTCTGCCTTGACTTTAGTAAGGCTTTTGACACCATTTCCCATATCATTCTCCTGGTGAAACTGGCTGCTCGTGGCTTGGAAGGGCACACACTTCACTGGGTAAAAAACTGTCTGGATGTCCGGGCCCAGAGAGTTGTGGTGAACGGAGTTAAATCCAGTTAGTGGCCGGTCAAGAGTGGTGTCCCCCAGGGCTCGGTGTTGGGGCCACTCCTGTTTAACATCTTTATGGATGATCTAGACGAGGGGATCAAGTGCACCCTCAGTCAGTTTGCAGATGACACCAGGTTGGGTGGGAGTGTTGATCTGCTCGAGGGCAGGGAGGCTCTGCAGAGAGACCTGGACAGGCTGGAGCCATGGGCTGAGGCCAACTGGAGGAGTTTCCATAAGGCCAAATGCCGGGGGCTGCCCTTGGGCCACAACAACCCCCAGCAGCCCTACAGACTTGGGGAGGAGTGGCTGGGGAGCTGCCAGTCAGAGAGGGACCTGGGGGTGCTGATTGACAGCCGCCTGAACAGGAGCCAGCAGTGTGCCCAGGGGGCCAAGGCGGCCAGTGGCATCCTGGCTTGTGTCAGCAATAGCGTGGCCAGCAGGGACAGGGAAGGGATCTTACCCTTGTACTTGGCACTGGTGAGGCTGCACCTCGATTCCTGTGTTCAGTTTTGGGCCCCTCACTACAAAAAGGACATTGAATGACTCGAGCGTGTCCAGAGAAGGGCAACAAAGCTGGTGCAGGGTCTGGAGCACAGGTCGTACGGGGAGCGGCTGAGGGAACTGGGGGTGTTTAGTCTGGAGAAGAGGAGGCTGAGGGGAGACCTCATCGCCCTCTACAGCTACCTGAAAGGAGGGTGCAGAGAGCTGGGGATGAGCCTCTTTAACCAAGTAACAAGTGACAGGACAAGAGGGAATGGCCTCAAGTTGCGCCAGGGAAGGTTTAGACTGGATATTAGGAAGCATTTCTTTAAAGAAGGGGTTGTTAGGCGTTGGAATGGGCTGTCCAGGGAGGTGGTGGAGTCCCCATCCCTGGAGGTGTTTTTAAGAGTTGAGTCGACATAGCACTGAGGGATCTGGTGTAGTTGGGAACTGTCAGTGCTAGGTTAAGGGTTGGATTGGATGATCTTCAAGGTTTTTTCCAACCTAGATGATTCGGTGAATTAAACTAAGATAGTCTGTCTGCAGACTCAGGAAGATGACTTTGCAGTTCATACTTGGTTAGAAGATCATCCTTGTAATCCACAGACACATTCATTTGATGTGATACTGCTTTTCGACACTTCCACCAGGAAACATTTCCCCATATTCTTGCTGTAAAAGGGATTTTCCTAGCTGTGGAAATATTCTTCCACTTTAAATTTTCACCAGCAATAATCCACTATATTTTTTTTTTACTTTTGTCTTTTGAGGAGTTTTGTCTCTGTAAAGACAGATTGTATCAGGCAGAGTATACAAGGATGGAAGAAGTTATAGAGATGGAGTCTTTGATTGGTCTATATATGAGAAGCACAACACTGAGCAAGCGTGTATAGAGAATAATAAAAGAGCTGTATATCCCTTAAAAAAAATCCTCAATGCAACTGTGATGAAACATGCTTTCAGAATAGATTTTCACTTACATAACAGAAGGAATGAAAATAGGTCAGTATCTCAACATGACTTTTTTAAACTTCTCAGAGTGACCTGACAATCTGATGCAAATTAACTGGATAATTGTCTTATTACAATACTAGGACTCTGAGATACAATTTGATCTATTGCAGATAAGCAAAAGACAGCATTGTGTTTTCATCTTCACGGTAATTCACAAACTTCAGATCACTCAATTGTAGAAAAATGCTTCCAAAAAATCACGGTCCATATTCCATTTGATGCAGATTTGTCAATCCTATTCTGTGCAAAGAGGGCTTTAGAACTAGTGAGACTTTCTCAGCTATCAAGTATGTTTATTTCAGATCTTGTACTATTAGACAGTGGCTGTGATTTTCTGGGGTTGTTTCCAGCCAAGATGAACTGGAGCAGACTTCTGCTACTTTTCTCCTCCCAGGAAGGTGAACCTGCTGGCAGACCAGGAGATGGCTGTTCAATTTGAAGAACAGATGTCCGGAACTGCTTTCTCAAGACATCCCCAGCTGCTCATGATCTTGATCCACTACACATTCCCCAAAACTTTAAGCATATCTGTTTTCCACCTGGAGTCAGTCTGTGAATTATCTATGTGGTTTCAGACAGGGCACTGGTTTAACTTAATTCATAGCTGGTACCTGATACCAATGTCCTGTGCCAGACACTAACAGCTTGAAGCACATACCTATCAAAACTACATCCAATGACATCATTCATATGTAGAATTACATGCAGACACATAAGCAGAAATGGGTTTGTAAACACCCACTTCACCAGATATCATCAAAATTATTTCTTAAGAAAAAATGAACACATTGCAAAAATGAACAAGATGCAACAGAGGTAAATTAAATGAAGACAGCAAGATGTCACAATCTCTATCATCAGTTGCTCAAATGTAAACACGATGTCCTAATCATAGTGTTCCAAAAATTAATCCTTAAGTTAGAACAGTCCTTAACTTAAAACCCACAGAAGTGGTTTCAGTAGGTGCTGTGAAGCTGTAGCTTTTGTAAACTCCCTAAGAAACTTGCTCTGAACAAAGGTTGGAAAACGTACTCTCCCTCTTCTATGTAGATTCCCAAATACGGATTTTTTTTTTTAAGCTTGGGGATTCCAAATTTGAGAGCTTTGACTTAAAGGCCTCATAACAATATAACTTCTGTATGTGCCAATACTGTGATAATAAATTTAAATTCTGCAGAAAAATGCTTAAAAAAAAAAAAAAAAAAAAAAAAAAAAAAAAAGAGCTATTAGCACTGTGTTAAAAGGATGCCACCTACTGGGCATCTCATCAGCCTCCAATAAAAGACCTGGAGAGGTAAATAAATACATCTGAGAAAACTTAAAAAGCTCCCTAAAATGGGAAAAAAAAATAAATTAATAGCTCTCTGTCCTCCTTAAGCTCAGGGTTTACCAAAAGCTCATGGTTTTCCTTCTTTTGTGTCAGCTTTCTCATGCTTCCTTTTCCCTCTTGTAGTAATAGCAGCAGCAGTCGCCATGTTTCATGAGCATTTATGCTTAGTATTTTCATCTTAACTCTTCCCCTTCTGGTGCCTATATTGCTGCTGAGAAGGTTGCATCTTAACAATCTGTTCACCAGTTTTTTCCATTCTCCTCCCTTAGGGTAACAGGCACTGTCGAGGCTTCCTACTGAAAACAATTGAAATATGCAATATATGTGCACACATGGAGATACACACGAGCTATCGTGATGGAATTAATATAATGCTTTAGGGGAAAATCAGACTGTGCTTTAGAATCTCCTTAGTATGTGGTCAAAAAGACAAGTTAAAAATGAGGTTTCAGCTTTTGAATTATATTTCCTGATTTTGTGAGATTATCTCAGCCCTGTTACTTAATTGTTCTGCCACTACATTCTTCTCGAAGTACTGGGTTTCCTTTTTATTTAAAATAGTGCTTTTTAGTAGGAAACTGTCAGGCACATAGGGAACTACTTTTGTTATATCTAGCATCCCTTGGAAATGCGAAGTGCTAAATATCAGAAAAAACCTGCAGAATTGGTCTGAGATTATAAAACCTCCATGATTAAACATAAACCTGCACAAAAGTGTGTAGATCTTGTGCAGTTTGTTAGTCATAGGACTAAAAAAAGAGGGCTATGTTCTCATCTACCGTTGGGACCGATTATACTATTCCAGCAGAGTTAAAAGACTTTGAAACAAAGATAGATTACATTTATACCTACCATCTCCAGACTCCTTTTTCACTAACAGATTGATGCAAAGGGACATTAATTATATAAGCAGACTGTAATTCTTTGCATTAGATACTATTCTCATTTTCACTATGGTCACTCTTTGCTACATTGACAGTACAAAGAGGACTTCATATGTATCAACTCTTTTCAAGTAAGAATTAAGGCTTTAATACAATAGTGTGATGTATAGTGGGTCACAGGGTTGGATTACATAATTTTAAAACCAGTATCACTATGCCTACAAAGGGTATCCTCCTTTTTGTAACTGGAAGAAGTATTTGGTGCAGTAACTGATATGGTAATAGCACAGATATGCTTTTTATCCATCAGTATACAGTTTTTTTTCCTCTCACCCACACCAGGATGAGCCTACTCACATTCTTCTAACTGCCCACTCCACGGGAACTCGGTTATTTTTTTAACCATTCCAGTTCTACTACCACAGCACAATAATTTGTGCTCAACCAGCACCCGGGTGTCAGCAAGTCAAGCCCACTCTTTAAATCCACGCTCATAGAGCTTTCATGCCTGTGACTCTCAAAAGGAACAATTATGTTCCAAAAATCTCAGAGCATGCCTGCACAGTGGAGGGACAAGCCGTTATGTTTGTGCCCGGCTTCAGAGCGAGCAAATGGGCGCCTGTCTGAGAGGCACTGAGGCAGCCTGAGGCAGCGAGCAGAGAGCAAGGATGCAGTCTTTTGTGTTCGGTGCTACATCAGCCTGGCAACACCGTTTCTGGCCCCTGCCAGCATCAGAGCGAGCCAGCATGGCTGGGAGCAGAGTTGCTGCAACAGGCACATCCCTGTCCCACATGTCTGCTGGCCAGAAAAAGCTGAAAGGATTGCTGGCATCTAACTTCCATGGATTACAGTATCTGTGGCCACCATGCATAGCTGCAGTGTTGGGAGCACCTGAGATCAGTCCAGTATCCCTATTAAACACCAAGGAGATTAATTTTGTGTCATGCATTTTTGTTGTATTTTAGCATTCTACTTCTGGGCATAAAAGGACAGATGCTCTGATTCAAGTCTGCATAAGCACTGATTTAAGTGTATGAACTCAGGCTAGTGATTTAAGTTGTTATAACTTGTTCATGGAAATGCCCATTATACACTATTTCCCAATCCCTGAAAAAGAGACTTCTGCCCAAGGGCGGCAGAAATCATGGGAAGAAAAATGCAAAAGAGAGGGTTGTGGGTTTTTATTAGCCAACTAGTCTGGCTCTAAGCAGGATGGCAAAACAAGATCCGTAAGCAGATGGGATAGGGTCTTTGTTTCGGAGTGACAGGAATTAGCATGATGCACAGAGACCATGCTTTAAGAGTGCATCTCCTAGCTACAGAAAACCCTAACTCTACCTACCCACACGTGGTAAATAGAGAGTCTTTCTTTTTCCTCCTCTTAGGAAAAGTTGCATTGGCACGAGTTAGCTTGTACAGTACTTTGAGGAGTACTACACTCCTCATGTCCATGTGACAGTGCTTCTTACTTGCTGCATTTGCCTTAAGAGTGAAGTTCACTTAAGATGAGGATACTACAGAAAATAGTTTGCAAAATGTTGCTTTAATAATATTGTAAGAAAAATCTAAATCACCAACTTTTAAGAACACCAAAGATACTTTCTCACACTTTACACTTTTGACCACACCCAGGGATTCCAGATAATACCTTGATGAAATAACAAACAGAATTAAGAAGGAGAAAACTGCTCAGGAATAATAGTGTACAAGTTAAACAAGAAGGAGAAAGAGGAAAGACAGTTTTCCACTAGATCTCTCTCTCAAACCAATGTATGAATACCTGGTTTCCTCCCTCTTCAAAAGTCTATCCCTCTCTTTTTTCACTATTAACTGTGAGTTTTGTCATATATAAACATATTGCTCTGGGATTCAGAAGAATTTAAGGAAGTCACTGTACCAAATAGTATTTCCCCAGTATGATATTCCTCTCTTTATGTTATGCATGTTACAAGAAGTATGAAAACCTGGGAGCAATGCTACAGATGTCTCAAGTATGGTAAAGAAGTATTTTTGCTATTTTACAGTATTCTATACTTTAACTAGTTTGAATAGCAGATTACATCTTGTATTAGTTTCTGTTACAGAAAAAGTCGCTCCTGACACACTTCAGTCTCACTGACAGGATGGCAGTGCTTCCAGTTATGGGAGCTAATTCATGCCCTAGCACTACTTCATTTCTCTTGCAGCGTGTGTAATCTACTCTTAAGAAAATACTGCAAAAGGAAGCAGAGGACAAAGAATAGAGGTGTACCTCTTTTATCAGGCTAATGCTAATGATCCAGAGAGAAAATGAGAGTTCTTCATAGACTAGCATTAAACGTGAAAGCTAATAGACTGGCTGTCATGCTGCCACCTTCTTTAAGATTGATGAGCTTTAACTATTCATCAGCATTAAGATCACTTTAATAGTAGTTTTCAATAGTACCTAAGTATATCAGCTTTAGCGTACTGAAAGTTTTATCTGCAGCCTAAGGCTCTTCAATTTCTGCATTGTTTTCACTTTCCACCTTTGATTTGGATGAAATTTTTAGCAAAAACTGCATTCAATGATGTTAAAAGATCTTTTAAATAAAAATGTATATTTTCCTGTGTTTGTGAATCACTGATGTCCTTATATCATATAGAGTCTCTTAGAATTACATTAATAAAACTAAATTCATGTAATAAAGTCAGATGATTAAAGACTCCAAACTATAGGTAATTACAAAGTCAGGAGCCATTTGGATAAACTTCATTTAGCCTTCTTGGGGATAGATACTACAGTTTTTAATTACTTGTCCTCACACTTCTTTTTCCATTGGACTCCTTCTTCACTGGGTTTTTAAGGATGAACAGTGCCCACTGAATAAAACAGTAACTCAATGCCTTATCACTGGTATTTAGTGCATTTCATCAAACCTTGCATGGTAGTCAGACTTACTTGTTTCTTTACAGGACTTTTTCCTTGGTGCTCATTACTGCAGCATAAATGCTTCAGTGACAACTAAGTCACCTTTAAACTGCTGCTGTTTGGTGAGAAATAGCACTATCATGATTCCACAGATGAAGAGACAATGTGTTTCCTTTTGATGTCTTAGCATGTTTTCCCTTAAACAAATAAAGACTTTGAAAACTCACTACCTGCTCTCAGTAGCTCAGCGTACCATACATATGAAGGACAAAGCAGCAAGATCCAAGACAGGGAAGGAAAAATATTTAAAAGACAGCTGATAGTGTATTATTGTGTTTTCATAAATGTTGCCATGTATATTACTAGTGCAATGTCCCCAGCTCATGCCACACATCCTCTGGATGTATTTCTCCATGGTAAACAAGTATCTTTGCTGTTTTACAGTATCCCATATTCTAACTGCTTTGAATAGCGGATCACATCTTGTATTAGTTCTTGTCACAGAAAAACTTGCTCCTGACATGCTTCAGTCTGAGAGGATGGCAATGCTTCCCATTACAGGAGCTAACTCATGCTATTATGGACTGTTCCATTTTATTTCAACTGTGTCCATATTTTCTAAAATTCTTGGACCGTGCAATAGAATCTCCTACTCCTTCAAGTTCTTACAGACATGACATAATCTCTGCTATTTAGCAGGTAAATTGCTACCCCTACTCTGAATCTCAGTTCCTTTGGGACGATTAGCACTTTCAGCCCTTTTCCCTTTCTCCCATTTTTGGATATGCTTGGATGCCTCCTTTCTAGACCACAGTAATTCCCTCAGTCATAGAAAAAAACTAGGCTGGAATGCACCTCTGGAGACAACCTAGTAACCCCCCTGCTCAAAGCAGGGCTAACTTCTAAGTTAGATCTGGTTATTCAGGGTCATATCCAGGCTCATTGTAAGTTTCTCCAAGGATGGAAATTCCACAGCCTCTCTGGACATCTATTCCACTGCTTACCTGTTCTCATTCATCTGCTCACTAATGACTTGGATGTGACTGTGATTTAGAAATGTCCCCAGTATCATGTGATTAACACTATCTGGTTTTAGTGGCATTCACTCTGCTAAGAGTGCTATTTCAAGACCTCTCTTCCTCAGTATATCTTGCACAGACAATTTATCAGCAGGCTTTTCTGAGACACCACCTTATGGATAAAGTGTTGGAAAGCCTTAATTAGCTGCCCTCCTCGTCCTATCTGACTTCCCAGCACCAAACTGTGCATCCACTATAACAAATATGCTTGTTAGAGAGGGCTTGGAAGTGATGGCATTTAGCATGAGTGGGTTGTTTTGTTCCTGTATCATTGCATGATTGTTCTTGTGTTGATTTGTTCCTGATTCATTGCTTTAAAGATGTTTAATATCTACGCATACATGGAATACCCTATCATTTTTCTTCTCTACTGCCATCATCAAGTGCACCCTTTCCCATGGCTTCTTACTTTTCTAATTAATGGCTTTATTGCGAAGGGGCTTGAAGTGGAAATAGTTATCACAGTGCAGTATGCACTTTTGGTACTGCCTTACAGATAGATTTTGCAGCAAGCAGTTGACACCCTCTGTCTTCAAACATGCATGGAAACTTAGTATTACAGTGCCTGCCAGGCTACATCCTTTTCCAGTTTTCACTGTTCTTAATGTATTTTTCAAATTTAATGAATAATTAAACTTCACATCCAAGATTAATCTTGCAGAAGTGTCTATTACAGAGATATCTAGATGCTTACTTGTATCCTTCGACTTTTATCTACCTAGAATAAATGTTCCCATATCCTACTAGCCTTGTTTTGTGCCACACGTTCAATTTTTCCCGTAGTCAGTCCCAAAAATTGTACCCCAATACTGATGCTAATTTTTATGGCTACTTCTTGATTTATTTTAAGAGTTGCATGTCTCACCACTGTAAATCTCCTTTTTTTAACAGCAACATTGCTGCTGGCTGCCTTCCCCAGAGACATTCTTCAGCTGCACACATTGAAGGCTTTGATCTCTTCAGTTTGCTTTGCAGTATTTAACATACGTCTTCTCAAACACCTGCTTTTCATTTTTCATTGTATGATACTTCCACACTCACTGGCAATTTGCCACTGCAGTATGCGTCTCTTCTAATGTGTACTGTAGTTGATGCTTCTCTCTAGGACTGTGCATATGAGTGACTGCTGACCTCCAGCATTTTATCATTTACATGTCATCACCATTACTGAGGTGTTCTCTCAACTTCTCTGTATCTCTTATGTTCTAGCCATTCTAGTGGTATTCTAGGATGTTTGAGTGTCCTCCATTAACATACATACTTTTATTTCATTTTTACCTCATCATTTTAGAAGCTTCCATCACCCCACTCTCCTCTGCAAACATAGTCTTTTTATAATCAGTTACAGCTGGCTGATTCACTTACACCAAAGGACTCAGTAGGTACTCAACTTTCCTGATTTCTTCCCTGAACAGAGAACTCCTCTCTCAAACCACATACTTCAAATAGCTCCAACTCTCAATCCACAGTTCTTCTGTCTGCTTCAGAACTTTTCCCTTACAGACATCTATAAATGTTCTCATCTGTCTGTACAAAAGAATATGAGAAACAGAATCTTTCTCCTTCTTTGACTGCAGTCCAGGAAAAAACTGATTCCATCAGCTAAACCGGTGCATTAAATGAAGCTTTCTGGAAGTTCAGGAGGTGTACTCTTCTTACCCTTCTCTGTATGAGTAACATAAAATTTTCTCCAAATTGTGTCTGTGAACTTCAGTTAAACTATTATATTACGATAAAGACAGTGGTACCTAGCTAACAGTCAGCAAGTCCTGCTCACACACTGAATGCCATGAACTAAATAGAATTGCTTAAATTAACTAGGTTTTCAGATAGCTTCTGTATCCTACCCTCTGAAGCTTGCCACAATAAACCCATGAAGAATAAATGTCATTGTCTTAAGATCACTACAGCAGTGCATGGTGAAAATGACTCATGAAAGAGACAAGGACCTTTAAAGTCCACTGCAAAAGTCTATGTCAGTGGGGCTGAATTGGTCACAGCAGTGACAGACTAACATCCTGTACATTAAAGTCCTAAAGGAAAATAAAACCAGACCAGAAATCTTCACAGATATCTGCTGATAGCAGGATACTTGTGAGACTCTGGAAGGTCATGTATGACTGGCACATTGTCAAGAGTATTGCTTCTCTCACCTTGAGCTCCTCCATGATGAACTTCCATCTCTTCCACTCCTGTCTCCTCCCAAACTTTAGCTGCTTCTTCACACTTATTTCCACTCTCAATTCTTTCAGTACCATTCACAATTCCTAGTCACACCTAGCTCCTTCTAAGCTGTCTGCCACTGCAGTACCAATCTCCTTCCTTGGCCTTCAGTTTCTCCCCTTCTTAACTATTTCATTTTCCTGGCTTCATGACTCCAGTACATTTAGTGGGGAAGCAGGGAGGGAATTCTGTTTCTTCCAATGCAACTTCCTCCTATTGTCCTGGTGTCCTGCCAGCTCTCACCCCTACTAGCTCCTAAATGCTTCTTCCAGGGAATGCCAGTGGTTTTCATATATCAGTTTGTGCCTCAGCATCTAACCTGTCAAACAAGCTTGTCCTTCTCAAATGCTTCCTGTCCCAAACTTCACATTCCACTGGCCTTCAGTACTAACTCCTAATCCAAGTTTCAGTATCCTTCTTCCATGTCTGAAACGATTCCCATTTTCCCACACTCCACACTATTTACACCTCTTCCAGCTCCTCCTTTGCGCTTCAGTCTTGTTCAGATAGAACAAGATGCTCTTGGTTAGGCAGCATAAACTGGATGACACTACCTCAAAACTGTGATTGCAGACCAAAGCTCTAGGAAGACCAGGGCTGTACACATGTGGGAGTGTTCTTACACAAATGGTAGGAGGTTCAGTCCTGACTCAGAAACCATCTACTGCCAAGTCCATTTTCCACCACATGGTAGCACAAGAACTTCTCAGAGAAAAAGAGCGACCAGAAATTGCAAACATAAGCAAAACAATATATCCTGCACTAGAGGAGGTTTTCAGAGACAACAAAAATTACCTGGCTAAAATTTTATAAATAAATTCAACAGACTGAAGACTGAGACAGTTAACTTCTTTTATAAGTATGCAATGTGAATAGGGCTGTATTCTCTCCCAGTATCTCCTCCAGGCTGTTGCATCCCTGCTCCACCCAAACCATGCCCACTGCAGAGTACAAGATGCTTATTATATTATGGCGCATATGTTTGAATTAAAATAATATTTTACTATAAATAGAATACTTTTATACATTATTGAAATTCCACTCACGTGCAAAAGTATTTTATAATAATAGTAAAAACCTAGATTTCATTTTAAAAAATCATGCAATTCATAAGTGTTTCCTTTTTCATTGAAAAAACATAGTATTTTCAACAGTAAAATTAGTTCTGAAATACATTTTATAAAATTCTACACTGAAGTCATTGGCATAACTATCTTTAAATGTTACACCCATATGATTTCTCCACGTGGAATTACATACGAGCTGAAAAATACAATTCATCACTTCAAGAAACCTCTCATTAAACATATTCTTTGATGTGGTGTGTGGCATGGCTGTAACAGATCTGATGACCTGCATTAAAGCAAATAATATACTGACCATGTGTTGCAAGTTATTTACATAATTAGAGAAAATATAGGCTTTGATACTAATAAAACATTGTTCCAATATTTTGCAAGTGTATGAAAATACTTCCAGTTAATAGTTGAGAATCCACAAGACCCCTTCTGTGTACACTGCATATATACCTCCTTCTCACACACTATAGGTCACTAAGCCCCACTTCTTTTCCTCTTATTAAAGGGAAAGCTGCTACAGTTTTCACCATGGACTAGTTTCAATACAAAGATTTGTGTCATTTCTATCACTATGTAGACAACTCCAACAGCTACAGCAATGACAAAGTGCTAGAGTGGGCTTGGATTTTTAGTTTGCATGTAGATCTCAATCATGAATTGATCTGGACACTAGATGAAAGAGAAGAAGTGATACAGTTACATGGTGACTACCTGCAGTATTTTGCAGCAATGACCTCTGATTACATTAAGTATTTCATGGGATAAACACATTTCCTTCAGAACATTGCAGATTTGATTGCCAAAAAAAAGTCATCAGGCATTTAAACACTTACAAATTCAAACATGCATGTTTTCTTTTCGGTGCTGAAATTACTCTAGTCTTCAGAAAGCATGTATTATCCAATGCCATGAGACAATAAAGGCAAAAAGTATAACAAAAACCAGCAGAGTAGAAAATACTGAGTCTACTTTATCTGTGAGAACATACGGTAACAATGATTATTATTTATTATTTGATCCTGCTTCAACCCAAAATGCGCTTGGCAACATGTGAACACAGAGGACTGTACTGTAACGCAAAAAGCTCAAGGGCTTAAATGAGTCAAGCCCTTGAGCAGTCTATAGTAGGGGAAGTGGCCCTCAGGAAATTAAATAAAGTTCCCTCGCACCCAATTTGTTTCCCATCACTAAGTCTTTCTCAAGATCAGGGCTTAAAGGATTTGCTAAACTCCAAGCACTACAACTCTGCAGGCCAGGAGCACATGATCAGCTGTCTATGGGTTACTTTCAGTTTCTCAAAGGACGTTCTTAACAGCCTGAAGGAAAGCCAAAGACTGACCAGAGATGCTTTAAATTGGTCAGACTAAACTACCCTTTGAATCAGCCTTACACTAACCTTGTCTGCCATTTTCCTTTGTTAGAAATGGAAGGCATGCAATATAAATTAAGATTCAATAATCCACTCAAATACCTGTATTACAGACTAAACCAGTATCGGTGATCTATCTTATCAATACACTGCATACACAAAAGTAAATGCTGAAGCATAAATGAAATTTCCCCCGCTACAATATATGCAAGTGGCGGACTGTGCTGTCTAGTAGTTAATTAGGCATTTGTAACATAACTTTCCAGGAGGTCAACTCTACCACTAAATGCTCAGGTGCACATACCATTCAAAGCATCTTTCTTCTGACTTCTCCATTTTCTATGAAACACTTCTCTCATTTTTTTGTTATTTGATGTGATTTCTGCATCACATACCATTCAGTCTTCATAGTGTTTCCACCCCAGCAGCAACTGCACAGCTGAGGATAACAGCAGCAAACCTACCATTCCACTTCCATACTGTTTGGAGAGTAGGGATTTAAAGACAAAAGAAAGTTAAGATCCCACTAGGAGCTTGACTGAGTGGTGAGATGAGAAATTCTTATCAGGAGAGATCCAATTTTTAGTCACATGAGGAAATTCAGTAGATACCTTTCTCTACCAAAGCCAATTAAAAATTCTCTAAGAAAAGTAGGAAAGGTGTAAGCATCCTGTCTTTCCTGTCCTTCAATATTTAAGACTGAAGGAGATAAAATATGTTTAAGAGTATGAAATGCTCACACCAACAGTGTGTTTCAGGCTGCTAGTATAATGTAGAAAGGGACTATCATGACAATCTGAAGGTCATCAATTATTTTTGTTGTTCACTGTACTCCAATGGATGAGAAATGACAGCCCATAACATATAAACAGCTGTAACTTTATGGGACAGCATTCATTCACCTTCTGTGAGGAATCCTACTTGTCCATACAAAGATGCTTACCATCTGCTTGTTAGCTGACATACAACAAATGACACCATCATGTTTCAAAAATGAAAAGGGAGCTCAATGTAAGAGAAGGGCCTAGTGATGAAGCAGCTGCACAGCTACAGGTAACTAAGACTACAGGCTAAGGCTACAGGTAACTAAGACTTAGAGTTGTCAAATGGAGATGAACAACAAGAAAGTAAGTTGCAGCAAATCCCATGGTTATAGCTCTGCACAGAAGAATGTAGCTTGTGCAACAGAAAGTGAGACACAAACAGGTTATATACTGAGGCAGTGTAGAGCATCACCAGTTTGGTACTGCATCATAACAGGGGTAAATTTAAAAGGAAAAATCACTTGTGGGGTTCATGTTATTTCTTCACAGATCACTTAAATCAAGACAGCTTGATTTGCTATAGATAACTGCTCTGGCACACACAACCTGCAGGGAAGATCCAGATACAAACAGTATCAATGAAATAAAATCGCAGAACTACCTGAGATTTTTCTAAGCAGTTGACACTCATTACTGATACCAGCTGGAGGGAAATTAAAAGAAAAAGAAATGGAGCCATCCATCTGCACATATCACAGCTGAAACGCTACAGCCACATGAGCTTTCTCATGTTACAGCACGCCTCAGTGCTGCCAGAGAGAAATAGAAGTGGCTAATTCACTCTATGAATTTATTCAGTCTTTGATTACCTTTCTCACTCTTCCATTGAACTCTAAACAGTGCCATGGATTAGAGCAATTTTTGTTATATGAGCACTGAAAGTAAATATTTCACCATAAAAAAACACACACCAAAAATTCAGTTGACCTTTGAAGCAATTGTGCCAAATGTGGAGTCTCATTCCAGTCACTAACAAAGAAATAGAAGTTTAGTTTCTTTTTCAGGTATATCTCAGTATAATCATAACCATGGAGCCTTGACGTTTTTTCAGAAGCATTTCACATATTTAAAAGAGATATGTTTAATTGTCAGCTTAGTTCTGAGAAGACAACTCTGAAGACAAGACACAATTCATCTTGACTCAAACAACTTCCAAATACATCTGTGAACTCACTTGGCATTGCCTGCAAAAGCATCCAATTTCTAGAACAAACCAACAGAATAAGATCTGCTTTTCTAATTGTGGAGGGGCAGCTCAGCACTTTGTAGCGCATCCAGGAAGAGCAAGGAATTGCAAACACCTGCTTTTGAGTAATAGTGATTTTCTAACCTGTACTTTTCACCAAGCTAATGATGACATCAGAAACAAAAGTTAACATGTCAAAGCCATCAACAAGCTTACATCGTATCCTTGTACTCCTTTAAAGTACATACCGCTAGAGCTACCATGAATAAAATATAATGAAACCACAGATTCAAAAATACTGTGAAATTTAGCACATGCATTACTCATCTAACTCTTGGTAATAATAATATTCATCAAAAGCCACAGACAAAGTGATATGGTTTTTATATACACTGCTGTATATGACCAAGCAGGAAACTATTTGCTAAACAATGTCACAATGAACTGCCACACTGAAATGCATCAGGAGAAACTGAAATGCATGTTTATTTCCAAAAACACTATTGAAACTGTGGTGTGAACAGATAATTCTGCCAAATCTGTGCCAGGTCTTTTATTGCGCACAACTGAAGTAAATGATAAAAAAAGCCAAGGTCCAGAAGCTTATTTTAAAATAGATGCCACTCCATGTCAACTTTACTGAACCACACAGGATTACTGTGGAAAAAAAAACCACGAGTCCTGCAACCACGTTGAGGTGCAGTAGGCAAGATGCACTTACATGAACTGCATTTCTAAGTTTGTTTTGTGTACAGTACACACAGGTAAGAACACTAGTCCTGCACCATCAGTCCATCTCCTCCCAAACACGGGAGAGCTCCTCCCTGCAGATGCCCTGGGTCTCTGGTGCACAGGTTAAGCTGAAACCTTCAGTAACCTACCTTTCAGGACTACAGCACTTCAATATGCATCTTGCTGAAAGTAGTACTAGTTCATCTGTCTACTGTATGATCCTAATTCAGAAGGCACATTGGGAACCATAGTAAATACATGGCAGCATACCTTTGATGTGCTTTAGTTCTACCCCCATGGCCAGGGCTATTCCCTATCAAATATGGCCAATGACTCCAGTTTCTCCTTATGGCTGAATACCAAAATTTCTTGTTCCTCCTTGATTTAATCCATACAAAGTAGCACAGGCAGTCAAATGGAGCTCACTACCAGAGGGTCCTCCATATCCTTAAGCAAGAGTCACCTCAAAAGCATGGAGCCAACTGAATGGCTCAGAGGCTCACTGGTGAGGCAAAACCATGTCCTGGGTTTGTTCAGCAGATCAGCTGAAGTAAGCCTCCTGGAACATCTGTGGGTACCACCTTGATTAAAAAGGTGTCCAGATGAAACATGCCCATAAATAAAACTTTCAGCATGAGGCATGGATTTTCCAGTTGTAACTTCTGGGTGAATACCAAGCCCAGCGCTGTTAGAAGTGTCCTTACGTACTAAGATGTGGCCAATATGTGTCATCGTATTAGCTAGTTCTCCATATGAGCAATTCAGTGTGTCTGTCCATTTCACAGGCACAATCAGTTCACAGTTTTAAAAAGTCTTGCATACAGATTTGCCATTCTTTCCACTTTCCAAATCCCACCATTAAAGCTATGCATAGAAGCATAACTGTAACAAAAATAAAAAAAGCTCCAGCACAAATTATCGAGGTTGTATGTGTTACTGACCTTCACACAAATTTATTTTTTTAAAATTAACCGTGCTATTTAGCTGTGTGATCTTTTGCAGTTGATTCTCTGGCTTCAGAAGAATGATAATTACCTTTTAGGAAATTTACATCTAGGCTTTCTCTGCACAAGAACCACTTGTTACAGCATCTGTATTGTAGCAAGTTGTCATACAAAATGCCACCTCTGTAATGCAGTACCATGCAGAGATCCCAGGGCTCACCCTGAAGCAGTCATCTCGAGTACTCAAAGCAGATTTGTCACGTAGGCATGGCAGCCATGTAGAGATCAGCACTTTTCTTCAAGACTGGGCCACAGTGGCATGTCTTGCTGCTGGCACTTGCGTTGCCTCATGTACCAGAGGCTTCTAGCAGCCAGACCCACTCCTTCCTAAGCAGGGAAGCAACTCAAAACAATGTCAAATGGAAAGTGGGTGTAAGACCAAAACCAACATGTAATTATGTGCTGTTCTTTGGCAGGCTACAGCCAGTAAACTTCGAGGTACATACTGAAGTAAACAAGATCAGAGGGAAATAACAACCTTAAGGCACTGGTCATTCATTTCTGGGTACCTTTATCAAAGAATCAATTAACATTCAATCCTGTTAAAAGGTGCTTGGTATACCCTTGTTACGTATGGAGCACTCATGTTTCAGACCCACATCATCTGCTGGCCTACTACATGGCCTTAGGCAAGATTTCTTAGGCTCTCTTGACTATTTACATTGTAATTTTTTACTCTGTGCTTGTAGTTCTAGGCAGGGACCCGACTGGATGTCACTCTGACATAAACAGTGGTTGAAAGTGCTCAGTGCTTAACAGGATCATCCCTGGAAGGCCCAGGTATGACCTGTGTGTTGTGGTTTAACCCCAGCCAGCAACTAAGCACCAAGCAGCTGCTTGCTCACTCTTCCCACCTCAAAAAAAAAAAAAAAAAAAAAGTAAAACTCACAGATTGAGATAAGAACAGTTTAATAACTAAAATAAAATAAAACATAACAATAATAATAAAATATAATAATAATTGTGATGAAAAAGAATATAACAAGAAGAGAGAAATAAAACCCAAGAGATGCACAATGCAGTTGGTCACCACCCGCTGACCGATGCCTGAGCAGCGATCTGCCCCTCCAGCCCAACTCCCCCCAGTTCATATACTGATCATGATGTTCTGTGGTATGGAATATCCCTTGGGCTACTCTGAGTCAACTCTCCTGGCCATTCTCCCTCTCACCTTCTTGTGCACCTGCTCACTGGCAGAGCACGGGAAACTGAAAAATCCTTAACTAGGGATAAGCACTACTTAGCAACAACTAAGACATCAGTGTGTTATCAACATTATTGTCACATTAAATCCAAAACACAGCACTGTACCAGCTACTAGGAAGAAAATTAACTCTATCCCAGCCAAAACCAAGACATGTGCTAGCATTAATATGAATTTCAATACTGACTTAAATGGCAACAATTAGGACTCAAATATCAATTACCAGAAATAAAACAAAACTGAGCTTACCATCTTAATAATATGTAGAACTGATAGACATATTTTAGAACTGAATTTCATGGTTCTTGCTAGCAACTTTCAGTTAAGTGTAACTCAAATTTTGCTCATTTCCCAGAAACTGTATTTGCATGCATAACTTTAAAAATAAATATAGAAGTCTTTTTTCTAGCTGATGGTTTTTAGGAACTCTAAGTCATGATATGCTGTTTCTTCTATTTTTGCTTATATAAAATTAGTGGAAATTATTGGCAGCTGTGTTGGTCACACCAATATTATTATATAAGAGAACTTGCAAGTGTCCATTTAGCTTCTTACAGTCCATAGATACAGATTTAAAATTAACATATAATACTAACTGGCTAGCCTTTAAGCACTGTTCCAATATACTTCGATCTGGAAGAGAGTTGGAAAGAAAACAATTTAGCAAACATGCTATAACATGTTGTTTTCATCTTTAATGAAAATTCTCAACTTTTTCAGATGGTTTTCAAAACCATTCTGTTGGAGACATGAAGAAAAAAGTCTGCTAAACTGGATTCAGTCATTTTATTAGGCTAATCCTTGTGAATATATTATTTAGTAACATTTCAACAAGGTTTTTAGAAAAGATGCTTCTGTTCCTTCATCTCCTATTAAAGCTTATGAGCTGCTGAGAACCAAATAGTAACATAGCTCCATTGTTTGCTGACATTTTTATAGTACCTCAAATATTTAACAGTTTATTTGTGAACTTCTTTGATATATAAGCAATATAATTCAATAATATTTCCCCCCATACTGTCTGAATACCTCTGTTAAAATATGGTACATATAAAAGCTGCAATCCAACTTGTTTATGATCCATGCTGATGAAACTGCCCATAAAAACTGGAGCATTAAGACAAATCTGAAATGCCTGCTCCTCCTGAAAGCACAGTACGGTTTATTATCTCTAGGGTTCTTTTAAATATTAAGACCTGTGTGGCTCTTATCCATGATTCAAAAGCAGTGCTATGGCAAGTTTTTAGAAGTGCCATCACTAGTCAAATTTAAACACTGCCACTTGAATTTCTAACCAAAGCTGGCTGGCACTCACTATAAATGATAATGAAGACCTAGGGTGAAGTCCACTCTTTGGAGGGGTTAATTAGGATTTTGCCGTTGATCTTAACAGGGCCAACATTTAATCAAGATTTATAATGTTAACATATTTTACTACATGCTGGTAGGTAATAAAACACAATGGTTTACCTCATGCAGAATAATTTCACATTAGCCAGCATATGACAGCTATAGTAAGCACCAGAGAGGTAACTCAGCAAAGGTTACCTGCTGGCAGAGACTGACACATGTCTGAAGAAATTAAAAGGAAATATTAGTTCTCCTGTATTTAATTTACCTGCTTGACAATTAATGCTTAGGATTCCAAGCGCTGAATTAAATTCCCTCTTCAGCTCGACACCACCTGCGGCTGTTGGTAGCACAGAAATGTTATGCTGGACAGCCCTGCCACAATCAGCCCTAGAGCAAAGTAGGGACCCTTCCACTGACCAAACACAAGGATTCCCCACCTGGACACCATCCTACAAACACTGGAGGAGAAAAGAAGCAGAAGCAAGAGCTTTATTTCATTCAGGGCATGCAAAAAGGCAAAAGCATTTTAATGCGATGTCTTGATTAATTCCTTCTAAACTACTTAACTCTTGTAAAAGGGAAAGTGCACAGTCCTGGGAAGAATATCACACACTGTATTCCCCTTATGTTCAAGTGGTAGTCAGTGTACGTAGAAGTGGGGCAGGAAAGCATCTGTTAGATACTGACAATACTGACTTTGAGAGGTCTTGGAATACACACCTTTCTATTTACTCTTTTTATGAATAATTCTTTTGTTCAGCCTTTCTGTTACAATTGACATTCGGTAACTAAAATAAACCAAAGTTCTTCTCTTTACTTCACAAAATTTTAACTATGTTAACCCTTGTCAAAAAGCCCACAAGAATGAAATCAATACAGCAATTTAAAGACAAAATTGGCAGGCATTTATATTGTGCTTGGACATATCCGGTAAACAGTCTCATACATTAATCTACCGTCATCGGTGGCAATATTCTGAAACCTACTAATGTTGGTTTTACTTCTGCGGTGTGAAGTGACAAAGTACAGATATCCGTCTAGCAGATGAAAACCAACAGGGAAATAGTATCGGACAGGAATGAGAAGCACGGACTAGTGATTCAGGTGTCATCTAAACGCCTTGCACTTCCAGAATGGCGAGCGGCTACTCTCTACCATCTACACCGCGCCGGCAGCCACCTGCTCGCCCCTGAAAAACCCGCAGTGGAAACTCCAGGATCCACCGTTGCCCGGATCCCCTGCGGAAACCCCGCGCTGCTCGGGCCGCTCCCGCGGAGCCCCGCGCTCACTCCGCGCCCTCACAGCCGGCCAGCCAGACACCTCCCGCCCCGCGGTGGCACCGCACACGCCGCTGCTGCGGGTCGCAGCTCCTACAACCCTCTCCCCTCTTCCCCCCCCCCCCCCCC
>NW_020799095.1:27068361-27117749 GCF_003259725.1 Athene cunicularia | reverse complement strand
AGGGGTGGGGGTGGGGGTGTAAGTGGGAAACCAAATAAGTACAGATTGCTCTAAAAGATACAGAAAGCAGCTGAACTGCATGAAGGCAGGTGATGGGCTGTTTACCAGTGGTTTCTTCTGTAGTCCACCTCCACCCGTTTAGGTTTTTTGTGTGTTGTCTGGCTAATACCATTCATTCTGTTATTGGAAAGCATCACATTCTTCTCAATGACTGTTTTTATACTTATTTCAAAACAGGTTTTATGTTGCTCTGTTTTCTGAGTAGTGTTCATCTGCTTAAGTATAAGTCTGTCATCCCATAATCTGGAAATAGCTTTTCTAAGGTTTGGGTGGGTTTTTTTATAAGCTCCCATTTTGTTAACCATTACCTTGCACATGGAAGCAACACCTTCTGATTTGTTCTGCTGTAAGCAATTCCATTGTGCCCCATGGGACTGCAAGCATAAGTAGTTACTATTTGGCATGTGTGTGAAATACTGATCAGACCCATAAATAAACACTGGAAAATTATTATTAACTGTACCTTGATGGTTTTATTTCTGTTTGTGCTCAGGAGTCAATACTACTCTCGTGGTTTAACCACAGCAGGCAACTAAGCACCACACAGTCTCTTGCTGACTCCCCCCACCTCCCCTGGTGGGATCGGGAGAGAATTGTAATGAATTGTAAATTGTAATGAAAAGGAAAAAAACAAACCCAGAAATGAAACCCAAGAAAAACAAGTGATGCAGATGAAAAGCAGGTGCTCACAACAAACTGACCAATGCCCAACCTGTTCTCAAGCAGTGGCCCTTTGGCCACCTTTCCCCCTAGTTTATATGCTGAGCATGACATCATACATTAAGGAACATCCCTTTGGTCAATTGGGGTCAGCTGTCCCAGCTGTGTCCCCTCAGCTGTCCTGGCTGTATCCCCTCCCAGCTTCTTGTGTATGCCCAGCCACCTCACTGGCGTGGTGGTAGAAGCTGAAAAATCCCTGATTTATTCTAAGCACTGTTGGGCAACAACTAAAACATCAGTGTATTATCAACTTTATTCTCACACTAAATCCAGAACACAGCGCTGTACCAGCTGCTAGGAAGAAAATCAACTATCCCAGCTGAAATCAGGACACAACACTCTGACTTCTGCACAGGAGGTGGCAGAGCTACTGTTTTATGTTGTGAGATTATACTGTTGCTTAGTACATGAGAAGTTAAAAAAGCCAAAACCTGGTTCCAAGATTTCAGTGGTTTCATTCTGTTATGAAGGAAAGCATTTGTCCAAATAGTATGGGAAGTTGTGCGTTTCTGTAGTTTGTCTCGTTTACACCATCTTTTTTTTTTTTCCTAAATATATTTTGTCTGTCTTTAATGGTACTACAAGTAAGGATGCCACT
Source organism: Athene cunicularia (assembly GCF_003259725.1). Classification (NCBI taxonomy): domain Eukaryota; kingdom Metazoa; phylum Chordata; class Aves; order Strigiformes; family Strigidae; genus Athene; species Athene cunicularia. The sequence goes on along the minus strand of NW_020799095.1, from coordinate 27,116,371 downwards.
TGTGAAACAGGCACTGTCCTGATTTTGTTTGTCAGGTGCAGAATTTGAAATAAAAATCCAAGTTCCCAGCTGGACCTATAAACTTTCTGTGAATTGGACAGAGAAATTGCCACGATCTTTTGCAAATGCCTCCATTACAAGCTGTTTGGAGGTAAACTATTTCCTGTCATAGTTTGTGTATCTTTCCTACAAAGCATGGTGTATGCTGTAGGGACTACCTGGAGCACAGTATCTTCAGATAAAAGTTTGAGCACATTTGGTTTGTTTGAAGCACAGGGAGAGCGAGCATTGAACAGTCTCCAGAAGATCATGTAGGCATGCTGTACCCTTTGATAAACAGATTGTAAATAATGTATTTCAGTAAGTGCTACATTCTTAACTTCAACGACAAAATGGAAGGAGTAAAAGACAACTTTTAAACAAAAAAGGTAATAAATTTGTACAATCCCGTTAAGGGTAAAAAGAATAGGAATCTGCCATTAGCTTTAGCACAAGTTAGATTAGCCCCCTTTAGGGCTTCCATGGGAATATTTAATTCTTTTGCATGCAACTTTGTAATCATGACTTTGCACTCCTAAAAGGGACTTGGTTGAAAACTCTGACAATAGTTACACCACTGTCAGCACCAATGCAGGCTTCCTAACCCTGCCTGCCTGTATACATGTCAGCTCTGAGAGAAGGAAATTCATGGTGTGGGTATAGCTGCTGTTAAGGTTATGCATCCATAACTCGATAACTTCTTTTAATTTGCAGAAAAAGAAGCGGCTTTAGAATTAAGGATTTGAAGAAATAAACAGCTTTATGAAGCTATTGCCAGTTGAAGAAGTCTGTTCCAAACATGAAAGACAACATCAGGAGAAGTATAGAAGCGTTGAAGCAGTTGGAAGACATATGAACAATTTAGACTAGGATTATTAGGGGAACAGAACAGTTCTGTAACATGAGACACAGTAAATTAGAGAAGTTGTTACAGGAAGGTGTGTGAGTACATCTGATGAATGGGGAGGTGTAAAACCAGGAGAGCAGAACAGAGATATTCAAAATGAGGCATGATGTATGATTTATTTAGGAATCTTGGTCTCTGATATACTGTACCACTTAGATCCGCAGTTCTAATGAGTTAGCATGGCATTAAAAAGGGCTTTTGCATGACATAATACAAGATATCTTTAAAGATACATTTCCCCATATTTTTGTCTCTCAGCAAATATAGAGTCATTGGTCTTACCCATATCTGAAATTCTGTAATAGGTGAAGCAGCTTCCCACAGGGCAAAATACTGCAAATTTCTCATATGCCTTGCACTGTCATGTTGACCAAAGTGTCCTCTTTTGAAATAATGAGAATCACTGTGCTTGGGTAAGGGTTAATTCTGATTATGCTATGGTGTAGATGTTATTTCTGCTGCCATTGTAGCCTCTGTGAATCCTCCTCCAACTTGAATCTCTGATGCTTCCAGGTAAGAGGGTGGAGAAAGAATATGTCAGGAACAGCATTTTTGAAGATGTGACAGAAATAATACATGTCAGAGAGACCAAAACAGAAAGTTAGAATAAAACATGAGAGAAATGGGGTGGGGGTGGTGGAAACATGTCTGAACAATTCCTCTAATGGTTCAATCACACAAGAGTGTTCACTTTTAGAAATATTCTGAGAGAAGAAATAACATGATTGGGAAGCAACCTGGTGAAAGTGTCAGTAGGACACCGTATCTGGGTCACAAAAAATCTTGGTGACAGAAATTTTGGATGTGTTTTATTTCTAATCCCAGAAGCTATCAAGTCACCCCCAAAGTAACTGTTTTTTTAAGACAGCCCTTTCCAAAGTTAGTGGACTGTGTTTCATTTTATGTTAGCTTTGTTTGTAGAAACCTGAAAAACAAGACCTATGTGTTTATCCAGCATCAAACATCTCATTAGAATCATGTACTAATTGTCTTAATGTCATAATAGATTTATTTCAATTGATTGCTTAATGTACGATAATTTCAATTAGTTTCTTACTGTATAAAAAGGCATGGGTAATTACGTTTGCTTCCTTGCTTAAATTTCTAGTTTTAATTTATGATATTTAATCTATCCAGGTATTGATTCTTCAGTTCATGTCTCAAGACATTCTTAGAGCATCTCTGAAACGTCTTGGAGTAAGAGAAAAAAAGATATATATGCCTCTAAAAGAGAAAGATTTTTAAGATTTTTTGAAAGAAAACCCGCTTCAGTCAGTAATTAGGAAACACAAAAGCAAAAATTAGGAAATTAAAGATACAGTAACAGTAGTTGTATTCGTGTTTTCAAAGAACAAGGAAAAATGAATAGATTCCCAAGTATACACATTTCAGTTATTAGTATTTATATTGTATTCAGTTTCTATAGTAGAGAATAATTTAGAAGTTAGCAATATATGGTTTCATTAGTAGGCTACTCAGTAATTACACATATTGGTAGCAGAAACACAGTGGGCTTTGTTTGCTCTGTACATAGGAAGGAAAGGGAAAGCAAACAGGGAAATGAAAATTTAGGCAATGGGAATGTTTCCAAAGAGCAAGCACATGATTCCCCCAGAATCCACAAGTATTTTCCAGCCTCAGAAGCTGATTCCCTGGGCCTCGCTAAGCCAGTGCGTAGCTGTACATGATTCTAGGGAGAACCTCAACAAAACATCAAAAAGAAGAGCTTTTCAGGAGAACTAAGTGCACCGATAACTGCTAGAAATGTCTTCTCTGGTGTATGTGCAGTATATAAATCATAAAATATTGCAGATCATACAAATCTTCTCTGGAAACTATTCCAAAAGCCCTATGAAATTTCTACAAACCACCAGCAGGCGTATTTCATAAATCAAACATACTTGTAAGGTCCCATCAACATAACCTTTACATTAGCTGATTCACTAATGTATTTTTAATATGAGAAATGTCATGTTGTTTGGACTTGCAGGCAATGCAAGAATCTATCTAGTAATACTCAAGACTCCTCTATGTACATTTATACAGATAAAATTTCGTATCTTTATAAGAATGGCCCAGGGCCTATGTATCGTTCAGGCTTATCCCCTCAAAATATGTTTTAAGTAAAACTAAAGCAGTGCTATAAGCTCATATTGGTTCTGTGAACAAAGGTGAATTTTACCTCAAATCTTTATTCTGCTAAACAGAAATTTGTATTATGTCTGTATGTCTGACCAGCACGTTATTTTAAAAAGTCATATTGCCTGAATAATGTAACTGTAATGGGCACATAATTGACTAAACCCTGGCTCTTGACAGGGAATGTAGTGTTAATCATTCTCATTATCATCATTTGTTTGTCACTCAGTTTGACATGTCTAAAATGAAGTCCTGCCCCTCCAGATAAGTGGTATATAGGAATCTCTTTGGGTGTCAAAGTTCTCCCACAGCAGTGAGAGGACTGACTGACATGGAGTTATTTGGGTACAGAAATGTTAGCAGGATGAAGGCATCAACTGTAATCTTTATGTGGAGATACTACAGTCTCTGACCAATAAAATGCCTACCAGAGTCTTAAGGCTATATATACATGCATATACTTGAGCAGTGTGAAGGGAGATGCCTTGTACATAGATTACCTTAATATCATATCGTATAGGAAAGCTGGAAAATGTTTCAGCTGCCTTCATGGTTGATTATCAGTATCACAAAGACACATTAGAGAAGGAAGCTAATGGATTTTTTTCTTAGCTTTTCAAGTAAAGATGAAATTAGCAGAATTAATTTCGAATTGGTAACCACCTTTATTCAACATGGAGAGACTGCAGATGAGTTGAAGAGGCAAAAGTTCAGGTGGTTTTGAGCAGGTATGTCTGTATTCCCTTGTAGTCTGCTGCTTCTTGACTCTGCAGTCTGTAAGGCATCTGTGGAAAAGGAACTAATTTTCAGCATTTCATCCAGCATCATAATTATAACTCATGTTGGTCTAGAGAGTTTGATTAGCATGAGAAGATCAGCTGCTACTTTTATAGCTAACCTTTCTGTAAGTAATGTAGAGCATAATTATGAGTAGATTTGTAAATATACAGCATATATTAAAGACAGTAGGATGAGAATGTTTGCATTTCGAAGGACTTAAATTTAGGTTCTGATGACAGAACAAGTAGGAGATTGCATGCATTGTGGACAAATGCTAGCGTGGAAAGGGGAACTAGCAAGAAAGTTCTGCAGAGACAAGATGTATGCTTATCGTGTTAATTCACATAACAAACTTTCACCTTCTCATTTTCAGCATTATTCTCCTCTCATTTCTCTTCACACATGCACACAAACCCAAGTGCACATTTATTCCGGCGATGTTACTGATTAACTGTCTTTGACACTGCTTTTTCTGTAACAGCTGCCCATTTAAATCTCGCCAGCCAAACTTTTAACAGAAACAAAATGTAATCACTGAGGGTCAGATGCTCAGAGCAAGCTGCAAATCACAGAACACAAGTCTTGAGGTAAAAGTCTGAGCGTAAAAATCTTGCTCACCTTTATCTGAGCCTAACGATTCACTTTGTATGGCAGTCTTAGCTGTGCATCTGAGGTCTACCTTAATTGCATACCTAGGTGAAATCACATGCAGATCTCCTAGACTGGTCCTGTATTTCTGAAAAAGCACTGTAAGGCTGGTCCTTCTTCAGCCAATTAAAACAGATATAAAAAACAGTGCAGAGAGGTGTCTGGCTCTATAACTTCCAGACAGTAAAATGTAAGATCTTCCAGGGGAACCTCATTTTCTCTGGCACTTTTTTCTATTCTTATTCTAGATATATTTTATGGCTTTGAGGCACAACCCTCTCCTTAGTTCTTCATATCATCATGAATTGTTTGCAGGTAGTCATGTCTAAAATACTCCTCTGTTCTGTTTTTGAACACATTAAAAAAAAAAAAAAAAAAAAAAAAAGTTGGAAAGGGAGGAGATGCAGGAGCTGTCACCGTTGTAAGTCCGAAACAGTCATTTTACCTATTGCCATGTATTGACAAGCAAGAGTATTGGAAGTTTTCAATCAGAGGGCTGCCAATACATTTCAGTCTTTGTTCAAGTCTTTTCTATTTGAGTTCTGGACCTTGGCTGTAGAAGAAATTTGGAAAAAGATTCAAGGTTGGAATTGAAAATAAATCTGCTATAACTTCTTGTGTGGTATGTTTGTAATGCATTTTAAAAACCTGAAATCTCTCTTAAACAGTTACTTTTTGCTACTATGTACTAAAAATAAAAATATGGCGTGGTTTTCAGTACTGTTATGTTCTGAGTTGTGCTTTGCCTCATAGGGGTTTAACAAGGTTCAGCTTTTAAAATCTGTCATAGCCTGATTCCCATCACTTAACTTGCAGTTTTACAAAGGAGTGTGAAAGTCATTCAAATTCAGGCAGCAAGTATACCAAGGCCTCTCACCTTTCTCCACACCACTCAGGCATACACATGTATACCACTACATCTTTATTCTAGCAATATTACTGATCCCCAACATTGGACAGTTTTAAGATTCAGCTGGACCGAGTGCTGGGCCATCTTGTCTAGACTTTTGCCAGATGTTGAATCGGGTGATCCCTGAGGTCCCTTCCAACCTGCTATTCTATGATTCTATGACTGACCCCTGTGTTGTCCTGTTAAATCGCACCGACTGAACTGTGAACACAAGCTAAATGTGATCAGTGATAGCTGGATATTCAAAGGAGGCTGCAAATAACTGAAGAAAATTTGACAGAGGTGTGCTTAAAATTTCTGGTCTGAGTTTGAGCACATGGTATGAATTCAAGAGTTATAATTTCTACACAGTCTTTCTAAAGAGGGTGAATTCCAAGGACAACATTTGGGATGTGGTGGGACTGGTATGAATGCATGTCAATCCAATGCAAACCCTGATCCTTTCTACAGGTCAACTGCATCTATCTGAAAGTAACATCACCGAACTGACTTTGCTTGTATCTGGTTGCAGGCTCAGAGATTATTTTTCCTAGTGATTTACTTATCTAGATTTCAGTATTGGTGATGATTAATTATTCGTGTTGAGGCATGGAAACTGGCTCACCACATGTGTCCACAAGATCTGGTCCTTAGAAGCTGAGTTGGAATCTGATGGTCAGTAACTTTTAATACCCTAATAAAGTGTTTAACATTATTTCTGTACTTATTAAACCATAATGAAAACGGAAGCGCTTGTGATTTTCATTCTTTCTAACAGTGTTGCTATTTACAGTGACCTGCAAGAGTATCAGATGATGTATGGTATGAAATATGTTTCAGATGACACAATTCTTATTAAAGGTCTAGCAAATGAATTTAAAGGTCTTTCCAATCACTTCCAAGGAAAGTCAGACAGGATCTAATTCCCTTCTTCCCCAAATAGCTTCAGTCACACATCACCAGTATCATATATGTTATTTAATAATAATATGCACATGATGTTCAGTAGGCTGAACTTGTTGCTGTAAGTTAATTTTACTTTCCAGTACAGCCTATAAATTGTTTATGAGATATTCTTTCAGCTGTACAAGATTCAGGAAAGCTTTTTCCCGTAGGGTGAAGGACTCTGCTCTTTTTGCTGCTGTTGTTGACGTTTTGATTTTTTTTCAGGACAAGGTTGAGAATGCAGAAATGTTTAGGAGATTTTGTTTGATTTATCCTTTTCTTTTTTGTAGCTATTATGAATTTCTAGAGATCTTTCTGCCCAGAGGAAGGCCATTATATCATGATGCATTTTCTTACTGTAAGAATGTGTTTAGTTCAGGCAATAAAGAAATCCAAATACTGCAGGCTTGTATAGTGTGTCCATGTCTATGGTCTGTTGGAAAGGATTTTTTCCTCTGAGTTCATAATATTCAGGGCAGGAGATTATCTTTATTTTCAGCAACCATTACAAGAAGGGTGTTCTTCAAATACAAAGTGCCCCAGAAGGATACAGCCTTGTGGAGCAAAATGAAAAATATCTAACAGATACCTTAGCAAAGGATCACAGTGAAACTTTCATTGCCATCAAGGCAAGATAACCTCTGAAAAATAGAGCACTTATTTAGTTGCCTAAAAATAGATTTGAGTACCCTACTGAGAATTTTTGCTCAAGAACATAACTTCTGCAGTGCCTTTACATCTGTAGAGATGAACGAAGAGAGGAATACAGAAATGCTGAGCAGACGTTTGCTTTACTTTTGAGTACTGATATTGATATTTCGAGGAAACAGATGACAAATAAAGTTGGCTGAAGTATTTTATATGAAACTGGATATATTTTACCAACTTGTTGGTGTGCATTCAGATTAACTTCATATGTGCTTTACTAGCTAAGTATAATAGTTAGCTAGTTACCTATGTAACTGAAAGAAGAGTTGTAGCAAACAAATATTGAAGTTGCTAATTTCATAATTTGCAAGGAATATGAGTAGTAGATGAGGAACTGGACAAAATAACACAGGAGAAGGAATACTAGGGAGGAGAGAAATCTTGTTCTCCTCACCCTGCCCCACACTTTAGGTTGATGGGATTTAGTAATTTTGTAGGTATTGTTGCCTAATACAAAGGCCACTAGGACTTGTTTCCTTTTCAGTTTTTTTTGAACTCACTGAATATTTCAGGTGTATGTATTTGTGAAAAAAATCCAAACCAACCAACCAACCAAAAAACCTCAGTCCCAAAATACAAGAAAAGCACAGTTCACAGTGCCTCAACCAGCCAAATCTAACAGTATTCAAAGATTTCCAAGACATTTTACACTACGATATTGCTTTAGAAGTGTATATTCCAAAATGAATGACATTTTTGAGGCTTGATATGGAGCTAGTGCAGGATGAAAATTCATTTAGTTGAATTAAATTATGCTTTTTTTTTTTTTTTCCCTCAGAATAATAGGACTGGGGACCGTATCAGCAATGATTTGTCTAACTTACTACAAGATCTCAAACTAAGTTTATACAGCCAGTCTCTCCAGTCCTGATTCCCCTGAAGTCCATGCCCAGTCTAACACTGAGTTCACTGGGAACAGAATATATTAATCAGTCACCATTTTGTTGCTTCATAACTTTGGGATGGTATCAAAACACTTTTTTTCATACTTTCTAAAAGACATGATGATGTGTGATACTGCCTGGAATTTGACTTTTTGGGCCCATCATGCAGGGAAGCCCATCTGAAGTAGCTATTGTTTTGAATGTTCACTTCTTACTTTAGACACAATTATTTCCTCCAAGACTCATTTAGACCATGCAAAAGGTGAGATAGTTCTCTCCATTTTCAAAGCACAATAATTTACTTGGCACAAAGGCATTCTCTGCAACACTGACAGTGTCTCCAAGACGCTAGCTTGGAGGAGTGATTGTGTGGTAAATTGTGCCTTAGCTTCCTGTTTGCTGGTTTCTCTTTGTAGGCATCTTGTTGGCTTCAGTGACAGGGTACGTCATTTCTATTCTGTTACTACCATCTATTCTTGCATAAAAGCTGTTCGAGTTAGAGCAGCTTCAGAATAAAGAATCCATTTGGGAGTTTTTTCTTGCTTTTCATAGTTGGATCTCTAGCTATGGATTGTTATTCTTTGCTTATTTATAGCCCTTTTCCCCTTCTATTGAGTCTTACTTTCTTCTTCCTTTTCTCTGCTTTGATGGCAGATGGTATAATTCTAAATTCCCTCTTGAACATCAGGGTCAAATTCTGAACAATACCCCTGGCATTCTTTTAGCACATTCTTCCTGCAAGCCAATTTACCTGGCAGATTTTTTAAAAGCCAGTTTATCCAATTTCATATTGTATTAGTACTCTGCAAAGTAAGAGTGCAATTTTGCTTTTTACATTAATGGCATCTAAAAAAATTTTGTAGATACAGTTAATAGCTCACTCCATATCCAAACGATGCTTTTAAATCCCAGCTCCTTTGCTCTTCCTTACATATTTGTGTTGAAACTTTTCTTGCTATGTAACTATTCACTCATGCCTTAGGCTGAGTTTTCTGGGGACTTATGAAAGAATTTCCGTTAAAATTTTGTGCCTGGGAAGAGCACATTGATTTGGTAGTGTTCAGCTATTATGGTTGTTTCAGTGATGTGAACTTCTGTCTTTAAGATTTTGAGACAGGAGTTGAAAGTTAGTATATGGTCTGCACAGATGTTAGAGATATTCTTGTGCTTTTGAAAGAAGAATAAAATTGAAATCAACTATAAACCTCCATGGAGGAATGAAAACCTACTTCTCTCATGCTACAGAGAGGATTTTAGGTTAGCAATATATTCATGAAAGATATCATCTGAAGCAAGTGTATTCTACTTGTTCTCACTGCATACATGCTGACCAAACAGGACATGTTTACATGTACGTGCTTCATCCTGATGTACATAAACTTTCTCTGGTGTCCCTTTACCATGCTGCTTCCTCACCCTGTGTCTATCAGTGCTCATGGCCATAGTGATGTTGAAATTGAGAACAGAAAGTCTGCCTCCTGTGTTGCTTAGTTATTTTCTTAATCAGCAGTTCTGTAAAGTTCCAGATAATGTAAATCCAGTCTGATTTACTGTCTTGATTTTTCAACAGCAGGAGACGACTTTCAGCTATATCTTAGATTCACATGTTTCAGCATATGGCAGGACATGACTTTTCCGGCACAGGCGGCCAAATGATCCCACAGGCTTCCAATCCCTACAGCTGTGTTTTCCTGCTCACAAAAGACTTGAGTAGAATAAGTAGGGAAAACTTCCTTTTCAGGTAGGGCAGATACTGGTGTGCTGGGTGAGACATTAAACAGAAAGGTTGAAAATAAATCTTGCTGCAGGTTGTGTCCTCAAGGGTGAATCCTTTCTTCCAGTCCTTCTTCATAGTTCATGGATTCAGCAAACTGCACCCAGCCCCTGCTGAGCCCAGAGGAAATCTCTTTCTTTGTATCACTTTGGCACCTTTGTGCAGACTTGCTACAGGCCTTCTGCCTCCAGTCTTTCCTACTCCTTGTCTGTCTCAGTCCAGAAGGCTGCCCAAGCTCAGCCTGCTCAGTCACTTGGGGGACTCCTCTGCTTTCCAGGGGAGTTATGCTGGACTCAGAATAACTGTAAGTCTTCCTCACTGCTCCTCTTTGTTAGTGCCTCTCTAGCAGGACAAAAGATATAGAGTATTTATACAGCAAATTGGAGTCAAATATTATGACATTATTACAAATGATCATTTAAGCCAAAGTTCTGAAATGCCTATATTTTCCATTTTTTCCCTTTACCTCATTTATTGTGAGATTTGGGAGAACATCCTTTTTCTGTTTATAAAACTAGTCTCTTTCACTCCACACTCAAATTTCTACAGCACATAAATCGCTATTAAAGATATTTTCTGCAGCCTCTGAAGAATGACATATTCTCCTTGCTGTTCTTGGGGAGTTTCTAGACAATGCTTAGCAATTTATTTAAACAGCATTTTGCAGATTGGCTGCTAATGTCCTGTTCCATGTTTTCGTGAAACATCTGGGATCTGAATAGCACAAAGTCTGAGCATTAATTGCAGTTCTGTGTGCAGTTATAGCAGACTGTAGCTGGACAGTGAATGCAACAAGACCTCTATAAAACAAATTGCTTGAAAAATCCGTTTCTTTCTAGGTTCTGCTTCCTGTATTCATCATTGCTTGGAAACTTGATAAATAACTGCTACATTTTAAAATGCTATGTATTCCTTCGAACATTGACAAGAATGCAGTTTTTTCCCCATCCAGCACCTTCTGTTCTAGGAATTTGGTTACTTCCTGATTCAATGATTGAGCAAAGAATAAAAGTGATGCCAGATATGGCTTTTAAAGTTCTCAGGAATATGTATGAGCCTACCATAAGAACCTGGCATCTTGGTTCTGCTTCCTTGTCCAAAAGGTTTTATGCTCTTGGAAGAAAAGGCAGTACCATTCCTTTGAGCAGAAGGCTCAGATGTTGGAATCTAAGTACATGGATGCATTTCCTCGCAACTCTTATTCCTGACAGGCAGTGGTTTAGGAATTATCCTAGTTGCCTGTATTTTCCCACTAGCCAGTTAAAGGCTGTTTCACACTGAAGAGAGTGAATATGGTGGCTCCCTCTTTATCTTCTCATCTGCTTTGGCTCACTGTTCTGAAGTTCCTAATCTGGAACATGCAATAAAGGATCCTGGATGAGTCCCGCTCCAGGACCCTAAAAGTCATTTACTGATTCTACTTTCAGCACCTGTGTTGTAGATTTTGGTGAGGTTTTAAAATAAAAGTGGGGTTTTTTCCCAGTTTGGCAGTCAGATTGGAAACCCATCACCTCTCATTTTTTATAAGATGCTTCTAGCACCTTTGTCATTTTATTTGAATTCTTTTGTTCTTAATTGTTGTTATGTACTTCTCATCCCCTAATATTCTTTGGAGCTACTTGAGGCAAACAGAACCAGTTTGCTAGCAATGTAAGAAAAGCTCTTGGGAAAGTTAGGAATTAAGAGAGAGAAGATTATTTGTTCATGGCTCAAGTCTTTTTTTCCTTCAAGAAGATGTTTTGTGATTCCTGACCCACAACTGCTTTGTGTCCTGCTACAGGCAAAGTTAGTACAGAAACCACAAGGGAGAGCAAACCTAAATCGAGGAGAAGAAAAGGACTGCTTCAAATCAGCCTGTATTTGCCTCTAGAGGTCTCCCAACTCTTCTTACGCACCTCTGTTAGCTGTCTTCAGCATGTGCTTTCTCCCTTCCTGGCCCTCCCCTTATGCCCTTGGCCTCAAAATTATCTATGTAGTATTTGTGTTTTACAGTTCACAAATACAATACTTTCTTGTCACTATCTGACATTATCGTAACCCGTCAGCTGACCTTAACACAGCTAGTACAGGAAGATTTGCTGTTAGCTTATAGGAGCTATTTTGGGGAAAAAATACTCGGTAACACAGAGTTTTTGTCATAATGGGTAAATCTGGTGAGTGGAAATGAGCGTTTAGTTGATGTACACAATAAGCACATTTCCAAGCAAAGCATTTGCAGAACTGAGTGAATTTGAACTCTTTGCAGTACTAGTCTGCAGAAAAATGGAATACTCACAAACATTTGTATAATGGTCGTGCTCTGCCCCTTGTAGCATCTCAGATTGTGTCAGCTGGAAAAGCATCTTGCCATGTTTCATTCTTCCTCAGTGCTGATGGGTGCCTGACTGTCCCAGCTTTTCTGGATGGGATTCGGGAGTTATTTTGCTGGGGTTAGTCAGCCTGCTTCATATTGTTGTTTCATTTAGGTGTTGTGACTTCAAAGCGGTTTTGTCTAATTTGTGTCAGTATAGTGAGAAGATAGATTTGCTCACTGAATCAGTACAGTACAACACTTTCTGGTTAGCATGATCCACATGCAGGATGAAGGAGAGTAGGGTGGCATACTATACCACCCCTTTTGATGTGAATTTAGACCTGTTTTCCCACTCTGGGGGAGGAGGAAGTGTCTGCATTTAGAATGCCAGCAGGAACTAGGCAGGAGCTGCTACCTCTCAGGCACAAGACAGAGGCAATCAGGTGCTTCCTTGCAGGTGCTGTGGAGCTGCTTGGTTTGGATTGCTTCCTCTCGTACCTGAGGGATGCTGTTGGCCGTGCTCTGAGGAAAGGCAGGAGGTCCTGGCCCACAGCCAGCAACCTGGCAGCAGCTAGTATCTCTCATGTACCTTGCCCCTGGGAAAGAAAGGGTTCATAGAATCACAGAATCATCTAGGTTGGAAAGGACCCTGGAGAACATCTAGTCCAAGCCGTTCACCTAGCACAGTTCCCAGCTACAGCATATCCTTAAGCTCTAAATCGACCCTACTCTTGAACACCTCCAGGGATGGGGACTCCACCACCTCCCTGGGCAGCCCATTCCAACGCCTAACAACCCCTTCTAGAAAGAAATGCTTCCTAATACCTAGTCTGAACTTTCCCTGGTGCAACTTGAGACCATTCCCTCTTGTCCTGTCGCTTTCTACTAGGTTCTGTTCACTTAGGAATTTTAAACACTAAATATAAAAGATTAAAATGGCCAGCCTTATTTAAACCAAGAAGACCGTGAGGTATATAGGCAATAAAAGAATAAAAAAAAAAAAAAAAAGTGTAAGAGTAAGCTTAAAGGGCAGTTAGTTAGGGGAACAACCTTCACAGGAAAAGCATTTTTTGTGAAAAAGTGGAGGAAAACAAGAACATACAGTATCTTAAACATACAGTAATGCTGTCGTACCTCAGTGGATGTCTAAAGTCCAGGGCTGAAGAGAAATATGGTTAACTAATGATTATGTTGAGAAGTAGGAAAATGCTGTTTCTAAATATGTATTCTGATTCAGTGGAAAATGATCAGAGATTTGGAGGCAACGGGGTTTTTTATAGAGTGCAGTGTTCTATGAAGAAAATGAATTCCCAAGTCATTAGAAAAGATGTGTAATTCATATGATAAGTCTTTAAAATGATATAATATTCTTCTAGAAATGTATGTGTTGGATGTTTTAAAGAACAAAATTTGAATTTGTTTAAGAGCTAATATTGTGTCTAGAAATGTGCTGAATTTTTAAAATTTTCCATTAAAATAATCAGAGACATATGGTCATTTTAAATGAAAATAAATAAAAGCATTTCCTGGTTTACAATTTTAGCTGTTAACTATGTTTTAAAGTAGGGCTTTTTTCTTGGTGAATGGATTTGGGTAGGGGTGTTGAAATTTTGAATGAGACCCCTAACATTTTATTTAACTTACAGCAAGTTCCAGTAGGAAAAAGATGATTCAAACCTTTCTGTGGCAATGAAAAGAGACTGCTTAGTCCTTTTTAGGAAGCTAACTGTAGCAAGGAATTATCTTGTTTCCATGTTCATTTAGCTTTGAAATTACATACCCAGACAGAAAGCAAGGAGGACCATGGCTGTGGCTTTTAATGAGACAGCTGCTTCTTTTTGAAGAACTGTATTCAACCATCATATAGTAGTTGGACACAAACAGACCAACAAAGAGCTGTGAGAGTAATCAGCAGCCACACAAGCATGGGTTAAGAAGACATACGGAAATTTGTTCACTCGAAAAGATACTGAGAGAAGACCTAAGAGATAATTAAAAAGGAAAGGAGATTATAATCGATGCAGGTAAGAAGTAAGATGTCATTGCCTTAACTTTAAGTAACCAAGATTTAGGGATGTATATGAGGAAGTATTTTTTGATGGTAAGCAGGGTGAAGCCAAGGAATAGATGATCTGTGGTGGTGTCATATCTTTCTCACTGGAAGATCTGAAAAAGTGGCTATATAGTCCAAAATGGCTTGTACTGTACAGAGGACACTGAGCTATATGTCTGGGTGAGCCTTGCTGTGCCCTGCCTATAAAATAATCATCATCTTCCTTTACCCTGCTCTATTTTCCAGACAAAGTAAAATGAAACATGTAGGCCACAAAGGAGATAAAATGTCTTCCAGCATATCCGGCTGATAAGGAGGGTACAGCTGCGAACTTCCATCACAAATTTCATCATTTGACAGCCACCATCATGGATTAGGCAGAGAGATGAGCTGGCTGACTTCTCTCCAGATTCTTTTCAGTCGTATTTTTTGGTGATCTGCCGCAGAAAATAACCAGAGACAGATTTGACCTGGCAGCTGAACTAGTGGGTCATCTAGTCACACTCTTTCATACAAACTGAGTGGATAATTCCATGCCCTAGCACGACATTTGTACCCCATAATGTAACTGTATGGAGGTGACAATTTACTGTCAGTTGTACAATTAGAGACCTGGTAGCACAGGGACAGCTCATCATTTGGACCTGCCAGTCCAGAAGGCAAAATATTATGTGGGGCTGTAACTGTTCCGGGGATGCTGTGATAGGAACAGAAAGCATGTAACTCTGAACTTTTGCAGGCGCTTGCTTGAATAAGGAGACACTCAGTAAAAACTGTTCCATATTCTCCTGTTACAATTATGCCTCTCGAGTGTGAATTCATTTTGACAGTTCCAGTAGAGATGGGAAGATATGCATTGAGCTGCTTAAGGCTTTTTTCTCTCTGCTCCCTTTCTTCCCCTTGATAAACTCATGACTGCCCACTAGTTTAGGGGATTGAATCTATAAGGTATTCAGATACTTCAGCAATGGCTTCAGTCCCCTAGGGCCCTTGAAAATGTCTCCAAGGACTTCGTCCTTCATTGTCCACCTTACTTCAAGAGTTCTTTTCAAACCTAGCAAATTCTTGGGACCTTCAATTGTAAAACCTGTGCCACAGCAGTAAAATGCTATCTTCATATCTGGTATCAGTATCTGCTGTTGGAGACCTCTCCAAAACCACTCCATAGGTTAAAAATGAGACACTGAAGAAACACTCAGAAGACTCAGAATAATTTTCTCATTCCCTAGCAATCCTTTTAAAAACAGCTCCCGGAGTATTGTGCACTGCATGTTAGACAAAAGAAAAGAATAGTCTGCCAGCACAATTTAGAAAAGCTGGTGACTTTAAAGACCTTCCACACAGAGAGCTGCCACTGATAAAATCTTGCTGTGACTCAGCTATGCTTATGTGAGAGCAAGTAATTTTGCTACTTACTGTTGATTACTGAATTTGAAACCCTCTGAGGTCTTCCAAAGGTCTGAGAACTGTTAAGGAGTGAATGCTAAGAAGGGGATCTATTACTGGAAAAAGTGGTTTTCAATGAAAGATTGATAATATTTAAAATATAATTAAAGAGACTTAGGTAGATGTACATAATAACTGATCCATTTTTTATCTTATTCTACTGTAAAGCATGATAGCACTCAAGTCGAGGGTAAAAACAAATGAAAAGAGTTTATTCACTTGAGGCTATAAAAGGCTTACCCACTTCTGTATAGAAAGAAGGAGAATTTACCTGGTTTTGTGTTCAGTGTTACACCAAAGAGTTAAGCAAAAATGTTATCTGAGTAAAGCAATAAAAAGGCTCCAGAGAAAAGGATTTTGTCAAAATCAGTGCATGTGTGTGTATTTATATATGTGTGTGTAAATTAAGAAATAAATATACATTAAGACTAATCCATACTGTATGTATAAAAATTAATAAATAAATATATATATATACTATTCTGCACTAGACAGAATAATGCATCTGGGTGCAAACTGGACAGAAAGCAGCCAGGCATGGGTGCCTTGGTTGACAGCAAGTTTAATACCAGTCAGTAGTGTGCCCTTGCAATGAAACCACCTACTGAGCTGCATTAGCAAGAACACAAGCAGCCGGTCAGAGAACGGGCTGATTGCTGGGAGGCATTTCTGAGGACACATCCAGATCTGCCTCTTGTAAGGTGGGGCTGACAAGAGGGGGAATGACAAATTGGAGTCCAGCAGAGGACTGCTAAAATGGTCTGGGGTATGGAGCACATGATTTATGAGGACAAGCTGAAGGAGCTGATTTTACTCAGTCTGGAGAAGAGAAGAATATGGAGGGACCTAATATCTATCTTCTTCAACTACCTAGAGGTGAATTACATAGAAGTCAAAACTAGTCTTTTCTCAGATTGGCACAGCAAGAACACAAGAGGCAAAAGTCACAAGCTGCAATAAGAGAAAATCTCACTGGAGAAGGAAGAATTGTTCATGGTGGAAGTAGTTAAATGCTGGAACATGTTGTCCAAAGAGGTTGTGAAGTCTCCAACCTTGGAGATCTTCAAAATTCAACGAGTCAAGACCCTGCACAGTCAGGTCTAAAGTGGAAATTACACCTCCTGTGAGCAGGGGTTTGACCTAGATGACGTTCCTACCAAATTAAATTATTCCACACTTCTGTGATTCTGCGGTATTTGTCTAGTCTGTTTTTAAAGACTTTTCATGATGGAAACTCCGCTATCTCCCCAGACAATCTATTGCAGTGCTTCTCAAAGAGATGAAAAAAATATTCAAAGCAACTATATGTTTTGACTGTACTAAATCAGCTTCTAAAAGTATTTGCAACATTTACATTGCAATGCTGTGACACTGCCTAGCAGCCAGAGGGTGAGACTGAATACACTGTATTTCTTATAGCAGAGTTGAAGGAAATGGAAATGGTTCAGCTTTTCAAATAATAGCATTGCATAATCTAAACCAGGGGTTAGCAGCCTACTCTCTGCTAGAGAACGGATATATATTTCAAAAACCTATGGCAGCCCCTGTGTTAAAGTTTTCCAATATTAATGATAAAAAAAAAAAAAAATGGCTGTAGAACATAAGAGATTATTTCATAGTTGTATTTCCCTATCTTTATTTTTGTAAGGGAGGTGAGAAAATATATTGAATATATTATATCTGATTTATTGATATTCTAGGAGGTAAATTACCAAAAATTCATTGTTGTATTACCTGAAGATTGTTAGATCTGGACATTTAGGATGAACCCCAATAGTACAAGCTTCTGAATAAAAACCATAGAATCTGAATCTTAAATATTACAGTTTTGTCCTCTTTTTTTGTTTTTGTTCTTGCATTACATGGTATCATAGTATTGAATTTTGTTATGCTCCCAGGAGTATTAACCATTCTTTCATAAACTGACTTTCATCTAGTTTTGAGTCCATTGCCCATCTTCTTGCTCACTTCATTTTCCTGTTTATTTTAAAACTAATGTTGATCAAACCCTTTCTCTATAAGAATGTATTTTGTTTATGTCGTTACATTTGTTCCTTTGCCCTCAGTAACAGGCACATAGTGTCAGCTCAGTGATCTCCAGAGTCTCATATGCAGCATGTATGTTGAAATGCCTTTTTAAACAATACAGAAATGGTGTTGAACAGAAAGTAACACTGTATAAAAGGTAAGAAAGTATATGAAGTGTGCTTCTTTAAAAAACAAGATCTATATTCATCAGATGTATCTATGTCACCTCTTTTCTTCTCAGTCTCATATCTAGTGTCAATGACTGTGGCTGAAGGATATTTCTCTGTAGTCAATGAAACAACACTCTTTTTGCAGAAGATCTAGCCTTATCTTTTCAGGGCCCCCAGTTGCATGCTTAAATTCAGTAGTATCATTATACCAAATAAACTACTTGTATTAAGAATGGCAGAATCAGACTGTCAGTTCCCAACAGAAATCAGATGGTTGATTTTTTTTTCTTCTAACATAACTCTGACAGTCCCAGCATTCTGAGCATTATCCTAGTCCATGGCTCGATCCACTGTAACATCCTGTGTGCCATGCAATATTTAGAGGTTAAATACCCTTCACAGGTTTATTTTTCACAGTTCACATGGGGTAATCTGTAAATTGCTGGCATGACTAAAATATTTTTTCCAAGGATGCTACATATCTAGATTTTTACATTTCCTGAAGACACAGTGTTTGAACCTAACTTTTAAGTGTACCAAGACAAAATGCAAGCAAAACTTGCACTTTTTGAAGGGGTGATAATGCAGCTGTACCCTACAAATACTGAAAAATATCCTTTTCGGGGGGGGGGCATTTATGTACTTTGGAGAGAAACTAAACAAAGAGATCTTGGTTTATGGACAGAATCCTCTCCCCTTAGTTTATAGCCAGGACATGAAGTGACCAGAAAAACAGTCTGCGAGACTTCCAGGCAATTGGATTGTAACCTATTACACTCCACAAAAGGTAGATAAGGTGCTTAATGAGAACATGACTGTGGTACACATCTTCCCTCATGTCTCCTAAGTCCTGTTCAGGGTATTTCTATGAGTGCAGCTCTGTAAGGGCTGCAGAGGCTCCAGCATGGCTTTTCTGAGAGCTGCTCCCCCTTTGCAGCAGAATCGTGCTCTAAAGCTCCTCTGGGAAATACTTGCACCCTCGTGGAAAGGCAGAGGACAGCGTGCAGGGGATGTGTGGAGGTAACATCTCTGTAGGTTTTATATTTCAGCCCTCAGCGCAACCAAGTTGGTGATAAAACCAGGGATGACATTGATTATGTTGGGTATTACTCAAGTTAATTCAACATGACTGGATCTTCTTTCTCATAAGAGTTGCATGAGTCAGACCTGTCAGATTGAGATATATGTAAGTATATAAGACATTTTTCCAAACAAATGGATTTGACAGTGATTGTCCAAGTCAAAACATCACAGAGAGGACACCTCTCACCTGATTTTAAATGCTTGCTCCTAACAAGCATCCTAGAAAATTAGCATCATTTCTCTTACAACTTATGAAGGGATATATATAGATGCTTTAAAGCTATGATCTGACTCATTTTAAACCTAATTTCCAATGAGATAAATTGCTCACAAGAGCCCCCTGACAAGCTCTTAATGATAAACAGGGCATACTCTGATTAACTGTAGGTAGTGTTCTTCGCATAACGTTTGCCGAACGTGGACCATCCTTGACAACAGGCTCATTTAGTTTTATGGTCCTTTTTTCAGAGCTGATTTAAGACTCTGAGCTGTTGCTCAGCATTCCTCTCTGCTGTATGTGTTCTTTCTCTTCTCAAGTTTATGTGCTGATTCACCTCTTAGCATCTCCAGCCTGAACAGCAGACTAAAAGGCTTAACTAAAAGATTTTGATTGATTTCATCTTTGTGTGACTTCAGTAAGGAAGCAACATGAGCTGTGGAAGGATCCTGAAGGCATCTGTAGGATTGCACAACATGTCCCAGAGTCGTGCTTCTACAGACTGGCTTTTCATTGAAATGCTTAGGGATCTAACTGCTCTGGCAGTGAAAGTCTCCTTCTCCTAACAAAAATAATTCTCTTTAGGGCATGATAGGAATTTGTACCTGACATTAAGTAATTAAATACCCATCTGGGATGGTGATGTGCTACATAGAAATCCTATTACTCCTTGCTGTCACCAGTAGCACAAGTCACACAGTCTGAGCCATAGATACTTGTGATACTAAAGGAGACATTCAGAGCACATAGCTTTGTGGTCAGAGATGTTTTCATGGCTCTGGCTCTATCTAGCAACTTTCAGTCACCTTCAGTTTCTTCCTTATCATTTAATTTCATTTCAGACATGTCACCATTCCTTTTCCCACAAGCACTTCTGAGCTTTTCTCCATGCTACTGCACTCTAATGAGCCCTCTGCCATTGCAGTTTCCATTCCATCCTTCAAAATACTGTCATTAGCCCCATTTATCACTTACTTTTTATGTTCACAACATGCTACTCTCTAAGGTTAATAGAAAAAATAGCATAATCAAGAAAATATCAAGAAAAAAAACCCACTATACAAATCTGTAAATGTCACTGTATTTTCTTTTGTTTTGAAAGTTTTACATCCAGCTGGTGCTCTCTCTTAATTTTCTCCATTAGAGTGCCCTCAGAAGCCAGGACCCATCTTTGTTGTGCCAGTAAATCATCTTGTACATCTGAACTTTGATCCTAGAAAGTATTTACAAGTTTGGCCTTTTGTCAGCTATGGGATTTATCACATATGTTTGATATTCAGTCAGTACTTAAGTGCTTTACAGGATCAGCAATGTATAACTAACGCTATTCAGTTTTCAGCCTCTGTCCTTGCCGTAGCAACCAAAAATTACTTTGAAAACTAAATGTTGTATATAGGACAAAGATATGGAAACTGTTGATGCATGAGTCAGTCAGGTGGAGAGCAAAGGATGTTTCTACCTTGTTAGAGGGCTTCTGGACTGATGGTGAGCTGCAGTTGCAATCAGAGGAAGTGAATTGTAACAGGAAAGAGTGTGACATGCCCTGGCATATTTTGTATAATTCCCTAAGAGAACAAGGTTTCAGTGATTGTACTGTCACTTTACTAGCCTGTTTATTTACCTTACATAGCATTTAAATTAGTTAATTTCAACTGAAATTGTCAGTGGATAGGATATTCCAAAATGTTACATTCTGAAAACTATGATGAAGATCAGTCACTGGGTAGACAGGCAAGATACAAACTGGTCATACCACTGAAGAAAAAGATGCTTTAGTTCTGTCCAATATACACCCTGAAGAAGA
The DNA here is from genome assembly GCF_003259725.1 of Athene cunicularia. NCBI lineage: Eukaryota > Metazoa > Chordata > Aves > Strigiformes > Strigidae > Athene > Athene cunicularia. The sequence continues at coordinate 27,095,564 of NW_020799095.1, read as the reverse complement.
ACAGCAGACCATTAAGCAGCTCTAGCTTTGAACTAGTCCTAACTATGCTTCCACTTACTGAGCTCGATAGTTGTGGAGCATGTGATGGAGCTGGAGGCACCCTGGGAGACAGGACAGGGGAAAGATTCAGTGGTGTTGTGTGTGGGTAGCGGTGCACATGAGACACAGGACATGGAAACAGTAGGAGCTGGGTTCTGTTGCTACCACTGCTGGTAGACAACTGCTGGTGTATTTTTGATTGTTCAGCCCTGGAACATTTAAGGATAAACCCTTTAAAGGTTTACAGTAAACATAATGTCTTTAATTTTATTGTTGTCACTACTGGTTTTATTGTGGTAACTCTAAGAAACCTTCTCTGTAGTTTTTCAAATACCTTTTAGATCTGGAAGTTTATCAGCTAGTGGCACTGAATTCTGTCCATCTGGATCTTCATGTGGAATCAAATCCTATTTGGTTCTACGAGTTAAGCAGATGTGTAAATTTTTATGGTATTAAGTATTCAAATTTTGTAATAAATGTGTGATGAAATGCTCTGTTCTAGGCAGCCTGAGATGTATACAGTAGGATGCACTTTCAAAGGACTGGAAACTCTTGGGATATAATAACTATTGTTATCATGTACTTTTATGGGAAGTACCATAATAGAATTATGCAGACAGGTCTTTGTCTGAGAGATGTAGTTTGGAAGTTCAGCTCTGGATAAATATAATATAGAAATTACTACATCCTGCGGTCTCACCCAGCTTACTATGTAAAAGCTATGAATTTTGTCTGCCATTCTGATCTTTTTTCTGTAAACCCTATCCCATCTCCTTCATTCTCAAGCTGTCTTAGTTTGATTAACATCATTCCTTCAACTCAGAACAATTTGTGCTTTGCTCAAAATGTGTTGCTTCTGTTATAGAAGGCATGTGATTTTCTTCATTCCTCCTTTTTCTAACTGTATCATCTGGTCTACTATAAAATACAATTTGCAAAAGTTGCCTTACAAGTATTGTCTATTTAAGCATTTTAATAACTAATATCAATTTTTGCTTCAAAACTAGATTTCCTGAAAGCCATTTTCTCTACATGTTTATAAAATTTAAAATGAGTGGTCCATTAGTAATGCTTTATTTAGCACTTGTCCTTTTAGAAGTGCTGCATTTTGTAAATACAGTAATATGAGAAACAAACCCTTACAGATTGCTCCTCTCCCTCCCATTTGTCTCTCTAATCATAGATGATGAGGATCTAGCTTATAATACACATTGCTGATGTGTGCCTGTTTTCACATATTCAATGTATTAATTCTAATGTGCTTTTCCAAGTATGCAAACTAGTCTGCAGCTTCTAGTATGGATTTCCACTCTCAGCAGAGGCCAGGAAGCAACTAACCACTTTGAGAAGGAACACCATAATAATGGCTCTTACTTTTAGAACAACTTCATGGGTACCCACTTTCAATGTAATTAACTTTGATGTTTCTGGCAACACTACCTTGGCAGCTGTAAAATCTCAGATTTAAATGCTATTTGAATATTGCTGTCACTCTTCAAGTAAAGGCTTTCTAACTTAATTTAGAAAAAGCACAAAATATTTGTGTTTATGTACAATTTTGCGTCACTACATTTCACTTTGTTGGCAAACCCAGTGCCATGATGGTATCATACTGCTCATGTTATTGTGTGATCAGTCTGATGAAGGAAAAAAGCAGGTGAGCCAACAAAAAGGCGTGTCTTTGAAATGCCTTATTTCTCATGTTACATTAATTATAAATCAAACATTTTCGGCTTTCATTTGCCATATGCAGTTAGAGTGTGTCACTTCTATTGTGTCTCTCTCATGTAGGCATCCCCCTGCCAGCTGACCCTATTAACTAGGTGCAGATTTGATGGCATTGACCGAAAGACCACATGCAGATTCTGTTTCTGCAGATCTTGTCACATTTTATCAATAGGTTGATAACTGATGAAACTGTGCTGCAAGGCACCACAGCATTTACTTACATTGTTCTGCTTCTCAGTATTCAGTTATTTCCTTTTGGCTTTCAGGATCAGATCATCAAAGAGCTGTAAATCAGAGCAGCCTCATCAACTGCACTGGAAAAAAGATTGATTTCTCAAGCTTCTGTTTAAATCATAGAGAACAACACAACTTTTCAGGGCTACTGCCCTCTGCTTACTCCCTTAACATACTTTAACCAGTGAAGGGACAAATCTTGCTCCCTAATGCAAACAGTATCATTGATCATAAAGGAACAAATCTCAAATTATAGGAGTTAAGAAAACATCCACTGTAAACCAGTGCAAACAGTGATCTGCTTCTTTTTTACTTAGCATGTTTTGAGGTACAGTTTTATCTAAATCATGTTTTTCTTGTTGCCTGTTCTCTTTGCAGTTTTCTAAGCTGCTTGTTTAATGACATGCAAATATCTGAACATTTATTGCAGAGAATAAAGTATTTTATTTCAGGATTCAGGGGATTTTATTATTTTATTTTGTTGATTCATAGGTTTATGTATGTATTAACTAAGAACAAATACTTTATTGCCTGCTTGTTTCTTATGTGTTGGTTTATTCATTTTTAATTGATTTTATATCTCAGGGGTATTTATTTGTTTTAATATAAAGGATAGACCAGAGCAATTTTCATATTATATCATGTTGTTCTGGTCTATCTTTGGAAAAATCAATAAAATGAGGTGAAAATAAAGGCTGTGACTCACCGGCTGATATACACAGAAGAATGTCACTCTGCAATGCTTTCTTTTGAAAACAACTACTTAAAAATTCAGTGTGGTTTGGTTCAGGTTTGATCTCTCCACAGCTCTAAAGTCCTGCTTGGCGAGCACTGACATTGTTACAGTGAAATTCCATGCAAACCAGCAGACCACAATATTACTGGAGCAGAATGCCACTGTGTCTCTTGCTCAGCTTTTGACTGCATTTCCATGGAAGGAGTCTTCAGATGCTGTAAGCTGACACTAATACCCAAGAAGTGGGAGCCTTTCTAAGCTCTGGAAGCTCAGACTCTCCTCCAGCACTTTTCTGTCCTGCTGCCGAGGGGAGGTAAGTTGGGCCTGGGGGCTGCAGGGTGGATTGATGGTGTCTGCCTGCACCATTAATCCACCTACAATGCTGCAGGAACAATACTTGCTCATTTTTAAGTCCCAGACATACTTGGTGTGGGTTTAATATGGATGAATTTGCTCCTATCTTTCCATGGGGTGATGAGTAATTTAATTTGCTTTTTCTTCTCCTCTAGTTGTAAAAATGAAATGCATATTTTATGGTAAGGCTGTGGGATACTTTCAAAATTGGTATTTTTCATCACAGCTCATTGAGATGCGCATTGTTTCTAATAAAACATTAACATTTTATCTGACGGTTTTGCAGTCTTCAAAAAGACAGACTCATTGTCGCTTGGCCTTTCTTTAGCATAGCACAACCTGCCCTTAAATTGATAATATGTATAGCACTGTTATTATTAACTAACATGATTATTGCTGCTCAGACTTGAGATGGACCAGATTATAAACCAGCTGTATTAAGGCCTATATATATCACAGACTATTGTAAGGTCTCTGCCCTCAAAGATTCTTCAGTAATAAGAGATTTTAACTGAAGCTTGTGTTTTACCTTTCAAAAACATTATGCTCCAAACTTATAATGAACCATGGATATTTTAACTCCTGCTTTGATGCCTTACAAAGTATTCTCCTTTCTGGTTTCTTGATCTCATTTCTGGCCTTGAACAATTACTTTCCTCATGAATTCCCATTGAGGATAAATTATTTCTTCATGTGTCTGTCCTGTCCTACAGGCTCTTTCCATTCATCAGGTATTCACAGTGGTTTTGTATCTCTTCTCCTTGATCCAACAACTAGGCTTCCTGTAATTTCTCAAATTTTGTTTTAATGAAGTTGATTACCAATCAAGAATTCAAGGAGTATAGGCTATGATTAGACACATGGAGATCAGACCCAGAGAAATATAAGCATGCTTAGACTATACTTGTATAATCAAGATACTCTGCGAAACATCAAGTAGATCTTAGAGCAGCAGTAGTAATTTCTGTGAGAAACATTATATGCACTATTAAAAATGCTACAAAGAAGGATCTGATATAACACAGCAGCTGCTCCATTCATACTGCAGTTTTAAAAGAATTGTTGCAATTGAGAAAATAGAGCAAGAAACAGAAATTAGGTATAGCAAGATACTGGCTAAATCTCTCCATGTTGAATAAGATTCAACACCGTTGATTCTGAATGCAGTTGTACCTGCTTTTAACAGGTTCCAGGATAACTCTCTAGTATCTGCAAGAGAAGTTTTTTGCTCAGAGTCCAGGTGGGATGGATTTTGTTCACATTTTCTTCTAGACTTGCAAAAACATTCTAAATCATTTCCTGAATTCCCTATCAAAAGACAGGGTGCCCATATATTTAACTTATTGAGCATTTTATTCTCAAACTACAGATCATCTTTCAAAAGGGACTGACATGCAGTTGCACATGTACAACTGTATAGATTTATTATGTGCATGTATATCACGTAAGTGCAGAAAAAAATGGGATAACTGGGTACATAACTGATGTTAAGGTATCTCAGGCTATATACAAAAATGTAGTATTACTGCTATATTATTCAGATATTTATTATAGTGTATGTGTTAGGTGAAGAAATCAAAGATAACCTCTGAAGTTACAAATCCAGCATCCACAAATAACTATGAATTTTAAAAAATGTCAACTTAAAAAACTGCTGATGACAGGCTACCTAATGTCAGTACTACTATCAATATGTGTCAGTTCTAGTACTAATGTCAGTGCTACTATGATTTGCAAAGTTAAAAGAAACTGGGTGATACAGAAAAGAAATGTGAAGTCACTGAAATTATTAGGAAAAGACACCTTACAGAACGATTTGCTGTGTAGCCCCTCTGCAACAGCCCTGTCAGAGTCAGAAATGCTTCCCTTGGGAATGCAACCTTGCAGATAGCTCCTGTAGGAGGAAATGGGTATGGCAAAAATGCAGTCTCTAGTTCTGACTAATGAAAGAATAAATTAATTCAAATTGCCACAGGGAAAGAAGTTGTTAAATATGAGAAGCCTGAACTTCTTAGCTCATGTGAAAGCAAGATAGTGGATTTTATACCTGTACCTGCCTCAACAATATCACTAACTACTCAAGTGTGAAGGAAAGACATGGAAAGTATGACAAAAAAAGAGGAGTGGAAGGTTATGCTTTCCTGTGCTGCCTGACTTTTTTATGGCAGATAGTCATTTGTGTTTAAAGAATTGATCTAGAAATTCATGGAGGATTGGGACAGGAAAGTAATGAAAATATCAGGAAATTCTGGAAGTATATGGTCTTTAAAGCATATATTTCTGAATGGTCTCTCTATTTCCTACACATCTCAGGTTTCTATGCTGCAATCACTCTGCATCCTAATTAAGGGAAGGAGGAATGGTTATGTGTCTTTGAATCAAATAGGATGTATGTGCAATGCAGAATAGGATGCTGTGATCTATATTGGGGTTCTCTGCTGTTGTTCTTATTTTAGCACGATGCAGCCTTGGTTCTGGTTTGTGTGTTTTGTGATCGACTGGACTTGAAGGAGCTTGTTAATATCTTTACTCTTTTGCATAATGAGGGAGTATATCATGCATGAACTTTTGTTACATGTTGAGGATTTTGATATCGCAGTAGGTGTTCCAGTCTCATACTTCTACAGCAGAGGAAATAAATGCAAGTTAACTGCAGGTTCGTGTTGTAATGGGAGTGTGTCTGGAAAACTTAGTTTGTCCCTAAGTCAGTCTTAAAGAATTTTGTTCACAAGAAGAAGTATCTGAATGCTGATTGTCATTTTTTTCTGTTCTGGTTTGTCATGCTTTTGTGTACTCTTCTGTGTCACTTGCTGATGACACTGTCATTAAAGTCATGAGGTCTGAGCCTTTGTTTCAGTGAGTTATAGGGATGTACATGCACATTACAATCAGTGTGGAAATTCAGTAAAAAAGAAGTATAAGCATGTCTGCCTGCTTCTGCTTGCAAGCTGTAAATAGCTGATCAGAGACTTAGTTCACTGGGTGAGCATCTAGTGGGTGAGATGCTTTTCTTACAGTTAATGAGTTTATACAATATTTATTGTTAGATCAACCTGCCTCCTGAAATGGAATAAAAGAAATTTGTTCTATTTTGATAGGGTCTCATACCTCTGCTTACCATTTCCAGGCATACTATAGAGAACTTTATTACAAGGACCTAATGCAGCTTTAGCAGTTTAGCAGAACCTACTTTGTGCTTTATAATCCCTGTCATCTCTATCTGAATTAAAGAAGAGCCTGAACAAAACCATCATCTGTGCACAAGGTTACTAGAAGGACAGCTTTTAAGACTTTTGGTGCCAGCTTCAGCATCTGAAAACTATGTGCCTTCTTTTGAGCTATAAGCTCTTTTCCAAGTGTCGCTCATATTCTTCTCACTGTAGGATCTGTGGCAGGGAACTCAGTTTGGGTTTTCCAATCCTTGTATTTTGAAGCATGATATTATGTAACCATATCTATAGGTTATTGTAACGTATAAAGGCATTAGTAGATATCTAGGAGCATATAAGTGTGTTTTGATTTTAGATGATATAACAACCCACTTCATATTGTTATTAGCAGAATTCACCTACTATGAATTTCATTGTCTTTTAGAGATCCTTAAACTTCGAACACTGTATTTTTCATTGGTCATATTCTTAACTGCTCATTGCTTGCTTCATTTACAGTCACGAGCTTCATATCCAGTGTCTAGAATGTGATGGAAAATATGGAAGATAAATCTGAAAAAACCCACCTATATGCTCTATGACTTTGTACTACAAGTAAAACTCAGGCTAGTATTAATTGGTTGACCTTTTGTTGTACCCACTTACAAGGCAAGAAGTTATATTCCTGAGTAAAGATTTGATTAGCAGTGATCAAGGTGAGACTGAGCTCACTGGAGGTGCATAAAACATTTTTTATCTGGACATGGTTCATCTTATCTCAGATATTTATGGCTGGTTGCCTACAACTAGAGGAAATATTTTTCCTTCTGAGCTTTTATTAGGTTTGGCAACCAAAGGTACTTTACAGATGTATCATAAAAATTGCTCCTATTTATCAAAGAAGCCCACAATCATCTCTTATTGTTTTCTATAAGGTGTTAAGGGTCACTGACCAAGTGATAGCCAGGTTCTAGGAAATTACTGGGAAATGTCAAAGCCTGCCTTTCTCCCTCCATACAGGAAGCCATGGACCAAAGAGTGAAAATTCCCTGCTCCATTTAAATGTATGCAAAGAGAATCGATGGCTTTTCTTTTTTTATCAGGTCATTTAATGAGTTGCTAGCTGTAACATTGGCAGAAAATTAAACAGAATACTTTGACGAGGGCTGCAGTTGAAAGACTCCAGTCAGTTTATTGTATCCTACACTACAGAAACTATTCAAATCACCAGAAGCTCTGGATATTTGATTTGGGGCTTAAAAGACACTGAAGCCTGCTGGCAGCAGTTTATTGTAGCTGGCCCTTATATGGTTACAGACAGAAAGATTCTTTCCTTAGCTGTAACAAATACGACCTTTTCAGTAGCATATATGTAACTACATAGAATCCATCTGCTGGCATGAACAGGATACATGGTCAGTTTTCAAATGCCTAAGTTCTGCACAGATAGGCTAGTGTATAAACTAGCTATGCTTTTTGTTCACTTAACACAGATAATTCCAAGTGAAAAATACGCATTGTGGATACAAAACCGGTAAGTGTTTCTGCAACAACCCATTAACATTAGCACTGATCTATCCCGTGGGTGTCCAGTCTCTGAAACTACAGCTGAGTTGGTCCAAGACACCAATAGTTTCATTAACCAACGTGTGAAGTTTGTTCAGATCAAGTCAATCATGTGTTCTTGATATATGCTATTATCAGGCTTTCTGAGAACTAATCTGCTTTTTTTATTTGAAGTAATCTTCCTTGATCAGCTCTAGCTAATAGTTTTTGATAATGTCAGTCTCCATCATATGCAGCTATTTGCACCTTCCTGATCTCTGTTCAGGTGAGAAACACACTGAGAACTCTGCAGGGTTAATGAAAGCAAAACTGTGTTTGGATTTCAGATTTTTGACAAAAATTTGCAGGGAAAAAAGCCCACTTTATAACCAGCTTTAATCACAAATATTTGAATATATGTCAGAGTTTTTAGGAATATGTAAAAGTGCTTGAGATGCTACCAGTACTACTTTTTGTATCTGTTTATCTGTAACTTGTGGATGTCTTTCTATTCTATGGATAAATCTATCACTTTCTGGGGGAAAAAAAAACCAAACCCAATAGGATAATTAATAGATAACTGTTCTAGACTATTGTGAATAGCTTTTCTGTGTACTCAATCATTATTCACTTCAAAACTTATCTGTACCCCAGACAAGCGTTTTACTACAAGAAATATTCAAGAAAGAAGGCCTTAAACGGCAGTGAGATGTCAGAGTTCAAATATCTCATGAAAGGAAAGACTAAGGACTTATGGGTCCCCTTAGATGCTTATTTCTTCTTGAGATACTGTTAGGATCTTGTTTCACAGATCACCATTCTCAGGGTTCCCTTTATCCTCATCCTCATCCATTCTTTTTGATAAACACAAACTTCATTTCTTGCTGTTTCAAACTTCACAGCTCCCTTTATAAGGTTTTATTTCCAAAGGCCTTCCTTTGTCACAGTAGGAAAAGTGTGATTTCTGTGGCTGTGACTGTTTAGTCCCTGATAAAGGTGCAGAAGCAACTTTGCCAAGCTGCCCACATTCACTACACCCCAAAAGAGCTGTACCAAAAGCAGTCTTTTCCTCTGATTATATCAGATGCCTGGAGGCTAATATAACAGGCTAATGAAATACAGCAACACAAAGAGCTTCTCTGGAGCTCTGAGTAGTAGAAGATGTCTATAGTCACGTAAGTCAGAAATGGTGGGATGAGAATAAAGAAGAGTCTGTGAAAATGGTCTGTTAAACAAACTGATGCAGTGGCTTTCCTGAAAACCATAACAAATCTAAAATATGTCCTCAATAAAAGGAAAGACAAATCTGGACTTCCCAAGGAGCAACGTATGATATGTATTTCTTTTGTTACTTTCATGATGGATTTTCCCATAATGAAAGAAAATTGAAACTGAGATCCAGAGTTATAAATGGGAAAAAGTTAATAATAAGTGGACACTCTTCAGATTTCTTTACTAAATTGTATTTATTTATAAATCCAGCCTAAAATAGAGTGAAGAACCTCTGAAATCCTTTAGATTGCTCATATTTAAATTAGGAAAAGATAAGTTAAAATATGTTATGTATATATGTATAGATATTCAGATATTCAATTGTATAGAATAGCTTTTTCACAGGAGTTTATTCTGCAAAGAGATTTGTGAAAACAGTCACAGTTTTGTGAGTATGGATTTGAGGATTTTCTTGTAAAGGAAACAAAACAAGGATAAGTTGCTCTTTTTAACGTTAATCTTTCTAGCTACCTTTGGACACATTTTGACGTGGAAAAGACACCCTCATCGACTGTCTTTTTTTCTTCCTAAAAAAAAGTTCTGAAATTTTTTTTATTAGTTGTAGCTGAAAAAAAGTCAAAGAAATTAATATTCCTCTATTCATTAATATTCACTGATGGGTATTAAAATACATCAATATTCATCCAATAACAATTTTATGATTAAAATATTCAAATGAGGAAGTGTGGTCATCTCTTATGCTCAGCCACTATCTTGATTTCAGTAAGACTCAGTACAGATGGAAGCATCAGTTCACACAGAGCTTGTGGCATGACAAGGTCCAGAGGGAAGAGAACTGTGATAAAAGCGCACATAGTTAAACTCTACAACCAAATTGGCGATAATAGCATGATGGCTGCTTCAGATGCTGAGAGTGGAACTTGGAAGAAAAACATCTGATTCAAGGACTATTTAACTGTTGAACTTCTTCCCTCAATGCAAATTTCTAGTAGTTAGAACACTCAATTACCAGTGTTATAAGAACATCATATACCTATTGGGTAAACCCAAAGGTTCCAGGTGTGCTAGAAGTATTCACTCAGACATGAAAGTGAGAGCAAGTTATAAGGGAGTTTGGCTTTTATTTCTTTTGTAATGTCATCCCATTTCATGGAGCAGGTTTTCCAAATCTGAGAGATCATAATATAGCTGCTACCAAATGAGGTAGGCATTGACTATGCTTTCTTTCTGATGAAGTGGTTGTGAAATTAAATCTTGAATCTTGAAAAGATTTGCGTATATTGACACCACTATTGGCCTTGAGGAGAAATCCTGTTCCTCAGCTAATAAAGGGGATCACTACACTCAGAACTGTTGTCATACAGATTTGAGAGCAAAGTTCAGTTACTACTACCAAAAAGCCTGGCCAACTTGTCATTTCTAGAAGGTTACTGAAGATCACTTTGTATTCAGGCATCTTTTGTTCATAGAGTGCAATTTTACTAACAGGATAACCTTTTCAAATGATGATATTTATCCACCATTTCACTCAGTGTATTTCAGGGACATGGCTGCTCTTTGCAAACAAACACAAACAAGCATAGGAAGGATTCATTGAAGGATTTAGATGAAATTCAGAGTCCTGGAAGAAACCCTGTGCTTCCCTGTAAAATACACAGGGAAGGACTGATGGTAGCAGATCATCAACTCCTCATTGAGCAGATTATACATACTAAGGATGAGTCTTATACCACTGCTAACTCTGCTGTACAATTGCCAAGCCCTGTACAGATGATGGATGTTCAGTTATACTGGGACAGTTCAGATCCAGCTTTTTCAGCCTGCAGGATAGTGTAAAGGTCAGCAGGCTGCCTCTGTGGGGCATTTCTTCTCTTTCCATGGGATCTCACTTGCAGTGCAGAAAATGTAAGGTCATTGGGCCAACGTGAGAACATACAAGAGGGAGCTTGGCACAGGAGATTAATGATTAGGAAGTGAGGCAAGAGCACTGTGTTAAAAAGAAAATATCTAAAACAGGTGCTTGTACAATATAAACTGTTCTGAGAGGAAAGATTTCAATTTTGCCCCTATAGACAAGTGAGTTACCTAGCTACTCAGCCACACTATCGTGCAGTGATACTACAGTGTGCAGAGGAGTCTGATCTGATGGTTGTGTGTGAGGTGCAATGTGGCAGTGCCTTCTAGATTTGCCCACAGGGCACTTGGTGCAACATTAGCTGTGCTTAGAGGTAGGCTGCAAGATGGTCTGACTGGGGACATTTTGGGTACATGGAGAGTAGATCTAGGCACTCGGAGAGCCTTAGTCAGGGACATCTCCAGGAAGTTAATTTCTTAACTGCATAGTGTCTGTTTGGGATGACAATTTATTTTTCAGGTGCCTTAAATTCCCCTTCTACCCTGTTCCAGGCACTGGTGTGGGTGGAATCTAAACCCAACACTTGTATGTCTTAAGATTTCAGCATTACATCATGCAAGTCAAGACTGACAAGTGCCTACCACGATCATCCAGAAGTTTATGCTTAATATTTCTGATTGCATTCCCAACTGTGCAGGCATGAGACATAGCAGAGGATTCAGATGTGCTCTTCAGCTGCCAGAGACAAACTCTAGTGAATTACTAATCTCCCCAGACACCTGGGATGCAGATAATGACTTTTGTATGTACAGCCTGATCATCCACCTGGGTAAATCAGATCATTCTTCGCTCTGCTGTGGAAGGAGGATTTTAAAGCTACTATTCTGAAACTACCCTCTTGGTATTGGCATGGCTAGATTTTTCCAGAGCACTCGCAGCTGTGCTGTCTTTTAACAGCCATTCCTTCAAAAAGGGAGGAATGATGAATTCAGCAACACTAGGTTAAGCTGATAAAATGAACACACATAAATGGCATCCAAAATGATTCTTCAAAGGATCAGCTGATTTATGATTTGTGTTATAAAGCCCAGTGGCTTGGCTGCATGAGATTTCTGATTGTTGTGGTTTTGGCTTGCTCTTCCAGCTACAGGCCAGCATTACTACTTAAGCTGGGACATCCAGCTTTCAGTGAAAGGAGCACTTCAGCAACATCAACATATGCATGAGATAAGACCTCATCCTTCTCATGTCCTTCTAGGGCTGGCAGGATCCTTCCCTCCTCTCTCTGTGAGTGATTGCCATTGTCTTTGCCAGGAGTTCCCTCTGCCTGTAGCAGCAGCCTGGTGCTTTGCTGGGATTCACTCTCAGCTGTGCGAGAGCACGTCTGCAGCCCACCGTTCTGTCCTCAAACAGCACTGCTGAGTCCTGCAGATATTGTAATGTTGTGTTTATAGAGAAGCAAACTCTGGGGATAGCTGAAGCTTCTCCAGTAAGCACACACTACTAGAGAGGGATGTCCTAGAAGTCCCTTTTTCTGTGCATGACTGTAAGTCTGAATGAAGGAAGAGGCACCAGAAAACAACAGATCGAAGAGGAGAAAACTGCCTGCTGAGAAAGTGATGTGTGAAAATCTCCCTAAAATGCTAAGCTTCAGAGGCTGTTGAGTTTGCAGGTACCAATAAGCTTAGAACCCCAAGAAACAGCTAAATCTGCACAAGGCCACCATTATATTAGTGTCCACAGTAACTTGTATAACTCAGCCTACATCCACGAGGGCAACAATACAAGAAAAGGCAACCAGTCTACAGGATGATGTACACACCTTATAGAACAAAGGACCCTCTGAGAGGCTTTTCAAAATCTGACCTCAAAGCCGCTGGTGTGACAGTCCAGCCCTCCACTTCTGAATATAAAGCTGGAGCTGGTCGCCCATCTTTTGCTTCAGCTGGATAATAATGATGAAAATCTAAGTGAATTAGATCCCTTCCATCCCCTCTCAATGAAAACGGAGTTTTCAACAGGGAGAATGATCTGTCCAAACTTCCACATTTGCTCAGAAAATAGAATGATAAGGACTAGTCACAGGTCTTATAGCTCCCCTTATAGCTCCACTTACCTATGGTAAAATACTGTACTTGGTCCCAACATTTCCTCTTTGCCTCTCAAACAAATTTGACATCTTATAACTTCATCACTGCATCAGAAGTGAAGGATCATGCAGCTGAGGTTGTGGACAGTCTCCTTTTCTTTGAAGAGCTAAACCTTACAGCTTTATATTTCTTGTGCAATTTTTATGTTTCTTGTTGCTTGTGTGTTCTTTGGCAAGATGAGAAGATTTTGTAGGTTACAAGTAACGTGTATGAGAGCATGGGAGAGATTAAATCAGTTGTATTGAGCTTTTCTTATACCTCAAGGAACTTAGTTTCTGCTAAAGCTCAGGCAAGACCCAGGGGTGAAGATGAATGAGACACAATTAATAAGTGAAGTTCACTTGAAGTTCAACAAGGCCAAGTAAAGGTCCTGCACATGGGTCAGGGCAATCCCAAGCACAAATACAGGCTGGGCAATGAGTGGATTGAGAGCAGCCCTGCAGAGAAAGACATAGGGGTATTAGCGGATGAAAAACTGACTATGAGCCAGCAATGTGCACTCAGCCCTGAAAGCCAACTGTATCCTGGGCTGCATCAAGAGAAGTGTGGCCAGCAGGTTGAGGAAGGTGATTCTCCCCCTCTGCTCTGATGAAACCCCACCTGGAGTGCTGTCTCCAGCTCTAGGGCCCCCAGCATAAGAAGGACATGGACCTGCTGGGGGCATCCAGAGGAGGCCATGAAGATGATCTGGAGGCTGTAGCACCTCCCTTATGAGGACAGGCCAAGAGAGTTGGGGTGGTTCAGGCTAGAGAAGGGAAGGCTCCAGGGAGACCTTATAGCAGCCTTCCAGTACTTAAAGGGACTACAGGAAGGATGGGGAGGGGCTCTATATCAGGGAATACAGGGATAGGATGAGAGGTGATGGTTTCAAACTGAAAGAGGGTAGATTTAGATTAGATATAAGGAAGAAATTATTTCTTGCGAGGGTGGTGAGACACTGACACAGGTTGCCCACAGAAGCTGTGGCTGCCCCCTCCCTGGCAGTGTTCAAGGCCAGGTTGGACGGGGCTTTGAGCAGCCTGGTCTAGTGGGAAGTGTCTCTGCCCATGGCAGGGGGTTGGAACCAGATGATCTTTAAGGTCCCTTCCAACCCAAACCATTCTATGAGTAAGTAACAAGAAGCATTTTACATTTATCTTTCAAGTAGCCAATAAAACAGTTCACACAAAAGCATCTTTTAGGCTCCCCTTAAAATAGACAGTTTTCCCTGCTCTACTTCTAGCCCTGGTGCTGTCCTTGTTCTTTGAAAGGGTGTTTGCAAACTTGTGCAAGGAGGGAACATGGCCCATTCTAGTGTGGCCTTTGTCTTTTCAAAGGTCCCTCTATTTGTATAAGTATAAGCCAACAATTGACAAAGGTGCAAAGACCATCCGTCTTCTACTCTGAATAAATCACTTGAAACTAAGGAGTGTTTTCTTTGTTTCCTGTTTTTAAAAGATCTTATGCTAGCTTTTCTTTTCAAGTGCATTTTGAAGAGGAGGTCATCTTCAGGGAATTCTGTATGAGCTTATTTTATGTTTGTTTATCAGATGTTTTCTGTAAGAAACTGCTAATTAATTGCTAAGTGATAAAAATGAAACAGGCTGCCAGAATTCCCTGAAGCAGCAAGCAGCAGCTGAAGCCAGCGCTTTCAGGAAGAAGCTTTTCAAGGGGCTGTTGGTCTAATGAAAACATGGGCACAACTGGTCAATTGCCTCTTCTCACGTGGGGATTTATACCTTCCTCTAACACAGCTTAGACTGTGTGAAGGGTACAGGTGCCTCCCTACATATTATTAACCACTGACATGACTATTTTAATCCATTTGATTAGTTTACTGCTGAGGAAGTCAGAATTTTGGTCAAAGATAAGATTTTGATGTGATTTGTTTTGATGGCATAATTTTAATTATTTGATCCCATTGACCAAATGGGGCCAGTGGCAGCCAGTCAAATGTTTCAGTGGCTGATCTCTACCCTGTGGCAAAAGAGCATTCAAAGGTACAAAGTTCACCTATCAATAAAAGTACCTTTTTACTTTCCTGTTGAGCCTCCTTCCCTCTCCAGTAGAATAAATTGACATGAAGCCACTCCTATAAGTCAGTCTCCAGAGGGACTGAAACCTTTCCACGAACAGCTGTTCCTTCAGTGCAGAAACATCTGCCAAATAATATCATGGGCTCTGTCTTTGTCTTTTTGACTTAATAGGAATGAAATCAGTGCCATACTAAATTGTCACAAGTTCATCAGCTAGAAATCAGTCCTAGAAATAAACCTACCTCTGACTAAGTGTTCATTTTCTGTCTTAGAAAGTGTTTTGATTTTTGGGGTAACAATAGGAAGGCACTGCTTTGAGACAGTGTTCTGGAGCACTCTGTCTGCTTCATCAATATTCAGATTCAAATGCCAAGAGGACCTAGTCATGTGATAAAATCATGTCGGTACTTTCTGAATGAAGGTGTAATTATACATATGTTTAAGTATTCATTGAATGAGGGCCAAAGCATGTATCTGTTTACTTCCATATTTTTAAATGAAAGTGGAGAAGTGAGGGAATGATCAGGCACGACACTTAGTGGCGTATGGGTAATTTTTTAATGATTTTGTAACCAGGCAAAAGAGATTCCTGAAAATCTGACCTGAAAATTAACTTCTACACTTTCACTCCTTAAATAGAAAGGTAAACTTTATCGTAGATATTTTTGCTTCTTTTTTTATCTTTCAGAATTAGGCAAATTCCTTGTCAAAAGGTCACATCAAGAGAAAACAAAAACATCATTAAAAGTGTTAGAAAATGCTCCTGATTTTTTTGCAAAGCTCTTTTTCTTGTGACAAAAGATCAAAATATAGCATGAATTTACAAATCATGTTCATAAACCCGTCTGCATTACTTTTGAAAAAAGTAATTGAATACAATTTTTACTTCCAGATCCAACTTTATTTTAAACCTACTCAATATTTCTCACTACTAGTCCCCTTTATTTGGTTATATAATTTTGTTAGAATATAAGCATTTTAACTGGAATTCTCATTTTAAGCATCTACCAGAGACTGACTATTTTAATTTAATTTCTGACAACATACTCTACCCATTTTTTGAGATGCAGGGTGGTGTTAAATGTGCTTTCCAGATTACTAGAAAAATGCTGACATTATGTTTTAGGTTTGCTTTTTGTTTGTTTTGCCTGTTTTGGAGCAAAGGGTTGAAACATGGAAAAGACATTGGGGATATACCTTTTGTTGTCACTCTTCATGTACTTTGTACAGACTACATACTTACTAAAGTTTGCCAGATGATACATTTCCTTGAAGGAAAAATAAGTAAGTAAAGCTAAGCAAGACTTTCCCCAGTGGAGCGTGCTGCCAGCTGCGCTTCGTTTGGATGCAGAATTAAGAGGGACCTTTCTACCCTCATTCACCCATCAATCTCAGCATCCAAAGCTCAGCTAGTGTGGAAGAACTGCCTAACAAAGAGGGGTCAAGGGCCAGAGATGGGAAGGGGTGTGTAGAGGGAAGAGATATGGCTCTATAGTGCCAGTAAGCTTGCTTTTCCTTGAGAGAAAACCCAGTTTTCCCGGCTCATGACTTCTTCCTGCTAGCAAACTTCTGCATAACTTGTTGACAGAATACCTCTTTCCCTCTCCAGGGTTGGTCCTCAAGAAGCATAATAATGCATTACTGAGGGTTCATTAGCTCAAGCAGCAGTGAATGAGAAAGTTCCTGCTGGGACCAGTATTCATCAATATGATGAAATTTTGGGATTTTCTTCAGTTTGCTCCAACAAGCAAGCAAAAGATGACATGCCCACATCTTGTGACTCCTTTCTATTAAACAGCTACTGTGCTTTTTTTTTTTTTTTTTTTTTTTTTAATAGTGAGAAAGCATTTTTTAAAAAGAATAGAGAAACATGGAGAAAATTACAATTTTGGAAATGATATTGTGGTTTTTTTTTTTTTAATTCAGGACCCCTAGCTCACATGCTGCCTGTTGTGGAGCTGTTTTGGGAATGAATTCGGGTCTGTTTGAATGATTTCTGCTTGATTTGTTCTGGAAGAGCAGACGATTAGGCAGGATATTAAAGGAAGAGGTGTCACCATATGACAGTGAGTGTTGTCCCAGAGAACTGGACCCGATTTCTAATTTTTCCATGGAGGTCCTGTGTGGCCCGAGACAGATCAGGTAAAGCAGAGTTTTCACAGGCAGTCTCTGTGTTACCCGTTCTCCAGCTGTCTGACTTGGGAGCTCTGACTTATAAAAGCATGGAGAAATCACCACTGCAGCTGGAGTCCCTGCAATTTGTATTTTGAACACATGTATTTCTAAATAACACAAAGTTCTCTGGAGATTCAGACTCTATTGCTTCAAACAGGACATTCAAATTAATAAATATTTAGTTTTAATTTCTCTGTGCCTAAATTCTCCCCTTTTATATTGACAGTAATAGCATCTGTCCCTACCCTCCCTGACAACACACACACAGAAGGAAAGAAATTATCCTACTGTGAGAACAGGCTCAAATAACATCTGTAAAATATAAACCATATATTTAACATGCAAAGGAGCTCCTGGGCCTCCCTGACTAAAAATATAAGATTACAGTTGTTATCCAAGATAGCAATTCGGAAAAGTTGAAGAAAAGTTCAGTTCTTCAGGCTGTATGGGTGAGTCTCCTGACAGGTTCTGGATGTGACCACCTGAATCTGTTGAAATTAATGCAAATCTATAGACTTCAGTAGACCTGGGTTCAGAGAAGGGGAATTTCTTTCTAAGGCTTCTGAATTCCTGTTTACTGACATGGGTTGATGGATTCATGTTGGATACACATTTTTAATCAAACACTTGATTCTCAGTGATCTAGCTGGAGCTGGCTGTAATGGTACAAGGAGAAGGCTTTTTAAGCTGCCTCTGGAGAGCACTTGGTGTAATGTCTTGTTTCATTACCTTCTGTTATGAGCCCATGTGCTGCCACAATAGTCACGTGATGAAGGAGAAAAGGAGTCATTCTGCTGTTCTTATGTGGCACTACACTCTGAGAATCTAATTATTTTCAGAATAAAAAAGGGGACTAAATAAAGCTCTAGAGAAATACTTTACCTGTTTTAGAAGAGTGATTGAATGTCGATTTTGTTTAATGAGCATACTTTATAAGGATGGGTTTGGAAAGCTTAATCGACTACACTGGAGGTCAAAATCTCTGGTTGATCAACAGGACAGGCATTTGGCTAACAGCCACATGATGAGCAACATGTGTCTTCTGAAAGCTGAAGCTAGTAAAGAGGATTAAAGTTTTATAGAAGTTGCCTGTTTCATTTCATAGTGGCTCTGCTTTAGACTACTTGCAGGTCAGGGAGTATGTGATTCATCTTCATTCTTCCCATACCTCTACTTCGTAAAATAAGTACTGCTTCACTCTGTGAAGTTCAGTTAATACCTAATGGCTTGTCTTATGCTCTGCTAATATTCAGCAGTGTTCAAGCAGTGCCCCTCAAGCAGAGGGCAAGGAAGGGAGGGACCATGTCACTTCAGTCATCATGAAGGGGGAAAATAAATTCTTTGGTTCCAACCACTAAAGGAAGAGAATAAAGAATTACAGATATAGCTGAAAGCGAAAAGAAGATAAACATGTGCTCTGTTTCATTATAGGCTCCAGGATAAGGAATATAAAAGATACATATTCCTTCCTCTGAAGCAGAATTGTTGACTCCGCATATTAGGATTATCTCCACAAAGACTTTGCAAAGCCTTTTAGGCTTTTTGCAAAACCCAAATAATAATGAGGCAGACCTAGGATCATTTTAGCTGTATTATTAAAGCTTGAATAATTTCATCTAACCAAAGGGCTACGTTTTTGTCTTAACGCTCAGCTTTATAAAATCAGATTTACTCGGTAACTGAGTTCTACTTTTACCTGAACTAATCCAGAAAGGATTCAGACTTACCTTAGGTTTGCTATTCCTCCAATTTATATCTATTTGTGACAAGGAGATCATGATGCTTTGGTACAATGAATAAGTGGTGCTTGACAAATTAGAGACATGCAGATGTCTCTGTTCACATGACTCTGATTTTGCACTTGGATCTTAATCCCCAGCTGCCCATGTTATCTATATGACTGTGTTCATTTTATGTCTCTTGACATGGAAGTAAGAGCTTCCTTTGCTAAAGACCCTTGAACACAGATTAAAGTACACACTGAAGTCTTGTCTTTGCGTGCAATATGGGTGATGGTGTTTCAGTTGCTTGTTCCTTGTTCTCCAGGTCTCCAGTGGGGTCCTGGTGCCTTGCTCCCTCCAGTCCATTCTCACCTTTCTTGCATAAAGCCCCAGTGGCAGTGCTGGATCATCTTCTCAAGGGATTGCACTCACTGTGGTGGGAGAACATGCCAGTATAACCTGCTGGTATGAATAACAGCAGACCTGCAGGGGCAGGACTTCATAAGGGAGGAGGAGAGAGGGTGAGTGGGCTACTGCCTTGTGTTTTCCAGGTGGTGATTTATACCAAGTTCTTTTCTGGTATAAATAGAAGCAAAGTAGAAGATTTCTGCTGTAACAAGTTATTCTCTCATGGCATCTTGTTTTTCCAAGAAATAATTGCAGTGATGCAGGGTTAGACACATTCATCTTCAGGTCTGGTGACTTCAATCTAGGTAATCAGATGGATACATTTAAAAGGTCACACAATTAATTAAAGAATGGGCAGATTTTTAAAATCTGCAAAGGATGCAGAAATTTCCCTCAGCTTTACTCATGTTGCCACTGTAAATAATAAGAGTTTTCATGTTGGTTTTTGGACCAGTTATCATACTTGGATCCACTGTTCTGGATTGGGACCATCTGTGCTTTTTGTTACTAAAACACCTGTTTTATGTTGCGTTTTTTAAAAAGTGCAGTCTTTATCACTGTAATGTGGGTCCTTATTTCATACACCTACTTGGAACAAACTGTGTTTGGGATATTTAATAGGTTATAGATTTTATCCTGATGTTTGTTGTTTTGTTTACAATCAGTTCGTGACTATCAAAGCATTTAATGAAAACATATTAAAATTTCCTGCTTTTATAATTTGTGACACTGTTTTCCATATGCTCAAGATGTTCTGTGTCTGCTTCCTTTCCTATGTGAGTGGCAGTTTTACAGTTCACAGAGCTGCTAGTAAAAGGTTATTGTTGACAGTTCAGTCACAATATAAAGTTCTTACAGCTTTTAAACATGTAAAGATGTTTAATTTGTTTTTAATTAGCATTTTGGTACTTAACTTGTAGTAGGATTTAAAAAAATATATAATCTTGTAAAGCGAGCTGGAATAATGAGCTCTAATTGTGAATGCTTTGAATGCTAGACTGCTGTGCAGCTACTGGCTTATTCTTTTAGGATTACTGCTAAGAAAGTTGTGCAAAAAAAACCCCATAAAAACTGAAGCAAAAATATAAAGATATATCAAATAACCCATTAGTAATAAGTACCTGGTAGAAAAATCCTGTAGCAGTGCCAGGGGCAATGGACAAAGCTGGGTCTAAAATTTAGATTGTCAGGACAGTGTGGGCTACAAACTCAGCCAATCAAACCTGAGATTAGGATTTTGTTTTACAGTATATCTAGCCATTAAAGAAAAAAAAAATAAAAAAAAAAAAAGATGAAAGATATTAATTTGAATTTTTGTAGTTCTTCACATGATGTTGATGTTTTCAAACTGTTCAAGGCTGGCACCAGTGTTCTGCTGCTGTGCTGTTCTGCATCCAGCCCGCAGGCGTGGCCCGTGTGAGAGCAGCGCGGAGCTCAGAGGGCAGCCGAGGCTCCGCAGCTGGGACGGCCAGCTGGAGCAAGCTTCCTCCTGGCTTTTGTCCTAGCCTGTTTCTTCATCACTCAGGTCATAATGCCATGTTTTCTGGGAATCTGCATACCTTCCTGCTTCAGTATACACATATATTTCATGTAAGATATCTGAAGAGCTGTTACTGGTTATTCACTTTCTGCCCAGATGGTTGTAAACTGAGAGACGTGGTGGAATCCTGCATCCATCACTTTTCACCCCGGTGGAATCCAGGCCCATCATTTTTCCAGCAATAGGTTTTTCTTTGTCATAAATCACTGCACTCACATTCTCTATTTAACCTAAAGACACATAAATAGGCATTGTAAGTGACATATTAGATTAGTATATCTTTGAAAAGAGACAGATGGTCTGAGAAGTAGATAAGAGACATGCTTAAAGGAGTTCAGTAATTAAAAGCAAAGATCTTGGCTATCACAGAGTTAAATAACAAAATGGAAAGGAGACAACTAGATATAAACCAGTCAGTGGCTGTTTCATGAGAGAGTAGGAATTTTTCCATAGGTACATTTTTGTTGTCTACACCAGACAACATGACATGGGGCAACTTCGTTGTGTAACCTAAAAATGTGAAAAACCTCATTTAGAAATGGAAATCAGAGTCACTTTTAAAAATGTTGTTTAAACAGAGCATTTGATGTTTTGAAATTTGTTTGCGTTTTATCCAAAAATATTTAACTGTATTATTCTCAGATTCCTGAATAGTTTTGGTTGAAGGTAGGACAATGTGGGGGTTATTTTCGTTATTTTTAATATAAACACATTATCTGTAGACATACATATTTGAAAATTCTGAATGAATCCACATCTTAACTGTAGAATATTTTATAATGCCACAAAATTAGAAAATGTTGAAAATTACTGGAAGAGGAGAGGAGTAATCCAGTCCACTCGTGAACAATAGGCTTGACAGTAGAAGCATCAATAACATAAGGATTGCAGAACAAATACGATAGTGAAATGTGCGTGCAGGACAGAAGAGTTAATTTCTGATGCCCATTTCTTCCTCTATGCAAGCCTTATAACAATATTCCCTTGCACTACATCTTCTGTAAGAGGGCTATGACTCTTTGGATCACATCAAGATCAGTCTGTCAATGGCAATTCTTTATTTCCATGTGAACTTTCAGTACACAATTAAATTTCATATTAGTCATATCAGTTAACATAAATTCTGTATTGCTTTGGAAAATAAATTCTAAAATGTGTTTACTTATTTCTAAGCAATGTCCATACGTTTTATTTTAAATATCATTTCGACCTCCTTTCATTGCAGTTATTCATAGAGATATGTATTTTCGCTGTGTTACCTCATGGTTAGGAGCAGAAATGCAGGCCTAAAACATAAAAGTGAAATATATTACTGTGGGTGGTTTTAAAAGACACTTATTTTTATTCGCCATCTGTCACATTGGTTTGCAGCCAATATCCAGCAGTGAGTTTTATAACAGCTTTGGGATTAATGGAGTACTGAAGAAGCAACTAACATTTTCGCAGTTGTTTAACTTGTTGCTTTATTTTTTCCTTTTGCATTACTATTATCAACCTGAAGCATCCGTTATTAATAATAAGCATAATGATTGTGCTGGATGCAGCACACACTGATAATAATAATAATAATAGTAATAACAACAACAATAACAATGTAGTACATTATAGACTTCTGAAAAAATGAGACAAAGTTGCTCCAGCTAAAACTTCACACATTTTTTCAGTCTCTTGAGGCTCTCACAGAGCAGTATGTGGCTCCTTGGGAACCAAAGAAAGTCAATGGCACCTCTCATACAAACAGTTCAGGTCCAGGTCCATCCCCTGCCCTCCATCTCCGACCACAGCCAGCAACTATCCAGATGTTGTTACCTGAGCATCTTTATCCAGTGAAACCTTTCCAGCACTCCTGAGCAGAAATTTGCTGCTTATTCATAGTATTCCAGATTTGTTAATTAATAGAAAAGAAATGCAGAATCCTGGTAGATGGTAGACACAAAACTGGTACAGCAGTAGGAAGTGATGTGATACTTAATGGAAGTCTTGCCACTAACATATGATATCCCTAAGAAGTATGAAAGACTGAATTTTCAGTAGTGATTCTGTGCATTATAAACTACATAATTTTCCCAAATTGTCCTGCCCTGTTCTTTTCCATAATGCCTTAGGTTTCTGAGTGGCAACAGTCAGATCAAGTATTTCTTCAGTTGCCTCACCTACTTTACCCAGCAGGTGAATCAGATAAATACCTCAATGTTATTCACAGTAGCTTCAAAAATATCAGCAAGCATCTGGAGTTACTGTCATTTTGGGGGATTTAGAGAGTAACATTTGAAAATATTTTTAAAGTATATTAAGACTTCGTGAGATTCATAATAGCAAGCCATCTGACATGATAGAAAAGTATGTTGCTGAAAGATGATGGCCTGTACACTATTAGAACATACATCACTTCCTGCAACTAAACGTAGAGTTAATCAATTCAGGGTTTTTTACACAAGGAAGCCATTACTTTATTTTTTATAACACTTAGTGTCTGGACTCCAGCATACCCTCAAAAGTTGCAAATCTTCTGTCTTTCATGGTACAATGTAGTCTGGATAGACACAAGTCAAATGTAAGATTTTTTTTGTCTGTGGTTAGTGGGAATTTTCACATCCATCACGTTTAGGAACAATGTGAACAATATGAAACTGGCAAGCACTGGATCTTCCTCTGCTGATGTTAACAGAAAAATCAAATAACAGTCTGTCTTCTTTTTTTTGTGTGTGTGCTTTTCTGAAGCAAAAATCAATTCTAAAAAATTAATATCTAGAAAAAAATATGTCTTGATATGCTACCCATATGACTCTATACAAATCCACTAGAGAATTATCTACTGAACGGGCTGACATTATTGCTAATTAAAATCTCTTTAAACGATTGAGAACTGGAAGTCTGCTCCACAGAAATTTCTGTAGAATAGGATTCCAGTGTTCCAAAAGTTGAAAAATCCATAAAATCGTGAATGGCACAGGGAGAAAGTGAATCAGGGACTGTTCATTTGCTGTCTCCCCCAGTAAAACAACAGGAAGTATCAAAAAAAACTGGACAGAGACCAATTCAAGACACACTTCCAAAAGCTTGGGATGTGGATGGTCTGGCTGCAGAGTGCTGTGATACTAAAAGTTTACTTGGATTCACAAGAGACTGGGCAAGTCTAGAAAAAGCAACCCATTGAGGGTTACTGAATACAGAGAAACCACACTGGGCATTTAAGTCCTGAGACCCATGACTGCGCTTGGCATATTCAGCATACTCAAATGCTCACCTACATCTATATTCTCCTTCAGTCACTTTCTCTGGGACACATTCAGAGAGCAGATATTGAGCTGTACAGACGTTCAGTCTGATCTGCTGTGGCCTTTCACTCTTATCTTCCCTCTATTAAGTCTAAATTGTGATGAAAAGGATGACACTGCAAAACTCCCAATAAGCTAGAGTATGATATGATGTCTCCGTTATATAAAGAAATCTTATTTTTGATATAAAAGTCTCTATATATCATATACAGGTTATGTTATCTTTTATAGGTAAACAGCATCTATATAGGTGAATAATAATTTCTAAAAATGCTATAGGAACACAAAGACATTTTATTTTGTTAGTTTTAGGGAGCTTCCATTAATTTTAATTAGACTCACATTCAAATGCATTAGATTGTATGCCCATACCATCAGGTATAATGTTAAAATCAGTATTTAATATAGTAATAAGGTTAAAAAAAATGGATCAAGATCACGAAGTAGAAATGAAAACTTCCAACTGTTATTTCAAGCCCTTTCATTACAACCAGCTTACTTGCACAATACATTTAAATTTTTATAATACTGCATATTTCAACAGAATGATTTAGTGTTGATGTGCTTTGGATTAGACTTATTATCAGGGTTGATCTTTTGTGAAACTGTGTTTCTGGAAGTGTTAAAACATTAAAATTAAAAGTTATATAATGGACAACAAGGTTATCAGGCCCAGTCAGCGTGGGTTTATGAAAGGCAGGTCCTGCCTGACAAACCTGATCTCTTTCTACAACAGGGCAACCTGCTTATTGGATGAGGGAAAGGCTGTGCATGTTGTCTACCTTGACTTTAGTAAGACCTTTGACACCATTTCCCACAGCATTCTCCTGGTGAAACTGGCTGCTCATGGCTTGGATGGGCACACGCTTTGCTGGGTAAAAAATCTGTCTGGATGTCCGGGCCCAGAGAGTTGTGGTGAAGGGAGTTAAATCCAGTTGGTGGCCGGTCACGACTGGTGTCCCCCAGGGCTCAGTTTTGGGGCCTCTCCTGTTTAACATCTTTATTGATGATCTAGACGAGGGGATCGAGTGCACCCTCAGTCAGTTTGCAGATGACCCCAGATTGGGTGGGAGTGTTGATCTGCTCGAGGGTAGGGAGGCTCTGCAGAGAGACCTGGACAGGCTGGAGCCATGGGCTGAGCCCCACTGGAGGAGTTTCCATAAGGGCAAATGCCGGGGGCTGCCCTTGGGCCACAACAACCCCCAGCAGCGCTACAGGCTTGGGGAGGAGTGGCTGGAGAGCTGCCAGTCAGAGAGGGACCTGGGGGTGCTGATTGACAGCCGGCTGAACAGGAGCCAGCAGTGTGCCCAGGTAGCCAAGAAGGCCAAAGTCATCCTGGCTTGTGTCAGCAATAGCGTGGCCAGCAGGGACAGGGAAGGGATCTGACCCCTGTGCTCGGCACTGGTGAGGCTGCCCCTCGATTCCTGTGTTCAGTTTTGGGCCCCTCACTACAAAAAGGACATTGAATGACTCGAGCGTGTCCAGAGAAGGGCAACGGAGCTGGTGCAGGGTCTGGAGCACAGGTCGTACGGGGAGCGTCTGAGGGAACTGGGGGTGTTTAGTCTGGAGAAGAGGAGGCTGAGGGGAGACCTCATCGCCCTCTACAGCTCCCTGAAAGGAGGTTGCAGAGAGCTGGGGATGAGCCTCTTTAACCAAGTAACAAGTGATAGGACAAGAGGGAATGGCCTCAAGTTGCACCAGGGAACGTTTAGACTGGATATTAGGAAGAATTTCTTTCCAGAAGGGGTTGTTAGGCGTTGGAATGGGCTGCCCAGGGAGGTGGTGGAGTCCCCATCCCTGGAGGTGTTTAAGAGTTGTGTCGACATAGCACTGAGGGATCTGGTGTAGTTGGGAACTGTCAGTGCTAGGTTAATGGTTGGACTGGATGATCTTCAAGGTCTTTTCCAACCTAGACAATTCTAAAAAAACTGCCTAAACTTGATGCCTACCATTTGTGTCCAACTTGGAAGTGATCTTTTACTTTCAGAAGAGATGGGTCAAGCGCTTTTTTGGGTTGTTATTCAGTGCAGGAGCCTAATGTAGGTGTTCTGAATTGCTCCTTGGATCCTCTCCACCATCTGGTGGCTATAAAGTGAGATTAGTCCCCTAAATCTTGGCACATGAATTAGGTGTTTCATATGAATATTCTTTTGTGCCGTTTTCTTAAGTTGCTCCACACCATGCTTATTTTACACAGGCTAAATTGCCACAAGCTCTGCTAGTGTAAATCTGTAAATGATTATAATCAGGATTACTGCTGCATAAATCCTCTGTAGCAGGACTTTTCAGCTGCGCTAGTTCAACTCCCATTGCAATCAAGACTGATTCTTGCCTCAAAATTTTAAGCACTGTAACAGTACAAGAAATAATAGTAACAGCCTTTGGCCATTGGCTGCAGATGCTGAATCCAGGAGACAAGGCTCTGCAGGTGGGAAGTACAAAAATACCCCATTTTCCTAGGACAGCAGTGACAGACTGTTGAACTCATGTTCCCAGCCCAGAAAGGCACAGAGAAGCCCTGTACAAGCATGGGAATAGTAACCAGAAAAGGATGCAGCTGAAATGCTTCAGCCAATTGCTTTCTTTGCTAAACTGCAAAAAATTACCATGGCTGGTGGGATCTGTGGAACTGTAGCAGTTCTCGAGCATGATGCTGAGTGAAAAGATACACATTTTTACTATGTTATTTGGAAAAGTCTTTAGTCTGAGTAAGAGCATTTTTCATTCAGACTGTTGCAACATCTGCTTGCAGTCTGTTCATTCAAATGCAGCCAGCAGGTGAGAGAATAATCATTTATCAGTATCTGGCTTTCTTTGCCAGGTATGAAAAAAACACTTAATAATACATACAGTGATGCTTCTGGTGGGATTAGCCAGAACAACCTGCCTCTGTTTCAAACCAGACAATCAGCAGCCTTCTCCTATGACTCTAGATCAGCAGAAGCAGCTCACCAGCAGGGCTGAGATTTTCATCTACACAACTGAGCCAAAAAATTTAAAAAAAAAAAAAAAAAAAAGAAAGAGTGTAGTTTTAAGATATATT
>NW_020799095.1:26999463-27068311 GCF_003259725.1 Athene cunicularia | reverse complement strand
GCCCTGAATATCATGACTTTGGAAGAACAGTTCAGATTTTCCCCTTCTTTCCTGGGTTGTGTGTTTCACATAGTAAGACATGACAAAAACACCATGCCTAGGGAGCACAAAATCATGTGAATCCTTCATCTGGGAGCCTCCAGACTAGCATGCAGAGAGATAGCAGCACTGGCTACTTTGTGGAAATGGAGAGACACTAGCCTGGCACTGTGTATAAAATTCTGAATACCTGAGCTGGTTACAGGTCTCTCAAGGATGTTACATCAATGGTCTTGATGATACCTTAATGTTTTATCCCCCTCAGCTACCAGAAAAACTGGGCAGCTCTGGATACAATCTTTCTAATGAAACCTCAGTCCAGATCCATTTGTTTTTCTTTCAAGGGAAACTTTAATTTCAAACTTTATTTCATTACATACAAAGAAATCTTGGAGAACAAATGAGATTTTGAATTAATCAAGATATTTCCAAGTACTGATGTACCAAACAGTGATGGGTTAGTGTAAAAGATATTCAGGGTTTTCCCGCTTTTTGGTCAAATAATTTTGAATGGAGCAATGGAAAATTAAATAATAATCCAGCCAAGAAAAACTGAAGCACACCACTTCAAAATGTTCTATGCTCCTTCCATTTTTCTTTTTGTATAAACTTTTGTTGAACACATTGCTTTTCCAGAAAAAAATGTTTAATTTTCACCAAATTTGTGTGAGCTGGAGGAAAAAAGTTCTGCTAAAAAATTTCCATCTGCTTCTGGTCATCTTTCCACTTGACAAAGTCCATCTCTAAAGCACCGACCCAGCTATTCACTCACCAACCAAAACTGTTGAGAGATACATCAGTTTAATGCGGGTGCAATTTATGTTAAGTGCTATATTTCAGCCAGTGGGTAGAGGAAGTAAAGGGATAAGTTTGATTCATGGCTTAATCTGCTGTTGATTTCATTATGGTGAATAATGGGTGATTTCATTATAGTGAATTGTTTACAGGTGAGACAAATAATGGGCGGTTGAGAGGACTTTCTCCTACACTGCCTCTCCAGTCTCCTCCCAGATTGTGTTGACTGAAGGATGTTCATTATTAACCATCTCATTGCATACATCAGATTGTTTCATTTTAGCCATTGATTTAAAATCTGTTGTTTTGACATTTGTCAAACAAATTTCTTCAAACGTATTCAAGCAACTTAGCAAGCAGAATAGAATCTCCTTTTTGTTCCCTTTTTCCATAGAATTTGTAACGTCATAATCCTTGGTCTTTCAGGGCTTCAGAGTACTTCAACTGTAGAAGATAAAATCACAAATGCTTCATTTTGAGTGATGTGTGTTAATAACTATGTTATGTGAGGTTGTCCACTGTCTGTAGATGTCAATAACCTTGTTGGGTGTTAATACAGATTGAAAGTCCAGCCACATTTTCTTGATGTTTATATTTATGGGTGTAAACTCATTTACAGAATAGGTCAAAAGTAAATCAGTAGCAGATGATATATCTGCAGATCCTGATTTGCACTTTTGTGTTCAAACTACTGGATGTTTCTCTTCCTGCAAAAACAGAAGCATGCTCCCCCATTAGGGACTTCCATGGAGCAGTAAAAAACTGTATTTGATTTTTAAAACGTACGTAAGATTCGTATGACAATATACTTGCAACCAAATACCACTGGAATAGAACAGTTTTGTTTCTTACAAATAAATCATTGTAGAACTTGCTTCACACACTAGTAAATATAATGAAATATATCTTAAAACTACACTCTTTCTTTTTTTTTTTTTTTTTTTCCAAGTACAAATTCTGCTGTTTTCTTTCTTTTTAAGTGGTGCTCATCTGTTATAGACAAAAAGACCTGGAAGAATTTCTGCTTTGAAGCTACATCCATTTTGCTTGCATGAGCCCAAGAACATTTGGAGCTCATCAAGGCTACATCAAAGAGTTGTATCATGTTCATGCATCAAAAAGGTAGTGACAGAGCAGCACTTTTAAGAGCAAAGCCAAGACAAAAGCCTGTAGCTTCATCTTTGTATTTGAATAAGATTTTGAAAAGAAGGAAAAAGAACAAGCAAATGCATTTTTTTTCTGCAAAAGGAGACGATTTGTCTTCAAAATAACTTTTTTATTCAACTTAAAATTAAATATATCTATTTAAAATAAAGGATTCTAATTAGGAATACGAAAAGCCTTCAGTTTTCTAGGATTAATTTATAACTTTGAAGAATAGTAAATAATGTTATTTTCTTGAAACATGAAAAAATATTTCATATTTATGTTTAAAAACCCCCAGCTTTAATTGGCTTCTAATCCAATCCATGGCCTAAAGAGGCCATGTGAGTGCAATCCTATGGTACCCTCCAGTATCTACCTAAGCAACATTATCCCTCTATGCAACTCACTGCCTTGTGAAGACCCTTTCTCTTGGATTCTTGCTCTTGAGAGGGTTACAGCCATTAAACTCCAAAGCCTCTTCTTACCCCAGAGAGACATGCCTGGCATAAAACTGAGACAGACATCTCAGAGTATATTTTTTTCTTAATTTCCCTTTCTCATCCATCACTGCATTTTAAAGTCATGTCAGTATTATTGACAAAGTTTAGTGATGGATTAGATTCTTGGTTCAGACAATCACTTAAAGTTTTAATATCTATTGATATTCATAAGGAAGCATTACACAACTAATCTCAGTATTCACATCGATGCTGAGTGGGCAAGGGTCTTGTTTGGCCTCTGTCTCTAATCCTTAATGTAATTTTAGATCTCATGACCTTGACAGCAATGTGATTGAAAATAAATTCTGACAAGTTCCTCAAAGTCAGAAGGAAAGGCAGTCCTGGAAATCTCATCTAGGTGCTTAAAATGCTTTTCCTGTCCTGCCAGTATTCATAAGCTCTGTTTACAATTAAAAATGCTAAATTAGAAATTTTGAATTATTTGTCGATTTAGGTTATTGCTCCAGTTGTCATCCTCTTCTGAAGTGTTTTAACCAGAGATAAATTCACAGGCTTCCTGGAGTACTCTGTTCTTTTTTTCCTTTTTGTTTTGCAATAAAGATTAGATAGATTACAATTCTTCAGCTTGAAAAAGAGAAGGCAGTGAAAGTTACAATACTGAGCTGTAAGGTCATGAACAGTAAAGTGAAGGTCATTAAGAAATGCTTATCCATTATTTCTTACAATATGAGAGTTAGTTCAGTATTCAGTGATGTTAACAGCAGACATAAAACCAACAGAAGGAATTGCTTTCCTTTAAAATGTACAATTAAATTATGGAGGAACTTAGTTTTGCATATTTCAGTGGCTGAAGTTACTAACATATGGGTCTTTCAGCACTTACTAAACAATACAGTAGCTCACATCCTACTTCTAGCTTAGAAATTTCTGATCCGCTGGCTGGAAATACCTCTATACATATTGCCATAAGTTACCAGTGCTGCTCACTGGTGGAGACTTAAAAGTTGAGGAAAATGACCTTTGGTGTGATGCTGGTGGGGGAGTTCTTATAATGTTTATGACTGTTGATGTCATGGTGTCAGTTTATATCATATTTTTCTTTTTCTTCTGTGTGAGGAGATGAAATAATGCTATCGTTACCCTCAGATCTACTCTAATGTCTTTTCACAAAAGACTAATAAATTTTAACACAATACACATTTAGCAAAAAATGTAACTGAATTGCACTGTAAAATTCAAAAATCTATTGCATATCTTAAGTTTAATCTCTCCAGAAAACTGACACCACCATATTATGATTAATGATATAATTTTTTCTCATTTTCCGTGTGGTTGGGCACAGAACTTGTGACTAATTATCACAGACATAGCATGGTGTTAAGTAGAGTCAATGCATAATTTTCTGTTTGCTTCACACTTTTTGCTTTCAGTTGAATCCATTTGACTCCTTTGGAAAATCTAGATTCAAAGATCTACTACTGAAAATGGACATATAACATGTTATTCACCTTACCATGTAACTTTTACTAATGGACAAGTAAAATGCCATTGATGGTTTTAATTTTTTTTAATTAACTTCACTTGCACGCTGGTTTCAAGGCTGCTAGCTAGTTTTGCAGGCTACAGTAAAGAGCTACGTATGGTCATCCTGGCAGCCTACAAGCACTCCTAATTTCTTTAAGGATATACTGATCTTCCCTGGACACTCTGAATGAAGATCCCAGTGAAGACAGCTCAGTTTATACATTATGCTGGTGTTTGAAGAAGTAGCTCTGTATTTCTGAGGCTTTTCTGATGCACCACCCCACTCCCAGAGCAGTGATGATACTACTAGAGCTGTCATTTCTCGACCACCAAACCTTCAAAAGAGAGGAGGTGAACAGGTATACTTGCGGTTGCAAATTAGTCCATAATTACAATTTTTTGAAAGGTTTAGGTGTAGCTGTTTTGCTTACATGTGTTACTCTATTTAGTCATGACACACAATCCCAGAGCTACATTCAGGTGGGCACCAAGGGATTCGCAGCAGCCCCAGAGTGTTCTCTCCAAAGGGAAAGAAAATGTCCATATGCTCCAGGACCCCCAAGCAGTGGTCACCTGGGATGGAGGTGGACTCTCCAAGTTGCCTCGCTCTCCTCCCCATACTGTTCTAGCATTTCACAGTTCCCTTTGGCATACTGTTTGAGGCTCCTGAAAGTAAAACCACAACCTATCTTTCTGTAATATAAAGCCAAGGCAATTTAACAGGTGCAGTTTCAGTGAAACACTGTTGTCAGTAAGGGAATTTGGTACTTTAACTGGAACAGTTCTTGGACCTTTTCCAACGTCCTTTAATAAATGAGAGAACTTAAGCTCGTGATCAGTCATAACCTCTTCTGGTTTTTCACATCTATGAGGTCAACTAAAGTGATGGTTTCATATAAGAAACTCCTTGAAGTATGTACTGAATTCTCAGCAGGAATTACAGCTTGTAATGAAAGGTTAATGTCTCTTTGAATAGGGAGATGGATTTGTGTCATATTACTTCATACAGGGTTTCAGACTGACGAATTTCTGCTACACAGGTATGGGCTTCATGCAAATGAAATATAAATTTATTTAGGAGAAAAGAAAAATCATTAACAGGATAAGAACATTTATATATATAAACAAGAATAACTTAAAGATGTGTTGTATATGTTCCAAGCTAGTAAACTTGATAGTTGCCAATTAGGCTTAAGTGTACCCAAGATAATACAGAAGAACGCAGTTACATCTCCATCTGTCTCATTTGTCTTCGGATTCAACAAAATCTAATTTCAAACAGATTTCTGGCACATGGGACTGAGAGAAGAATACAACTACTCCTAGTAATTGCTTGATGTATATATCTCCATCCTCTGTCCTAACTTTGTTGTCATACCATGCCTGTAGCAAGACACATCAACAGCATGTCCTATAGGGCCAGTAGTCTGGCAAGAATTGCACAAGCTTCAGAAACTGTTGAAGACAACAGTAAAATACATGTAGCAACATATGTGGAGTAAAAGAGTGTCACGGTTGAACCCCAGCTAGCAACTAAGCACCACACAGCCACTCGCTCACTCCCCCCAACCCAGGATGGGGAGAGAATTGGAAGGGAAAAAGTAAGAAAACTCATAGGTTGAGATAAGAGCAGTTTAATAGTTGAAACAAAATATTATTATTAGTTAATAATATTAATATTCAATATTAATAATGAAAATAACAAAGAGAGAAATAAAATCTAAGAAAGACAAGTGATGTAAAAGAAAACAATTGCTCACCACCACCCCACCAATGCCAAGCCAGTCCCCAAGCAGCAGCCCCCCTGCCAACCTTTCCCCTAGTTAATGAGCATGACATCATATGGTATGGGATATCCCTTTGGTCAGTTGGGGTCAGCTGTCCCAGCTGCATCTCATCACAGCTTTTTGTGCACCCCCAGCCTATTCATTGGCAGAGTGATATGAGGAGCAGAAAAAGCCTTGACGTTGTGTAAGCAGTCCTCAGCAGTAGCTAAAACATCCCTGCATTATCAACATTGTTTCCAGAACAAATCCAAAACACAGCCCCATAATAGCTACTATGGAGAAAATTAACTCTACCCTAGCCAAAACCAGCACAAAGAGCACAACAGGCTTGATGAGTTCAGCTATATCCAGTTGAGGTCTTGTATTTTTGAAATACAAATACGAACTTTTTGTACGGACTGGAAGAAGTTTTGATTTACTCATTCAGCCTAATCTCACCTTCCACCTAAAATTACCAGTATGAGAAAAAGACTATTGACCACATTTGGCAATCCTTACTCAGGCTGAATACTGTTTTATCCTATTGGTTTCTGCATTCATCTTTGACTTATCTGCCCAAGAAATAAGTGAATGAGCACACAACACTGCTGTAAAGCAGAAGGGGTGAGACTCAAAATCAGGGATAAGATTACAGACATAGTTTGTAGGCATAACATGTCATTCCTTCTTAAAGTAGAAATTTTTTTAAATGAGTGGAATTACAAATTGGTACTTTTAGATACAGTCTCACCATCTCCTTCCCCAGCACAAATAGATTATTAGAAATCAATTGAAAAGAGGTAAACCTTGTTATTTTTTGTCCCTGTTTGCCTGGTCTGTTTGTTACATGTAGATCCCATGGTTCCTGGTTAGCTATATTTGTTCAGTGAAGGTTGATAATGCCATCAGTTATCAAAGGACATTTACCCATCCAGAATGAAGGTAAATATTTGAATTCTTTATAGTAAGCACCGTGAGCAACATTTCTCTTTTATCTTCTCTGTAGTCTTCTATAAAAATGAAGATGAATTCTGAGTGAAGGTAATGATAAAATTAGTTGAAAAATGCCATTACAACAATGTCTTGCATTATCTAGTGTCCCTAACTCCTTAGCTCAGCTCACAGCTGTGTATTTGTTGAGAAAAATCACAAGGAGTTTTCAGGCTCCATTCCTCTAACTTTTCCAGCCTGTTTTAGAAACATGCAAAAGTCTTCCCTTGGAGCCTCTAACCTCTTAAATCATCACTTTCAAGCCAGCTAGTTGCTGTGTGGCTCCTCGCTGCCCTCAAATCACACACACAGTATGATGCTCCCTGCACTGCCTGCCTGCATTTCATATTACAGTTGGGTTCCTACAGGGAATATCCTCCCTGTCTGTCAAGAAAATATATCAAGATTATGCTTTCTGTGGAAAAAGTTGGAATGGAAGCAAAGGCAGTGGGAGAACAAGGTAAAAGACAGAATGGGCTTTTAAGTGTCATTCTGCAGTGGTACGTGTGTGTATCATGCCTCCTACCATGCAGCAGCTACGTCCAGTGCAGCAGCTAAGACACGTACCAACACAACCAGGCCATCCCAGGCTCAAATATGGCTTTGCTCACTGCTAAGAACTCAGTGCATCTGTGCCTGGTTTTAGTACTTCTTTTAAGCTTTGCAGACCTCATGATGAGTAGGTTACAAAGACCAGCCATGGAAACTTGCTTTAGATTGTATATACAGATTTATAAATAAAAAAAAAATAAATTGGACAATCACACCACTGATAAGGTATCTTATTTGTTCCTCATTTAGGAAAAGCTTAAAAATTCAAACTTTAGGAGAAAAGGTTTGTACCATGTTTCTATATATATAACATCAGAAAGATCGATATCTGAAAGGCTTCACAAGCTTGGATAAATGCATGGAAACCAAGACCTGTCTTATTAAATCTAGCTCTTTTTCAGAAACACGCACCCAAGCTAGTAAATCAACCCTTTAGCATGCCACAGGTTTATGGGCAGTTTTTACTTTCTTTCATTTTGAGAACTACTTTTTTCATTCAGTACCACAACTGGGTTCACAAAGGTGGCCAAGCAGCACATGTCAGGCCTCCGAGGGCAGTGCTTCTAATACAGGTCCCTTTCTAGGGCACTCAGCATGGCAATTCATTCACTGTTGACAGTAGGCAGATGAGTCTATTCTAAAATCATTGTTATGCAAAGTAACTGTTATGAATAACTGCGGTAGGAAAAACTAATTCAGTGGGTTTTATGAAACAAAAAATATATTTACCTTAGCATGAACATATTTTCTGAGCTCAGTAATTACAGTGCACAAAGTAAGTCCTGCAGCAGGAGGTACATGGGCAGAGACCTTATCCTGCCTAGAGCATGGGTGCTGTCAAAGGGGCAGGGGGGTGTGGGGGAGTGGACAAGAGGGGAGTCAGGTGAGTACAGAGTCCCTCAGGTGAGATACTGAGCTCTTCAGTATAGTCTTGGGATCTGCTATTCAGTCAGCAACATTCTGACGTTTTTGACCGGCCTGGGTATTACTTGTTTTAGGAACCTCAGATCTGAATCTCAAAATTCAATGTGTTTTTCAGAACTGCTAATCTGCACTACCAACAGAACTGCCAATTTTGTTGATCACACTTTTTTTTTTTTTCTTTAATTTCAAATTTTACAGTAGGTAGACAAGCCATCTGGCACAAATTACCTATGATCTAATAAAGCATCAATTGATCTGAGAAACAACTGATCTGGAAGCAGCCCCCAGTGCCCACTCCCAAAGCAGCTCAGCCATTGTTTTTTGTTTGCTTTTTTTTTTTTTTTTTTATACATGGTATAGCAGTGAACCAACCAAGCAGAGGAGTTTGAGAAGTCTCAGATTCTTCTCAACAGTCAGCATTGCCTGCCAACTTTAATGATTAATTTGTTTTTGCTTTTTTGAAATGAGCTGACAAATGACTTTTCAACATACACCAAAGAATATATTCTGAAACTGCTGGCTAAAATGCAGTGCAAAACTGTGGTTTTGCTTGGGCATTTTCCATGCTACATTTCATCCCCTTGTTATAAATGAGCCTGAAACGGATTTTTTGTTGTTGCAAAAGAAACAGGAAGTTTCTGGTACTCAAACGTCAATAAGAAGACTTTCCAGAACTGAGCCTCTTCAATAACGTGATGTGATAAATGCATAATTAGACGGCGCATCGGTGTGAGAAAGGTCAAGGGAAAAGGAAATTACAGAAGCTCTTCCATATTCTATTAACCATCTGGTAATAATTTTTTTAAAGGTTTGCCTTACTTTCAACATACTTCAGTCTGTACTCTGATTCTTCCCTGTACACTGTCATTTCTAACTTTAAATACAACGTGAAAATAATAATAATTTTATGTTGGTTCTTGATAAAGATGGCCCTAGAGGTCAGTTTTTGAAAATCATTGGGTCTTTACCAAAATGTTTACTGCTCTGCCAAGATATAGTCCCACATTTATGAAGCAATTCTGCAACAGCAACATGCTTGTCAAGACACAAACCATCATTGAAGACCGGGATGAAATCTTCCTCATTCATGGAGCTGAGCATAAGGAACAGAATGCAGTGGCCTGATTTGTTTGGTGGCTGTATATTCAAAAGTCATTGCCTCATGACCAAAGCAATCCTTTCTCTCAGCTGTAAAACTACCCAGAAGTGATTACTGTCCAACAGTGAGAACTGGACAGAAAGCAGAGGGTTTCCGATAAACAAGACCCCTCAGAAATCTTGAACATTCTGACTGGGTGGTGAGGGATGCAGACAGATCTGTCATTCAGAGGTAATGTCTGAAAAGCTCTGACGTAACATTTACCAAGCAGACTGCCAGAAACCTGTGAGAAGGAATTTTCAAGCCAATGTATAGATAAAAATCTTGGAGACATTTGTTCTGTAATGTAAATGACTGCAGGCAGTCCAGAAAAAAATGGAGCTGGCCCTTATTTTGTGCTTTTTGGGTTTTTCTTTCAGTTTCTATTCTGTCTTTCTCACATCAGTGTGACTTATGCCTACTGGTGACCTTGTAGCAAAATCTCTGTGCCAACAAGGAGATGAGAAAGGTGAAGTGTGGACAGAGGAATAGACCTGAATTTGCCCAGCTATCTCCTATGCTGTGTTTATTGGTCATGCAGCAATGTGAGCCAGGTTACCTGCCACCAAACCTTTCCATCATCCTTAGGCTGTATTGCATAACTATCTCATGTCAAACTCCATCATTTTTCCAGTCTAAGACATATTGCTTAATCATGTTACACATTTCCAAAGCAGCTCTTAAACCATTATATTGACCTTTGTCTACAGGATGCAGACACTGGAAGACCAAAATAGAGTGAAATGACTGAAGGATAGAGAAGACAAACTCCAGGACTGATTCCTCCTAATGAACAGTGATGAGAGAAGCGCTGAACAGCTGAGACTTACTGTGCTTTAGTTGAAGTGTGAACAATATTATTCATCTGAAAAAATGGTGGAGAGCTATTGAGGAATGTGAGATGCTCAACTAGCTGCAATCCTTGTGCAGAGGAGGACTGAGGGTATAATTTATCCTGTGGGAGAGCTGAGCACGCACATGACCTATGTGATCAAGCAGTGCCCGTTTATTACAACTAAGAAAGCCCTTTTATAATGTTCTCCCACACACGTGAGTAACATGCAGTACAAATCCTCAAGATTGGACAGTTAACTTAGCCCGCGCTTTAAACCTTCTTATGACTGGCTAAGAAGTGCCACATCAGCCGTGCCAGGCTTCCTGCCTTGGGGAACTTCCTCTTCCGTCCCAGCCCCTTCCGGGGGTTGTTTGTCCCATCGAGTTTCTCCCCCCTCATTCAGGGTCACATCCTTATCACATTCTTGCTCGGCTGAGGCTCTTATCAGTCTTGTTCTCACGCAGGTTTGCTCACATGGCCATTCTCTCGCAGAAAGTCCTCTTGAATCCCAACAGATCCACTGACTTCGGAAAATCTCTAGGAACAGCCTTCTCGAAATGCCATTCCCTGTTAGTAAATAGTCCAAAGGCAGAGCTGTTTTCTACAGCTTGGGTGTTGATTCCCAGCTCTGTGGGGCAGTTGGCAAGATTTCAAGGGGGATGGGGCAGCCCCAGCACTGGGAAATTAGTCTCAAACAGGAGCAGCGATGACACGCTACAGGACCTGGCTGGGGTATCAAACAGCCTTGTAGGTACTTTGTCCGATCAAAAGCTTTCTCTCAAAATTGATTTTGACATGAAATTAAGTGTTTAGCAAAACAGTAGTTTTGTAAGTACTGCCTGTGTTCTGCAGACAGCTTTGATTTCTTTATTTCTCAAAAGAAAATCTTAGATGTTTCCGTTTTCAGCCAAAAATATACCTAGAATCTAAATTTCTGGGGGTTTTTACTGAAAAATTAATTTTCCACTGGGGGGAAAAAAAAAAAAATTGTTAATTTTTTCTGGTGTCTACTTAAATTCTATTTTATACAAGAAAAAAGTACTTTTTTTTTCTTTGTAAAGTATATATAAGCAAAACTAAAATCAATGCAAAACAGGAGAAAGAACGCTTACCTTACTTACAAATAAGGCAGCAATTCTTCAAGAAAAAGCTCTTGCTTAGATTCTACTAAATGCAGTGACATTGCCAGCCATGATACCACTAAAGGTTTGGATCACTTTTCTTGGTAACACACTTCACGTTTTCCCAAAAGAAAGAAGTTATTACAAAGAAGTTATTTAGTTGCTGGATAGAATGACTGAAGTTTTCTATCCTAATCTTTTCCATATATAGAAAATGATCCCATCAAATTCTGGTCTGCTTTCTCTTACTCTGTAAATATATATTATTTTTAAATTCGTGACTTATTTACTATCAGGAGACTCAGGAATCTTGAAGAGATTTATCTACAAAGCAGGAATGGATTTCTGGGGACAGG
Organism: Athene cunicularia; assembly: GCF_003259725.1. NCBI lineage: Eukaryota > Metazoa > Chordata > Aves > Strigiformes > Strigidae > Athene > Athene cunicularia. The sequence continues at coordinate 27,056,664 of NW_020799095.1, read as the reverse complement.
AAGGTGTAGAGGTACTGCTGACCAGGCCCTGGCCTGCATGTTATCTAGGCTTAGAGCACTCTCGGCATGCTGCAGCAGTTTCGATCTTCAATGACAGAGCTATGGGGAGATCAGCTGAGATTAGGTCTTCCATATTTTAGAAGCATTTCACCCACTTTTTCCATACTTACTTCATTTTTTCTTACCTTTCCCCCTTCACACTTCATCACTGCCCCATGATGCATTCTTTGACAGCTTTGCTCTCCCATCCACACCTCCTAATACCTTCATAAACTTTTCCCTCCCCCCCTTGCCACAGAGGGTTCTGGGCAGCATCAAGCCCCTAATTATACAGCCAAGGGAGAAACACAGCAAGAGCTTCCATTTTTCTAACATAGGAAATCAAACAGAAATACAACATCTAACCACAACAGGGCAGAAATGTTGCTCCTACACAGTCAGTTTGTGAAATACATGTTCAAACCTGATTCAGGGAAAAGGACAGACTAGATAAATGCTTCCAGTCTTACATGCAAGCCTGGGATCCTTCTCTAGCACATCCCAACTAAGTGCTCCCTAGGTCCTGCACCTCAAAAGTCTAAAATCCTACTGTCTGTGCTAGCAGCCTTGCTTTACAGAAGAAGCCTCTTTGATCTCAACTTGGAATTGCTTTTGAGAAAGAAGGCAGCAGGAACAGGCCTTTCTAACTGAAGAGACTTATCGTTGGCTTCCTATCTCGGGACTGCAAAGCAGTGTGATACTCTTTGCTATGTTTTCTATATTTTGTGATTGGAACATCTGGGAAAACAGAAATGCAACTGTGAAATCAGAAGTCAGCCAACCCCATACTACCCCTGGTACAGCATTCAGGAAAGGATTAAAAAGAAAATAAAAATCCAGTGTATTAATGAAAAATGCCACAAATGTGGAACAAGCAAAATACACTGACAAATAACCCTTTGATGGAAAGAAAGGTCCTGCAGGAACCGCCCAGTGTGAACACCAAGCAAGACCCTGGGAATTAACTTTCCCTCTCCAGCACAGCAAGGGCAGATTATCTGCTATGGCCAGATCTTCCTTTTGGTGCAATTCATACCTGCACCAGCTCTGGAAGGGATCCTTAAACAGGTATGGTCTGTCCACACGAACACTTTCTCTGGAGTCTGATAATGTAAATTCATTCCAGCTTCAAACACTTCCACACCATTTAAGCTCCGCTCTGCAACCTGTTTTGGGTAACTTTCACTGGTAGTTATTGTCCCTTCCCATTTTAATTCCCTGCCCAGCAGCTGCTGCTTTAGCCAGTGCTAGGGAAAGGATAAGAAAAAAAAAAGCGGGAGATCTCAGCACAGCACCTCTAGGTTGTCAGAGAGCAGGAGATGGCATTGCAGGCAATGGCTAGGGCTGGTGGTTGTTTCTCCCTTCTTTGCCAGGTCAGCAGAAGGCAGAGCAGGGTCCTGCAGAGGCACAGGGTTTGTCTCAGAAACCAAAGTGCCTCCCTCTAGATCTGGGAGCAGATTGTGAGAATAAAGCAGATGCTTCCTCAGGAAGGAGGAAGGCATATGACATTCAATTTCACAGCTCTTTTGAGAAATTAAGTTGTAACTTTTTTAGAAAAATTAGGTGCCCATAATATTTTTCATCTTTATGAGCCTTTTTTCCTAGGTATTTCTCATCAAAGAGTCTCTTCCATGTCTGTTGTCTTCCCTTGTTTCCTCTAATGGAAAACTGCTCTGAACTGTCAGCCAAGCTGGGGATATTAAGTACACCCAAATGATCATCCTTTTCAAGGGTGCAGGTGGGAGCTCAGTGCTGCAGCACATGGTGTTTGCTAATAGATTTATGCTGCTTTTACTGTAATCACATAAAAAAGGCAGGATAATAATCTTCAGTGCAGTTTGTGGGATCAATCCTATAGCTTGGAAAAATAAATGTATTTGCACTCCTCATAATACTGACTAGATTATTCTGTTAAACCAGAGCTGCCAATCTTGTACTGCGCCATTACACTTGGACCTTGGATTACCATAAAGAATATGAGCAGAAGAGGGAAATTTCACATCCTTAAAGTTAGCTCTAAGTCTGGTTGTGGGGTGGGTTTTAAGTTAACTGACATTTTCTGATGTTACTTGAATATGACATAAGGATATCTCTGCATTGACTCAAAACTCAATACAAGACCAAGCAGTAGTGCTTTGAAAAGTTTTTTAGTCTTAGCATAACACAAAATATAGCAAAATATAGGAAATCTAATGTATTTCCATACAAATAGACTTTTTTAAGCATTTTAATATGGCTAAATGAAACTATGTTTAAAGAAACCTTCTTCTGATGTATACACATGATCTATGATTCTGTCCAGTGAATAGCATGATTTAAAGTTGTATCGTGATTTAAATTTTAAAAACTTCTACCATAAAAATCATAGTTTTAAAAGCTATAAAGATTCTTTGCATCTCCCACAAGTATTATACTTTCTTTTCTGTTAAAGGCATAGTTTTCCCTGTACTGTTTTTTTGTTGTTGTTTGGGTTTTTTTTTAAATTGTAACCGTGCATTTGACATTATTCTCATTGCACTTCAGTCCCAATTTTCTCATAATGTTCTTCAAGTCTTCAGGATTACCAAGGCAGCACCTATGTTTGCAAAAAACCATAAACCAGCAGCAGTGTACTGATTCTTAGTCTCCAAAATCGGAACCGATGAAATTCCACGTTTTCTACACTTTATTTTGCACTCCAAGCACACAGCTGTACCAATCTGATAGCTGCATCACATTTTCCACATGCTTCTATTTCAACCCAGGCACCATCTTAAAAATATAAGGAAATTACACAGGCATTCTAATTATCTTAACATTTTTTCTTGTCCAGTAATGACAATATGAAAACAGCTGATTAATAGAATATACACATTTCCAGAACACATACTTAATACATATTCTTAGTAAAAGCAATGTGATGATCAAAAAATACCACAACATGATACCATAGGCCATAATGAGTGAGAAAATAGGGGCGTTATTCTTTTTGATTTGTTCACTTTTTTTGAAAATATGTTCTTTTCATTCCTTTTGAATTCTTATTCAAACCTCTAAATTATGAAAGGGAATTGGTATATTCTTTCCCATTTCTAATAATTCAGTGACAACATTATCATCACCTGGTGTTTTGTTGTTCCTGAGCTCCTGATTGCCTCTCAAATCACTTCAAAAATTTAATTCTTCTATAAATAGCTTATATGTCTGGAAGACAGCTTTTTATTCACTATTAACAATCTCCCTGCAGTGGACACATAAAAGTACTCTTCTTTGCTCTTCCGTAATCCAGTTTTTTATAATGAAAAGGTTTCCTTATTTATTCTTTATCAGACATAGATGTGTTAATATCCTCTCTTCCATGCATCAATACCCTTATAAAATGTGTTTATTTTACTAATCCTGATATCTTGTTTTATCTTTTTCCCCAAGCCATGAAAGGATTGTCTTTCTTCTTATACCATTGGCCTCAAGACTTTCCCTATGGCGTTATAGTGTTTCTCATCCAGAGTTCAATTCTGACTCTGAAGGCTACAGCCTTGCTATGTGTCAATTTCAGTTACTTTCCTGCAATCGTTATCAAACCTTTCTTTTTCTTTTATTTTCAGATTTATTCCCACAGCCTGTTCTAACTCTTCCTTTACCATCTCTCTGCAGGTGTCCCACCTGTTTTTGGTTTTCTCATAAACATCACACAATCCTCTGAGGACTGCAAGCACGTTTAACTACTGACCAATTTTGCTGTCCATATTCTGGATTTCCCTAAGATTCTGTGTTGTGTCTGTGTCTCATCTGCTTAATTTCATTTTGCTCAGTTCATGGTTGTAGCAAATAATTTTCCTACAATACAGACAGCTCACCTGCAGCCAGTTCCCCTTTGCTTTCTACTGTCCTGGTGTTCTGCTGATTAAGGATACCAATTAAACTCGGACACCAGAGTGAAAGAGCAGGCGTATTTTACTAGTGATAACCAGTGTAACAGTGTAATACAGAAAACATGCAGTAAGAAAAAGCAGAATAGTGCACTTAAAGCAGCAAACAGGAAAAAACAGGGTAATGCATTAAATCATTACTACACGGGAGAGAGAACAGAGATTAAGAAAAATCCATCACCATTGCATACGTTACCACCAACCGGACCCGCAGTGTCTGGGCAGCCCCGGTTGCAGCAAGGGTTTGGGGAGCCTGTCCCGGCAAGGGGGAAATCCTGCGTGGTGCGTCCACCCATAGGTGAGGCGTCCAAAGTCGCTGCAAATGGGCCCAGCCTTATATCCCAGAGATCGACAGGCCAGAACAGCTGGCACCTTTGTTCTGAGCGGAAAATTTCTGTTCCTGTTGGATCCCACCCAAAGCCTGGCCAGGGCTCAGGGGGGGAACCCAAGGGAGTTTCTAACAAGGCCAGATCCTTGGGTTCTCAGCCTGGAACAAGGCTGAACAAGGGAAGCTGGATACATCCTCTCCTCACTCCTGATTATATTTTGTCTAAGCTGCATCTCTCACTAGGAGTTTACACACTTTGTTAATGATGACACACTAAGCAGCTTGGGCTTGGGGCCTGTTGTTCAGGCTTCAGTACTTCAATGCTTTAGCACTTTTTACATCAGCATAAGTGCGTTGTTATAACTTAGTACAATACCTACTAGCACAATGGCTTTCAGTTATAAAATATACAGGATTCATCTATAGGTCAACTCTGGCTTGGGCCGGTTGTCCAAGCCTTAGCACTTCACCTGGGTGTCATTTCTATGTCTTGAATAAATACTGAATAGTGTGTAATCTGATTGATACCAAACTATTCTGAGGTACTCGCATATGCTTTTGAATGTTCTCATGAGCAAACAACACAACCTTCAGGACCACATCTTTGAACTGGGCAAGTGGCATCTGAGTGCTATTAATTCTGGTTTTAATATTCTCATCCAGATCCCAAGCATTTTCCTTCCCTTCCTTAGGGTATCAATCATCAAGGAAAATACTGACAGCTGAAGTAATTTGAAGTAATTTTATCTTCAGCTCTTCAGAGAACCTATTTTCTATTTTATGATCAGTGAGTTTCATCAGAATGAGAAAAGTGTTTTCCTGGTACCTCCCATTAAACCACAGGCAGGAGTGCAGAGAGGACTGTAAACCCAGTTGATGCTGACTACATGGTATCACCAGGGAGTGAGGTCCTATTTCATGCTGTGCAATTTCTCCTCCATTCTAAAACAGTGCCAAACTCCCAGCTTCAAGACATTTGTTTCCTAGTCATCTTCGTTATTTCATGACTGTGATAATCAAACAGTTAAGAGAGTTTCTGGTTTATGCAAAGTCAAAATGCTAGATATTCCCATTCCCCAGTATTATTACCACAACTCAGGTTATTCAGTACAAAAAATAATGTGGATATCTGAAGCTTTAATTTCTTTCCAATTTCAATTTTTACTGGTGAAGGGATCAACAATGTGCACAGCAGTGATTTTTCTTAGACTAATAATTATTATTCTACATGTATGACCTGGCTAACTTTGGGCATACCTGCCGCAACAGAAAGAATAGGGAATAGATATTGGTAAGCAAAAGTTTAAGGATTATTTCAAACATAGGGTAGCACACGCTTTGCACAATACTTTGTGCTGTTTACCAGTGGAAGAACTAATTCACTCTGTAATGTAATATGTGTTAAAATTCTAAACATACACAAGTCAGCAAAATGTAAATAGGAAAACAACTAAGACAGCTGAAAGGAAGGTCAAACAAATTTAAAGCAAATGATAAGGAAACTTGACATTTATTACATCTGTGAAAATAAAATTTAATCAAAACTTCATCACTTGGGAATGTGTTTAAAGTCAGACTTGGTGTAAAGAGCACAAGGTACCTCCATGACTAATTCACATTAACTGAAAGAACTATGCCCACCTAGGAAGCTGAAGCTAGACCTTAGATGGCTTAAAGCTAGTGGAAGTTTCCTTACTGAGTTTATTAAAAATTATGTTTGACACTAACAGAGTGATGATCTAAGCATGTATCCCGCACATTTGCTTAGAGTTGGGGCTTCACTGGAAGCCTCACAAGGAAGGAGAGTTCAGTGGACCATGGCAGAGGTGAGTCAGTGATCTCTGTACCTGGGAGCGTGTGATTGTCTTTGACCACCGTTGAGTGGTCCTAATGATTCCTCCATAGCTCCCACCAGCACTGCAGAAACATGGGCATATTACTTCACCTGCCTCTTTTTTTTTTTTTTTTCCCCTGACAGTGGAATGCCATGGGGAGAGAGGTTCCGTGGTATCTTTGAGAAGTCTTCTGAGCAGCTCTTTAAGTCTGTAAGGTATGACAGTAAATAAAGCCAATGAAAATATAAAGATCTCCATTTGAAATCTATTCATCAAAGAAAGGCCAAAAGGCAGATAAATTTCTGTCACAGGATGATATACCCACTTGCAAAGGGACCAGCCTACTAAACATGTTTTCTCTTGTGTTAAAGCACTGTAGACCAAACCCTGTCTGGGTGAGGTTGGCCAGGCAGGGCCAGGCGGGCTCTGGGGGCCCATCGCCCCGCAGCTCTCTTCTGCGGGGACACCTGCTGGTGGCACCTGGTGACACCCTGACAGCCGGCAGAGCTGCCGCCGCGGTGGGGTCCAGCACGAGGGACAGCTGCATGGAGGAAAAAGCCAAGCAAAACTTCAAAACAGCACTTAATGACCCTTGGAAGGCCCTTCTTTTCCTAACTGGAACCAGCTTGTGTGACTCAGAAGAAAGAGTGTTTAGAGGAGGGATATAATCTCCCCAAATCACTTTGAGCACCAGCTGAGCATATATTTTTTGCACAGCAATTTTCTCAATAATCTGCACATCAGGTTTAGCAGATGTAACATCCTGGGAATGCCTTTTGGTTGGGGAATTGTTAGTGTGGTTAAACTGTACAGTTATGTTATTCTAGCATGCTTTGAGGGTGATGCTTCAAGTTGAGGATTGAAAAGTTCATGTTTAGGAGATGAAAAAATATGAATTTTTTTTTTTTTTGTTCTCTCTCCTAGTGAAATAATCTAAAAATGGGAAACAGATTTTGAGAAATTGTGCTAATATAACTGTTTTCAGGGATGGTATCAAAGAGGTCGACTGCTGGAGCCCCCCTCTCCCAGAGCAGAGGATACCCTGTACTCCACAGTGTCAGAGGGGACTTTGCTTATTTATCTAATTTTATACGACTCTGGGGAAGTCACTGGAAGATAAACACAGAAGCATTCCTGGATTTATTTATTTTTAGTAAGGCTTATATTTTGCTGTGTATCACTCATACCTGTGCACAGCACGAAAGAGTAAACACTTTCCTTAAGGCATCATTAATTAAAATAAAAAAGATCTAAAAAACAAACAAACAAACAAACAAACAAAAACTCTAGAAATGCTGATTCTCGAAAGAGTTTTCTGCAAGATAAAGGAAATGCTTACTTTCCATTAAGTCCCATTAGGTTCTTAACTCATATAAAAGCATACTTGTGAAAATTGGAAAAATATTCTTTCTAATGAAAATTGATAAACACGATGCCAAATGCTCTTTCTCTCTTCTCTACAAACACACAAAAAGCTTTATTGCTAGTGATAGGATACACAACTTAATTTTCAAGAATATGTTATAAGATCAGAAAGAAAATAAGTTCAGTGTTTTCATGGATGTCTGTAATTAAGCTTCTAATTTTGTGTTTAGTTTTCCAGACATGAGACTTTAGGATTCTAACATTGGAAATGCATTAAACAAGACATGGTCTGTATCTTTATCATGAATTACAACATCTCAGTATTAGTTAATGAGCATTGTTTGGTTTCCTGCCCATTTCCTGATTTAATAAAAAATGAAATATTCTGATGAATGTTTGTTCATTTTAGGCAACAGGCAGAAAAGGGGGTTTATTCTTACAGTAGCTTGGATAAAATCCAGAATGACAGGTTTCCAGCTCACTGTAACAACAGTCATAAAGTCCAGCTGATTTTTATAAACACTAGTATCTTAATGTTTATTTTCCATAAGGACTCGTCTGTAGCTCTTTCAGTGATGGAATTATCTCAGTGAACATGTTGTTTTGGTGCCTTTCCTGACAAGTTAAGCCCAAAGGTAACCCAATATAGGAAACTTCAGGCTGAAACACTGCAAGTCAACACAGCCAGCCCAACAGGAGATTGTGGGTTCCCTTGTGTTTAGGTGACATTAAATCCAAGCATACCCCAGGCTATCTGCCAGCAGATGCAAACACTTCATTTTGCTCCTCACCTCATTCCTCCTTCTAGCTCTTATCTGTCTTTTCCATTTAGATTGTCACCTCTTTGCTGCAGGGAACCTCCTTCAGCCCCTCTTTGCCTATTGCCAGAGCAAAAGATTCCCAATCCCAGGACGGGTCTCTAGGTGCTGCTGTAACACCAATAATAATAAACACTGCTACAACTATTTTTCCAGATATTAAATCAGTATCAGGACTCCCTGGTATCTGTGGCTACTCTGAAAATGACTGAGGTTCTGACACTGCAGGACTGGTGCCTAACCCATGCCGTATCCCACCAGCATGACCAGCTCCCCTCACCTGTACTGGAGCAAGAGGAGGGTCTGCCTGATTCAGGACTTAGAGCCCATGTTTCAGGTCATTAATGCTTTGACCAAACAGAAACACGGCACATATATGCTCCTTTTAGACTAGTGTATCAGGAATTTTGCCCAAAATATGGCCTCTCCTTGCGCCTATTCCCGTTCCTCTGAAACTGGCAGGTTCCCTTGAACTTATTATCTGAGGGTAAAAAAGGATATTTTCATCAGCTTGCTGTGAGTTTGTCTCCTCAGCAGTGTCAGCAAGGGCACTGAGTTGTAACCTTGTAGGACCAGAGTGTGCTACACCGACCAGCCATTAAATCCTAATGAGATGAGGTAGGCCAAATGTCTCCAGTACTGGTTCTGCCTTTGCTTATAATACGCACACCTAGCACGTCTTAGCTCTAGTGCACTCTCAACATTATAATTGGAAAATTGTTAATGCAGCTCAGCTCTGCTGCAAGGTATTCCCTCCAATGACTTCATGGTTTAAGCAGGTGAAAATTTCATATACTGTCCCTACCATCTATTTATTTTTTTTTAATGCTACACATATTCTGGAACTGAACAAACAAAAGCAACAGATCCAAATACAATGAGAGAGAGATACGGTGTAATCCTAACTAGACAAGGAGAAGTAGATATTCAGTTGCCAGTTATACATTTCCTTCTCTCTATCTTTTACCGGAGTTGTAATATCTCACTTGACTTTGTAGATGTACTTTGATACTGATGGGGAAAAAATAGCATATTCATCCATGTATTCTCAGTAGTATAGTTGTTGTTGTTGTTATTATTATTATTATTAATAATAATAATAATAATTACAGTAAAAAAACCAACATTTTGTTTTCTTATCTCAACATGTGCTGAAGATGTCCTCTGGTAGACTTACTATGATACGATTAAAATGCAACTTTCTGAGCCCACTCTGATGAACGGCCATCTAGCTTATCCAAATGGCATTATGCAAAATCATATCAAATGGTGTTTTATACTGCTACTCTAAAGAGACTATTGGAAAAAAAAACCAAAACACAATACCTCGAAGTAATCGTGGCTGACATATACACAGTACCAGTCAGTCTAAGTTCTACTCATATAACATGGATGTTCTAGTTCATATAAGTAAAACTAAATCAGATTATTGAGGCTGTCAGTTCAGAGAGAAAATATAATCACTGCCATGCAAGAAGTGGTCAGTGGAAATCAATAACAACTAGAGGTGCTTATTACTTCTTGCTGTTTAGAGCTGACTGCTTCTGAAAGTCTATTGGAGAGACTGTGAAGGCATTCAGATGCTCATGAGACCAATCAATTTATAGAAATATCTCTGAGGTCAAAACTCACTATAAGAATTTTTATTACTGTGGATGCAGCACAAAACATAAGAAGCCAGCATGCTTTAAAAAAAAACAAACAAACAAAAAAAAAAACCCAAAACACTAAACAACGAAGAAAAAAACAAGAGAAGAAGGAACAAACAAACAAATGAAAAAAAGAAAGAAACCCCAAACACTCAGAAAACCAAGTGACAGGTAGAGAAGCATTTTGCTTTTAAATTACTTTGTCCTGCTCTGAAAAAGTGGCAGTGATACAGCAGCCAGAAAACTATTTTTACTATCTACTTTTCAGGGCAATTTTAGGCATTAAAATCCAAAGTGGAAAACTGAGAAGATCTGAAGAAAAATTTGTTGTTAGATTGCAATTTTGGTACTATCCTTTCCTTTGCATTATTGGTGATGCTTAGGAGCAAGAAAATTGACCTACTGGAACAATTTAGTATTCATTGTATGTTCATATCTTGTTTCTGCAGAGGCCTAGCTCCTTTCTGATGGGAAGCACAAGAATCCTCATGTCAATAATTGCCAGATCATCTGCCCACAATATTTTTCCCAGCTCCTCCACCCTCTCCTACATTTACCTGCTCAGAGATACAGCACAAAATTTACAGCATTTCCAAAGTTTTCAAAGTTTAATGCAACCAAAAATATCCAGCGTCTGTTCTAGTTTGAATTATATTTAGTTCTTGTCTTTGTTAATACATTGTAAGAGTGAGTGCTAGTGATTTAAAAGGCATTAAGCACATTTCCGTAAGTGTCTGTCTTGCTTGAATGATCCCTTGCTCTGGTGTTGAGAGAGGCAGGAGACAAAGTCCTTTGCCCTCTCTGAGCTGCTGTCTGACATGGAGGCAATGGGTGATGGGACATCCATAACTTCCTTTGTGCAGCCCAAGCTCTGGCTACCTTGAAGCCTATTGCCCATTGGTAGGTGAAGTTCCCTGCTTGACGTCAGCCACACACTATCACCGAAGCACCAGTAGGGTACCAAGTGGCAACCTGGTGCCCAGGTGAAGGACAGGGTGGGCTCGTGCTGCCTCTCCCAGCACACCCTTGGATTCAGCAAATCTCTGTCTCTCACTCATAGAGGGTAAGTTTGGCTTGGAGCTGGCAGTGCCTGTGTGCTCAGTGTAAACCTGGCTTATCAACATTTACATCTCCCGACTCAGAAGCTGCTTTGTTTCTCCAACCTATTTAATTAAAACATATTTTCTGCTTAGAGGTGCATCAGTTCTTGTTGCTTCCTTGGCTTTCAGTGAGGTTATAATCCTGCAAGGGTGAAATCCTCATTAGCTGTAAGGAAGACTTCAAAGAAACCAGTAAAATACTTTGGAGAGAAGGCAGGAGATAAATACAAATGGTGTTAGTTTGGGTTTTAATAACAATTGATTCATTTTTTTATTCCCTGTGACTGAAGATGACTCACTGCTGGTTTAATTAACAGAAGAAGATAGAGTCATAATATTTATTCTCTCCATGTGTAGTTCTGATTATAAGCAGCTACAGAAGAAAAGGCAACATATCAGACCTGTTCATCCTCATCCATGAGTCTGAAAAGCATGGTCATCTAGACTCCACAAGAGGCCTTTCCTCACACTTGTCACTCCAAGGTAGACGTCAAGTGCTGGTGTTCACTTAGTTCACTGACACTGGAGAAGCTGCCCAAAAGGTGATAGAAGTCCCTTTCTTCACTGACCCTAAAGGCTTCATTCAGCCCCAAAATTGGCTATTAATTACAATGTTCAGATAAGGGACAAGCTCAAAAGAGCTGTGCACTGAAGGCAACAAGTACAGTAACAGCAAAAAAACCCTTTATCACCATTAAGAGAACTCGGGATTGCTGCAAAAAGTTTCCCTCTCCTACTTGGTGACCAGCAGGACCGCTGTGCTCACAAAGGTGGTTTTGCATTCACATGTACATTTCTGAAAGCTGCAGTAATCAGCTATCAGCTCTATGGTCACCTAATATTTTGGAAGAAGAGACTCATAAAGGTGTTGTCCTGAGGCACATGCCATGATCAGAGCTGTGTGCATTCATGCAACAGCTGGACTGTCTTTGAACTCTCTCTTTGGCTCTTAAATCTGTTCACAGAACAAGTGTACATCGTAACTAGCAATTCAGCCTTGGCACAAGCATAAAGGTTAATTAGAATGAACAGAGAAGCCATCTATCTGTCCAGTGAGCCAGATAACTTCAGCCCCTCACTTGTTCATAGTAGGGGAGCCTGTTTATTTGGATTTGATACCGAATTATTTTCCTGGAATGTTATCAATTAAATGATAATAGAATTTTGTAGTGTTGTGCATCTAAAGTGGCATTGGGAAGCTGAATTGGTCATTCATGGAATTTTAATCCTTGGTTTTCTTTGTTGATTTAATTTTAAAGAAATGTGATTTTTTTAGCAGTCTACTAAGAGTCAGTGTGGCAGAGAAAAGGAGCAGGGAAGCAAAATCTTTGCTCTGAATGTTGTGGAAGCACCAAGCAAAGCAAGAGCTGATACCTTAGATCTCCTGAGGCTGCAGTTACTTTGAATTAGTCAAAGGTGGAGACCATGTACTTCTTAGAGGAGGAAAATGCCTAAGTAGAAATCTTGTCCCATTTGGGCCATGTCAGTGAAGGTGCTGTCTTTTGTTTCCTGTTTGGGTTATTTTAGCAGATTACCTGAGTCTTTGACATTCTGTCTTTTCTCCATTCAGCAACATGTTTCCTGGTCATTAGGAATCATCAAGCTCAGTTATAATCTCAGTTGCATCTGTGCTTCCCAGTGGTTTCCAGCTAATTCTTTCACTCGTATTTGTAAATCCCAGTGCTTTTCCTCCATCAGTAATTTTTGTGGGTATGAGGAATGCAGCAGCTGGAGCAGCTGGGGCTCTGCAGCCCCTGCAGCCTTTAAGGTGGTGCTGCAGCAGTGGAGAGGGTTTGCCTTGGTGCCTGCAGTACTGAGAGCCTCTACAGAGGCACTGAACACGGAACAGGATTTTATTGTGTCCCAGTGAGAAAAAGTTTTTTCTCTGAGAGGCAATGAGTGCAAAAACACTCATAACACTCATAACAGCAATCCTATTTCACAACGTCGCTTTCACGGCAAAAACTGCTTGCTTAATCACTGTCACAGTCAACCCTTGCTACATGATGTACTTTGTAACTTTTATCATTTACCTACTTCTGCAGCTCAAGTATCGGTCCCTATTGACAATAAAGCGATATAGCTAATAGAGTGCAGTAGCAACACTCCAAACTAGGGATATTAATTTCTTATATACTAAAAAAAGCCTCAATCTTAACAGGGCATGGAAAAAGCGACAGTGAAAGAATGCAAAAGACTATTAAAGTTGAGGCTCCATCTCTTCACCTGAAGGAACAAATTGTGCATAGCGTGTAAAGGAAAGAGGAGCTGGAAAGTGAAAAGAATGAAAGGAGCCATAAACCCCATTTATGCCTTTTATGGAGAAAACATTACAAAAACTGGAGCTTTATTAAGATTTCCCTTGGGCCTATGCTATAGAAAATGTTGGTTTAATGTAACTCATGGATTTTATTGACACAGTATCTTGAAAGGACCCCAGCTGATAGAGAGCTGTAATGGTGGGCTTGGATGATTGCCATACATAGAGCAGGACTCCATAGCTGGGTCTACAGAGGCAAGTTCCAGTATCAGTATTTACCTGGTGGTAGGGAAAACTGGGCTCTCCCCCACCCCCTCTCCTGCGGTGGGATTTTACACAAGAGGAGATGACCGAGGCCTCGTGGCTTTTCCTGTTGTGATGTGAACATCCTTTAGGAAAGGAAGTGGTTGGTTTTTCTAGACAAATCTCATGGGGGTAAGACATCTAAGAGACCCAGGCTTTAACCCATTGAGAGTGTTAAAAGTTACCCAGTATCAAATTTTATAGTTTTGTTAGAGAAAAAACTGGAGACTTTTGACTATTTTTGTTTCACTTGACATGGCAAACATTTTTGCATGTTTTGCACTGGTCCATTACTAAGTGGCCGTTTACTCATTCAGCAGAGTTTTAGTAACAGTTCCTTGGCTGTCCCCTCTTTTCATTATTAATACAGCAGAAGGCTTTAAACACAGACTCTGTGCATTGAACAGTATTTCTTGTGCTCTGCATCTTTCCACATCGTGCACCTGTGAGGAGAGTCCTCCACAGCACAGTGCCACTGTGTTTTGTTTTTATCAGTGTTAACCAGGAGGCCTGCAGTATCAATATTTCTATTAACATCTAGTTACTGATAATGGTTGAGAGAATGTCTATTTTTATAACCAAATGAGGGAATTTTCCTGCCTTTTTGAATTCTAGAAATAACTCCGAACACATTAACACAATGTAACAAAAGCTGAGAGAATTCACAAGGTCATTTTAAAAAAATAACACTCTAGACAATTATTCAGCATAGATACTTTTCTTATAAAGAGAATCTCCTAATATTCTATGCTCTGGTTTAGTGTTTCAGTGCTTTTTACAACAAAGCAAGGCTAGTATCACAATACTTACAAGTTATTAAACTGAGAATGAAGTGTGCTTCAGGGAGACTTCCATTGTCACGAAGAGAACATTTTTATCAGATCCATGACTCCAAAGCAGTGCTGGTTAGCCCTTTTTGTGGGCTTGTACTTCACATCTCTGTATCTACATTTCATGAGCTGGGAGAAAAAGGGCACTTCTCAGCTGCTACCAGTTTTTCTGACACTGACTGCAAAGCAATGAGTCCAGCTGAGAGCTGTCCCTGTGTCCTCCAGGATAAACCTGGTGTCCCCAGAAGCTTAGGAGATTCTCAGTGTCAGGAACGCATATGAAATTTGCATTGAAATGTGCATGAAAAGGGCTCACTGTGAAATGCTCCTGATGGAAAATTCCTCTTGAATCAGTGACAAAAATCTCTCTTTCCTCAAAGAATCTATGTTTTGACATAGCTCAGCTGTGGGTGAGTCAGGGAATCCTAGGCCAAAAAAAGCTTTCTAATTCCCTTTGTAGCCATGTGGATGACTGAAACAGATGAGATAGTGCTCTGTATGTGCAGATATTGTATCTTCTCTTGAGTAAATCTAAGTACAAGAAGAATATTTGGCTCGTCACTTGAGCAATGTCTTCAATAGCAGCAAATGGGCTGCTGAGCTGGAAGGAATGTATGGCCAGCAGCCCCTGGAGTGCCACGCAGTGCACTGGGCTGCTGCATGAGATTGATACCTGAACTTGTTCATGAAGAAAGCTCAGGCAGCAAAGTTAAATCTGGCATATCACCCTTCTCTGGGGTTTGAGATGTTTTCTCAAATTTCCTCAGAAAAGCAGAGATTAGGTTCCCATTGGGCAGAAGCAGGGATGGAATGTGGGATTCTCTCCACCGAAAAGCTCTCTCGCAGCTCCTGCACAAGGGTGCTGGCTCTGGCCCTGGAGCATGGGTGTGCTTTACTTAGTCAGCTGAGCAGCTGATCAGCTGAAATCCAGCAAGTCACTCCCCATGAAAGCCAAATGCTCTAGAGATTAATTCATCCCTCTCAGGCAGAGCAGTGTCAGACCAGACACACTGTCCATGGCAGCGAATGCTGTCACCCTGAGGCTGAGGTCTCAGGGGAATGTGGGCACTTCCTTGGGTGAGATACCTTTGCCTGCTGAGCATGGGTTCACCCAGGTGCTCAGTGCAAACTCCTGCAGCCCATTTGGAGGGAGATGAACATCTCTGCTCTGCCCCAGGACCAGATCCACCGTGCCTAAGCTCCAGATACCTACGTCCTGCTGTGCATCTCAGTGTGTCTTGCAATCATCTCCTTTGTGGATCATTGCGAGCACTTCTCTAACAACTTTTACTTTCAGAGCTTTTGCTCTTGCTCTCTCTCTCCCTCATTATAAGGGTGTTAATTAGGTGTTTTTTCAGAGCCTTTGGGAGAAGATTTTAAAAAAACTTATTCATCTTGGCAGATGTGTGGCTTGACACACCAGACAGAAATAGGAGCATTCACAGGTTTTGAAACAAAATGTAGTCTACAGGTAGAGCTTAGTCTATTCCTGCAGAAGAAAATCCTTCCCAGCACTAAGAAAGTTATTAGCCTTGGATTCCTGCTCATAATCAGACTCTGTAACTACCTCTGGTTTTGCTACACCCATCAATAGCTCATAGACATTTATCTTCAATGTGAAAAAGTATTGACTGCAATTTGAAAAAAAAAAAATGGATTTCTTTATCTATCCAGACAGTGATCTCTTCAGAGAGCATCAGGTGACTGCTTAAGCCCACCCTTTCCTGCTTGAATCTATGCTGCATACTGTTATTTCTTTGAGAGATAGGAGGGCAGTGAGGAAATAATCCTGGAGATAAAACTTGAAAATAATCTATTTTGCTGTAAATGTTCAATAAGAGGATATACATATGAAAGCCTGGGAATAAGAGCTCATGCCCTTACACGCCTGTAACTCCATTGGCTCCTGGTGTGCACTGATGTAAGTGGGAAGAAAACAAGAAGGCAATCATTCTCTATTTGAATGATGCTATATCTAATCATGGGTAGGACATATTGAAGGCACAGAAAGCCTTGGGGATGTGCTGGTCAGTCACCTGGTAAAATATGACTCACATAAAGCTGTACTTGGAATATTTCTCCCATCTAGTCCATTGCATCTACTGAGCATTTACTGTAATACATGTAAGGCCTAATTTACCTCCCTCCCTTCATAGTCTCTTTCACCTCCCTGAAGTGAATCAGTATGTTCAGAAAATGTTTTTTGCTATGCCTCCTGGATCGAATTCAAGGCATCTCCTGACACATCTCCTGAACAGATACAGTCTAGCAAACTAGCAAGTCAATTTACATAGTGAAACTGTTATAAAGCTCTGAAACTTGTTATACAGTGGATGATCATCCTTGTACCCAGGGGATGGAGAAAGAATTTTCCCTTTTACCTGAAATCTGAACACTGCAAGTAAGTTTGAATGGAAAGATCACCATAGAAATTCAGCCATAATTTGTAGCTCCTGGGATACAAATGACATCGTGCTATTATTTTAGGAATGCTATACTTTGCTGCCTTCCTTTTTAATGATTATATTCTTCTATCAAATCAGGTGTGAAAATAGTTCCCACAGTCCATTAAAGATGAAGCACAGCAAAACAATGATAGCACTCAACAGTATTTGGTTCATTGAGTATTTTTCTGGGAGCTTATTTCTAAGAATGTAATCGTCTTCTGATGTGTCCTTCCACATTCAGCCACAGATAATCCAACACTCGGGTGTTCAGCTTCTCAGCCACTTTCAAAATTTTGTTCTACATTAACTCCTCATTCCTGCCTTCCTTTTGCAGGGTATGACTTCTGTAATGCTGTTTGGTTTGGGAGGTTTTTTGGTTGTGGGTTTTTCTGGTGTTTTTTTTGTTTTTTTTGGTCAGGGGTCCTGCTGGAAAACAGATTGGGGACTGACATGGGTTAAAATATATAAATATTTTTATTTTTAAAAAACTAGCTCAAGTGCCTAACTTGGTTCCCAGCACACATCCCTCCAGTAGTGGTACCAGTGGACAGTGTGGTGCAGCAGTGGGAATGAAGCACTAGGGTAAGAGATGAGAGCACCCAAGGAAGAGAAGGGCCAAGAACTTCTTAAACTGGCTTTGCCACCAGGTGCAAAAGCTGAAGAGGAAAAATCTGGAGTTTGTGCATGGATTGAGAGCAATTCATGTTTGCTCTCAGGAATGCAAGAACCTGGAGCTGGCTATATAATGAATGAACTACTAAATTCCAGAGGATGTATAACCCACAGTCAAATATTTCTGACATGGAAGAGAGACTAGGAAAAATATTTCAGATTAATTTTAAGAAGTCTTACTCAGGATGAGGGAATAAGGTGACCTCTTTTTCCCAGGAAGATTTCCAGAGCTTCTAGTGAGGAATAGTTTCTTTTTGTCCAAGAAAAACAGTATTTCATATAGATTTTCTTAGAATTACTTTATTTTAATGGTGGTAATTGTCTATGAGGTCATACTACATGCTAATTAAAAGTATAACCTTTCATCCAGCAATGTGGATTTACTGTGTCATTTTATCTTTCTAGGAAATAGGGATGAATCATATGTGACATGAAACTGCCAAGCAACTCTTTGTCTGCCTAGGAGTTCCACAGAACTCCTTTGTGTCCTTCCTGAACAACAAATCCTACTGAGATTTTGACAGTTGGCACGCACTTCCAACAAAAATCTTGTTGTTTTTGCTTTCAAAGTCCAAAATTCAAAACATGGCAAAAATTAACTTGAGGGGTGATATCTTTGTTCTGTTACTTTCCTGATCTCTAATAAATAAATAAATAAATAAATAAATAAATAAAAATCTATGTTTAAGTCCAGAAAAAGCTTGCTTTTTAAAATAAATTTAATCTTTTTATGAAGTAGAATTAACTCTCAAATTCTCCATGAATTCCAATCTGAAATGGATTAATTTTATTTTAGAGAGACGATGTTCCTTTAAGCTTCCTTTTCCTAAAAATATCCAACACTACCGCATTGTTTAGGGCAATGTTGCTGGAGATTGACAGCTGACTTTACATAGGAGAATTAATTATTTATAAGCCTGTCAGTCATGTTATTACTGGAGCAAGGCAGTAGGTATCATCCTGCCTTTATCATGTTTGCATCTTGTTTTCATTGGCTCTCTGTTTTCTTTATCCTGGGGATCATCCTCCTTTTAAAGGGGCAATTTATTCTTTTTACCAGATGATAGTCTGGTATATATGTGGCCTATTTAAGGACAAGGTCTAATTAAAGAAGAAAAAGGAATCAAGTGGGTTCAAAAATAAGAGGGCTACAGTAAATACAAGGTAAAAGAGCTAGGAAGGAAAACTTTGAATTACATGGGAGAAGAAGTTGTCTGATCATTCCAGTGGAGGCACTTTCCTACACTTAATCATACAGGGAAAAGTGGAAACGAGACTGGAGATTTAAGTCAACTTATAGGTCACAACTCAAATTCATGGTGCTTTGAGCGGATGGATATATGCTGTGGTACACACCAGGCTTTTAATGGGGCACATGGCAGAGATTTACAGGGAACCCAACATTTGGCCAGACATGGATCACTTGAATGGGCAAAGGGAAGAAAGCAGAGCATAGTAGACCTCAGGCTGGGACCACACTGTGCCTCTTTCTTCTTCTGTGCACATAGTCCAGGGCTGAAAACTAGCAGGTTGATATATGGCCCTGCTAGCAAAAATCAATATTAGACACTGTCTGGAAACCACAATAAGCCATGAATTGCTTAGTGACCTACAAAAGGCTAAAGGAGACTTTCACATCTCAGTCTTCTTCACCTCAAACAGGCTTCAGGGAAGGTTGAAAATTTACAGAACTCTTCTCATTTGGTTAATGGGAAATGGGCTTAGTGGCTTCCTGGTCTACTCCCTTCCTTCCTCTGCCTCTTCCAGCCTGTCTCAGGCTGGTAGTTAAAAGCCCTGTGAACACACCGAGGTTGGGTCGGGCTATGGATATCAGAAAAAAAAAAAAAAAGTGGGATGGGAGAAGAGGCTAGTTCAAAGGTAAGAGGACTATTCTGGCAGCTGTATATGTTGCACTGAAGACTATGGGAGTGACCACACAGCCACAGGCATCTCCAATAGCCCAACCGAAACAATACACTGTAAAACAGGCAAACCAGGACTGCCTGTGCTATCTCCTCATGGAGTAAAAGGACCCCATAAGAAGTGTTTGTGTCCTAGGTGCAGGTTACTGGAAAAGTGATTAGTCAAACTTTTCAACTTCGGTGTGAGTATATTTAAGAATTCTGCAGGCTGGGGAAAATTTCCGATGTAACTGGGCAAAATGCCAGATTGTTATAAAACCTTAGGTGGATGAGTTTCTCAGTGTTTTTTCTGCTATTTAAAAGAAGGAAAAAAAACTTTCTTTTTTATGTGTGTGATGCTGGGAGGATAAAACCAGCATTTATTCTACGGTCCACTCCAAGCAGCTTACAAAATGAATAATCAATAAAAAGAATAATATCTTTTTAAGGTAATGTATAAATAAATGTAGCTTTCGGGATTCATTTATCTGGTAAAGCATGCAAGTTACTTCAATCATCAGCTAGACTTGAGAAGATCAAAATAAATCCCAAATGCGGATTCTAGACTTTGCTGCATATCAAGTAAAGAAGCATTTTTGACACCTGGTTTCAAGTCTGCTGTTTCTGTGGGCTGAACTTATATCTCTGATGTCAACTTTCTCCTATCACAGGTTGTCACATAAGTGAGTGAAGGACCTGTGCTGAAAACTGGGTGTCTCATCTCACAGTCTACTTTGTGTAGAGTAATGTGTCAGGCTTTTCATTTTTTGATACACAGTAATAGTAGATGCTTTCTGGGTTGGCTTTTCCCACCCCTGACATGACTGAGTCAGTATCCTGGGACCAAAAGCTCAGCCGTAACCTTGCAGGAATGAGGCATTCTGAATCAATTCTTCAGGCTTTGCAGGGCCGGGCTCCATGCACAGTGCTGGGGAGGAAGCAGCAGACAACATGTTACTGGCACATAGTTCATAAAATGAAGGAAGTAACATGTTTTCCCATCTCTCCCATGCCTCAAAAATAGGAATCTTTTGTCCTGACAAATGAATGTATAAATAACCCTGTTGTCTGTGCTTTGCACAATTTGATGTAGATAGCTAAACATATAAGATTATTTGCTTATTTTTCCCCAGGTTCAATGGATGTTATACAGTCAAAGAAAAATATACTTTCAGGTGTCAACTAATATAATTGCCAAGAATTTGCATTAAAAAAAAAAAAAAAAGACTAGAGCAAAAATACTCAGTAGAGGAAGTGAAGAGAAAAATCTATGCATGTCAAAGGCATTGCTGAAGGGGAAAAACAGAGGACTTGGTAAAATGCAAGATGGCCTGTGCAAATATTGACACTGGAAACATCAATGCTTTTGTGACAGGAATATCAGACACTGGAAGAAAATAGGCTTACTCATCACAATATGGGCTGCAAGCTGGTGAGAGAAGTCAACAATCTGTGTGGACATCTGCCTACAAGGTACCTCTGAAGATGCCACCGTATAGATGTCCTTTGAGAGACAGGAGCCTGCAGTAAGCACTATTAAGAAGATGACCTTGAAGGAGTCCAGATCTCTTCAAGGTTCAGTGAGGTGCAAACACCTGATTTTAAAATTCACTCTTTTGCCTTTGAAACTTGTCAGAGTTTATGATTTTTTGCTATTGAGCCCAATTTCTATCCACCTGGAAACCAGTAAGTTCTTCATCTTGTCACCTGGATATAAACTAGAGTTTATGCAGCTACAGTAGCCAGGAAAGAGAGTTTACTTTAGTGGAATGGTTCTTTCTGCTCTGAATCAGGGTATGCTTCATGACATATTTTACAGTTTAAAGGTAAATATTCAGTATGGGCACTTGGACTATTGTTTTTGTTTGGTTGTTTGTTTTTTTTTTAAGTGGTTCACTTTTCCATGGTTGCAACTTACTTTCCTTCACTCAAATAGATATCTTTGTGGCATGAAAATTTTTATTTCCCCTCTCCTAAAAAGGGACTCTTCTGTGGCATATTTATTGCAACACCCTGTTGGTTTCCAGCATTTACACTTCCACTGTGTCTTTACTTTAAGGGAGATCTTGGGAACAAAAAGGAACTGGTGTTAGGTTCCTACTGTGCATCACTGTACTTGGAGTAGTGCAGATTTTTCCCAAATATAACCAGTGCTCACAGGGCTAAAGTACTTAAGAGTGCTGAGTCATAGACTGGGCCATTGGAGGCTTTATTTCAGGATATGTGCTGGAATAGTTTGAAGCAGTTTTTACTAGAGATCTCAAGGCAGAGTGTTTGTGCTTCTGCTGCTGCTTTCATTTATTAGGAAGAAATAGACATTGAGAGAGAGAATCTAAAGAAAAAGTTTACAGATGCAAAAATATTAATTTCAAGTTGTGAAACTGTACATAAGAATTATAATCAATGCTCAAGACGGTTTCTAAGAGAGTGCTAAGTTCTATAGTCTAGTGCAGAGATGTGAAGACAGTCAGAAACTATTGTGTAAAAAAAAATGTGTAAAAAAGAACTAATTCCCATCTTTCCAGTTTAAAGCAGCTGTTCATCTTCCTTTTAAATATTTTCAGCTTTTTCTAAGGTCTATGATGATATTGTATTCACAGACATGCTTATTCTTCTTCTAAATGTCAGGATGTTTATTCTAATAGGTTTGGAGCTGGAAATTGTGATGGCATAAAATGATTCCTTGAGCCAAAGCATAAATAGTGTGTAGCTGAACGTACACCAGCAGCAACCACTTCAGTAAATACATCACAGGCGTACACACATACATGCTTATACAAATTATTTATTCGAGCAAATAAAAATACTTGGGTTGTATTCATGTTGAGGAACACCATGGCAATAGCAGGTTTCCCTGGGACAGTCTGCTTATCTTACACAGCTATAAAAATAAAGCTGAGAGGAAATGTGTGGGCACCGGCACCAACCTGCCTTGGCAAGGCATGGCAGGCTTCCATCTACCTGTTTTCCTTCCAGAAAAGTTTTAAAAGAGCTAAGTCATAGGTTTCTATAGCTGTGTTAAGAATGTAAAATTATCCCGTATCAATTGCGCATAAAAAGAATAGAGATAAATGTAGCGGTTTCAAGCACTTCAGACTGTGGGCAGATGGGGAGGGTCTGCCCTGGTGCTAGGGACCTTGTGCCTTTGCCAGCCAGCCTTCTCCAGAAAGAAAGCTTGCACGAGGTTTTCAGCCGTTTTCATTAAACCTTCTGATCAGCTGTAGCTGGTGGTGTTGTCAGTGCCAGAAAACTGACATTTGAAATTTCTGCAAACAGCCATAACTCAACCAGAGGAGACCTGCTGGCATCTGCTTCCCAACAACAGGTGCTGAGGCCCTGCTTGTGCAATATGGTACAACTCAGACAACACAATGATACCTTGGACTGCTGGGGGCACAACTCTCTGTCCTAGAGGTCAGAGGCTTTAAAAGCATCCCTGCTTGACTTGGCTTTTACTGTGTTTGGTTGGAACTTTTTTAAAAATCTACAAAGAGCAGTCTGAGTGAAAATTATCTTTCCCTGATAGAGTTCATGGTTCTAAGATGAAGGAATGAATCAGAGCAGATGATAACCACCAGCAATGTGCTTCAGAAATGTAGCAGCCTCCAAAATGGGAAGAAAGGTGCCCACAGAGAAGAATCCCAAGGGAAAAAAACAGTTCAGGAGAGATGAAAATTCCTATATGAAGCATTATCAAGGACACACCACCATCCTGTAGTTCTGTGGAATAAAAATAGGAAAATGCCATGGTAGCTAATCAGGCTGGATGAGGCATGCCTGAAGAACTAGAAAATCAGAAAGAAATAGAAAGTTAAAACAGTGCTAATAACTACAGATACCTATATGTTGATTGCCACAAGCAGAGGGGTAAAATTAGTTCCAAAGAGAAAGGAGCAAAAATTGCAACTAAAACCAATGCTGGATAAATGCATAAGTTAAGTAATACACTACAATTTCACCCATGTATCTCTTATGAGAAAGGGAGAGAAAATAATCATCAGGAAGAGGATTCAACTGTTTAGCACCAATATGGTGTAGCTTTCACCAAAATATTAATAAGGATTGGTGTTTAAAGAGATGATGAATATTGAAGAAATCCACATCAGGAAAGGGAAAGAGTAGATCAAAGACTATTTAGGTGAGTGGGATATATTCAGACTGAAAGCACAAGACGAACATACCCTTGATTTCTTATTGAATTGATCAAACTGTATGTGCTTGAATAATTTTTTTTTTTAAATGCATTTACAAAAAATAGTGAAGTCCCAGAAGACTGGAGAAGGACAAATATTATAAAGAGGAAGATTTTCTACAAGTGGAAGAAACTGTGATCTAGAGAATTACAGTTTAGGCAGCTTAGTTTTGTCACCCAGAAAGACTCCAGAAGAAATTGCATTCAAAGTACAGTAGAAATAATTTGAAATTTAGAAAACATAAACCTAAAAATTAAGAAAATCAAATTTGGTATAGAAATGAGACATCTAAATGAGGACATAATTGAACAACATGAAAAGAGTTTGGGGTGGTTTTCTAGGCAGTCTGTGGGGGTAGAACAAGACAAAAATTCAGTTTAAATAGAAGCAGAGAAGACACATTTTAGATTTTAGGACAAACCTGCAAATCATAAGTATGTCTAAGTAGTATCATTTGCAGAACAGGCTGTAGAATCTGCAGTTGCCAGCTCCCTGAGGAAGACAACCAGCTGCTTTTTTCCTATGTAAAGTTTAATTTCACACCTACCTCCAGTGAACTTTGCTGTATGAGCAAGTCCCCACAGACTGCCTGCTCAAGGCCAGCTTCAGTGGGTTGCCTCTGCCTCTGGTCACTCGACACTGAAATGGGAATAGATGTTTCATAGACAATATCTCTTAGATTTGATTTGTCAAGACTGAGATTTGTACAAACGCCCATTTGGAACTGTCTGGACAAAGGTGAGCCTGCAAGAGTTTCTGAATCTGCTCAGAGAAATAGCCCTTGCCTGTCCTACATCAGAAGGGTCCTATGACCTGATACCCATACAGCACTGCTCTGCAAGTCTTGAACTAAGGGGAAGTACCAGGGACGGGTTTTGCACAACAGAGCATCTCTTTTTTGGTCCTGAAACATTGCTGTCAAAATTACAAGAAGTGTTTCAGGGTTCATCTACACAGCTAGAAATGAGACTGATCCCAAGGTTAGGCAAATCAATACATCATTTAAAAAACATTAAAGAGTTACAGTTTCTGTTAGGTAAATATTCCTAGCATGTACAGAATATACAGGGTAATGGGTTTACTTTGACCCAGATAGAAGAGACAACAGAGATGCAAGCACAGAATAATAGCTAAGCCTTGCCTGCAGATTTACATTTAATTAAATGGTAGAGCTCCTCCAAGGGATGCTGAAGCTGTGCAAGAGATGAGCAGCAGCATGATGCATATATATAGTGATCAGGCCTGTACCAGCCTTGGCTGTCTAGAGAATGTGCCATTTTTGCATGTAAACACAGGCTTTATTGGAGCACCAGGCAGACTTGCATGTGTAAGACAGCCACATAAATGAGGAGATTAGGAGGAAAGGGGTATCTCCCAAAACAGCATGTACGACCGGGGGGACCGAGTCTTTGCCTCCTCAGAAAACTACATCTTAAAATCTCTTTTATTAAAAAAGGACCTCTCAATTCCCCCTTAAAACTAATAGGGACTTTTTGCTCTCTTTTTTTTTTTTTTTTTCTGGGCACCTGTTCCAAAATCTCACTGTTCTCATGATCCACACCACTGTTGAATTTCTATCCTAAACTGGCCACTATTTGTTTATTCTATTTGTTCATGTGCCAACATTGTCATTGAAATACCATGGCCAGGGAGGAGCCACATCGCATCTCAGGCTTTGTTTTGCTCTTTGCTTGAAGAAGGCAAGCTATGCATGGTATAATGATCCCCAGGTCAATGATTGAAGGAGCTGGCTTGACAAAATAGGACTGATGCAACCATGTCACTGAATTGAAAAACTCTGCTAAGCAGTAAAGTGATGATAGTACTTCTGGGGTCATTCAGTTCTTCCTGGAGGATATTATGAGGTAAGCAACAAACTAAGACTGAATTTGGGCTGTGGTTATTCTGGGCTTCCCTGTGAAAATGAGACAAGGAGAGCCAGCAGCGATCCCTCTGCTGTGACTGAAATCCACTAGAGGAATTTGTTGGCAGGAATTTGATC
Organism: Athene cunicularia; assembly: GCF_003259725.1. Taxonomy (NCBI): domain Eukaryota; kingdom Metazoa; phylum Chordata; class Aves; order Strigiformes; family Strigidae; genus Athene; species Athene cunicularia. Next base: position 27,031,014 of record NW_020799095.1, on the reverse strand, counting down.
CAATATGCACATCCAGAGCAGTAGCTCTATAATTCTTGGGGAAGCTAGAGCATGGCTCCCTGTCAGTGACTGGCCATCATTATTGACAAAGACAAATTAGGACAGAGAAAAAAATACAGTTCTGCCCTGCCTCTAACTTTGCTTCATATTCCCTTGTGTACAGGTAACACAGAGGAAATGCTATGTACTCATGACCCTTGAACTTATCCTGTGGATAGGGTTTTTTTGTCTCACACTATCTGCATAGCTACAAGATCTAGGTAGAATCAGTCCTGTATGACATGATATTCCATGAAATAATAAGGTCAGTCTGTCAATTAAATTTCACTGATAACTCTACCTCTTTCCAGAAGCATTTTTTACATTTACATTTGGCTGCTAAAAGTGCATTCCTAAATCTAGATCTAGATATCCAAATAAATACAGGTTCAGCCACAGAGCTCTCACTTCTTCGGAGAGGATTGCAGGTAGTTGATGTCTGAGAAAACCAGGCTACTTCTACTTAGCAGTGAACCCTACACAGAGCAGCCTGATTTCTCTGAACACATTGCCCTATAGATATAAGACCATTGCTAATGCAGTGAAAATATTATTCAAAAGACACAGGATAAATGTTACAGACCCTGAATTTTTAAAACCTCTCTCCAAACTAAAACTTAACCTTTAACTTAAAAAGTGAATCTGTGCATTTGGACTTACAGTACCTAACAATATTTATCTTATATGCTGTTTAAAGGGAGAGTACTTCTGTGGTTTTATTTTTCCTGTAGAGCTTAGGGGAAGAATAACACTGTATATACACAGAGAGAAAAAACACAGCAAGCTTTGCAGAGAATAAAAACCAGCAAGCTTTGCAGAGCCTTAACATTTTTTCTGTTCTATGGATTCAGCTATTTGTTTCTGGTGATGTCTTTACCTAGGTGACAGAAGACACAAATGACAAACAGCAGCAAACAGTGTAGAGACTAACAGCTGTCTGCATGAAATATTACAAAGTTTGTGCAATCAGCTTTGGGTCATTTCTCAATTATTCAAGAACTGTCACACACTGAACCTGCATGACTCGGGCAACTGGCAGGATGCATTCAGATCATCTCCAGGGGCTGAGGACCAGGACTGCAAGTCACCCAGGTCCTGGATGACAAGTTAGGAAGCTCAAATTCCATTTCTTTACTGCTTGCTCTTACACTTTCTGTGTGCTTCCAGTTCCTTGTGAATGAGAGGGGAATACAATAATTCTTAATTAATTGGTGCACCAAAATGAGTTAAAATTACAAAGCCATACTCTTACATGTTGTGAGAAAGAACAAAATACATCATTTTTTTACTTTATTTACCATGTTTTGTGAAATAATACACGTCCATTGTTACAGAACTTGGTCCACCAGGAAATATATCTTTAAGTGGAGGTTGAAGCAATTTGTTTCTAATGTAAGCATTTGGAAAGCTGAAAGGAAGACGAGAGAACGGATAACCATAACCATAACATCTAATAATTCCTTCAAGACAAAAGATCAGCAAAACAATTCCTGTGAAATGCAGTTGAAGAATGAGTTGCCACAGTTAATATTCCAAGGAAGTACTTAGATACTTGGATAACTACTTGATGAGTCAATGTAAGAACCTACCTGTATTTCAGTCGTAGGCTTGCCTTGCTTGGATGCAAACACAGTCTGAGCTGGAGTCTAGCCCACAGGATTGGCTGTTAGCCAAGCCCTGGATCCCAGCGAGAAGCAAAAGTTAAAATCATTCCATCCTTTAACAAATAAAGATGTTCAGGCAAAAAATCTGTAAGGTAACTAAGTCAAGCTTCCTCCTGCCAGGAACTATATGCTTTGTAGGCAATGGGCTGCTAAAGTGCATAATCTTGTGCACTGCGTGCTTTAGTCATTCTCAGACTCTCAGAGAACTGTAGACACAACCAACAGTGGCTTAATGCCGCACTCGGTCTGAGTCTCAATGTTTAACATAGATTACCTTCCTATGTATAGATTATTTCTAGAGACTTTTACACTGGTGTCACCATAGTTAACAGTTCAAGTGGATTTAATATTTACAGATTCTGCTCCTTTAAGCCAGTTGCAGTGTGAAATGCAAATGAACTATTTGCATATCTTATGTGGTGGTCAAGGACTGTGGTCCAAGAACAGTAGTATTATCAGGCTTTGTTCCAGGGATATTCAGCGTCACCAAGTAGATGGTGACATTACATTTCTAATGTCCAACTGGTGCTAGCAGCTAACAGTGAGACCCACACAAATGTTTCAAAAAAGCAAAACAGAATTACTTGTTTCTAAAGAAGCATGGCCAGCAGGTGGAGGGAGGTGATTCTGCCCCTCTACTCTGCTCTGGTGAGACCCCACCTGGAGATCTGTGTCCAGCTCTGGAGTCCTCAGCATAGGTAAGACATGCACCAAAAAAGGGTTACAAAAATGATTAGAGGGCTTGAGCACCTCTTCTATGAGGAAAAGCTGAGAGAATGGGGATTGTTTAGCCTGGAGAAGAGAACGCTCCACAGAGACCTTGTTGTGGCTTTTCAATACTTAAAGGGGGTTTACAAGAAGGATGGAGACAAACATTTTAGTAGGGCCTGTTGTGATAAGATAAGAGGTAATGGTTTTAAACTGGAAGAGGGTAGCTTTAAATTGGACATAAGGAAGATTTTTTTTTTTACAATGAGGGTGGTGAAACACTGAAACAGTTTGCCCAGAGAAGTTTTGGGTGCCCCATCCCTGGAAATATTCAAGGTCAGGTTGGGTGAGGCTTTGACCAACTTAATCTAGTTGAAAAGGTCCCTGATCATGGCAGTTGGGTTGAACTGGATGACATTTAAAGGTCTCTTCCAACCCAAAGCATTCTATGATAACTGGGCCTAGAAAGGGGGGCATAGAAGCGTAATGTTTTTTCATCTGAAGAGTAGACCAGGTTAATCATAAATCACTGCTCAGTGTGATCTTCCTCATCGACAAAAGCTTATCAACAGGATTTAACTCAAAACGTAGAGGTTCGGTCTCTAGCAGGATCAGAATTATTTCTCTAGACTATTTGGGGTGTGACGAGCAGATGTCTTCCCTGTATTTTTGTGTATCTAATAACATAAGAGCACATCCCAAGTAGCAAACTCCAGTGAGGATGGAAAGGCTCTTCTATAATGAACTTTGTTGACACTGAGGCTTTCTGAAAGGATGAAGAAACTGAGGCCAGACCTCTCACTGTCCTGAAACAGAATAACAAAAATTTTAACCTCTTTTGAGACTTGTAGCACTGTATCAAGCATTAGAAACCAAAAGAGTTTTTTGGTGATGTACTGGTCCCAGCATTGGTCAGGACAGGACTAACACTGTGGGTTTATACTACATGCAAACCATGGGTTCTCAAAGAACTTTTTGTCTCCTGGGCCTGTGTACAGAAGCTCAGAGTCCTTGACCTTGTTTTTTTTAAATAGTATAGTATAATATAGGTCTGGCCCAGTAAAATTACTTTCCTTTCATAGCAAACTGAAGTTTCTTTCCTGACTTCTGTTGAAATCACTAATGTGATAAAAACTTGCTCACGTGAATATCATGCACACAGTGGAACAGCTCTGAATTTATCATTTCCTTTCTGCTCCTGCTATAATTAAAATAAAGCATTTGATCTTGTTTTAGACAACATTTTGTTTTATGCCATGGTTTGACTGCATTCTTGAAAACATTTTATCCCACTGTTGTAGCCATGAAAAAACTGTCTAGGACAATCGTTTGAGTTAACAGTATAATTATGTTTGTAGCAGAAAGTGACTTTTCTACAGCTGAAATAGCATGAAAAATACATGTGTAGAGAAAAAAAACATGCTGTCAGTCATCTGCTAAGCAGAGGAAAGCCCACAGACCTGTGGGAATGGATAATACTACACACAGAATGAAAAACTAAGTTTTGAGGTGGGGATATTATGTTTTCTCTATGCATTCTCAGGTGCTGACTGATAACTACTAAACTTAAGTACATAAATATCATAGACACAGGGAAGAGAGTCTAAAACATTCCTGTGAGGTTGCCAGCTCTGTATTTCCACCCAACCATCACACTCATGATTGATCCCCTGAACATAAGTGAATCCCTTCTTACAGACCTTTCCAGGCAACTGCAGTATCTCACTGGGTGTTGACTAACTGTGATGTCCAGAAGCTCTGCTAAAGCGTGGTCCACCTGGCCAGCAGCAGCTCCCATTGATACAGCTAGTAAATACCAGGATCTGTCATTGGTTTTGTCCAAATATTCATTTCTTCATGAAAGATTTTCTTTTTAATGCATTTATACCATAATGAAAAAGACTTGAAAAAGAATTACATTATGTTATTCGCATCCTCTATGTACTATCCAGACCTGTCCTTCAACAGATCTGCTATACCATTAGCAGGTTTAACTGCATCTAAGGAGATTAATAAATCTTCCTGATCACTGCTTGAACCCTAGCCTTGTCATGGCTTTTTTGTTAGATGACAGAATTGCTCCAGCTTTGCATTTTCCTTAAGGTCAAAAGATTGTTTTGCTTTTCAGAGTGCTTTTTCCAGGGAACCTGACACACTCTGCTCATGAATCTTTTGTTCTCTATCTATGAGAGAATTTCAACAGCCAAAACAAACCCAGACAGCTTAGCTCATAAGAAGAACCTTTCCTAAATAACTGGTGGGACTGCTGATGTAGTTCATGCTGCTGGTGTAAAAGGCTCATGCAGTCCAGTTCTCTCACTCTTGACTTATAAAGAACTCTTGGTTCTTTATAGGTTCCAGTTAATGGAGAAGACTCCTAGTAGCTGCCAAACATAACAGCTGTGTTGATATCATTGCTGTAAACTGTTTGATGTGATATTTCAGAAGGTCTTGTGTGGGAAGAGTCATGGAGGGAGAATAATCACCAAGAGATGCCCCGAGGAGGGCCAGAGCTGGAGAAATAAGGAGTCATCATAACATTACTACAATTTCTTTCTGTCCTTGCTTGCTTTCCCATGCAGAAGGAGTGATTTCAGCACTCGTAGCTCCCAGGACAGCTGTATTTTGTAGCAGCAGCACTTTCTCCCAACACTGGATTCTTCATTCTCGAGGGTGATGCCACACTTATTGCCACACAACTGGTTTAAATGACGAGTCTCTTCTAACACTGATCCACAATGTGAGAACCTAAATGTTGCCATGAGAAGATCACTGATAATACTGCTACACCTAACAGACAAAACTCAAGTTAAGTATATAGCCCATGTTCTGGACTCCAACTGTCCAAGCCAACTGTGTCATCTCACTGTCTTAATTAACTATTTCTTATTTTATTTTAAAACTATTAAGGCTTCTCAACCTATCATTGACCTACCATTTCCCAGCAGTTAATAGCTGCATTTATGCAATGGGAAGCAATTTTTTAATCCCTAGTCTGTCATTTCAAGAACAAATTGAAATTATCATTGATAAGCCCCATTTTAGCTTGATGAAACATTTGGGAAGCTGGGTAGATATGCATTTCTCCCATGATTATGCAAAAAAACCTGAAGTTGCTTAATAAATTCTGCTTTTGCTTTTGCTCAGTTTGCTGCAGCATCCAAATGAGCTGAGGTTAAAGAATCATTTTTTCTGACTTTTAAAATGTGTTACACTATAAAAAGGCTTGATTTCCAAAGCGCTGGAATTCAGAACTTTCAAGAAATTGAGTATTTTTTAAATGTCCTGTTTTTTCTTACTCAAAAGCCTTCCCATATTTTCCTTGAGTTGGTTAGAACTTCAGTTGTGGTATTTTCCTCAAGTTTCCTGTACATCTGTAATGTTTGCCTTCTGGGATACAATCCATTTACTATAACAGTCTTAAGGTCTGAAGTTGCTCATTTGGCAGTTCTTGGCCTGTAGGGCCTGTTTGTCTGCACTGGTGCTTGCTCACAACACTGCTTGCAAGTCCAAGCAAACAGCTTTGATCCTGTACTCCGACAAACCCTTGTAAATGGGTTCAAGAGCAGTACCACAGGTCCTGCTCACACACATGGGAGCTTGCTCTCTTCCACAGTCCATTACACAACATCCTCTTCTCCAGAAGGCAAGAGGCACAGTACTCAATCCAACTGGACAATCTTTCCAGAAGTTTGCTGGTAACACATGTGCAGTGAGTCAACACCACTTCCTCTACACACAAAGAGCATATGGTAAGGACAGTGTCAGTGTCCCAGAAGGGTGAAACAGTGATATGGACTAGTGAAAATATTCTGCAAGTTCGAAGGTCTAGAGCTTTTTGTTTCTTATTCTTTTTTCTTTTGAAGAGAAAGCTGAGCATGGACTTCTGTGACCCTGATCTTGGGTCACTTGGTGAAATTCTCCTCGATTTTATGGGGTTAAAGCAGAGGCACAGCTTTCCCTGCTCTTGGGTTATGGAAATGGAGCATGGATCTGGAAGGTAAGCGCTGCCCAGAGGAGAGCCAGCCAAGGATTTTTTGGCAGATACAGGTACACCAACACCTTTCCATCTGAACTCTGCAGCTCTCCTGCTCACACTTATTTTCAGAGGTTGCCTGAAGGTTTACTTCTGCCTCATTTAATCTCATTTAATGCTGAAAATAATTTATCTCTATTTCATATAATTCACAGTCTCTATAACCTGACAGTGGTAATAGAGATTCAACTGGCTAATCTTGGTATAATATTCCCAGTTTAGGTTTTATTTTACTTGTATCAGCTCAAATCTTTTTAAGGAACCTGACGGGAATTCCCACTGAAATGCCCTTATGAAGGATAAAATGCCATTTTTGAACAATAAACTTCACTTTTTTTTCAACTTTCAAACATCCTACATAACTCAGTATTAACTATTTAGACATATGATATAAATGTGATACTGAAATAAGCATAGAATAAAAGTTTAAAAAAAGTACGCAGTAAAGTTAAAGTTTGACATATCAGAAAATATTTTTATATTTGCAGATTGAAAGGTAAAAAATAAAAACAAAATTCTGAAGTTTCCTCTGAGAAAATGCATTAAAATATTAGCATCTTCACTCTCAACCTTGCTGAATAATGTCAGTATCCTCTGGGTCAGCTTTGCAGTAGTGGCTCCCACTCCCTCTCCTCTTCTTCCTTTGCCAACTGTTTCCCTCCCCCTCTTGGGTTCCTTAACAGAACAGGTATTTCTCTTATCTCTGCTAGCCGTTCCCCACATCTAGCTACACAATTCCCGCTCATAACTCCCCTGATCGCTGGCTCCTTGTAGTGTGTGTGCTCTCCAAGTAATAATTCTTGCTGACCTTAATGAACCATGTTGTCGTTCTGGCTTCTTTGGGTGCTCTCCAGGTGATACGACTCATAAATATGCTCCTGCAAAACAACTGATCTTGTACCAAAGCTCTTTTCTGTACTCTTCTTCCTATGCTCTGTATTGCTAAAATATCCGATCAGTCTGTAAAATGTTGTCATTCCCTACTATTTCGATAGTGGCCATAAAGTTTATCCAGCTTTATAAACCAGAAGGAAACAAATTTTTTGCACCTGCTCTGTTGATATTAACAATTTATTTCTTTTTCTTTTGCACAGTGCTTCAATTTAATTTATTAATATTTTCCTCTTACTCATTCCTTACACTGTTGGGACATCATCAAACAGCACACTGAACATCCTCTGCGTTTAACTCAGTTTGCTGGAAGCATTTTTCAGGTGACCTATAAAACTAAAGTAGAAAAGTAATGCCAGATCTAGTCAGTGTAGGAAAGAACTGCCTAAGGATGCATCGCCATTTGCTACCAAATGGGAATTAATTCTGTATTCAACATTACGGTGACTGGTTTTGTTTACCAAGACTCTGGAGTACCTGGGAGCTCTTGCCAGAGCAGGGCATTGCTGTGGGAGGCACTGTACAAGTGAAGGGCAAATTAAAAAACAACAGCCCCAAAGCCAAGTCACACAATAAACCACTTGCTATCTGCATAGATATAATTGCTGGAGTAACAAAACTCACTGTTTTGTCTGATTTTGTCAAAATAAAAGTCAAGCCAATACAGAAGTGCCACACCAAGGAGGCATAGTGTCTCATAGTACTGGGCATGAACTCGTTAGACAAAATACCTGGCTCCTCATAGTCCAGTCTGAACTGTGAAATCCTACAATTTATGTTTGCATCTTTGAAGTTGCTATTAAGATGACATTACAATAGAAATCTGCAAGAAAATAAGTGGGATAGAAGGGCAACACTGCTGTGGAAACAAGCATAAGAGTGACAAAATAACTCTGCTTAGATGTAGACATTGCCATCATGAGATCATAGCAAGATATTTCAATTTCTGACACTCCTCAGCTTCTGGGAAAAGAACTGAACCACCTTTTGTCTATCAAATTCATAACCATTTTACATACATCCACGATCATCTGCTTTTGAGGCTAAATGTAGAAATCAATAATTATTTTAATGTAGATCAATCATCACTGGGAATTTTATTCATGTTTTGTTCAGTTAATCATTTCAACACGAAAATTTAGTTTAGAAGATACCTGGAGCCTACTTGGACAGGTGAGGTGGTCAACTTTCCTAGAAGCATGAAGTAACAAGGTGAAATGCTCGACCCAGACTGGGTAGATTATATCCATCCACTGATTTCCGTAGGAACAACATTTAATTGATGACCTTATTTCTGTAGCAATAAATGTGTTCATCACTTTACTAAGCTTTATTTAAAAAGTAATTTGACAAAAAAGTTTAACTAGGACATTATTTGTGCTATTTTTAAGGAGGTACTCAGGAATGAACTAATCATATGGCAGTATTTCTCTTGCCAGAATTATTTTCTTAGGTATTTTAGAATTTTTTTGCCTGGCTCAAAGATGATTTGTCCAGGGAATACAGCTGGGACTTAAGTATAATTTAAGAAATCATTGAGAAAGCAGCATTTTAAATGCAATCAAATTATTTTACACCCCCCCCCAAAAAACAAGAATCTTTTTTACAAAGATATTCCGTTCAGTGGTTTAAGTATCTCCATGAAGGGATCTGCACTCATCTAACCTCACTGTCTTCTAAACTGATTAATTTAAACCTCCCCCACTTCTCACAGCAGGCAGAGGCACAGCCTAAGGGGGAGTTCGCTGTGACAGTGTAAGCTAATTGAAATCACAACACAAGTCGACACTTTAGTTTCCATGAGACAGGGAATTGGTCTGGTCTAGCAATTGGTCTGGACATATTGCTGCAAAAACAGATCTTTAAAGCATGATATGGAGTCCTCATGTTAGCATAGGTGTCCTTATCACTGGGAACTGATTAGCTGAACAACTTCCTTGGCTATTTCTCTGCATTGTGCAATGCTTAGTTAGAACAGATAAAACAGGATTGCTTAGCAGCTGCAATTACTTAACCTATGGGATTTATTACATTTAAAAATTAAAGTCAGTCAGATGATACTCTCTGGAGGGAACATGCAGTTAGTTAGAAAAAAATGTGAAATATTTAGGGTAAAACAATTCATCTGGCATGGTGAACATTTTGACTCCATAATTTAGTTCTTGATCATAACTGCACTTTTTTTCACAGGCAATTTTAGGGATTATTTGATTAGCAATGTAGAATAATAAAAATATTTAAAAGAGGCTTTTGCTGATGCATTCACTGCAGAAGCACTGAAACATGTGTGACAGACCCTACCAGCAAATTATGCTGGTATGACAGCACTCGCTCCAGAGGAGTAGTAGAGTGGAGAACCAGCCCTAGCAACTGTTATTAAGAGCGAGATTAAAGGACACATACAAGAAACTTTGTGTATTTGTCAGTGGCTCCTCTACAGCTGTTGGCATTCAAAATTTAGGTCCTCAGAATTCCAGCTAACTTTGGAGATTCTAAATTCTGTAGATACCCACTTTTTTTTTTTTTTTTCTCAGAAGACCTCAAGTGTATATAGATCTTTCAACCATGGTCAGAAATAAACCAACATCTCAGAACAGCTCAGAACCACGCTGCTGAGATTTACCAAGTGGTCATTCTTTCATGTCTCATAATCACCTAGACATTGGCATTGTTAGAGCACATACCTGAGAAAAGCCTTGCACACACAGGGCCCATATGTGATTGAAGATGAACCAGATGCTGGAATCTGACTGTAAAGCTGGGGGGTTTTGAGGCAGAGATTCATATGGCAGATATTTAAGTTTTTCATATTAAATATTCCCTGAGGAGGTTCCTGGAATCCAGGCCTCTCTTTTTTATATATTCCATTGGAATATAGTTATGTTTAATAACACCTTTCTCTTCCAATGAATACTGAATTATGGATAAATTTCAGAAAGGGACATTGGGAGAAACTCAGCTACAAATAAGCTATATTGTGAGGCTAGAGTATTTATGAAGAATGTATGGGTTCATGATCTCCTAACAGAGGAAAGAAATGAAACTGTGGGTCTTCACATTGAGGTAAGGTCTGTAACCATTGAGCTGATGGACGAAACAGTAGGAGCAATATTATTTAGTACAGACTTACCTCAAGGAAGTGTTCAGGGTGGGGACTCCTAGCTGGAATAGCAGGCCAGTACTCTGATAAGATTGAATCAAGTCCCACTGGCCCAATTGCAGCCCATTTTTTACAGGCTACCATAAATATTAGCTGTGATGGATCCTATATACTGGCAGTTAACCATCCTTATGTACAATGTAGGCATCTTAAGTATGTCATTGGAGGGTATGGTTTTCTACATTTGGACTGTGATACGGCTGAATAAGTGTACTTGACATTTTTTCTTTTGTTTGGTGAATCATCTTTTAACTGATAATGAGGATTTTGAACATAGCTTCTGTTGGCACCCAGACAAACATACACTGTGGTTTCTGTCCCCCCAATCAGGAGGTTGGGACATGCAGACTCCCCCAGTGGCAACATTCAGAGTGCTCCATCACTTGCTTGGCCAGTGGTTGCAATGTGTTTGTGTTGTCTCTCTAGAAACTATCTAAATCAGTTTCTAAATGTTCCCAAACTCTTTTGCCAGAGGAGAAGAAATCTGACAGTGGCTCTGAAAGGCAAGCCTCCCACAGGGGCCTTCAGACAGAAATATTTCTTGCTTGTTTGTCTTAAGGCTTTATGTGGGCTTTTTACAGCTTGAAATAACACTTTCTACCAGTTCAGGTCGAACATCCTTTTAACTGTTTATCTGTTCAGCACAACAAAGTGATCTGGGGTTAAATGCTACAGATAAAAAGGAGATTGAACTAACATGCACAGTTGTGCAGCTAATACCTCTAAGTAAATGTCATGTTCATAGGACTCTGGGTGAAATGGCATTAGCCAGAAGAGTGTCATTTCTCTCGTGTCTTCTCATTCATTCACTGTTCCTTTCTAACCTGATATTCTCCCTATCCTCTTCTTCTTGCTCTTAGTGACTGTAGCTAGGCAGAGGCTTTTCATTGTACAGGCGTACTCTTGGCAGAATTTCTTCAGGTGGGGCTATTTAGAAATAAAATTAGATAAAAGAACAATTTTATCTTACCTTACTGAAGCATTTCCCTCCCTTTCCTTGTAATTCATCTGAAAGAAGCATGCAATAGGTTGAAGTGAAGGGGGATCAAGGAAATGTGCTGTCACCTGTCCATCCTTGGGGTATTTTTTGAGATACTAGATGCAGTTACTCAGAAAATCAACAGTTCATGAAACAGGAAATGTAGCTTGTATCTGGGAAAAGATTCAAACAGAAGCTCAAGTACTATTCCAAATATTTAAGCCATCCAATTTAGAAGAAATCAAAATGGTTTAAAACAGTTCCTTGCCTTATTAAACAGTTCCTTGTGTTATTAAGCTAGTGAGTCACTAATTTCCTTGTCAGCAGGCAATCAGCTCCTGTGTAAAAACCAGCAATGAACTCAGAAAATTTGCTGGAAGATAGATCAGGACTACTGTTTCACTAAGGATACGGTACAGGTCTTCAGCTGACTGATCCAGCTGATCAGGGCCAATCTGTAGCAGGTAAGGATCTTTTCACAGCAATAGTGGTCAACGTGAGATGTCATGAACACTTTGCTTTGATTGTTAAGCAACTAAGTCTTGTTGCGTGCATTCATTCCAGACTAACAGTACTTTACCTTGTTAAATGAGTGGCAAAATTTGTCACCCACTATATGCCATGATCGAGACATCATAAATGTTCATAGATATGAAATATTCATTTCTTCAGATTACCTGTATGTGAACCAAATATCCCTCACATGAAAAGAGAGATTTAATTTGTCTGTACAAAAATAACCTCAAAGGCTCTGGGAGCTCTGAAAATAAACTCCTTGGTATTTCTAACAGGCTGGAATGAGAAGAGGAAAAAAAATCTGCTTTGGTATAATTAGAATCTTGTCTTTTTTAACCCCCCTTTTCAAGATGCTGTGCCTCAGGACCCAGCAACTGTGGGCTTTGGTTGCATGACACACATGCCTGGTGCAAGGAGGTAGCCATGGAGCACATAGGGAAGGTGTCTTCTCATCAGGTTTTGGAGAGTTCAAAGCAGGATCAGGATGAGGGGGCACTGCAGCAGCTGAGGCCAGTGCTCACTATACTTGTTTGGGAAGCAGCACGTCTTATAGAGTTCTGACTCTGAAAGGGAGGAATACAGCCCACAACTGCACTTCTGGATGGTTTACAAGTCCCTGCACACTGATAGGGAAGCACAACACAAGAAGCTCTGTGTGTGTGTGTGTATCGTGGGGAACTAGACAGCCAAATACTTCTGAGGTTCTTGCTGTAGTATAATGTGCAGGTTGGATCTCACATAAAACTGGCTTTCCTGGAACATGAGGGAATTTGTGCTTGGCAGTAGTTCAGCATTTATCAAGAATCATCTCTGACTGTAATGAGCAGTGAGATAAATATGTTTTTTTAATGATTTTCAAATTGGGTTCAATTTTGTACTTTTAAAAACTCAGTCAAGCTTATTGAGCATAGTTTCCCATTCTGTTTTCCAGTAATCGGTGAAATGATATCTCATTTCATTGTGGAATGTCAGCTCTGTGTGGCATTGGAACCAGAATGGAATAAAAGGAGGAATTGTATCAGGGACAGGGTAAGGTCTACCCCACAGTGGAAATTCAGATTGCATGGTTGTCCCACAGTGCTACATGGCTAGACTGTCCAAATTCATCCCAATATGATCCAGACCTAGTTTCTTCAATTCAATTTCTTCACACATAAGGTGATCTCTTCCTCAGCCCAGTCTGCTGCCTAACCCCAGCAGAATAGAAACAGTACCACAAGGGCTGAGCTTCACGGCACTATGACAGCAAGACTTGGGAAATATGACAGAGATCTGTTTCTAAAAGTGAATTTATTCCTCTTCTGAGCCATAAAAATGTTTTTTCAAACATTACTGAAAACAATGATTTTACAGAAGGAAAAGTTTTATTTTGCAGACTGTACATCTTTTTGAGTCATAACAATCAAACTAAAAAAAAGGACAATCCTCAGAACAATTCAAAGGATTTTTTTGAACTTGGAATGAAAATCTTGTTGCAATACCAAAAGAGTTATTTCAGAAATTTTCCTGGTTGGTTTGGGTTTTTTTTTAAAGAACATTTCCTGGTTTAATTGGCATTGCCAACTGTTTTTCATTTTTTGCTAAACCTGTGTGCGGAGTTGTTAAGTAGTGCTTATCAATAGTAAAACCAGTAAAGTATGAGCTGAGTTACATGGGGTACAACAGTGCAAAACAAGGATTTAGGGTAAGCAAGCCATGGGCAAAGCTAGTGTGATTTTCTGAAAGATGCTGTCATCCTATTTGATTGAGATAGGGCATGCCTGAAATTAAAACTGCTGAAGCAAATGAAAAAGTCAAATTAGCTAAGAAGGTTTTAAAGCCAAATCCTGTGGTATGAAGTTAGTCTTTACTCAACTGAAATTTCCAAAAACGGTGGAGTGTTTCTGGGTTAGTTTTATGGAACATCATAGAATAGCTGGTTATAAAACCAGAGGTGCATAATAAAAGCAAACTGCAAACACTCTATAAACTAATCTTTCTATTTTAACTTTTGGGGAAAATGTGACTTAGGAAGCAAAGGAACCATCTATGTTTCTTAAAAAAATCTCTAACTAGCCAGTATTTAATGTAGCAAACTAAGTAGGAGACAATAGCCTCTTTCACGCTTCAGTATATTAATAACCCTTAGTTCAAAACAATAAATGCTTGCTCCTAAGATTATGACATTACAGGAATAGCCTACTACTCACATTTAGTTTTCTGGACTCACTTTGATGATTAGTAAAAGGAATCCAAGTGACCTCACTATACTTCTACATTTCTCAGTATAATTTGTATTCTATACATACGTCTTTTAGATAACAAACCCTTAGGGATAAGGTCCTTCCTGGTTCAGCTAGGATAGGGTTAAGTTTCCCCAGCAGAGAGGGGGAAGGGATCTCCATCCCGCTTATTCATACCATGCTGACATCAGGTCCGGGTGCGGGAGCGTGGGAATTTTTTCGTTTGTGGCTTTGGTGATGGGGAGCATGAGAGCGAGCTGTCTGTAACCCTTGCAGTATTTCTCTGTATATCTTCTGTCTTGTTCACTGTTATTGCTGTTTATTGTTGTTATCTTTGCTACTGTTGTTCAGATTGCTTATCACACTGTTGTATTAAATTTCTTCTTATTTTAACCCAGGGTTTGTGCCTCAATGCCAGCCTGACTGGCTGAGGGTGGGGGAGGGGCAAAGGCAATGTGGTCTCCGGTCCCGGCAGGGCTTAAACCACCACAGGTCTTTTGCAAAATACCAAATAAATTGTTATTCTAAGTAAAAAAGGATAGTCTTGTACAAAAGAAGGAGCTGCTGAGCTATTTTAACTTTGGAAAAATAGTATAGCTACTTCTGCAGCTTGCAAAAATTGGTGGGGTTTTATATTTTAAAACACTTGAGGCATGGGAATGGGTCAACAACATGTGAGGGAACTCCCACCTGTGTCTGCCTATGTCAAATAGTGCTGCAGTATCTGCTTTTTCCTTTATATCAGATTCCAAACCTACATGTTCAAAGGAAAGGAATTCAAATATTCAATATAGAGCAGAAAAAAAGTATGTGAGAAGACTAAATATAAAATAAAATAGCATTAACACTGAAGATGGAAATAGAAAACACTTGACTAAATAAACTAAGAGTATGTCCATCTTGCTTTCTGCAGACAGACAATATTTGCCTTGCTTGAGTTGTGATCCGGCTGGACCTGACAGTAATAGTGCTAAACCCAATAACCTATCTGAGAGGCTGGTTTTGTTGGCATTAGGTACCAGAATTACCCATAGTAAAGTTTGTCTTTTACCACAACCTTTCTGTGCTGTTTTAGGCAAATCAGTTAGCTCTTCTATGATCTAACTTGTAAATAATTTTCATTAACCAAGTAAAAGCTACACGTGTAGCTGTTGTCAGGAGCACTGCAAAATGATCATGAGAGGACCTTCCTCGTTCACAGGGGAACATAAGTAGAACCAACAACACACCACCTTGAGGCTTAGCCATCTGCTGGGTGTGGAGATGTCTCCTGTTTTCCTGTTGATAGGATTTATTAGCTCATGTACAAGGTCAAGCAAATGCAGCAGCTTTATTAAGTTTTCAAAGTCAGTACCAAGGCTGCTGCTTTCACACAAGGCTGAGACTGGGCTGGTAACTGCAGGCTCCAGGCTGAAAGCCCTGGGGGCATAGTGCAGAGACAGATGAGCTGGCTCTGCAGGAATTTGTGCCCACAGAAGCTGAAACACTTTCTGTATGTTCACTTACCTACTCAACCTCAGCCCCAGTGCCCCATATAAAGGGAACCCATCTGTAGATTAAAGATCCCTAATAACTGCACTGATGGTTAACATATAAGCACCCTGGAACTACCGCTTGTCCTCATAGATCTTCAAATGGTGTAACACTGTATTTTGGCCATATTTCTTCATGGTATCCTCAGTCAAATGATCATACTGAATTTTCATCTGCTAGGCCTCCAATATATTTCTCATTGAAATGAGAAGTATATACAAACAGGGATACATGAAATCTCTGTCACGGCTTTGTCCCACCATTACAATAGGAACAACCTTTCTGTTGAGAAAATCAGTCCGAGTGAGACTGACTCTTTAGTGAGAACATCTCTCTGCACTTCATAGGGGAGAAAACAACAAAGCATTTTGTTTCTTTGCATTCAATACATTTTGGTTGGACTTGATTACTCTTGTACTTAGGAAAAATGATACATCTGAAATGCAATTCAGTCTTACAAAACTAGTCTTCCATTAAACACCTGGTATTTCTACTTCTTTTTTTTTCCTTTTGTTCCAGCCCAGCAGTGAGAGAAAATATTTGGAACTTCAGGATTATCCAAAGGACAGGAATATTGTTTTGACAATCAACGCTGCTTACCGGGCCTGCATTTCATACATACGGAGTGCTCTGATTGCTTCCAGTCTGTGTTCTTGGAAGTTCAGGAAGTTCCTTACTGGGCAGATTCTATAGGACAAATTCCGTCAATTTGTTATTTACTCTTTTGTTGGTCATTCTCAACCATCAATGCACTTGCGAACCTTCCTGCTGTTTTATTAGCATGTCTGCATACACATGAACTTGAGTCGCCTTTCCCATAATCTGCTACAAGGCCACCCCATAAGAGCTTTCTGATTCAGTTCATGTACAGAGAACCAATGCAAGAACCATTACACAACACATGAGGTGTATATGTATTTTCCCATGCTAACCTCCACCCATCCCAGCCACTAACCAATTATTAGGTGTGACAGAAGACATCTTGTCAGACACAGGTAAATCTGACAGATCATTCAGCTTCCTTGTCCTTGCTGTAGCATTTATATTTTTCCTCCTTTTTCAGCAGGCAATGGGATAATTTAATTCTCAGAAACTGATTGTGTTCCTACAGATTTCAAAAATAAAGAAGGTAATGAGCAACACAGCTAGCACCTAAATTCTCTTTGGGGTTGAACTTTGAAAAAAAGAATTTAGAAATAGTTTCCACTTATATCACAGTCTGCCAAAAAAAAAAGTTAGTAAGAAACCAAAAAGTTAATACCAGAAAATAAAGCCCTCCCCACTGGATAGTGACAAGGATCATTAATTCAGTGTAGCAGCACCTCCATTAGCTGAAAGGACTGAGAATGTGTGTGCAATGACAGAGACCTTGATGGTAACCAAATGTTCACCTCAGTACCATTTCTGAGATTTTGCAACATGACAGCAGAGTCTGACAGGAAAAGGTGAAAAAAATAAGTACAGAATATATTACAATAACTGATTAAAACCAGCCTGGTTTTCCTGGTTAGTTTTTCTGAAATATTTAAAGGTAATTGTATCATTATGAATAGAATGGTAATGTTTTTATTGAGTACCTTTTCTGGATTGCCTTTCCACTGGATGATAGGTGTATATGAAATTCAGCTTCAGTGTCCACCCCACACCCTCCAAAACTATCACCCTTACTTTACACTGCTTTGTGGCCTCTTGACAGGGTGTAGCTCTTTTAACTGAGCTGACAGACCTATATCTCCTCGCATTCTTCACCAGTCAGTCTGCTTCCCTTGGTTCTCCTTCTCTTTCACGTGTACAAATACATACATATGGCATGACTGAGTTTTAGGGCTCATGAAGAAGCCAAATGACAGCTCTCAGGTCTTATCTAATCTGCCTATTTTTTAGCCAGCTGTGCTTAAGGCTGTCAGTTAGAGGCACTTGCAATTTCAACTTTCTTCAGAGATCTGCTCCTTGCATCCCAGCCTTGGACCATGAGCTCATTCTATAGAGTACACCATGTAACCTTCAAGAGCAAAAATGTTCTGGTCTTGGGTCTTACTGGAACTGTAAGTAGCAAGTGAAAGGCTGGGCATCACAGGAATCCGAACTATTCAGTATGTCAACACTATTTAAAGAGCCACGTGTGCGTCATGTTCTTGTTTGCAAGCTAATTAGATTACTTGTTTTGAAAGATGGATTAATGAATTAATCACAGGGTGCGGTGAATGTTTTTTTCTTAATGTTCTGAGACCAATTTAATATGAAGAGGTTTATTTTTCTATATGTATGATTCATTTCAGGACTGGAAAACACAGAAAGTAGAAATGTAAAAATGATAACTGTGTTAAAAAATGAAAAGTATTATTACTGCCATCTTTGTGACAGAGAGCTTTCTTTCATGTTATCTGAAACTGTAGATATTACACACAACTGTGGAAAGAGGGAATGATATAGAGCTTTTTAGTTAATAAATCAGACCTGAATGGAAAAGGGTGTGGTTTTGATTGCACAAAATGCCAGACAGGTTTCTGGTTTGCAAAACTGAAACCAGTGGTGGTTCATATCTTGATAACTTCTCATACTACAGAAATTCTACTATTTTTTGAGTTTATTCAAATTAATTAAATGTTGGGCAACTCCTAATATTACAAAATGCACTGACCCAGATTTATTGACTCAAAGGCAGAAGGCAGCATGGACTGGGATCTGGCCCTGAATTCTGCATAGACGATAATTTCTGGGCAATTCAGCAGCTGCACCAAGTCAGGAATTTATATGTGCACATGCCTTTTCACTTATTTGCCTGTTTTTCAGTTTTCCTATTCTAGACAGCTGCCCACCTAATTGGTGAAATTCTGCACATCCTTTTCTTGGTCGCCTTGCCCACTGAGTATGGTGGGATCCTGGCACTTGGCACACAGGAAGGGTAAGAGTCTTTCTACAATTAGCAATGGCAAAGTGTGCGATTATGAGCAGGATTATTTGCACGAACCATGAATCATTTGGTCTTCAATCATTTTAAAAATGAGAGATGGAGCCAGATCTTCAAAGATATTTACCTCAGTAAATAAAGACAGAGATAAATGCCCAAGGACAGAGATAAGGTGCCCTAGACACTTAAGTGCCTGGGACATTCCCACTCTATCAATAGGAGTTAGGCAGATAGACACTTATTAAAATCCCACAAATCAAACACCTTTGCAAATGTGGTCTTTGTTTCCTGATCCCTTCCATTTCCACCTTCAGCTGTGCAAACACTCTCTGTACAGATACAGGATGTGCAGTTCCTTTTTGTTCTCCTTCATTACTAAAACTGAGGAAATGACAGAGACCAAAGTACAGACTGCAAAATCGGCATTATTAGTAAAAGGGACATTCTACAGACCACACATATCCAGTAAGATCTCTCTGAGATTAGGCAGAGTTTCCATACCTGTTGATTAGGAAAATACCATTTTTATTGAAAATTGACTGATTGTTAAATGGAAATTTAGCAGACAAAACACACAGAAAGATTGAGTCCTAATCATGTTTTGGAGCGTGACTCTGTAAGAGAATAGAAATAGGTTTGACAATGGTGAATGAATGCTATCAATAATGCATACCATGTATGTATTGCAATTTCTCTTCACGTCTGCTTAGTTTGAATGCAATAAAATAGAGGAGGAGCTGTCACAGTCATTCTGCAGTTGCAAAAATCTTGAAGTTGTGCTCTGGTGTGCTTTAGGGATCATTCACTCCAGTGCTGCTGAGATTTATTGCATCAGTTGAAAAAAAAAAAAAAAAAAAAAAAAAAAAAAAAAAAAAAAATTTTGGGTGTCTGAAGGAGAAAAATATTATTTTCAGGCTTTTGCTGAGTACAGTGCTGCATTTCAAAGCTCTGTTAATACTATATGCTCCCTCTTGAGAGGCCACATAGATGGTTTTTTTTTTATTTCTTTTGCTTTTTGTAGATTAGCTGGTGTATGACAGTGCTATAATATGACATATGGCCAACAAGTTTATCACGTAGTGCTCAAAGGATGTAAATCAATATTGTTCCTTAGAATAAAATATGCTTCTTTGACCACAGAGTGTAGTGTACAGAAAAGGCAGGAGGATGGATTTGCTGGAAGAGATAGAGAAGGAGGGCTCCATCACTAGCCTCAGCAACCCAGCAGGCCAGGACTGCTCACTCCTGCTCTCCTTCTGCTCATAGCTACCTCCCCATTCCCACCCAGAGTGATTCACCCAGCACTGTATCCCACCCCAAGCCCTGCTCCTCTTGCTCTGTAACGCCCAGCCCATCTCCCCAGCAGCGACCTGCCTGTAGCTCTGCATAGCACTGGGACAGACATCCTCCCCAAATCAAAGCAAAGCTCCAGCATGGGCTGTGACTTGCACTATGAATAAGGATTTCCCCAGGTAATGGCAAAGGGAAGTGCTCCGGGTGCCCAGAAAGGTGGACTTAGCTGGATCCTTAGTTCTTCTGTGATGTCCTCAGAAAACTTATCTGCATTTCCATCATTATGCTACTCTTAAAACAGTCATGCATACTCATGGGAAAATCTGGGCTGAAAGGAGCTTGGAGGTCATCTGGCTAATAGGCACCAAGAACATGGTCAGATTTGGAATTTTCTGGCTGTTACATGAACACAGTGCAGGCAGAGACTGTTCATGAGGGCAAAGCAGGAGGAAGTGCAGTGACTCAGAGAAGGTTCTCCCCTCCTCCCTCCAGCTCAGGCTTTCCTAGCCAGGGAATAAACATCGCTGCACAGCTTGCAAAAATGTCTCTCATGAACAGAAGGGATCGTGCAAGAGCTGTGACTACTTTATTTTCCTCTGATTTACCTTTCTCAAGTGCTTCAGATATGTCCTACCTCTTTTCTCCCCAAGGAGCCATCTGAGCTGTTTTTCAGTGTTTTCTTCATGGGCCCATGGGATTCAACAATAAATAGAGGGTGTTTTATGGCTCTGAGGTCTGGAGCCTCACCCTCTGCAGCCAAGACTCAACACACTCCTCCCTCACACCTTTCAGGCTGAAATGAGCAAGCAATAAACAGGAAAAAATAAAATCAAATTAGGTTTTTAAAGAATAAAACCTCAATCCTAAATGCTACTGACTTCTCACTATCACATTCAGAAGCATAATTTCTTCTGTTGGGGTTAGAAATATTAACTACAGGTGTCTGTTTGAAAATGAGGCAATAAAGAGTTGGGACGTTTCTCTGTCAGCTCCATGGCAATAGGTTTGGAAAGTGCTTCTTTATTACATATCTGGAGATCAAGAACAGCTTTCCATCAGCAAAACAGCAGAGTACAGTCTGTGATCTTTTTTCAATCTCAGTTTTAAAAAGAAAATACAAAATAAAAAAGCAAAATGAAGTGAGCTTTCCTTCAGCAACACATTTACTTTTCTCAGGTGTTTGTAGCTTTAAATAGTTCAATGAGAATTAGAAAATATTGTGATTCATACTGCGCAGTTTTATTTTAGTACTGCTTAGATTAATCCACAATAGAAGGATGCAGAATTGCTATTATGAGATCAGTTAAGGAACTGAGTTTAATTGTCGATACAGAAGTGACACTCAGGTGTCTACTAACATATAATAATATGTCAGAAGGAAAAATATCCAAGTTATTTGATGAATAAACAAAATTAAGGAGATTTAAAAATTCCTCCTTCAATAAAAATCAATCTCTATTTATCTGAATATTGCTTCAGATTTTAAAAGAAGAGTCTTGAAAAGTTGAAAGGACTAATTCCTGATAAAACCTAATTAAGGAAATGCCTTTAATATTATAATAGGTATTTTCCAAAGTTTTTATATAATAGACTTTGTAGCAATTTTGTTCCTGATCTTATTTGGAGACATATTGAAGTAAAGAAATGAGTTAATTTCCTTTCTCACCTGAAAGGAATCTATTATGCCACCAGAGCATGCAATTATTCATATTGTACATCCAGCAACTGTGCAGGTGCTGAAATAAAGGTCAGAAAATTTTTGCTTAGCTTTTGTTTATTTGCTTGCACCCACTGATGAACACTGACAAAGAAAGGCTCAGTTAAAGCAGATACATGTGCTGCTTCAGGAGAATGCTGCTCTGTGCAAGATCCTGTTTCTACACTTACATGAGTTTATTGAAGCTTTTGGACTGGCTCCAGGTCTTGTTGAAATCATGGTATGAGTCCCTCTGACTGGCACAGCAGAAACTATACAGGCTCCTTATGCTCCAGTGCAGCAGACTGAATCCATGAGAGCAACAAGTACCATTTGTGATCGCTGTCTTTCTCATCAGACTCCCCTCCACTTTTAGAGAGGATAAAAAGGGAAAAAAAGTCTTGCTAGTCTCATTACTTTCTACTGGAGGATTTCTATAAAGTATTCTTTTTTAACATCAGTAATACTCACAATTTCTCCTTGTTGAAAGCTACTGTAATGATGGAAAACTTTTCCCTGGTTTGATAATGAGGTGTATTTTTCACCCTTTACTCTCTTGACTTTTCAAATAGCTTTTATTAGTATAATCTATCCTCTTTATGTCACTTCCCACACACAGAGAAAAATATCCCATAGAGAATAGTGTTAATATGCATTTATTAGTTACTATGAGTTTTATTACTGCACTTCATACTAAATTTTTAAAAATTTAAACATGCATTGGCCTCTTAGAAAAGATGCTGCACACCTCTTGAGTAGTACATTACCTCCAAGAAAGCTCACTGAGCAAAAACCTTGTAATTTAGCTGGCAGATATATGAAAGAATTTAACCTGTAGTTAATACATTAAGGCTTTTAATGAAGATCTAGCATGAGAAAAAAATAGGGCTTAATATTACTGTATGCTCATCAGTTTGAAGTTTGACCCCACCAAGTGAGACAATGTGATGTCCTTTGAGTTTAAATTACATTTAAAACCCTTCACAAAAAAACCCAGATAGGCATTTACCCAGATATGTCTGAAAGAGCATCCATTTTGTCCATATAAATCTGAAATTACAGTCAGCACTGACAGTAAAAAGGGAACCCTCATTAAAAGGGCTTGCTTTATTCCCATGTAATAGATACAATGTTTTATATTTCATAAATTAATCTTTAACTTCTGTGAACCATCTCTCTTTTATGAATAGTTCAGACATGAGCTGGGAATGATAATTTCTCTGGCATTTATTTGGAAATCACAGCTCATGATCACATCAGTTGCTAATGCCTCAAACAGCATGCTTTTATGCATCATTTGCATAGGATTCTTTAAAAATAACATTGCTGTTCATTAGGTTATGATTAACACCCCTTCTCCTCAAGAATTAAGTAATTTATCAGATGATATACACTACTGTACAGGACCACCATACACAGAAATATTACGGTCACTTCAACAGAAACAAGTATCTCTGCACTAATTATCACCAGTGATAGTTATGCATAATAATAAAAAGGTTTCTGAAAAGATAACGAGGCAGGTTTTGCTTTCAATAACACTAATGTAAATGCATAATAATTCTGTCACATCCACAATGTGTTTCTTCCAGATTCACATAACCATAGCTGGACCGCATTTGTCTAGTAGAACAGATTTCTTGTCACTGCCTCGATCCAGAACAGCTGCCCTCAGCCGTATAGCAGACTTCAGGCTTAGGGTCAAGATCTTTCATCTCTGATCTGAGACAAAAAGTTCAGTGGTTTTACTTTTTTAAAAATGTGGCCCATCATGTCTAATACTTTAATTTATTTATTTATTTTACATAAATGTTCCATGTTTTCAATCTCCTCAGCTGACAAGAAACAATAGAGAAACAAGGACATTTCTGACAGTCGGAAATCTTACTCCAGGGATACAAGTTGAACTCATTGCCATTTTGCTCCTAAAGTATGGAATTGTGAGAAAGTCATTTATTGGTGCTAGTCACTGCTAAAATGAGATGTGGTGAAACTTTGCTTTACATCATTTAGCTTATCAATAAAAAAGATTACCTGTTTCCACATGGATTTGTTTTTCTCTTTTTGACATTTAAGATTCCACTGAAATATAAAGATGAAGCTACTCTCCTACTCTTGAAAGGCTTTACAAAGCAATTCCCTGAGTGTTACCACAGACTAAGGATGAAGGATCAGCACAGATTTTTATTTTTATGTAGCCTTTTTTATAGTTCTTCACAAGATATCACTAAGAAAAAACCTGGAATTATTGGTTGCAATGGAAAGTTGAAGAGCAGTGATGTTATTTGCAATGGAGTTTAGTCAAATCTGCTTATTTCAGCAACCACTCTTCAGCAGCAGGTATGACTGTCCCATGCAAGTCACTAGTCATGAGTTTCACTGGCACTTTGCCTATGCAAGACAAGATGAACCCAACCAATTATAATCACAGCTTCCCTTCTCTGCAGTAGAAATCTGGGCTGTGACACATAGTACCAGCTGCTGGACACTGGCTACTATAATAAAAGTTAATTTGCAGGATGGCATTGGCTGCATTAATTTTCAATGTGGCAAAATGTTAACAGTTGACCCAACCTTGGGCCAGTGTTGTTTCATCAGCAAACTGAAAAAGGAAATAAGTCATGAGTCATATAAAATGCTGTAGATAATAGAGAATTAGTGAGATTAGTCAAGGCCACAGGAGTCTGGAGGGATATTAGAGTAATTTAAGAACATGAAACAAAGCAGCACAATGGCAGCTGAAATTCTTTGTAGCTAAAAAAAAAAAAAAAAAAAAAAAAAAAAAAAAAAAAAGGCATTTGCCTTGCAAGAAGGTATAATTTATACAAAGTGGAATGGTTTCACTAAGGGACTGAAAGAAATTTCCATGGCCTTCCCCTTTCCTCTTTCCCTGCCAGTCCTCCAGAATACTCTACAGCCTGCTCACCAGGAAACCCTACAAGAATTATGGATGGTTTAGGTTAGATTTCTGTGCCATACCGGGTAGATAAGGGATTAAAACTCAAGCCTCTGATATTTCACTGAGTACCTCAGCAGTAAGCCCTTGGACTTTGAATTATGTTTTTATGCAGAAAAGAAATAGCATGTGGAGCAGCTACATTGCAAAGGGCTGCAGTAGCCACTTCAGCATCCTAGATGGAGCCTGGTCCATCAAGAAAGCTCTCACTGAGCCCTTAAGGGGGCATTGCGTGTAAGATTATCAAACTCTTGGATCCCTTGCAGAACACCAGCGGGGTATCACACTGCTAAGATATGTCATGATGTGTGACCAGGCACCCAATTCTGCGAACAAAAAGCCAAGTGAGATGGAATTGCTCTTAGATTTTGCGCTCCCTTTAAATCACAGGTCCACTTTTGTATCCCACCCCAAGATACTCCCATAAAATTCAAAGAGCCAGAGAGGTAACGGGTAATAGTCCATTTCTCAATCATGTTACAAGAGACTATACCCCACACTGATGCTGTTAAAAGATGTCCATCCTCTACAGTTAAAAAGTGTTTAAAATTAACTTTGACTTCTAAATGAGCCTTGTGATTTTTTTAAGCCGTTGTCAGAAATCTGCAACAAATGCAGCTGGGTTCCCCCAAATGATAGTGCTGGGTATGAAAAAGTATTCAGAGGGATGTTCTGGGCTGCTGCTCTAAGCAGCATGGCCAAAATTCACAGCCTGAGAGAAGGGACATGAGCAGCGTTCAGGGGTAGCCTGCCTCATCTCCCCTAGGGAGGTTAGACTGGCCCCTTTCCTGTTTGAAGGCTGGTTACCAGAGAAGAGGTTTAGTATGGGACAAACACTCAAAACTGTTTCACTAGTTACCTGCAATTTTCTGTCACAGAGCATGCTCATTCACCTGCAACTAATCAATAGATTAACTGAAATAAGAAAGCTTTTTAAGATCAAGAACCAGAAATGGAGTGGTAGAAAGACTGTGGCAAGCACAGCTGACTGCTTTAATTGAAAATCCAGCATTGGGAGAAAAATTGGTAAGAAAAACAAATCTGGACTAGTTTCCCTATTATGTTCCCTCTCTGAAATGGGTACGAAGCATACACCTGAAATTTTCTAACTGAAAGCCAATGCCATTTCAAGCAAATAGCCTGCTACCCACACAAAAGCTCTTCAGATAGTGCAACATCAAACAGGAGACCCAGCACCAGACAATCAGCTTAACTAAGCAACCCTTTGAGAGCAGCTCTTTAGGGAGAGCCAGGTGAGCCATAAAAACTGCTGGGGATGAATGACATCAATGCAATTTACTGGCTTTCTTCAAATAAAGACCTCAGCATAAGGAAATGATTTAAGAGACAACTAAACTCTGCTAGACTCACAATTAATACATAATAGGTTCCATTACACATATTGGTGTATACAACTATTTCAGGATAGTGACAGAACAAGCTCTCCTTTTTTCGCCAAAAACATTTTATTAACATTACTTATGAATTTATATTTAGAAAATACTGTAGGTGAAATTACTTGAAATTCAGACATGGCTTAAGTACAAAACATAAAAGAAGGTGTAATACATCACCATAGGTATAATCTACCATAAGCAATACAATAGTGCCTCAAAAGAGGGATTACATGAGATTTACAGAAGCTTCTCCTTTTCTGCTTTAACAGCCACCACATAAACTAAATATCAAGATCCTCAGTAGATGTAATCCATGTAGCTCCGTTAAAATCAATAAAAATATGCTGATTTATGCCATACAAGGATCTGGATGTAAATTAGCAGAAATTTCAAATATCATGAAAAAAGTAATGGCAAGATTTTAATTTTAATACTCAAGTAGCTTATTCATTGCCATTGTCAGAGTGTTTATCAAAGTATCTCTATTCCCAGTTTTCTCTTATGGGATGAGCTAGGTTTAAGTTTATACTTCTGTTACTCTTATGAAGGGAAGTCTTAACTATGAACAGTCTACTTAAATGATAGTGTCTAAGTATGGCAGGGCAATAAATCTCTGAAGAAACTTCCAAAATGTTCCTTTTCTTTAACAAGCAGAGGATGCCAAAAAAAATCCATGTAGAAATTTAGCTTTGTACTCTCCTTAGTTATGTGAGAGAAAACTGATTTTTCAAATCTTAATTGATTTATAACGGCTGAAATATTCTTCCAAGGCAGTAGTAACATTCCCCCATAAAAACATGGAAATCAAATACTTGGCTTTGCCAAAGTATTACTGCAAAAACAACAGAGAAGAAGAACCAAACTTAGGTTCATTCTTCTTCTATTAAATGCAGTTCTTTATAAAAAGTAAGCTGGAAATAAAAAGCAGTTCTGAAAGACAGAACTACATTGGTGTATAAAACTGTGGAAACTATCTTACAAAAAAGAGAAAGTGGAATCAAAAGGAGTTTCAAACATCCAAGTGCACACCAGCTTTAAGACTTCAGGCTATACACCCGGGGGTTTTTAATCAGTTTTCTCATTATTTTTCTGCGGAATACATTCGTTGGCTTGTTGATTCCTGGTTTCTGAGTCCCTGCTAAAAAAACAAAGGAAGCAGTTAGGGAAACAGCATGACAAAACTGTTACTACTCTTTATTGTTTGGGTTGGGGTTTTTTTCATGTTATGCTGCTTAAGCAGTTGATCCAATAATAACAAACATATCAGAAATTGTAAAATATGTTCTAGACACCCTATTCTCATACACTGTAAGGTCTCCAATGTGTTCACTGTTGGCAATGGAGTCCTACTTTCATGTTCTTTTCCTGAGCAAGCATCAGTCTTTTCTAGCTGCCCTGCAGTGACAGCAGAATGGAAGTAAACATGCTGCTCTATCTATAAAAAATAAAAATTAAAAAAAAAAAACCAAGCCAACACAACAAAAACAAAACACAAAACACAACAAAAACAAAACACCACAAAACTATAAACTATTGCTGCATTTCTCTGAACAACAGTGGAGTAAAGTCTAAAACAGAACCAGTGCTTGTGGAAGACAAAAAGGTAAAATGGGGTGGGTTTCTTCACAGAACTGGGTTTCACACAGAAGCTGCAAAGTGGCCAAAGACTGTTGGGGTTATTTCCAGAAATGCTTACAAAAGCTGCATGAAACATATGAGTGCAGTTCAGAAAACAAGTACTTTGCAAATTTGACCCAAAATCTCTGGGTTTATGCTACCTACTTACCAGCATGCAGAGCCCCTGTGGCCAGTTTGCAATCCTTTCACTGTCACCCCAATATATTTATTTTCTTTTCCAATATAAACTTTTTTAAAGTGAATTAATCAGAAGCCTTTTAATTCCAAAAGCTATAGATCAATTTAAACAGCATTTGTACAGTGAAGGTCAGCTGAACTGAGCTCAAGACTCCAAAAGGTAACAGGAAAGATGCTGAGGAGGGAATTATGGGAGCAGGAGAGGAGTGGCTTAAGCTGCCTGAAGGATTTGCTTAATGTCGCTGTACACTCCCAAGCTATAGAAATTAATATGTATAGCACAGCATTCATTAGCACTAATTACACCCTTAACTATGGGCTTTGGTTGTACCAAGCCTTACCAAATTGTGAAATCCACAAGTTGGTAAAAGCGCTTTTAACTGATCCTTTACGTTTGGCTATCTGGCGCTCTAGTTATGAGACAGACAGCGTTTCCTTACTTCTTTCTTCCACAAAAAGAGTGAAGAAGGGAAAACCCCCAGGTGGATCTGACTGGGTGTGGGCAGTGCCAGAGCTGAAGAGGCAGTTTCCTTCCTCCTCTCTCCCTCACACTTAGGCTGGAGCCTGGCCCTACCATTTTCCAGGTAGTAATAGATGCAAATTAGATAATCACAAGCATCTCAGATAGACTTAGCATGCCATTAAAGACTCTCTTATAATACTAGAATGGCGGAGACTCACTCAGACTTGTCACCCACAGAAATATTACTGTCATGACTAACTGGCAGACAATATTTTTAATTCTGAGGTCTGTGCTTGGGGTGCAATCCTTACCCCGTCCCTGAATTTCCAGCCCAGAAATGAAGAATCATCTCCTGACTTAAGCCTTCTGACTATGCATCTTAAATACTGAAGTACTTGGACCTTATGCATATCATGTTTAAAACAGAGCTGCTTTCTGACTTTTTAGTTTTGTTCCAAAGGCAACGTACATGCTAGATAGAGCCCTTTTTTTTTTTTTCTTCATTAGTAACATTTTTTAAAGTACTGTGCTGTGTCTGCTTCCTGAGTGCTCTGGGGATCAACATATAATTATGCTTTTCTCTCTTTCATTGATTTACATATCAAATGAATTAAACTAGAGTATTAAAACTTGCAATAGCTGGTATGAACATAGGACTGCAGATAAAAGCACAACTGTTTTGACTTACAAGCACAACCAGCAGCTGATTTGAATAAAACCATTAAGAAAAATCAATTATCATTCTCAACCCTTCCTCCCACAGCCACAGTTGACTCAGCAGGACTGATGAGGCAGAAATCTTTAGTAATGGGAATGGGAACTGGGAACAGGCAGCAAGGAATTGAGGGAGAATGGTAACTGCTGAAAATGCAAAGGAAAAAAGTAAATTGATTTCACAACTTACTTTAATCCTACTTTAAAATGTCTAGAAGAAAATGATACCTTAATTAGTGTTCATGCTGGTACTGAACAGTTTAAAGACTGATTCCTTGTGGGCTCTAGTAAGTTAATTAATCTTTTTGTGTGCCCTTCTCTACACTTCATTCAAAAATGGTGTAACTGCCTCACATGGCGCTGTTCTTGTCAGAAGGATTTAGCATTGCATCGCAGTTTTCCCCGCCTTTGAAAACATCAAGTCCAAAATGCAAAATGCATACACTTGCAGCAATCCAACGTGAGTAAAACCACCGTCTTACTGGTATTTGGCTTGCTTTATCTGCTTTTGACTGACAAAATACAAAACCTCTTACCTTTTCTGCAGACATTGTAGCAATCTTTTTCAGTAACAAAGTTATTGGCATTTCCACCACAACCAGTATATTTGAACTCCTTACATGATTTAGTCTTAGTGTCATAGTAATAGCGAGGCACAGAAGAAGAACACAGTCCTTCATCCTTTGGGCTATAGCATAGCAAGGGACCAGCTTGGGGAAAAAAAAAAAAAAAAAAAAAAAAAAAAGACAAATTACATAAATGTAAGAATCTACCCTGTAATAAATGTTATAGCCAAATAGCTCTTGTTGAACTGACATGACTGTTACTGATGACTTCAGAGACTTACTACATCTTATTCCTGTGAGTTACAAATCTGAGAAAGCAACAGTCAGTCCCAGAAAACAGAATTACTATGCCACAAATGAAATCATCACGTTTCCCCATTTGTGGTGCCATACGTACAACAGCTGAGATATTTGCATAGTCTGATCAAAAGTCTTATTCCCTATATAGGAATATAACAATAATTCCAGTGGAACTACATCTGTAGAGAAAAAAGACACTATTTTGTTTATCCTTGCTATGATTTTGCCAGCAAATCTTGCCCACTAGCAGCAAAAAGTACAAACTCCACCACTTGCCTCACAAGAATCATGTTTCATTTTGCCTCAACAAAATTTTACTTTTTCTTTCTGGAGACTTTTTATCAATTTATTGAATGTGCACCAGAGAAATTAAAAATAATTCAGCATTCACCTAAGAAATCTGTCATCAGCCAGAAATAACTGTCTCATCAAGCACTAATAAAGTTTAGAGAGTGACAGTTTTTACACATTCTGGTAAATCTCTCTCTTCTTCAAAGATCCTATCTTGCACTAGATATTAACCTGGTGTTTATGACAACACTTAGCTATAGTCACCTGCTCATAATAAGCACCTCTGTTCTTTAAAGCTCCTATGGAGAGACAGTGAAGAGTCATGTCAGGCAAAAAACTATCAGAAGGTGAGATGGGAAGTGCCTCAAACACAAGCCACCTAACATCATCTCTCAGGCTTGAATTTTAGAAAGGCACTTCTGCTTTATAATACTATATCACTGCCCTGAACGTGACTGTCACAACGTCTCGTACATCTGCCTCAACACAGATCTCCAACCTTATTTCCCTTCAGATTACACATGTACAGCTCTCTAAAAGTCAAGAGACCTGTTGGGTGTAGCTGTGGGCATTTTTAAGGTCACAATATTAAACTAACACAGCATTTTTCTCTTTCAGTAACAGCTGAGACAAGTGACACATGAAAGTCTGCAGACAACACAAACATGTTTCACAGAAGTCTTCAAAAATACCACTATATGAGTATCCAGAGGAAAACAGCAAATAAAATATCATCTTCATATCGCTTTCAAACCATCTATTTTATTAAAAATTTGGAACAACCATTACTTTTCTCTGGCAGACAGTGGTCCACACAAGACTGCAAATCTCTGAAGTTGTTGCCATTTCCATAGCAGCCCCCATAGATGAACTCCTCGCACTTCATCGAGCTCAAGTTAAAGGCGTATCTTCTTAGATGACTCCTGCAAGGTCCTCCATCAGCCTCCATCCGGCACAATTTGGGCACTTCTGGGGAAAAAAAAAAAACAAAAAACAAAAAATCCTCGTTAAAATTAACCCTTCATGCTCCCTGTACTGAACAACACGCTAGTGTAGCCGAAACGCTATTACTCCTGTCGCAGACAAGCCCCAGCGCGTCCCACTATCTGCATTCTTTAATAAAGTAAGGTAAGATTTACAGGACGAATCTGATGCATCAGTTAACAACTAGGTATAATATTAAGTCACATTTTAAATATGAATTGTTAAATTCCGCACGTCGCCTCCGAGACGGGCTCGCTCCAGTTTCTCTGCATAAAACTGGCATTCGGCGAGAAGCTGCAAGGAGCAGGAGGGGCGGACGGGGCGGGTGCGAAGCGTCCCGCTGCTCCCAGAGGCCCCCTCCTGCCCCCTGCCAGCCCGGGGGAGCGGGACCCGTCGGGTCGGCCCGAGGGCGGCGGG
>NW_020799095.1:26996279-26999413 GCF_003259725.1 Athene cunicularia | reverse complement strand
CCCCCAGACACATTACGGGATGATGCTCAAAGAGCATTTCCTGTTAATCACGGAGAAATCCGGGAACGGTCACTTAGTGAAAGTCCTCTCCCCCCTCGCCCATTTGGCGGCTCCAGGCAGAGGGCGGCAGGACGCTGAAAATCAAACCCAGGAGCCTCCCTCAGGTCCCGAGCCAGCCGGGTCAAGCGCAGGGCGCTCGGCAAATGCCGCTAGTGATAACGCAAATCAACCCGCCTTACTTACTAGTTACGTACCGTTGGGTGCAACTCTAATAAACCTGAGAAAACCGAGGCACCGTCAGCGGGCTTGGACTCCTGGGAAACCCGAGGGTCTGAATGGATGAAACCTCTGGCTAGTTCAAAGAGAGATGTATTTCAGGAAACATCATGACTTGGTTTATTCCGCAGATTTTAACCCCACCAGGCAAGCAGGTGTGTTCTGGGGGTGAGCAGCAAACAGCATACTTTCCCTCTCTAATCTATTAGGGCCATTACATTAATTAGTGTTTACTCCAGATTTAATACAGTAAGAGAGATAAGAGTGGCTGCAAATTAGGCGTGCTTTCTATAGATAACAATAAACTAATCTGATCTCCTACTGTTCCTCTCCACTCCCTTTACAGTAACGGTGTTGGGCCCCAGTCCTTCAGGCAGGCGCTGCTGCAGATTGAAAGGCCCGGTCCTGGAAATCTGTGGCCTGCAGGAACGAAGCCACAGTCTGGACAGGGTGTGGAGGAGGAACTTCATAGTACCCTGATTATTTCAGGAACTGACTTTCTATCCATGTCTTCTCCGCTTTTCTTATATCATGGAGGAATGTGACCTAGGTTTGTGACATAATTTTATATTTTAATAAAGGCAAGAAGGAGGAGCAAATTTAACCCCTGTCCCAGAAGCCTATGTGGCTTGTGAGAGGATATGAATGGCACCTCTCTCTCTCTCCTTTTCCAGATTTTTCAGAATCTTCAGTTGCCAAAGGATAATTAGGTGCTTTAGTGACAAAAAATAAACCCTGGTACAGTTTGAGGCATCACCATGGGACACATTTGCCACGTTTTAGAATCTTATATCTGCAACTGTTAGTAACAGGTGTCCTCATTTTCAGGGGGTTTGTTCAGTTTATTAAGCACAGCAACTGTAATAAAGTCTATGTCCCTCTGATAGGAAAGAACAAACAAAAAAACAACATATATTTTCTATCCAGAGAAAATCCAAAAGACATCTTTCTAATATTAGTCAGCTCTCAAGTGATTTTTAATATGATTGATCTCCTTTAGTTTTCATTGGATTTTATTGGAATTGCAAAGAAAGTCATTGAAATACTTCTTTAAACAAGAGCAGCAAAATGAATGCTGTCATGCAAATATCATTTTCCATGTTTTTGATTTTGTCTGTGCACACACGCAAAGTTTGAGCTAAACCCACCTATCCCTCAATGCTGCAGCACCGCGCAGTATTTATTCAGCTCCGTTGCTGTAAACAGCAGACAAGTTCACTTACATTAGGTAAGTATCTGTAAAAATATATAAACTAGAGTAAAATTTATCACAGCAAGTCATAGAAAGTCCTTTACTAACTGTCATCAGTAGAGCCAGTCATGTCAGAAGACAGCTCACTGAAGGCTTTCCATTACAGGGTTATCAATACCAAGCTGCGACCGTCCTTCCACCCTCAGCTCGTGCCTGCACCCCCCGCCTGTCACCACCACACCATGCCGTGGGCTCTCTGCTGCTCTGCACTGCAATACTTCTGCTCCCATCACAGCCCTGGCTCCCCTGAGACCCTGGCTGGCCAGCTCCTTCCACCTGTTTTAACTGGCCCAGGACCAACAGCTGGTGGGGTTTGGGGATGCAGCTGCCAGTGTAGATTATGTAGAAATTGCATACCAACTGCTGGGACGGGGGAGGGATAATAGTCAGAGGGAGGGGAAGAGGAACTGAGTTTAGTGAACTGTCTAAAATAAAACAAACCCCAGGAGCACTACAGGAGCAGCGCTGGAGAAGAAAAATTTAAATCTTCCATACTGCTGACAGCTGCTTACATCTGGTGAGTGGTGTGGAGGAGAAGAAAGGAGTGTCTTTAAGGAGAAAAGACAGGGGTGGAAAGAGGGAGGAGCTACTGCTCATAGGGACTTTTGAAGTGCCAGATAGCAGAACTCCGTCAGGCCCGTTTTAATGGCCTGCAGCCTTGTTCAGTGTAAAGCATCGTGAACTCTGCCTCTGCTGGTATCGTAGGAAAGCAGGTGTAGGGTCAGAGGTGCTGAGTGCTGTACAAACACTCATGGAGGGCACCCTGTTCTAAAGAGCATAGAGCCCTATTTGGGATCTAGACCTCGAAAGCATATGCAACCACAGAAGAATTTCCTAGCTCCTTCTTGCGTCTTCTGAACCCATCACTTCTCTTACAGAGATTGCTCCACCCTCCACACCCATCAGAACTCCGAGACTCCAGAGACGCTTAGTGCAGGCCGGGCACAACAGCCCTCTCAGGCAGAGCTGCAACTCCGCTGTGCAGACATACCTACCGAGAGAAGTGGCTGCGTCTGCCACTGAAGGGCTGGCTCCCTGCCGGGACACTTGACCCGAGAGCGGTCCCTTCCTCTCTCTACCTAAATTTTAGTCCAGTCCATTCGTACTTGTGATGTGCACGTCTCGGGGAATGTGCCCGTGCAAACCACCTGCTGCCGCCTTAGGAGCCCAGGGATGCCGGTGGCACTGGCAATCGAGAACCATGGCGAGGGGCAGAAGGAGGTGCCGGGGGAGGAAGGACCTCGCTGCTGGGCCAGAACACCCGCCCCACCTCGCTCCGTTTGCCCCACCGTGGCGGCGGGGAAGGCGAGGAGGAGAGAAGCCAGCACCAGCGGGTCGCTGCAGCTCCCCGCTCCTGCCGCCGTGTCCGGCGGGGTCCCGGGGCCTCGGAGCCGAGAGCCCTGCCCGGGGGCGGCCGGACCCTCCCTGGGCGGGCAGGACCCGTGTCAGCGCCCCGGCAGCGGGGCTTGGGAGGGCGGCGGGTTTTAATCCGGTTAGGCGGGGGATTAGCGAGGTGGTTTAAAGGCCGGAGCGGCGCGGGGAAGGGGTGCTAGGCGCGCCGGAGAGGAAGCGGCCGCCGCCGCCGCAGCCGAGCAGGGGGCAGCCC
>NW_020799095.1:26993353-26996229 GCF_003259725.1 Athene cunicularia | reverse complement strand
GCCCGGGCAGGGCGGGGGCCGAAGGGCTGCGGGTGCAGAGCCACGACCCACCACCCTGCCTCGTCCGATGGGAACGTCGCAATTTCAGTCATTTACACCGATTGCTCCTTCCCACAGGTGAAGTAGAGTCCTGTGAGCTCTTTGTATTTTTGCACATTTTCTGTAGATGAATGACATGCAGAACTGATCTTGCTCCACGACAAAACTAATAGTATTTTTCTTTTCTTTTATATTCTGCATGACAGCAGAAGCAAACTACATCTAAGTAAACGCTTCTAGTTAGGACTAAAAATACATTTGTATATCGGAATCAGTGGCATTAGTCACTCTAATTGCATTACAGATCTAGGTGTTTAGCTAGAAATTAAAAAAGCCACAGTTACGTTTTAGCTGTCAGTTAGGTATCGGTGATTGTAGACGTTATGGTATAGTCTAAAGCTCCCAGCACTATTGAGGGCTCCACACCCGACTACTAGACTTATCTGTATCATCTCTCAGAGAGTTCCCGAGCAACTGAAATATACTCTGTAGGATGTACAGGTTTTCATTTTAATAATAACAACTTTAAATTATTTCCTAAATTTTTGGAATAAGCCATAAGCCTTTAGGCAAATGGATATTTTTAAATCACCTGTAGTAAAGTGCAGACAACATAGTTTTAGCAGTGCATTATAACAGAAATTTCACTGTGAGAATGAAATGTGTTGTAGTTGTCACAGTCCCCTGGTAACCATATGGGTGTTACAGGGAAATGCAGAAGCCACACCTCTGTTGTCACCTAAAGTAAAAACATTTAGACAAAGTTTTCTTGACCCCTTCCTATACCTTTACAGCACAAAGAGGGAATATCCTTTTGAATATTTTTTGAATGAATAAAAATGTCTGAATGTGTATTTAAGCAGACATTTTTTTCTTGTATGTGAAAAAGATACTGATAGCGCTGACTGAAGTGAAACAAACCCTGGTCCTGCATATACTTTGGAGCACAACCTTACTATGGCACAAGGTCCCAATTTGAATGAATAGGGTTTGTGAGGCACAGGAGAGCAAGGGATTTGTAGGTCTGAATTATTCTTTGCTGTAAGGCAGCTAGAAATAGTTAGACCTTATTTTATGCATTGTTTAATTGGGCATTAACTCCGAGTTCTTTCTGGTGGCTTAAAGCTTAATTTTGCACAGCCCATGCTCTGTTGGTCTGTGATACTGCAGGTAAATTCATTGGTTCTCTTGTCATAATTTTAACTATGGAGTAAAATATAATTAACAAAGAAGACCTTAAATTAGAAATACTAGTCATCTCGTGGCCTGGCCTGCAGCTGGTTCCTGCTGCTGACTCTGCACTGCTGGGCCTTCGCGGGGGTTGTGGGTAGGAAGGGAGGAGTTGGGGATAGAGCCCAGAGCGTGTCCTCAGACATGTCAGGTATTTGAGCACCTAAGGATGGTTTCTGCTGACATGGGGAAGAAAAACGAGAGATGTGCATGGACAAGGATCCTCTGGAGCTGGTGGGATTTGCTTGTGCAGCCTCAGGTTCCACAGGTGCTGTTACAGCATGTGCTGCCTGTGGTTGTGTCTCAGTGAAGACAAACTAAATGCATTTCTTCTCTACAGGCAGGTTCAATGCAGGCATACCTACATCAGTGCTTAGTTTGCTGTAAATGTCATGCAAAGTGTCATGTATCTTATGCTCTCTCATAACACAACTGGCTGTTTTATTAACTGTTGTTTGAAATAACCCCAGGTAACCTGTAAGTACATTGTCTTTCCTAGTCAGGTCTTTACTCCCATTCAAGACCCATGGTTGCTATTCTAGAACCGCAAGGTGAGAATTTGTAGTATCACTGAAAAATCATTACTGAGTGTTTTGTTTGGGAAAAACACGTGAAGTCATAAATACATCAAAATTGAATTGAAAGTTACTGATCCTGAACCCACTGACCATAAGTCATGCTGATGCCGAGGGAGAGTGTGATCCACAGCTTAGTTAGACTATATTGGCTAATTAGAAAAAAACGCAAGTTTAACTAGGCAGCAACTGCTGTTCCAAGTGGCATATACCTTCTCAGGGATACTCACCTGTTCTGTGAATATCGGGCTGTGAAAAAGTAGAAGGAAGATGAGTCTGCCCACGCTTAGTGCTGGCTCTGTGGTCAGATCTTTTACATTTGAGGGGAAGCTAAGTAAGGGAAAGGAGGATGTGAATTCCCTGGTTTGCTGTTCCGGTGCGCAAGGTGAGCCCTGGCCCTAATGCAGCTGCTCTCTGTTCTTTTCCTCCAGGTGTCCAAGTGCTCCGAAGAGATCAAAAACTACATTGAGGAGAGGTCGGGTGAGGACCCGCTGGTGAAGGGGATTCCCGAAGAAAAGAACCCCTTCAAGGAGAAGGGAGGCTGTGTCATCGCTTAGGAAGACGAGTCCAGCGCCTGCCACCGGAGCAGACACTCTTCTTGTACCTGTAGGGAGTCACTAGCGAGTCCCCATTGCCGCCGGTCCTTGTTGAACGAGCACAGGAGCGGATCTCTGGATTTCTTTCTTTCTTTCTTCCTTTTTTTTTTTTCTCTTTTTCTTACGAAAAATAAAGAAACAAACCCGAAAGCAGCCGAGACCCGCGCCGGTCGCTCGGCAGGGATGGCTGTGCCCCGCTCCCCGGCGGGGCCGTCCCTCCTGCCCCGGCAGGGACGGCTCCTTTCGCTTCGCGGCGCCCGCTTTCGCCACCCGTTTGTCGGTTGCTTCATGGCTGTTCGTTGGCATTAAAGAAAATCTGCCTGTAACCCGAGAGCCTGCCCTGGCCTTGCTGCGGGGGAGAGGAGCTGGAGGAGGAGGGACGGGACGGGACGGGGCGGTGCGAGGGCCGCCGGGGCGACCCGGGCCGGCCACTAAG
>NW_020799095.1:26984978-26993303 GCF_003259725.1 Athene cunicularia | reverse complement strand
GGGTGGGCTCAGCCCGGCCCGGGGGGTGAGGGGTGGCGGGCGGGCGCGCTGCGCCCCAGCCGGGCCCGGCTGCTGCCTCCTCCCGGCTGCTGCCAAACGCAAGGTCGAGGTCCCTTTGGGGATGCAGAGCACGAGGGAGCGCAGAACAGAGCCCGCTTGTCCCTGGGCTCTTGCTAGAATGGGACTAATGGAGGCTCCTGTAAAACTGAGTCGTAAATCGAGAGGAAAGGAGGCACTTCTGGTAAGCTAATGTGTAAATTGAGTGACAAATGGCAATCTGCAAGTAACCGTGGTGTTACCAGCAGTGAGGTCAATGTCACCTGGAGAAGACTGTGGTATAATTAAGCACACTCATCAAAGTTAGAGAAGGAGATGGTTTGGGGGTAGAAAGCACTGGTGTGGAGCATGCTGCAGGGCTGGGCTCGGCTGCGTGTGAGAGAAGGTCTGCCTCTGCACTAAGAACTGATGAGAAAAGTGCTGAGGTTCAGTACCTACTATAAGTGATAGGACAAGAGGGAATGGCCTCAAGTTGCACCAGGGAACGTTTAGACTGGGTATTAGGAAGCATTTCTTTCCAGAAGGGGTTGTTAGGCGTTGGAATGGGCTGCCCAGGGAGGTGGTGGAGTCCCCATCCCTGGAGGTGTTTAAGAGTTGAGTCGACATAGTGCTGAGGGATCTGGTGTAGTTGGGAACTGTCAGTGTTAGTTTAAGGGTTGGACTGGATGATCTTCAAGGTCTTTCCAACCTAGATCATTCTGTGAGCTTCCGCAGCTGTGGGTTCATCTTCTGTGTTACAAAAAGAAACCTGAGTAATAAAGGAAAAGATGCATGACCAGTCTGTGTCCTGAGAAGTTAGTTTCATTAGTCTAAATTCCAGGACCTTCTGCAAAGCAGGTGGAAGCTGCCAGAGAAAGGATCAATAGAAGTTGGATTAATAGTGCAGGATTTTGTAGCTAATCCCATAGTATCACATTTGTGCTGATCCCGTCTGGAGCGAGCTCTGTGTATCTGTATTTATCTGCCCGTTCAACTTGTTCCCTGGCACACTGCTCCCCATTATCTGCTCGGGCATTACAATTGCATTAGTGAAAAATCAGTGTTCTCCTGAAACTCAGAGGACAAGGCCAGACCTTGTGAAGGCAGTAATCTGGATCTGGAAGATTTTTTAAAGTCCTGCTTTGTCATGGATAGTTAAGGCACACATTGTTTTGTATCTCAGGTGTTTGCAGCTGTGAATTTACTGAGGGGTAAGATGAAAGGGAAGGGGAGGAAGGTGACTATATTAGTGTCTGCTGGTGCAATGTTTGCTGCTCTGCTGTGTGACACAGTGCATTTTTCTACAAATATTTTTGTTCCTGCTCTTGTTTTTATTCCCCCCACACCTGTTGAAGTGCAGCTAACAGTATGGTAACCTTGCTGGGTTTAGTGCAGGTAATTGCATCATGGGCTAAGAGGGCATGTGATTCTACATTTATCACACAAATCCCTTTGATGAATATATTGTAGAAGAAATTATAGTACAAACCCAATTTTATCATTGTCCTGTATTTTACAAAATGATTATATAGTGTTTATTTTGGATTTTATATGGTCACATAGGGGAAAAATAAATCACCAGTTTATGTAAAAATCCAGTCTCATGTTCACCCCAAAGCTTCTAGCAATCAGTGTTTATTTTGGCTTAAGTTAAGCCTGTCCCCAGTGGCTTTAGGATAAACTGAAAAGTTAAGTCTGTGGGAATGACAACACAGGATCTGTAACACATTTTTAAGCGTACCTGTTACATATCTTGGGACACTTTTCCACTAGCTAAATGCAGTGCAACTACCAGAGAAATTGGAGATATGAGCAATGCAGTTCCATGAGTGAGAACTGGTTGGTTTTTTTTGTCTCCATTCATTTTATTTTTTGATCTGTTAAATTAACGTATTTTTACCTATCTGTAATTTTCCAATTGTTCTGAGCAGGATGAGGAAGAGACTCTTGTAATTCCAGGAGGCTGTTTTTAGCAAGGGTATTGAAGTAACCCCGTGAGTGGTTTCCTTTACAACTTTATAGGTCACCACCCTTCCTCTTGGAAATCGAAAACATAACTTTTCCTTAACCGGTTGAACAATGCTTGCAGTGCACTGATATCCTACGGCTTGCTGCAATGATTAAATTATAGCATAACTGGCTTGAAGTAAAAAGATTTAACCTGTACATGCATAACGGTGTGCATATACATATAGGATATATACATGGTGTGTATTTTTCTTTTCCTCTGGCATTAGTAGTAAGAAGCTTTGGGAAATAGGTTTGAAAGGATCGGCATATTTTTTGCTGGAGTTTCATGAAATATAAATGAGATTTCATTTTATATCCAGTGGTGACTCGGTCTAGTTACACTGTATCTCTGTAGGATAAGGGGGATTTCCCCTGTGACAGTGAGACCCCATCAAAGGACACCGTTGTTTGCCACTCTTGGCTTGTATGTCAAGGGTCTCTGTTTATTAATATATTTATATATATATATATATATATATTAATATGTATTTTTACAAGAATTAAAGCATGTCATGTCAATTAAATATTGACATTCACTTCAACTTTCTGGCAAAATTACTGTAAATTCTATGTCAAAAGAATATGGGTTTTTTTGACCTTCTGCAAAATACTGAAGGGTGACCACCATTGCCACTGGAGCACCTTGGATGGAATTGGTTTATTTATCTTTGCAGCAAATCATAAAAACCAGTAACAAAACAGCAAAGTAGTAGGTTGCTAGTATTACAAATAAATGACTTAAAAGTTAGTTTCTCACAAGCTGGGAGGGAGAAAAGACACAGCTGAATCTGCAAAATACATGACTTGCATCTGTAATTTTAAAACCTTATTTATCATGCACCTGAGGTAGAAGTTTCAGGAAGGAGAGATTTAAAAAATGTGTAAGGCTCACAGATTTTGCACTGAGTGTCCTTCTATCTAAGGGAAGGTACATGTATTTCTAGATTCTGGGGTATTTACAATATCCTTTCTCATCTTGTATCTGACAGAAACATAAATGTTTAGGGGCTAGTTCTCTTGCTGGTATAGAGAAACACAGCAATGTCCTTTACTACTACCAAGAATTCTTGGTGGTAATTTAACAAAGAGGAAATTTTCTTGATTGATTTTTGTTGTTATTGAAGGGGGCAGTTGGGATATACCACTGTCATAAGGGGGACCATCCAATACATTCGCTAGTGGCCTACCAGGAGTTGCTTTTGAATTGGTTTAGGAGAGTAGGAGAGAAAAAAAAATTACATTCAGCAGTTAAGCAAGCTTTGTAAAAAGCTTTTTCTGGTAATCAGAAGAATGACACTTAACATACAAATGCTTCATTGTGTAGCAAAAATGCAGTAAAGGCAATTTTAAAAGGAATGCTCTTATTTGTTACTCAGTGTCAGAGTAGTGCATACATCTGACATTGCAGTTGCTGTGTCCAAACATTGGAATTTTTCTTCTACCCCATATTCATGCTAAAACAAGTTTCGAATGCATTTAGTTAGACTTTTCAATGAGCATCTTTTAGTAGGAGAACTGGGCCTAAGTTATATTTTTGTGGCTCAGGTCTAGCTATTATATTGTTTTATCATTGTTATACCTGATTGGTTTAGCAATACAGTTACGTGCTTCTGACAACTAAAATCCTGTCTTAATAAAAAGTTTATGACTGAGCAAACATGTGAGATTTATGTAGGTTTTGATATGACTGTTGATAAAATGTAACTTTGCTTAAATCTTTTTAGGTCACGTTTGCTTGGAAATGTGCAATCAAATCTCTTCCCCTGCCCATGTATCCATACTAACAGATATAACATCTCCCAGACAGGTGTCAGGTCTGAAAGCTGGTCTGTATTTCAGCTCACCTTGCTCTGGACTTTGACTTTCTGGGAGATTTTTTTGTCCTCTCTGGGCTCAGAAGGATCATGGAAGCCTATATCTAGCTCCAGTTGTTGAAGATGAAATTTCATAGATGAATGCTGTTAGATTACACGAGGAGACTTCCAGGATACTTAGTGTTCTTCTTAAAATTATTTGGTGTCATGCAGCCAGGCATCTAGACAGTGATTGTTGTACTTCCAATGTCCTTTAAGAGCTAAAGATCCCTAGTCACTAGCCCTGGTAGCACCACCTG
This sequence comes from Athene cunicularia, assembly GCF_003259725.1. NCBI lineage: Eukaryota > Metazoa > Chordata > Aves > Strigiformes > Strigidae > Athene > Athene cunicularia. The sequence goes on along the minus strand of NW_020799095.1, from coordinate 26,989,144 downwards.
AGTTGTATGTTTCCTCAGATAGGTTTCAATGACTAGTTTTTAACATCTTATTAAAAAATTAGAGCAAAAATTAGTTTCTCTGTAGGAATAATTCAGGAAAAGCTTAATAATTTTAAATATTTCTAGAAATGCCATTGTAATATGGCAGCCTTCAAAATATGCTATGTAAACTTGAGACTGGGCAAAATAGTATGGGCAGAATACTGTGTTCCTGAAAGTGCCAGAAGTACCTGAAATGGTGAGATGCAGAGGATCCTAAGAAGAAGCAAGTAGTAGGGAAGCCAAATTGTTCCACCTGAAGCTGCTCTTCAGTGGTAGATGTTCTGCTCTCTGCCCACGTTGCGTGCCAGGCCACTTGAGAAGAACGTGGTCTGTGAAAACTAAAGGACAGAAAGGCTGGAGTATAGAGCATGCTCTGATGTACTTTTGGCCGTGTCTGGTCTCTGGCACTGCTGCAGAACCAGCAGGATTTTGCCTGTTGTCAGGAGCCGCCTTTCTCCTCTGTCAGCCTTGTTGAAACCTGCTGTGGACAGGAGGCTGGGTTGGAGAAGTGCTGCAGTGTTTGAGAGCAGAGAAGCTCTTCAGGCAGGTTTGGGAGGATTTCCCAGAGGCGGGTCCTCTCAGACCTGTTGTCACAAGTATTGCTGTTAGAATTGTGCAGTGGGATAAGCACAATGGTGTATGTTGTGATTGCATTTTCAAAAGCAGAAAAGAAAATTAGAAACTCCTCTCTTATTCTTGAGAAGAAATCAGACTTTCCTGGGGAAGCTCATAAATTCCTGGAGAAAAATCACCTCATTTGGAAAGAAATGCGGAACATTTTATTTCAGGTTAGCTTTCTCCCAGACACAAAAAAAACCAACCAACCAACCAAAAAAGATAGTAGAAGGAACTGGAGCATGCTGAATAAAACCAGTTTGTGTGATGCTGGAACAATGCAGTAAGTAGATCCTGCGTAAGCTTCTTGAGGTTCAGATGACAGTCCAAATCTTTAGCTGATGATTCAGTATTATGAACTAGCAGATCTTCAATGAGGACAGCTGTTTTAATCCGGGAGGATACTCCAAATTTTGCTAGGTACTTGGCTGATACGTGATGAGCATAGGTTAAGTGCCAGCACACATACAAACTGTCATAAGCTGCAGATCTGTGGTGGGTCTCCATCTACAGTTTGCAGAGCCATTCTTTGAATAGCTCTAGAGAATATTTTTCCTCTTTCAGTGATGCAAGACAGAAAAGGTTGGGGCAGCAATAGAGTTTAGGATTAGTTCCTAGGATTAGTATTTTCTGTTTTATCTAAAAGATTATGTTGTGAGGTAGGCCTCTTGGATGTAGTCAGCAAACTGTGTCTTATTTTCAGGACTACTCTGGGTACAGGTGTGACAGCATAGATATCCCTGTCTGAACTTTGCCCACTGATGCTCTGAGAAGTCCTAGAAGTATGACAGGAGAGCCTTGTTGCTACTTATGGTCCTGGTTGGTGAAAATGCCTCAGTGAATGTTAGAAGCTCTACCAGTGGAGATAGATGCCTTGAGGAAGGAAATCCATCAGTCCAGATGAAGGTATAGACCAGCCAGCACTTGATACAACATTGCTTAACAAAGCCAGTCTTTCTTGATACAGTTGTGCTTAGGTACTGCATTAAGTTCTGAGCCCTGTGATGGGGAAGCAGTGTGTGGGTGGCAGAGATGGATAAACTCCAGAGGCACATGCCTCTGAAATTGGAGCCCCTTGTGTAATTCCATAATGTCCTAGTACCTTGCGGTGGAGAGGTGGTGTGGGCCACAGTGAGATAACTTGTTCCTGAGGGGATGTAACCCAGAGTCAAAAGTAGGATCCCAACTCCAACATCCCAACCTCTGGTGGGCATTACACTATACCTCAGCTCAGCATCTCTGTGTTGGAAAGTATGAGTTGCAGGGGAAAAAAAAATGCTTCACTTGCTCAGTTCTGCATTGCTTTCACAAGTGGATACAAGGAGCCAGAGCTCCCAGAGATCCTAAAGGCTTTTCTGAGATCAGCACCTAGACTGACATGGCATTTTTGCTCTTGTAGGACTATTCTGGTTTGAATGCATCTGCCCTCAGGTCCTAGGAATAGCCGTGCTCTTGGCACTCACTTGCTCTCACTAATTCTGTGTTCCCTATATGTAAGACCAGGAAAAAAAAAAAAAAAAGTATTTGCCTATTATATTGTGAAAGTGTGTGGTTTGTGCTTGTTCTGTGGGATGAGCCCTCCAGCTGAAGGTCAAGTTGATTGGGACAGTCCTATGTGGGAGTTTTTAGGTATGTTGTAATTTGTGTGGGGGGGAAAATTAGTGTTAAGATTAAGCTGTGAAATCGTGTGTGCTGTGGACAGCCTCACAGGGCACCTGGAGAGGTTGCTCCATTACCAGATACAGAGAATCACGCTTCTTGTGAACAGAATCTGTGGTTGCTGTGGATGAGTCTGAACCCAGTCAACTGATGGCTGGTTGGAGGTGGAAAAGGGGATTTTTTTTTACTTACTTTTTTCCACCACAGTAACACCACATGCACACATGGTTCTTGTCCAAGAACACAGGGCTCCACGTGGCTTAAGACCCGCAGTGTTGAGTATTGAGTGGGAAGTGCTCTTTCGATTGCATATTGCTTTGCGTGTTGTGGTGTTGCTGAATGGAAGATGCAGTAGATATTACCAGTGAGGCAGAGAGGTAGCTTAAGTAAAATACAATCTACATGTCCTCAAAGGAGAGAAGGTAAGAAATTCCATGGAACTAAATACAGACCTGATTGCCTGATCTTGGGAGGCTTTGCAAACGTTGCTATCCTTCTCTGCTGGAGAACAGATTTCAGTATGGTAGCTGCAGTGTTTGGGAGTCCGGAATGGTTGGGATCCTCACTTCTCTGTCATATTCTTGGATGGAGAAGTTGAAGGGGTTGTGGTTGGAATTGTACAGGGACTGCCAAGACACTCAGGTCTTGTACAGGAAGGATTTGCCTGTGCAACTGTCCTGGGAAGAAAGACAGGGAGGGAGGAGGGATTGGCTGGGATCATGTGGGTCCCTCCCCAGCTGGAGCTGTTTTTCCAACATCTCATTCCTCAGGAAAAGGTTTAGGTTCTGGACTGGGTCTTTTATTTCCTTAGTATGGCCATGATGTGTGCTCTCCGCTCCAGTGGTGGGGCTCCCAGATGTGCCAGCAGCTGCACAGGGTGGAGGGGCAGCAAATGCTTCTGCACTCCCTGGCATACTTGTAGGTTTTTAAGTTTTCAGTAAGCATTGGAAAAAACTTTGTGGTTGATTCAGGGTTTGAGTTTTTTGTTTCCTGAAATAAAAACTGTAGCCAGATGTATGGGACCAAAAGATTTCTGAACCAGTAATGAGCTTTGCTTTATGTATTAGGTATGTTGCAAGGAACTGTGTTACAGTGAAAGGGAAGAAACACGATGATTTAAACAGAAGCATGTCCAGTTGCTGCCAAATGGATAGACCAGGCAAAATTGCAGAATACTCATAAAGTACACGCTTTTCTTTTGAAAATCAGCTTTTGTAAAAATAGATGAGGACAGGTATGGTTTATTATCTAATAATTTGCTGCCAACTCTTACATTATAGGGTTTTTCCCTGCACTATTTTTTTTTCCTTTTAAGAAAGGGAAAATTTAATTTAGTAACAGTTTGTTCCTGTATTTCTGATCACTGCAGTCCTTGGTACCCAGCGCCATAGCAGAATGTATGATTTCTTTTTTTGCCTGTGGCACGGCTTAACTGAACATACAAAAAGGAATTGTGGTGCTCTAATTAATCAGTTTTAAATACATGTCTTCCTATTTCAGCCATATATTTTCCAGCACTCAGGAAATTTGTCTGTTTTTCTCTTATATGAGCCTACTGAATATTGGATTTAAATCCAGTGGAAGTTTCTCTGGAAGCTCAGTGCTGGCTACAGCTATGTGCAGTGTCAGTGGAGAAACACAGACATGAGCCAGGCCTGTTCACACTTGCTCTGCAGCAATGAACAGAGAAGTAGAAGTATCCTAAAGATACCTGAGGCGCTAGTGGTGACATGTTATCTGCCCCTTTGAACTGGCTTTATAGTGCTAAGCTGGAATTTTTTTTTTTTCCTTTTGGAATTAAAAAAAAAAAAAATATATATATAAATATATATATATATATATATATATAT
>NW_020799095.1:26974587-26984928 GCF_003259725.1 Athene cunicularia | reverse complement strand
ATATATATATATATATATATTTGTATCTGACCTGGCTTTCTTTTTTCTTCTCAGTGATATCTTCTGGCTGGCTTGACGTGTCCTTTTCATTCAGCAGTTTGTTTTTTCACTGTGCTGGTCACATCTTGTCCTGCAGGTGCCGTGTAGAGTGGTTGTGTTCTGCACATGAAATGTATGAAAAGTTGGGGGGACGAAAATGAACTGAAGGGCAGAGCATGGTCTTCTGGATCTTTCCAAAGGGTGGGTGTGTAGACACACCCTGCCTGGTGTATGTGCCTGGCATGTTCTTCAGAGTTCATTAATGAAGGAGAAAGTTTTGAGAGTGACTTTCCTACCTTCTCTTTTTAAATAATCCAGCAACCACGCATTCCTTGCTCAGAAGTACTTGTTTAGTGTTCAAAAAGATGCCAGTAAGAACAGCCCATGCCACTGTTTAATACTGTTTATATACCCATGGCTTCTATGCGATTGCTTTTTCTCCATGAATCTATGCATTTCTCCTCTGCATCCTGCTCATGGGATGTGCTTGGGGTGATATCAGTGAGCTAAATCAATCACGTTTCAGATTAGACCTATTAGTTCCTCAATTATAATGGGGGAAAAAATGTAATAAAAAGAGATAGAGTAAACCAATTATATAACTTGGGAGACATTTTTTCCTTCAAATACAGTAAAAGCTTTTAAAAAAAGATGTGGATATGTGTGGTAGTTCCTCATTCATTTTTTGTTTTCACAGGGGGGAAACAAGATTGAAAATTCTAATAGAGTAACAGAATGTTTTGAAATAAATGTTTCCACTAATCATAGAAAAATACGGAAAGAAATCAAAGCTCTTTTATTTCAAACCTTTATATGGAAATTTAGACCACGCTTTCTACATTCATTACTACTAGCTGTAAAGTTTTAGGTTAGCCAGATGCTTAAATACTTTGTTTTTTTTCCTGCTGTTTCCTCCATATTCTTGTGCTGCACTTGCATTAATATTTAGTACCTCAGTGATGGCTCGAAAATATAAGGCTTTACAGGGAACTGCCATCTAGTTTATAATTTTATAACTTGTTAGTTTGGGGTTTGTAAAATGAATCATTTGGCTTTAAAAAATTTTAGTAAAAATTATTTCGTTTCTGTTCTTTAATTATTTGGATATTCTGCTTTTAGGACCTTTTTCTTCCTGCCAAGTGTTTTTCACAGGGTCATGAAATGGATGTCTACACTTAAATTGAACTTTTTTAGTTCAGTCCTGTATTAATGTGGAAAACATTTTCTTGGCTTGTTCCCAGCAACAATCTGATGACAGCTCAGAGTACAGAAGTTTCCATATCATCACTGAGGCCCGGTCCCAAATCCCATACTCAAATAAGGCAAATTCTTCAGTGACAACTCTTGTAGACAGTCATTTGCCCAGGTGTCGTGTCATATCTTTGGCGATTCAAGTGCGAATACAGAATAAGATGCCCAGATTGTATCCAAATGCCAAATCGTCCATGATGTGGGCAAGAGTGAGACTTGTCTTCCTCATGCAAAGGGGAGAAGTGTTTTGGCAGCATCTAGGACATTCGCTACCTTGACAGGACCCCTTGCATAGTGGTGAGTCATTTATTACACAGAACTTCTAGGTGAGTCCTAACCAATAAGAGTCTGTATGTTTTTATAAGAGAAGGAGTAAAGACTATCCCTCTTGTTTCAATTTGTATTAAGGGAAAAAGCCCAACCAAACAACAACAACAAAACCCAACCAACCAAACACCCCAATCCCCAGATAATGATCCTGCAAAACTTGTGTAAACCTTCACCCTGTGTTAGTGATGCATCCTGAAAGAGGAAGCGGTAGGTTGCAGCTTTGCTCTCTGGATCACTTCAGACCTCAGGCAAGCTGGTAATACTGGATTTTGGTTGCCAGAAGAAAGTGCACTAAATAACTTCGTATGAGCAGGCAAGGTTAGCACTGCAGGGAACGTTTTCTGCCTGCTGTGTGATTAAATCAGCTTTGTGCAATGGGGTTATTTGTAAGCTGTTATAACCTGTTGTGGTCTTCTAAGTCACATACTGCCTCTGCTTCTGCACATGATGTCACTGGAGACTGAATGACTGATTACCTCTTCTGCTGGCTCTGCAGGTCCAGGCTTGTCACCACCCACCAGGCTGGGTGGTCCAGGCACTCGGTCAGCTCTGGGCTTCTGCTAGGGTCATGTGTCATGGGGACTGGAATCACAGGAGCAACTGCCATCCTGCCAGCACTGGAGAGACCTCACAAGTGCAGGAGGGACAGCAGGACCCTGCTTTGTCCACCACTTGCTGGTAGATGGTTCTCATCAGTGAGGTGCTGTGGTACCCTGCTGAATGTGTTTCCACATCCCAGTGTCCTCCTCTGCACCCTTTCCCTACTTTTCTGAAGAGTATTACTGGGAAAGGATTGGCCACCAAACTTTCTTTAGCTCTTTGGAGGAGTTGTGAGGGAGTCAAGGAAGGCCGTGGCCTCCAAGCCCAGGCATGAGAAGAAACAGGGAATATATGCTGGAAAGCTAATTCTGGTGTGCTTGGGCTGCATGCCTTGGGGGGACCCAAATGGAGACCAACGTGTGGGAAATTGAACAGCAGCTGTTTGGACTTATACAGCCCCCCTGGGGAGCAGTGGAGAGGACCTGCACAGGCTGCAGCACAGCAGCTGGCAAGGAGCTCGCTGGTGAGGTCCTGGCTGCCTTTCACCCATGAGGTGGGTTTTGGTGGGCAGGTTTGCTATCACCCATGCTGGTCCATGGGTTTGACCCCCTCAGCTCTGACAGGTCTTGCTAAAATGCTGCCTTGTCCTCAGCACTGGTGTCCCTATGATGTCGAGTTGTCTCCCAGTGCAGTTATTGCTGCCAGTGGCTGTGAATAAAACTACAAGGAGAAATGTTGTTTTGTGGGCTGTTAATTGTTTTCCTTAGTGATTGCTGATGTCAAAGGCAAAGGGCTCTCTGGTCTGTTACCTCCTTCCTTTCAAGTCAGTGTTATGCTAATGTCTAGATACAACCACTGAAGAACTATTATTAGTGATTTGTTGCTTACTTATTTGCTTTTTTGTTACATTCAAGATTCCATTAATTGTGTCATCTTTGGTTATTATATTAATAGAGCTACGTTCAATTACTGTAACTTGATTTAAAGGAAAAAACGCTCCTCATAACATAATATGATACAGTTAGGCACCACTAAATCCATTTAATCTTCTTAATACAAAATACCTTTTTTCTCAGATGTTTTCCCTAGATTTTCTACTAAATCTAATCTCAGTTTAGATGTAATTTACAGGAAGCATTGGTAAAAATTTCTGTCATTTTGTAAGAATTCAGTTCATTGTTTTTAAGATTCATCATCTTGCTAATTCTGTGCTGAAATACACTACCACTGTACAGTATTATAAGGGATAGATATAAAAGGTATTGTGTGTAGAAGTGGTGTATGGCCTTGATTTCTGTTTTGAATTGCTTGATAGAGGTAAACTTAGTGGTGAATAATGGAAAGAAATCTTTAATTACCATAAAGGACATCTGTAAACACTCCGTACCCAAATTAATTCAGTTACAGTTTCTACTGTTGTAGAAACAGTGTATTTATTTCAGAACCCAGTGAGAATTAAATGGCCATTGCTAACGTTTCTGGGTAGGTGCTGGTACGATATCAGCACAAAATACTGAGCATCCTGGGAAGAAAAATCCTCAAATGTGTGGCTTTGTTTGTTTGCTCATTTAAGTAGTGTACTAACTTCTAGTGGAAAATAATCAAAATGTAATCAAAATATAGTAGGCAGTGTTTTGGGGAGATATATTCATTGCTCTGTTTTAGAGAGAAATTAGAATAATCTATAACAAAACCCCCCTCTGAATTTCCATCTCTATCCCCTCCCCAACCCTGCTACTGCATTTCCCTGTTCCTGGGCAGGAAACTACAGGTGCTGTTTTCACAAAACTTTGTCAAGACTATTTTAAATGAAAACACTTTTATTTTTCTTACCATCATTCAACACAAAGTGAGTTTGTTGCCAACTGGGCAAATATCCACAGTGTTTTTTGAAATAGTTCACAGCTGATCTCAGCCCTGAAGCCATTCTCTCAGAGGTTCCCTGGAGAGCAGCCCGAGCTCTTGGTGGGATGCGGGCTAAACCAAGGCTGCCTCCAGAGCTGAGTCCTTTAGCTTTGCATCTTTGTGGTTCAGATGAAGCAGCCCAAGAAAAACACTGGTCCCATACATGAGGCTACTGTGCCTTCTCTCTCAGGAAAATAAGGGAGTTTCTGTTGTGGTTTGCTGGTACATTATCAGCAAGTGGGAAAGGTATATGGCTCCTAAATCAACTTTACATCACAAGTGCCATTGAGATTTGGCCAGCTGGGTCAGGTGAAAAGTTTCCTTTGTGGCTGAAAATATCTGTCAGATAACATTTGTAGTATGCAGTGTTAAAGTATTTCTGCTGAGAGGAGTTTTAGGTCTTGTTATAGTCAGTATCCTAGTGATGCAAGTCTAAATACTATCACTCATGATAAAACATATAAAAATAAACAGACCAGCTGCTCACATACTGCTGAAAGCTCACTTCTATATATTTGCCAAACAGTGCATGTATACTGTATGATTTAGGTTGAGATGTCTGCAGCTCTTAGTGTTTGCTTCTAAAAGCTGAGTGCATTCAAAAAATATAAATAAATTCAAAGTTAATTAGTCAAGATTTAAATTAATTCAAGTACGAAATATTTCTCTGGAGGCACAGATGTGAGCAAGTCACAAAAGCCAAAGGAAGGGGCAAATCAAATGGTTAGGTATGCAGCATTATTTGACCTGAGCTAAAATAAAGCTCTTTTTAGCAATGTTTTAAGCACATATTGCATAACTGCATGTGTTCCTTCAGTTGTTGATGGCTCGACCCTTTGAAAATATCTATTTCTGCTTCAGTTTGCTTTTAATATGACGGGTTGATAATATCCAGTAATCAGTACTGAGGCATCAGCCAGTTGACCAGAGCTGCAGTTCTCCAGCAGTGTGGCTTATGTTTGTATGTGGTAGTACAAGGGGAAATGTTCCCCCAAATCCCTTTATGATTGTAAATATCATGCATGATTTTTGCAAACAATTTGTTTCTAAAGGGGAGAAGCTTTTGATAGGACCTTTTTTTTTTTTTTTTTCAAAAATGCAGTTTAAAGTGGATGGTCCAATGGCTAAGAAAAAGCTGTTGATATCATTATCTGGATTGTGATACTAATTTTTCTTGAACTTAGAGACATGCACTGTTTGTGGTTTGTGCAGTAAGATTGTCTTTGTTTTTTTTGTTGTGTTGTGCAAGGGAGGTCTTGTTTTACTCAGCATGGCAAACTTCACCTAGCAATAATTAAACCAGCTCTGTTAAACAATTTGAGTGTTCCTCAAAGGCATAGGAGCAAGCAGGTTATAATCTGCATAAATCATGTAAAATAACTTCTCTCATGCCTTAGTCTTTTTTCTGACTCTGTTTAAGTTCAAAGGTAGCTTTGTGTGTAGGCTGCAAAACACTTGGCCCAGTACCAGCCATAACAAGCACAAAACTCTGTTAGTACATTCACTTCATGCTTTTGTGAAGATCCATCAAAACACTGGGATAACTTTCTGTATGTACTTCATAACATCCAGGGAAATGCCTGAAAGAGGTTATCTGATGAGCAATACCAGATGTTATTACAAACGATCAAAAAGGTTTTTCACTCCCTGTAACTGAACATTGAGTATCAGCACCCTAGAATCTGAGCGTCTAGGATATGGCAAGAGAGAAGTTAAATGTGGGCTCTGCTAGATAGCATCCTGGTGAATATTTTGTTACTATTGGTCATGAGGCCCGTGTTGTTCAGTATAAGAGAGGGAGAGAGATGATAATTACCCATGAGTTGAACATTCAATATATACATTTCTCAGCATTTGGTGAAAGAAGTGAAAAAGTGATTTTTCTGTTACTGACAGAGGAGTATCCTTATTTCTGTGGCTGACTGGGAAGCAGAAAGCAGCCATATATGGGCTGAAATTCTCCAAAGAATGTGCAATAAATAGATAGTTCGGAAGAAGGCTCCACAGGGTCTCATGAGCACAGCAGTTGCAGAGTGAGAGGAGTCTATTTCCAGCTTAAGAAATAGCACCATGAGACTTGTTTATTTAGTGTGGAGAAATTGTCTTTCTGTGAAACAGTGTAGCACTAAAATTGTGGTAATAGATTAAAGGCACTAGCCTTCTATTGGGAATTGGTGTTTGGTTTGGTAAGGTTTGGTTTGAGGGAAGGATGGTGACTTTTTCACCTTTGGACCCCCTTTTGCCTGTTGACCCAGGTGCACGGTGCACTTGGCACCACAGCCTGTGCCAACCCCTGGTTTGGCCTGTGGAGGTAGGCAGAGGTGAGCACTATACAACTGACTCCTTTTGAGAGCTATTAAAACCGTGTTTGCCTTGTGCCAGATTGGTAGGCAGCAAGAATGAGGCGGCAAAATCATGAATGCCCCATGCACCCTGCAGTGTGGGGCTGTCTGGCATGGAGCCTGGTCTGTTGGAGAGTTACTCCCAGACTTAGAGGTTGGCTGCAAAACTGCAGATTGCCTGTTTTGCTCCCTTCCCATGGTGATGGAAATCTGTGCTCTGAAACCTGAAAGTGTTACTGAATGTAGTTGCTGTACTCCAGATGTGTTTTGCTTGCAACACCTGGAAGGAAAGACAGCAACCTGAACAGAGCAAGAGCAGGAGCCAGGCAGCTTAGGACGTTGACTTTTGGAAGGTGTAAAGCAATAGCCTACTTGGGAGTTGCCCAGGGCCTAGACTTGGAAATGCTTTAAGTCTGGAAGAAGACCATATTTTTCCAGTACATGTTTTGTTAGATGCTAGGGAAGTCTAAATGCAGACTGGACACAAGTGCCCTGAACAGCACTGATGTCTTTGAGAGCATTTTAGGCAAAGGGAGGGGAAATGAGGTGTCTCCTGCTTGACTGTCTTGTGTACTGTGTGTGGTCACTGTGAACAGATCATCAACCTTCTTTGGCAAGGTCCCCCTGGGCACAAGCTGGGTTTCCCTTCCTGTTACTTCCTAGAAACTGTACCCAGAAAGACAACAAATGGTGAGGGTGAACTGCCAGTTTCATAGGTCTTGGAGATACTTAAACCAGCTGTGACGACTTCCTGTTGTAGTTGTAATTACTAGAAGAATTATTTACATTTGCCTTATTGCATCTGTTGTGGGTGGGTGGAGAATAAGGACATCCAACAGCAAGTAAGAAAAATAATTTAATTTCAAAATTTTTATGTTTTTTCTTTTTAAATTAAAGTTTTTAGACAAATGTAGTCAAAGGTGTTTCTGTAGGAATTTTTGTGTTAATAACTTTGAAAATTTCTTTTTCAAATCTAGATCATTGACAAGGAGATTAATCCCTTTGTGGACAAGTGGGAAGAAGAAGGACAGTTCCCAGCACATAAAGTATTTAAAACCCTGGGACAAGCTGGATTCTTTGGTGTAGATAAGCCAACAGGTAGGAGAGTGTATAACTCCTGAGTGTTGATGTTGACAGTGTAAGACTTGTTACATTATGTCAGATTGCTTTTGCCTCAGATCAAAACATTCAGAATTCAATGCAAAGTTTACTTACGTTCCCCAGTCACAGGTGTGCTGGTTACCAACTGTGCAAATACAGAAAATAATGTTGTTGAGTGCTCAAGTTGATATTCTCCTAAATATAAATGTTAAAAACCTGTGTGACTATTATTTTAAAATCAGTGAAATGGACATCACTTCAATTCTGGATCCAGACGTGTATGGAATAATCTGTCTTCATTAAAGAAATCACCATCTGAAGGCACTGAAAGTGTAAAATTTGGCCTATTATACTTCCTTAACCTGTAACCTCTACGCCATTGTAATGTATTCTGTCTTACCTTTCAGAGGATGAGGTTTGTGTGGGTTTTAGGCCATTATATCCTAGGCTGTCTTTAGAATGCACTATTTCAGCCCACAGAAGCATGTACAGAACAAGAAGCTGATGATACACACAGCAAGGGCAGAGGAAGTTTCATCTGTACATATGTATATTTGTGAGGAAAAATATCAAAAAGTCCAGAGGAATAGGAGGTATTTGTGCTTTTCAGCTAAAATACATACTCCCCTAGTTTTTTGTCTGTATGGGATGTAATATATACTGTTTTTCAAATGTTACTGTTATGTGTTCCTCTCAGAATTCTGTGGGTTTTTTTTTCCCTGTATTCTTATTTGCAGTTAAAAAAATTAAAACAAAAGCAAGTTTGCATAGGTGAACCTTTAGCAATTGTGGTGAATTTAGAGCAGCCTGAAGTGACAGTGTTTGAGCAGTTAACTGCAGATAATTATCTATATAGAGGAGATCACAACCTTAGCTATGTATGCCACACCACATCATTATGTTGCTAAGGGACAGGGTTGGAACTGTGGAACAAATTATGTCTTTTTATCACTTACTTTTAGAGGAAATTTTTCCTCTTGAAATGAACTTTAATTTTCTTGTACATTCCAATGTGAAAGATTTTTTCTCTAGCTCTGCAGCTGTTAGAGCTCCCAGAACTGTTTAGCTGTGATTGTCTGACAAATCCAATTAGGTCTGAGCTGGTATTTCTTTATAAAAATGCTGACAGTTTGAGATTATACTTGAGATCTATTTAAAGGACAAATAAGATTACTGAGGGAGGGAGAAAACCACCTCTACCTTTTGCTATAATTGTTTGATAGGCAAATTTGAAATGTGTCTCGGTGGGGTCTCTTTCAACTGCTAATATTCATGTTAGTTGTAATAATGGTGTGTTGCATTGCTGCCAGATTATAGCCCTGTCTTGTTATATTCATCTCAGGATGTGCAGAGGCCTCAGCTGGGGTAAGGAACCTCAGTGCTGAGTGTGCTGCGCATAAAACGTTGTGGAGGTAGGAAATTTGTATAATGCTGACAACATAACTAGGACAAGAAATAAGTGGAGTGAACTCTAGTGAAGAAGGGGCTTGCAGCAGCAAAGATGGGCATGGAAGGTTGCATGCACTGTCTACACTTGTCATACTGATGATTAAGAATATTTTAGCTCTGGCTTTGATGCTTGTATCTAGTTGCTGGACCTCTGCATCTGTATTTTATAACAGCTGTAAAAAACTGATAAAATTCTTAACAACATGAGTTGCATTTCAGTTCATCTTCTGTTGCAAGGTATTGTTGGGTACAGAAAATGCACCCAACTCCCTGGAAGATGCTGCCTTTGCAGCATTCAGTTGTGTAATGTAATGTCACCAGATCCAGCTTTGCTCTGTAATGGTATAATGCCATCGGGTACATCCTGAAAGTTCTGAAACTTCCCCATGGTGGTAAGTGAAACAGTCAGATGTGTAACAGCACAGGCTTGACATCAAGGCTTTGGCAAAGCCTGAAATTCTTTATCTTCTGCAAAGTGCTTGCTGTATGATTACTGTGTACTGGTAGTAATAATTAAAAATAAAATTGAGATATACCTTTTTTACTCTGCTCAGCCACTTCTATTATTTAACTGCTGTGTGCAGAGGAAGAGAGTTCTTAAGAGATTTGAGGAAGCCAAGAGCAGCAGGCATTTATGAGGGATATTGGGGGAGGTCTGAAGAAGAGGGGTTAAATTTATTTGAGGAGAGTGATTGCGACAGAGCCGTGAGAGTAACAACCTGCCCTACTTTCTCTTTCCAACACAAACCAAAATTATAATTATCATGTTGTATCCCTCCAAACCCAGATCATAAAGCATTCTCTTTAAAGAAGACTGATTTTTTCAAGTTAATTCACTGTAGTAGCAGCTGCAATTTTGAAATAAAAGTTTTACTGAATTTATTTTCCAAGGTCATTCTGTCAAGTACAGTTTTGTTGGGTTTTTTTTTTTTTTGTTGTTGTTGTTTTTTCTCTGTAGAATTAATTTTGAAGCTTTCTGATTTGGCAGAAACAGGTCACAAACTTGTTTTGCTTAGATAGAAGGAAACATCTGTTGGAACTCAGATTTGTTGAAACTGGCCTTTTTCCTGTGTAAACACCATTCCCTTTATGAACAATGAGCTGCTTAATGGGAGTCAGGTTTTTAAAAGAACATGCCTTATATATGTCCCTTATCATTGGAAACTTTCTCTGTGTGGAGAACTGATTTGGGGCACTATTTGTATTGCAAAGGCTTCATCAATTCCCACCATATGCAGTTGTGGGCTATAAATTTGTCAAGGTTTTTCCTGTATATTTTTTCACAGTTGTTTACAACTGTAGTGAACATTGGCTGTAGTACAGTAGTTCAGGATGTTAGTTGGAGGGGTCATGTAAACACTATGGGCAAGGCCCACCCACCCAC
>NW_020799095.1:26893660-26974537 GCF_003259725.1 Athene cunicularia | reverse complement strand
CCTCTCCTCTCCTCTCCTCTCCTCTCCTCTCCTCTCCTCTCCTCTCCTCTCCTCTCCTCTCCTCTCCTCTCCTCTCCTCTCCTCTCCTCTCCTCTCCTCTCCTCTCCTCTCCTCTCCTCTCCTCTCCTCTCCTCTCCTCTCCTCTCCTCTCCTCTCCTCTCCTCTCCTCTCCTCTCCTCTCCTCTCCTCTCCTCTCCTCTCCTCTCCTCTCCTCTCCTCTCCTCTCCTCTCCTCTCCTCTCCTCTCCTCTCCTCTCCTCTCCTCTCCTCTCCTCTCCTCTCCTCTCCTCTCCTCTCCTCTCCTCTCCTCTCCTCTCCTCTCCTCTCCTCTCCTCTCCTCTCCTCTCCTCTCCTCTCCTCTCCTCTCCTCTCCTCTCCTCTCCTCTCCTCTCCTCTCCTCTCCTCTCCTCTCCTCTCCTCTCCTCTCCTCTCCTCTCCTCTCCTCTCCTCTCCTCTCCTCTCCTCTCCTCTCCTCTCCTCTCCTCTCCTCTCCTCTCCTCTCCTCTCCTCTCCTCTCCTCTCCTCTCCTCTCCTCTCCTCTCCTCTCCTCTCCTCTCCTCTCCTCTCCTCTCCTCTCCTCTCCTCTCCTCTCCTCTCCTCTCCTCTCCTCTCCTCTCCTCTCCTCTCCTCTCCTCTCCTCTCCTCTCCTCTCCTCTCCTCTCCTCTCCTCTCCTCTCCTCTCCTCTCCTCTCCTCTCCTCTCCTCTCCTCTCCTCTCCTCTCCTCTCCTCTCCTCTCCTCTCCTCTCCTCTCCTCTCCTCTCCTCTCCTCTCCTCTCCTCTCCTCTCCTCTCCTCTCCTCTCCTCTCCTCTCCTCTCCTCTCCTCTCCTCTCCTCTCCTCTCCTCTCCTCTCCTCTCCTCTCCTCTCCTCTCCTCTCCTCTCCTCTCCTCTCCTCTCCTCTCCTCTCCTCTCCTCTCCTCTCCTCTCCTCTCCTCTCCTCTCCTCTCCTCTCCTCTCCTCTCCTCTCCTCTCCTCTCCTCTCCTCTCCTCTCCTCTCCTCTCCTCTCCTCTCCTCTCCTCTCCTCTCCTCTCCTCCTCTGTTTTCCCTTTCCTTTTCCCTTTTCTGTAACACTAAGTCTTATTATTATATAGAATGTGCAAAAGAGGACAGTGAAGGGATTTAGTAGTTCAGATGAAACTGGGTTTTATACCCTCTAAGAGAATAACTGAAAAAACCTATGGATAAAAGCTGAAAGGGGTATATTTGTCAGAAGATAATTAATTTGCCCAAAGCTATTTCTGTATTGCAGGAGTGGACCAGCTGTAATGCTTGTGCTTGATTTAGTAGATTTAAGCATAGCCAGCTCAACTAACTGCTTGATCTCTTTCTCACTTAGAAAGGAGTGTAGTAATTAATTAATAATAGATGCTCTCTGAAAGTATGGGAGAAAAGCCATCATGCCATGTTTTCAGATACCAATAGACTAGTAAATCAACACTCTGAAATGTTTACCAGCTATGAGGTATACCTGTTTTGCAATCAAGAAATAATTTTGATAAGCTTCTAAAAAACAGTAGACCAAAATCAGTCACTGCTTTATTTGAATCAAATTGATGACAGAATTAGTGATAGATGGCAGGGGTTTGGAGACCTCAGTCAGATACATATAAGAAATTTCAGGTGCTTATCTGACCTTCTTAATTCAGTGGATTGAACTGAAATCTACTGAAAACAGGGGTTTGTATGTGTACATACAAGTTCTGTGTATCTGAGACTTCTTTTCCCCTCCCCTCTTGTGAAACGCTTACAATTCCAGTTCCGTCTAGTAACTTGCATAGGCAGGATGAAATGCAATTGAAAACAGTTTGTTTCGCTGCATTTCACCAATCATCAGGTATTTCTGATCAGACAAGAAAATGAGCACTTGAGTGTGTCTTTGTTTATTCCTGACTCTGCACATGACTTGGAAACATGAATGCTTTATGCTGCTTAGGAAGTGCAACAGTACCTCTGGGAATAGCTTGTTCAGCTATCAACAGCAGTTTTGTAGAAACACCCAGCAGAAAACAGACTTACTGAAGGACAGTGAGTCTTTGTAGAAGAGATAATCTTCCTTTAAATACGTTGTTGATAAAGGGATCGGATTAGTTCTTGGGATTCTGCTTTTGTGCTTGAGATAAAGCAAATCCTCACACTTGTGGCTTGTAATGCAGGACACAGAAGTAACTCATCCCTTTCATGTATGCATCTACCAATACCTTAGGGGCAGATTAGGAATTTCTGAAATGTGGTATGTGTACCGCTGGTAGTTGCAGGTTATGTTGAAATGGTACTGAGAAAGAAATTAAAAATGACTCTTTCCTGGAAGAAGTTAAAAGTGTCTAACTGGGAAGAAATGCTCAGCTATGTACGTGCAGTTAAGTGCTTGAGTTCTTGATGCTCACTTCTCTCAAGCATACCTGCTGTGCCAAATTTACTTCTGCATATCATGGGCTTTGCACGAACTGGCAGATCCATGTGGTGTCTTGAAGTTGACTGAGAGTGCTTAGTCACTGGTTGTTGCTAAGAGACAGTTACAAACAGCTGTCCCTATTCCATCCCTGTTCCACATGGTGTGCAGGGTTGTGCCCCAGGTGGTGCAGGAGAGTCCATCGTTCTCTCTTGCACTTTATTTTAGGCTAAGCGTGCACCAACTTGAGTGCTTTGTATGAGGCTTGTTAATGAGGTTTCATGGTCGCACAAAACTCTATGTATTTACATATGAAGTATGTGTCTTTGGGGAAATGCAGCCCAGAAATAAAGAAGGAAAAGGCAAGGAAGAGAAGTAAAGATACAGCTGTGATGTTGGAAGGTCATGATAAAAGGGTGTCAGAGTGAGAACCTCGGTTTCCAGAATCCAAATTGTGGTCTTATCTCTGGTTCTGTCTTTTTTTTTTTTTTTTGTACTAATGCCTCAAGCTTCAGGACAGATGAATCTCATCACTAGATGAGTTAGAGTTTTAGTTTCTCCCTAACGCTGAAGTTGCAACAACAATAGTTTTCTTTCTCTATAAAAAAGTGAGAGGAGGAACTGCTCTGAGGTCCAGGTGCTGAATCAGGAGCCAGATGTAACCTGTGAGGGAGAACTAATTTGACTAGTTGGCACTGAACTGGACCAAAAGCCAGATGGTATTTCTTGACATAACATTATGATAAAACACGGGAAGAAGCAATCAAGACTCTTAATAGTACTTTATGATCATTTGGAAATTGACCTGTTTCAGAAGCTGTGGACTATATGCTTTTAATCATTGAATTGAATACTTCAATTAACTTTTGTGATGACTTTGTTTTATCCTTTTGTGGGGTATTCTTGGTTTTGTTTTCCTCCTGTTTCCATGCTTCTAAATGTTTCTGTATATAACTTTGGTTTGAATTTCCTTCAGTTTTCTAGAAAATTGTTGGATTTGGGGGTTTTTGAAGAGGCACATTTGGTAAAAACATCTATGTTCTTATTCTTATAGTTGTGAATAGAAGAAAAGTACACATTAAAGAGAGCAGCTGAATAGATTAGAGAAATATGAAATATAACACCTGTAAAGAATATAGGGATTGAGACATTATCAAGCAAAACATACTGTTTGGGACTTTCCATTAAAAGAATTG
Source organism: Athene cunicularia (assembly GCF_003259725.1). Lineage (NCBI taxonomy): Eukaryota > Metazoa > Chordata > Aves > Strigiformes > Strigidae > Athene > Athene cunicularia. Next base: position 26,970,952 of record NW_020799095.1, on the reverse strand, counting down.
AGTTTATCCTTGTACTTCTGTGGATCGAATGGCAAGACTCTCTGTTGACAAAGCATGGGCCAATGAATGAGTGTATTCTAAAATAACCTTGGTATTATAAGTCTCTTTAATTTATACATAACTGTCTTTTCCCAGTCTCAAAAGTTTGATGCTAGGTTCTTGACATCTGTCATATACCCAGATGGCATAATTGGAAAGCTTTCTGACAGGTATAAATGCACCTTTTACGCCTTGAGACATGTTAGTCCAGCAAGTGTGGAGAGCGTGGGAAAATTGCCTTTGTGAAACATAGGCTTGATTCGTTTTTACCCACTCACTTTTGCATTATTAACTGCTGGGAGTGAAGGTTGATTTCTTTCCTGGGGCTGAAATGGGGAAAAATACTGTGAAACAGTCATTCTGAGTTTGACATGGAAAGTCTCTGAAGTGTTATTGACTTGCCAACACTTGCAGATCCCGTAGGTCAATAACCAAATTACAGACTTTGAATGACATCTCGCTTGAAGAGAGGGTTAACAAGATTGCAGTAAGACTGTGTTGTGCCTAGGCAAGTGTTTCTCTCCCCCAAATTTGAGCAAGGCAAGAAGCCTCTGTCCAGCCTTCACAAACCAGAACATGTGTAGCTGATTAAGAAGAAATGAGGAAAAAAAATACAAGAACTGTGTTTAGTTTTGGTTCTCCTATTCTGATCTAACATTTCTAATTGCTAGTGACCCAGTTCATGCAAAATCATAAGCATCATTAATAATCTAATCCCTGGAGATCTTGCATAAGCCCTTAGTCGCTCCAGCATCTGTAAGGAAGTTCAGAGGTCCCCACACCAGTGAAGTGCCTTTTCATACAAGTGAAAAACGGGTATTGGTAATATCTTTCTCCCTTTCTGACATATGGTTAACTTTGCAGCCACCTTCGTGAATCTTGTTGTTACCCTTGCAACACAACTGTAGGGTTTCCTCTGATGTAAACTGGACTTCTGGGGATAGCACTAATCCTTTTTGGCATTTATCCCAGAAAGGAGGACAGGGAAAGGCATGGACCCAGTCTTTGTGAGCCTGTATGTGACAGACAATTTGCTTACCAGGATAAGTAATACACATAGTGTTCAATAACTTTATATGCTACACAGTAGTAAAAAGGTGTCAGGGAAGGATAGCGATACAAGGAATTTGGTTTCTTGGGATTTAATACTTAGATAAGGTTAGAGCTGGCCATTTGCAGCTTTCTCATTTAATGGACTGGAACAAACGAGTTTTGAGGTAAAGATGTAGACAACTGAAATCACCGTATTTTTAATCATGCTGTTTGGTGTGGAATAGGTATCACCATTTCACAACAAACCTGGAAGTTAACCATGTCTAGTTATGTGATATGGGGCTCGTGTGCATATTGCTTTAAGATCTACTTTGATTTCATTGTTAACCATCATGTAATACTGATATGCACATCAGAGAGTGCATGATATCCTCTTGTAAGTGACTTCTAAAGTCTTTTAAACTGGTCTGAAAAATATTTGGAGCCTACACTCTGTTTTGTTGGCACAACCAGGTTGAAAGTCTTTTATAGGCTTAGTCTAAGTAATGCATTGATTTGTAGCTTAGTGGTCAGTCCCAACAAACAATCTATGTACCCTTAGTTTCTCATTTCCAGTTGATTATTAAATGTTAGAGACGTGAATTGTTTTTGAAGTGAAGATACATTGGAGGCAGGAGTGAGTGATGCTTTAGAAGTTCAAAACTTGTTGTGTTGACTGGACAATCTGACCAGTGAAAGACAACCACCTGGATCATTTGTGGGGAGGCAAGCAGGTGTTTGGTGCCATTGTAACTTGAATTGTATTATTCACAACTCTGGGGACTGTGTAAATTCGTAAGCGGGGTGTGCAAGCTGAGCTGGAGGCTGAGGTGTGTGACTGCTCTGTCCAAACGTAATGTATACCCCATATGGAAAAATAATATTCTGTCCTACATACTACTTTATGCAATCATGCTTATTACTACATACATAATAAATTTATATCTATATTGCATTAAAGTATGTTTCATTTTATAAATATATTTTTATATACAGAGAAGAAATATTTGATTATTTTTGTTGTTTTAAACCTCTATACAATTTTAAAGAAAGAAATATCCAGGTAATCAGTTCAGCCCAGTGTTACCCATTTGTTTGGTTTTAACATATTCAAAGGCGTATACCCACTTTCCGTGTAAAGTTCATATTTCAAATCTTACTATTTAAAATAACACTGCTGTAACCCAGTGCTGAGGTATCATGAGCACTACATAGGAGACTTGCTGCAATAGGGAAGCTTTCTACTGTGAAGTCTTTTACTTCTTTTTCTGTAAAATAATTGCCACTGCTGCAGGGATTGCTGGTGGGGTGACTGTTTTGAGGTGCTCATATGTACATTCCTCAAACTTCTGAGTACATGGAAACCTGCACCCAGATTTGGAGTTAGTAAGGGCTTTGTGTTGGTTGCCCTGCACATATGGTTCCCTCAGGAAGAGGACAGCAGTCAGTTTGTGACCCAGCCGTGAAGCTCTGTTTGGGGAGCACCATGGCCCCCATCAAACCTTTCAGACCCCAAAGCTGCCACAGACTGCTTGTCCTGGTTGCCTTTTAGGGAACTTCACTAGTTAGACAGACTTCTTTTGTGACTCTTCCTGCTTCACTCACAGTGATAAGAAAAATGATGAATGCAATATATGGGCTGATTATTCACAAATACTAGTTCTGATGAACATTTTTTATTCTTTCCCATATAATTTTTAATTTCTTTTTTTATTCTCTCCAGAGAAATTGTGTCCCATTGTGACTTGGATGAAAAAAGAGCAGTAAATTAGTGTTCAAAACCACACTACTGTGATTGTTATCCATACTATCTCCTTATAGCCTCAGATAGCTATACATACGTACAGCAGACGGGAAGCATGGACTCTGCTGCTTTTGCGCTGCTGTTACAAGAAGCAGCAGCCCATTACTGAGCATCACTCAGAAATTTGTTGGCAGTTACTCAATTCTGTAACATTTCCCAGGAGCTGAGGGGTTCAGTGGTGCCTTGGAGCTGGCAGTCTCACAGGAGGTGGCTAGGCTGAGCTGTGCCTGAACCTTGGACCTACCAGAAGGAAACTGTTCGTCTGACCTACAGCTTTTCTGTCCCAGCCAGTGCTCAGGGTTCTTGCCTGATGCATAAAATTATTTAATCTGGAGTCTTATCGTTATTATTTTGGCTTATTTTCACATGAATAAGGATTATTCATGGGTCAGAGAGTTTTTCCAATTTAGGTTCATTGCCCTGTTCCTAGAAACCATAAATGATCTGCCAAGCAGACAACTTCTCAGCAAAGCATGTAGATATATGTTTTAATGTTCTACTTTAAGAAAATAAGATCTGAGAGTGCCCTTTACTAAAAGAAGAAATAAATCTAGAATGCAAGTTTATCTCGTCTTTTTAAATCTATCATAAAATAAATGTTTTAACTTTTTCTCATGGACAGCATATTCCTGACAGTTGACAGAGTCAACGAGAAAAGCTGGTGCTCCTTGGCCTGTCAGATACCTGTCATGCCTTTGATCATGAAGATACCTTTAGCCCTTTTGTTTAAATATATACCTAAATGCATTAAATGTCTGGTCTTACTGCTTTGGTTCCTAAGGGACATGGCTGTGAACTGATTGCCACTTTATATCAGGTATTCACACCTGAGCTGTTTTTTTCTAATGTAATCTATAATGTCCAAGGAGAACAACACAAATATGTTTCCTGAAAACTGTAATCCAATATAGACAGGACATTGATAAGATATGATGAATTAATAGCTATTTCTCTTAGAATTTTGAATGAAAGCAGAGGAAATTTTTTTATTTGTGCTTGAGTTTTTCAGATTTTCATTTTTTGTGAATGTCATAGGACCAAATAAGAATACAAGAAAAGTGCCTTTTTGAAGCTGCTGGGGGATTCGTTTGCTTGTTTTGGGTTTGGTTTTTTAATTTGGTTGGTTGGTTTCTTCTTTGGGTTTTTTTTAAGCCCTGCTTAGGTATGATGCTCTCTCTACAGACTAGTATCAACATGCTGGAAGTTTAACGTAGTAGTCTTAGTGGGTTTTGTTTATCTGGTCTCCTACGTGTTTTGAAAGAATGGTGCAGAGATCATCTTTAAGTGGAAATGCGCAGCTAACATTCAGGGCAAACTGGATCAGGTGTCACTGCAACCTCCGTGGGAAATGGGTGTACGATATAAAAACAAAGGATGGGAAAATACCACAACTCCAAGGCTCTGTGGAACAATATCAGTCTTGGGAGGTGGAAGGACCGCTGAGCAGGACTGGCCTATTAGATGCACTGGGCAGTTTGTTGAAGCCTTGCCTTTGTGGCATGGTGCCAGTGAAATCTGAGTAGCTGTCTCAGTTATTTTGCAGCTGACCTTGTGGCAGAGACATTGGGAGGAGATGCGTGAGAAGTTTAATGGGGCAAAGGTTGGGAAGTGGGCATGCAATAATGCGCTTCAGGAGGAAATGGGGAAGAAAATGCCAGACAGTGTGAAGATTTGTTTAATGCTTCTATTCCAAGTGTGTTTTGTTTTGAGCTGCCACTTCAAAGTCATGATCAGCTGGACGCAGTAGAGCTTCACTCTGTTTGAAGAGAAGAAAGCAAAAAAATAGGAAAACTACATGTCAGTTAAAAAAAACAAACCCAAACCCAGACAAACCCATGTGAAAAGGCAGGCTGAATTAAGACTTCATGTTTTTATTATTTTCTTTCTGTCTATTCAAGAAATCCATTAAATACCTTAATCTACTAGGGGTTTTTTTCAGTAATATAAAGAGCTTGGAGCCTTTTTGGAATGACAAGAATTGTTAAAAAGTATTTGAAATGTTGACCAACTGTGAAGGACAGTGTGATAAGGAAAGTGTTCTTCTAAACACCAGAACTGTACATACACTGAAATTTAATACCACTTTTCTGTTTCACAGAATCAGTTTTGAAATCGGACTTCAGGGTCAGGTTTTTCTTTTTCTTTTTCTTTTTTTTTTTTTTTCCTTGTTTTGTTTCTCAAGCAGATGCATGGGATATCATTTGGCACAAAGTATTTCTTGCAGAACAGTGGTATTTTCTGAAGAACATGCCTATTTGTTACCTTTCTGCCTTTCCTGGTGTATCCTAGAAGAGCTGGTTTCTCAGTCATCTCTATTAGAGTAGCTATTGTTTCCTATAAGACCACAAACCTGCTGTGGGGTCTTGCCTGCTCTGGGAAATGTCTTCAGTGCTGGAAAGCAGGAGCCAGATCACAGCACAGCTCATGGAGTATGTCAGGGACTTTTTTTGTGTAGGACCTTTGAAACACCATGATCTGTGTATGTGCACTTCCTTGGCCTGTGAAGCTGACAGAAAATGTGCACTTGCCCAGAACGTCAAGCGTTTACAAATTAGCTTTACTTGTACAGCTGAACAGGGAAACAAAGGGCAGAATTAATGGAAAATTTCCTTGAATGAGTATCACAGGGGCAGGTATTTGAGTTTTTTATGGCATCATTAAATGGTTTAAAAATCTCTGAAGGTGACTTCAGTCAGCATTTCTTCTCCTTCCTATTCTGTACGTCAGAGGAAATGAACGAGACTATTATGTTCACCCTTGCTTTATTATTCAAGAACTGGGGTCTCTTGGCAGAGTAGAAGATCAGTGAGTAATAAGCCTGCTGAAAGGAAGTTGTTTTGGTTTTTTTTAAATTTTTACATTATGTATAACCTCTGAAACTCATCCCACATAAGTCACAAGGAACAAAGTTTAATAGGAATCCAGCAACTATTACATATTTTCATAGATGGTGGGACCATCCACAGTTACTTCAGGGAGAGTAATTGTATTTCTGATCATCAGCTACTCATTTACTCTGGTGGATACAGCATTTCACAGCTTCTTACACTCTATGGCCTCTACAGCTCACTAATACCCCCCTGAATAGCACATCCAGCACTGCTCTGTGTGCTGGGGTCTAAGACTGGCACAAGTTAAGTAGCATGTAGGTGGATAGTAGCAAGTAGGTGGATCACACCTATAGTCCCAGCAAGAGGTTGTAGTTATATGCCAGAAATCTGGACTTTATCTCATCACATTAGTCACCCTCTGGGCTGAGATGTGCTGTAGGATGTTGGTCACATCAACATGTCTGAGAGCAGTTTCAGCATTTGTTTATGGCAGACACTGCTCAAGGGTGATTTGTACTCCGCTGGATGGAGTTTAGTGCTTCACTGAGATGCAGGTTGCAGCCCTGATACTTCAGTTGGACAGTGTGGGTACTACTGTAGTTGGGGAGGATGGCACATGACCCTGAAGAGCTCTGGAAGATGGTTTCTTGACTGAAACATTTCTCACTACCTCTTGACCCATGGGGAGCTTTGCAGCTTCAAGACTATGATAGAAAGGGTTGAGTATTCTTTCCTACTTGAAAACTATGTGGTAAGTGCCATCTGAGGTCGGGCTTATGCAGTCATCCCATCAGAGCCCTCTCCATGCGCTGGTGGAGCACAAAGGGAAGATGACATCAGGCTGCACCCAGCTGGTCCAGAGCTGCTAGTTCAGGTGGAGCATGGCAGAGGCAGAGCTCATGTGGAAAGATCATATCTTGGAGAACTCCTGTCATGAAAAGATTCATTCCATTTTGCCAGGAATGAAAAGCTCAAGTAATTAAACAAACAAACAAACAAAACCCACAATGGGTATTTCCGATTTTCAGGATCCTCCCCCAGCTCAAGAGAGGAAACTTAATTTTTACACTTCCATCCTTCTTCATCTATTGGAATGGTTATGATCACATTTTTTACAGGTCATTACTAATCATATTTGTTTTCTAGACATTACCAGTTGTTTTCAGCCACCTCTGTCTACTTGTGTTTACCCACTGAGCTCTTACCTGTTTCTTCTTGCCTATTTTCCCCTCTTCAGGGGATTCAGGTGGGTCTTTGTGTTACTTCTCTGACAACTGCTATTTGCTGTGAGGTTAATAAAAATAGTTTGCAAAAAACTAATGAAATTCTGGTCATAAGGGGAAAAAATAATCTATTATGGTCAGTTATTCATGGCATTACTAAAGACTGTAAGGTCCTGAAGGCAGAAATTTGAGGCTGTTTTTTTATCATCTACTTGCTGTGGATTTATTTTTCAAAGCCAATGCCATTTAAGAGAAATTTAGAGAGATGGGTTTTGCTTTGTGGGGGAAACTTATTAAAGATTAAATTGCATATTTTTTCCTTGAGCTAGTACCATGCTGTGTTTCCTTAACCTGGTCTTTTGTTTGTTCTTGCGCAATAACCTTTTCAGGAGTTCTATTTTGGAAGATAAATAGAATATCTTACTCCTTTGGCATTCTAATAGGGATTTGCTTTCCAAGTCTGTCTTCTTATAGCTGAGCACTTCAGGCTAAATCCTGGTATAGTGGAAGTCTGTGTTTACAAACCAAACCAAAAAACCTCTGAATGCATTCTACTACCTTTTTGGGCTTTGTCTATTTTAAGTAGAATATTGAGGTTTTTTTCCCCTTTTATTCAAAGGGAAGTGGAATGGCAGCAATTTGCTCTTCTGTAGCTGATGGAAAGAAGCTGTTAGCTGCGCTTGTTACTTGCAGCGAGTCAGGAAATTCTTTCCAATGTGTCCAGATGCTTCCTGTGCACAAGACTGGTGTCATACTTGGCACATGATTTAAAAAAAAAAAATCACACTCAAACTGCTTTTTATTTTGCATTTAGCCAGGTCCTTCGGCACCATGGAGGAAGGATAGTCTTGCTGGTTGGACAGTGTCACTGTGCTTGGGGTTGTTTGGAAGAACAAAAGGGAACCGTGTAAAATGTTTTTAGCTGTTGAAAGACTCCCTTGGCTTTCTTCTCCATTCCACCTGTGTGCTGTCCTTCTTGAAGTGATAGACTAACTCCTATTCTGCATGTGTCAGGTTCTGCATTGCTAAAATATAGTTGTGGCAGCTGATGCTTGTAGCAGCGCTTCATTTCTAAGGGAGAAGAGAGGATGGTTGCATCTTTGCACTCTGCGGAGGATTTGAGCTCTGACCCCTTTATACATTGTGTTGTTCTCTTTACATGCCTCTGTCTGGGAAAAGTTGCGTAAATCATACAACCTGGTTTGTGCTTGTAAAACTTGTGGGCTGGTAGACCTGTAAAAGGAAGTATGATGCATTTGCTACCTTTGGAGAGGTCTCTTCTGGACTCCTGGTCACCATGCTAAGAAGACGTCTGGATAAACTGGATTCTCTCAGGAGTAAAAGCAGTTTCCTATGCTTTCTCCTTATCTCCTTCCAAACACAGTGTTGGGAATCCCATCCTCTCTCTCTTCCTGCTGGATGTCATCAAGTCCCATAGTCCCAGAGGAGGATGTGTTGGAGAGAGGAGAATACAAGAGGAAACAAATATCAGGAGAAAAATTCTTTAAGCAGGAATCATTTCAACAGGAAATGTTCTGGTTCTTTTGAGAAACTTGTGTTGTAACTATTTTCAATATGCTAATTTAATTTTATTCCAGTTTTGCATTTATTTCTTGCTGCTTCTTGCTATTTCTTGCTTCTTCTCTCCTAGAAGAGAGATGTGTATTTTGGTTTTTGAAAACTTCATCTGCTATTACTGATCATCAACTTCGAGTCACCAGCAGCTCTGTAATGTACAAAAAAAGTGTTATGAGTTCTGCTGGGTGGTACTTTTAAAACTGAAAGGACCCTCAATTTTGAAGATGCCCACTCAACATGCTCATGCAAACTGACATGCACAAGAACTGACCTGGCCTATAGACTCACTGCACTGTGTAGCCCTTAAGTGACTCCAGGGGTTTCAGAGTTACACCTGTCTGTGGAGATCAGAATGGGCTATTGCACAGTTTCTCTGGTGCTGCCTGCTAAATTAGGGAAAGGAGGGGAAATGCCAGGCTTCTGATTGGAAACAGGAGAAAGAGTGGAACAGAATGCATTGAACTTTGAGGTTATTTTTCAAGCAGTTTTAGCTATGTGTCTGAAACATAAAACAAGAAAATGTAGAGAATTCCAAAATCTTCCATCTTGCTAAAGCTTTAACAGGTTTTAATTGCTCCCAGATTTAAGGCAAGTGACTTTAAAACAATCTAAGACTGTCAAAATAAAAATACAAGATTATTAATATTAACAGAGACTTTTACCATTGCAGTGACTGTTATCTAGATCTATAGCATAGTGTGGTTTCTGCAAGGAAAAGTGTGGAGCAAAGTGGATAGGGTAGGACATGATCTGTTGTACCTTGTGCCTGCATGATGGGGAATCAGGAGACAGCATGAGGTCTTTTGTCCTACTTCCAAGCCATTTGGGGCTCATGCTGATTACTGTGGATATGGCTACCCTGCATGGATTTAAAATGTTTTGCCTAGATTTGGGTAGATTTGTGTTTGTCTCTTGCTGTGGTGTGGATTATCCTCCACTGATGGATTTAGTGAGGAGAAACTGGATAGAGAGTGGGTATGCTGACATGGCTGTAGTTTTGGGGGATGAGCCTGCCCCCTTGCCTGCCACCAAGCACTGTAACTAGCTCGTCTGTAATGAAAGATGGAAAAAACCTCCAGCTGAAACTTTCAGTGTCCTCATGTGGAGATGGAGCAGCACATGTGAAGGATGATGATATCTAATACCAGCTACCATCATCCCCTTTGCTGTCTTTTGAATGAGAATGCTGTTACTGCTTAAAGGAAAAAATCGGTTGGTATGTTAAAATAATTTTCCCTTCCTTTCAGTATTTTATTGATTCAATGGGTAGTAGTGAGCTGTGTTCTGTAAATGCCTCCACATGCTGAATGATCTCATTTTCCATGTGGGAGTACAGAATAAACTTCAGAACACAAAAGACTGCCTGAAAAGGTGGCATTAATTAGACAAAATTACCATCAGAAGGCAGATTATTATACAGAACATTCTTTTTGACATTACAAAACAGCTTTTAATTTAATATTAAGTTTAATCTGACAGCACTCAGAAATAACCACAAAGCTCTGCAGTTTAATTTCTGGCAAGGGAATATCCTTAAAGTTAGTTATTGAAGCATACTAACATAGTTTTGAGGGAAGAGAAATAGAATAATTAAAAAAAAAAAAGGCAAAAAGAAATAAAAGGAAGAAGTTCTGATGAATAATAATAAAGGGATTAATTGAAATTTTTAGTCATAACATAGGTCAGTGAGAAAAGGTGAAATGAAACACCCAGATTCTTCTCAGAGTCCCAAATATCTACTAGCTGTGAAGTAGTTGCCATGGACATGCAAGTGTAAACATAAACGTTTGCAAAAAAAACCAAATGAAGTTAAAATTTAGTTGATGCATTGTTAAAAAAAAAAAAAAGAGGAACATTAATACAGCAAATAAGAGGAGAAATCAAAACTTAATGTAGACAGCAGGCACCAATTTGTCTATGGCCACAGTTGCAAAATGCACTGTAAAGCAAACAGTGATGAGGTAAGGCTCGTGTTTTGCAATTATCCTTGGTTTTGGAGCTGCACAAGCCCCTACATGATTGCTTTTTATCTCTATTTATGCCAGAGAAATACTGGCTTATTTTAAAAGGCAAAAAACAACGCAAGAACTACACTTGCAGGCTTATGAAAGTGGGATGGAAACTCTCATATGGTCATAATTATTCTTGCTTTTGTCTGGAGGCCGCCACTGTAAGCAGGGCCTGTGATGCTGGGGCATTGGTAGGTGCCCAGAGCTCATCGCTGGCCTGAGCCAGCTGCCCAGAGAAGGCTTCACAGCTGGGAGCTGAAATGCAGAGGTGGCAAAGGCAGTCTGGAGCAGAGCCAGAAACTGGACCCTAATTTTAGGAGGCTGGGTGGCTGTGATGTACATGAGAGATGGGAAATTCCTGATGAAGATGGTTTGCATTTGTTTTCAGAAAATCTTAGGGGAATTACTGTAGTCCAGGACTTGAAAGACCCCAGCAGATGAACCATGCACAGAAATGCTTACCTCCAGCATCTCCTTACATACCTGCTTAGCTTCTCCTCTAGCTCCCCATTTTTGTTGTGACTTTTTCAGTAAAGCTGTTTTTGTTGTGAGAGTGGTTAATTTCAGAAATATGGGGAATGTTTTTAAAACATTAAAAAATGTTCTTGTTGCTCAGACAGCAGGCTGTGAAATCACTTGGCAGAGATGTTTTTATTTCAGCTGACCCTGGAGAATCTGAAGGATACCACAAATGCATTTTTAATGGTCAGCTGCAATTTTACTCGTAAATAAAAAAATTGCAACTAATAAGAACATCATTTAGGACAACAAATAGAATTACAGAATTACAGAATTGTCTAGGTTGGAAAAGACCTTGAAGATCATCCAGTCCAACCATCAACCCAACATTGACAGTTCCCAACTACACCATATCCCTCAGAGCTATGTCAACCCGACTCTTAAACACCTCCAGGGATGGGGACTCCACCCTGGGCAGCCCATTTCAATGCCTAACAACCCCTTCTGGAAAGAAGTGCTTCCTAATATCCAGTCTAAACCTTCCCTGGTGCAACTTGAGGCCATTCCCTCTTGTCCTATCGCTTGTTACTTGGTTAAAGAGACTCATCCCCAGTTCTCATGAAGTCACTCTAAAGTGCAGGCCCATATGAAAATATCCATGTTCAACATAGACTTTGAACTCATCATGTTTGTGAAGATGGACAATAAAAACCAGAATCTAAGCATTGATTTTTTTTTTTTTTTTGTGACATGTGTGTTGCAACCTGCTCTGCAAATGACACAAACTCAAGTGATTATAGTTAAGCTCATTTTCAAGACAGTACTCTGTGAAGACCATATGTCAGAGTTGTATCGTGTTCTTGCAGCATTGCCTTAAGCATTCAGGCTGCTGGCTGAGACTCTCAGATAACGGAATATGGCATCCCTGTTGCTTACCTGAGCCTTTTTATCTGCTTAGGGCTGAATATCACCTTTGTTTAAATAACCTCTTTGCAAGATAAGCTTTCAAAGGCTTGAGTGTTGGTTATTGTCTTTTTTCTATTGAACAACTGTGAGAGCTGGGCACGTATTTGCAATTGTAGGGTTTTTTAAAATTGAGCTTGTAATGAGAAAAAGGAAGCGATGTGAAAACATCCTTCCTCTTTGTTTACTTCCTTAGCACATCTTTCTTTGTTGGTTTCTAACAAAGCCTTCGAGCTGCCTTGTACTGCGTAACCAGATCAATTACGCTGGTGCAATGCAGAGTAAGGGGAAGATGAGACAGGTGGTGAGTCCTGCTCACAGTGATTTTAAAGGTAGCATCCTTGCTGACTTTAATAAACCCTGGATTAAAGGGCAGAAAACATCTCATGCAACTTCTCTTTAACTGCGGGAAGCTCCCTGAGCCACCCATGGATGTGTCAGCTCTGGGAACAGGCAGATGTCACCATATCCCCTTTCTTGTCCAGAACACCTTTTAAAGTTGTGGCAGAGTTTTACCTGTGATGAAATAACACTGATGCTACCTTGGCTGCAGCAGTGGTTGTTGGGGGCCAGGGGGGCACTGAGAGCTGTTGTTATGAAGCTGTGATGTGTTTTAGCTTGGTTTCCAAAAAAAAAGGGCACTTACATTTTTAAGTGCTCAGTTTTCTTTAATATTTTTGGATGTTACCAAGCTTAGCCAGATTAATTCAAGGTTCCAAAGGTAACTGGTTCCTGCATGTCTGAGAGAGTCATTAAACAGTAGGAGGAGCGAGACAGCAAGGAATGCCACCAAGAAGAGAAACATGGTGTTGTGAGCCGAAGTTGTCTGCTCCTTTGGCCTGATACCCATCTTACCTGCTCCCTTTGTACCAGCTCGGGCAGCTGTGTTTGGAGTCACTCACCCCACACGCTGCCTCTTGCCCATCCACTGCCTGGGGGCATGGAGTGGGAAGCTAGTGCTGCAGAGCCCTGAGGAGCAGAGGACGGTAGGGGCAGAGCACATAGAGTCTGCTTTTCAGACAGGATTTTCCTTGACGTGATGACAAAAGATGTGTCAATCTAATACTTTTTTCCTTTGCTGGGTCACCAGGCAGAGTAATGATCATCACTGATGCCATAAATATTTATGAAAAAAAATTCCGTCCCATCTTTCCCTTTCACTGATGTTTTTTATCCACACTGTTTCTCTGCTTATGGTCAAATTACCCATCCGATTCATTTTTCATCATATATACTCCTCACTCTTACACTTGTGGGCTATTGTAATATGGCATGAATTCAGGTTATTGTGAGAAAAATTATGGTACTATTTTTGGATGAGTGCTTTTTTGCTCTATATTGTGCATACTGGTAATAAAGTGTTTCTATATTGCCTTGAGATGGTATGTTACTATTGTCAAATGTGGGGTTTTTTTTTTTACATTAGTTACACAGCAATGAAGCTTTTTTGACATTTTAGAGATGATCTCACTGGTTTGTTTTCTCTAAGAAAACCTTTACAAAGCCATTTTCAGTAGTATGTGTTTATACATATTTTACACAGCCTAAATATGTTAAAAAAAAAATTAAGGGTCAAGCAGAAGCTCACAGATCCAATTAATGAGTTTCAGTAAATGCCCTTAAATCCTTTGTGTATTGGGAGTGGGGCACAGAAAAACCTCTCCTGGTGCTTATTTCCACTTATTGCTTCAATATTTAATTAGCATGTCTTAGTTGCTGTAATTCTCAGTGAGTTTTTAAAAAGATGTAATTTGAAACTAATTGGACTAATGCACTGACTGTTAATTACCCAGACCTGCAGTTGTAGGAACGGTAGGAAGTCAGTCTCTGTAAAGGCACTGGGTGCAGTTCTAGGTCAAGACTGAAGCTCAGTTGTGGCTGAGTAGATTTAGGGAAATCTCTCCAGCTTTCTCAGTACCCCTACTGGTCATCTGCAGGCAGGGAAGAGGTGAGTGGCATAATGGCCTAGATGCTGTACTTGGCATTTGTCCTACAAGGAGAACCAAATAAGCCCTAAGCAGTGGTCCTGTCACATTATCTGTAATGAGAGTAATAGTGGCAAAATACATAGCTGGCGTGTGTACGTGCATACTCTTTGGATACACGTGTGTCATCTTATACATATATGTGTGTGTATGTGTATATGCATGTTAAGGCACATCATAGAATCATAGAATGTCTCAAGTTGGAAGGGACCCTTAAGGATCATAGATTCCAACTCCTTGTCCTTTGCAGGACTATCCAAAACTAAACCATATGACTAAGAGCATCATCCAGACATACATATATTTTCCCGACTTTAAAGAAGTATTAATGAACAATTTTAATTTTGCTATGAATTCTAAAGCATGAAAAAATGCATTGCTTGTGGAATGTCATCTTTATTCTGAGGCCCTTTCCTGACTGTGTTTATAGGTATGGGTGGTCTGTGGGGGAGGCCTTATTTCTTAGAGGATCAGTGTGCTTTTTGTTTGGCTAATAGACATATTGCTATTTGTTAATCAGCAAGTGAAATTTCAGTGAAGGATTACAAATTCTTAAGTTTTGCATTCTTGCTATTAGGCAGGTGGACATTACTATAAATTTGCAAAAAATGTGTCATACTGAAATTTGAGAACTTGCCAGTTTGGTTACAGTGAGGAAGCTTGCTCATGCTTCATAACGCAGTTTTAAGTAATCATTTTTTAAGCAATTTCAAATTGTCATGAAGAGCATACACCTGAGTCTCCCTGTTAGAAAAGATGTGGAGGCTCAGATTTCTTTTCTTTTTTGACATTTTTCAAAACAATGCTGTCCATTTTTTTCTGCTGATAGCTTGGTTCTTGCCTGTGACTTTGGTCTAAGGTCTTACATCTTACTCAGTGCTCTGATATGGGTTGTTAGCAGTGGATTTGCAGGCATGGGAAGCATTGCTGTGGCATGCTGTGCAAATCCCACCTGGCTGGCTCTTCTCCCATGTACCTGTAACCCTGCCAGGCAGCAAAAGGTATGGATGGCAGAGCAGAGGCCAGCTGTCTGAGAAACTGCTTCACTGCTGTGGGGTCTGGTCACTTAGTGACATAGGGATTAGATTCTTTTGTCCATTATTTTGTTTGAATGGCAGCATGAACCAACTATCTGCCTGATTAAAACCAGTACAGTAGCAACTGTGATGGGAAAATATTAGCAAGACTTTTTTTCTGTGAGTTTACAACTGTTCCTGGTGTAGTGGCAACACGTATTTCTAAATGAATTACTTTCTGGAGGGGTGCCCCACATTTTGGAGACCCTCAGCTGCTGTAAATCTTGGTAATGCAGTGTGAGGGTTTATTCTTCACTCAGATCTCAAAACTGACTGCTTTCACATTAGTCTCCCAATTTCCAGTATGTTTTCCTCATCTCAGGAGGGAATGAAGGAAGCAGAGCTGTCTCTTGAAATATGTAGGAGTTCAAGAATAGCTATTTTCATGTTTCTTGGAGGAGCCTGGAGGCTGAATGACTTGAGTCTGTAGTAGGAAGGGTGACTGCAGTTTCTATCACCCTTCATATTTAGGAAGAGGAATAGTAAGATTGTTTACTTGCAGTAGAATTGTTTATTGGATCTCCATGCGTCAGCTGCTCCAAATCCTAAGTGGCAATTGAGGATATTCTTGAGTGAGGTGTCTTCTAGTCGACTATCTATAGTTAATGCAGTATACATTATTGACTGGGAAAGCTGTATTTTATTTGATTAAGAGCTTAGAAACAACAGAGACCATTTCCTGGCATGTTCTATGTCTAGTGGCAATAAAAAGAACTTAGATCTGGTTTCAATCTTTTAACTCAGCATAATTTCTTATGCTGCTTTTGATTTTCCCAAATAGAAATATTGAAAAATGACCTTTTTGGTTTTTTACATGCTGCCTGAGAGAAGTTTTTATATATGTGCTTATAGTCTTATTTGATCGTTGATTTTGATTTCAAGCTTTTTTTATAAACCATCAGCAAGAGAGACAGTTTTGAAAGCTGTTCATGTTTGACTGTTGAACTAACTTTGCTGTGGTGCTGAACTGCCAGCAGGAAAAGGCCTAAGTTCAGTAAGTAGTACTGAACCATGTTCTGAAGTTTGCAGTTACCCTTTATGTAAGTGTGAGCAAAATTTGATCCCTTCTTTATTTTAAGAAGTTATTTTCCCTCTTTGCTACAAGGATGCTTTCTACAGTTGTTTACCACATCCGTGAAAGCTCAGAAAAGAGGGAATCAACCTTTCCTGTATTTCAGGGAATTTTCATCTACAGCTCTTTGCCCAAACCCAAAATTAACTGCAGGTTTTACCAACACTGAGACAGATTTGGAATGGGAGCTCTTAGCTGGGCATGTATTGGCCTGAAAGTTTTTGGCAAACTAATGAGTTCAGGGAAGAAACAAAGCTCAAAGGATTGATTTGTAGGAGCAGTTAAAAGAGCTCAGTAGTTGAGCTAGGGAGTGATTAAAATTGTGTGATTACAATATATATGTCAGGCATAAACAAGGAAAGGAGGAGCTGATTAGGACATAAACAAGGAAAGGAGGAGCTGATTAGAACAGTGGAAGCAAAGGAGAAATACAGCCTGAAAAATGGACAGCAAATAAAACTGAGATTATCACCACCAAAAAGTTGGAAACCTTACTGCTGGAGACATATGAGTTGTATTAAATAGGCAGGAGATAATATGTAGCTGGGACTCACTGTTGTGGAACTCACAGGACTCTTTAATTATTTTGTTTCTTTTATTCAGGTTTAGTAGCAAGCAGGGGACTGCTTAAGCATGTCATCTAATTTCAGGGTTCATATGGGTAATTAAGTTCCATACAGTAATCAACTGATCAAATCCAGTACTTGTGGATAAATTAGAGAAGTAGGTTTCAGCCTGTGGCCTATGGATTGCTGTAGATTTCTTTCAAGATGAACATGAAAAGTTAATGAAGACAACAATCTTCTTGTCAGTAGCCTTGAATATTTACCGTAAAAAATTACATCCCTGAAGGAGGAGAAAAAAACCCCAACAAAATAGGAAAGCAGTAAATATACTGCATGTCTGTATATGCTTTAAAACACATCAGACTTTAATTTTTGTAGAGGAATGGTCAGCACACTATTTGGCAAGATTGTTATAACAGTTAGCTATACTCACTGATGAAAATCTGTGTCTTGTTTGAAGACTCAATTTTGCTATTTTCAGCTTCTGGCTGTTGGATCATGTATTACCCTACCTTCTGAATCATTACTTTGGTCATGAAGTCAAGGTAACAGCAGGGAGACCAAAAACTACCATAGAGGTATCAGAAAGTAACATACCAATATAAGTTAACTAACACATATTTGAAAGGGTAACATCTCCAGCAGATTTCAGGCCAGATCAGGTAGCATCTTTCATTTTTGGAGCTGATGTAGAACGGGTAGCCTCATCCTATGTAGTCTGGCTAAAGTGACAGAATGTACTTGTGCCTGATCTGGGCTGAATTTTTACTGTGATGGAGCTGCTAAAGCACTGACCTGATATCAGTGCCTGGGGAGTCCTGGCTTCTACTAATCTTCAGTGGTGCAGCTAGCTATGATGCTTTTTGTGTTATGATGCTATCTAATTGTTAATGATTTTTTTCAGATTTTTTTTTTAAAAACATTGACTTAAATTAATTTTCTACATATATATTTTTTCCATTAAACTCAGGAAATTCTTTAAAGGTTTTGTGTTTGAAATAACAATGAAGTAACAGAGCAATGAGTCATTTCAAATCCAGTCTTCATAATTTAGTGTTGGAATGTCAGTAAGTCAGGATAAAACCAGAGGAGACTCTATGGTCAATATTAATATATATGAAATACATAAGTAGGAATTCAAGAAATTAATATTCTTCTTATATTCACACTACTTTTAGATTTAATGTATCTGTAGAGTTACTTGGGTTTATTTCTCATGTCCTCAAGTCTTTACAGTTTAATCATCAGTAAGAGCATCCTTCATCCTACAGTTTAATCATCAGTAAGAGCATCTGTATATATACAGTTATAAATCTCTTTTAAGTGAACAGTGTTGCAGTATGAATAATAAAAAGGGAATCAGATTGGCATTGACAATAGGCAGTTTGTCTTCAGAATCTTCATAAATTTGTTCCCAGAAAGTGTTTATTAAACAATTTAAAATACATGTTTAAGTTTGTTTTCTATTAGCAAACAGGCAGAAGAAACATGCAAATTATTTGCTGTGAATATTTCAGTCACATAGAAAATTCTCAGTAGTGAATTCTCTAGTGAATTTTTTAAATTTTTTTTTTTAATGTTTTGCTCTGTTTCTGTGAAAAAAACCCCAACAAACAAACCAAACAAACGGCTTCTGCTATCTAAAAGATCCAAGTAGATTATTAAACAGACAAATCTGAAATTTCCTATATAGAGTTTGGATATGGGACAGGAAATTTTTCATATACATCTAATTTGATTTTGCATTATTCAGACAGTCCTTCTGTTGTGGTTAGTGACACTCATTAAAGGATGTGTAGCATGGCTATTAACATTAGAAAAAAGTTTTTAAGTGGAAGTGTACCTTCTTGCCACAAAGGTTCTCTGAAAGACAGAGTAACCACTGAAGTATACTGTAGTATAATGTAAACTAATCTGGCACTTCTCAATGGCAGTTATTTACTAACTTTTTCTGTTCTATTCAGGCAGTTGTGACTGTGTGGCTGAGGGATAGGGAAACAGGGGGAAGCAAATTATGCTTCAACTTGTTAGCAGCAGTGCTGCTGACAGCAGGACAGTGTGACAGTCATTATTGCTCCAGCAGTCAAAAATTCTCCTCCTGCTTGCAGAAGGCACAGTGGTTCATACTTATTTAGGGACAATCTGTTACCTTCAAACCAGTCTTCACAGTAGGATGAGGAAAATGACAGTCCCAGCTGATAAAAGTCCCAAATGTGTGTTTGGGGTGACGGTCTCTGCAGGGCTGCATGCACTCACCCTGTTGTTAGGTTTGTTCTGTGTCTGCCTATTTCCATGGAGGCCACTCATACCAGACGAGGTTCTGGGATGGCAATAGAAAAGCTTAATCTATTAAAGCATGCAACTAGATAGATGCCTGGCTGCAAAACTGGAAATGCAGAAAAGATTTTTATTTTTTAAAAAGCTCTGGATTTAATTAACAAGACAATCTCTGTGGTGTCCATATCACCACTCTGGACAGTGGACACTGGCAACTTCTATTCTCCACCTGAGGGCTGGTTTGCTTGCATCTTACCCTGCTGCTGTTTGAGGAGTGGCTGTGAGTTACTCTGAGCAGTGGATCTGGCTCGTGTTTCTCCAGGGTTTCCACCTGCCTCTCAAGCAGCCTTCTCTTACTATTTGCTTTTACCAAAAAGGATCACCAGTTAGAGCACATACCAAGTTGGTTGTGAGGATTCATATTTCCTTTTACCCCTTGCTTCATTAATTAGGTTTTAAAAAAAATACTTGTATTCTTAAACTTCCTTCTCCTTTGTTTCATGCAATAGAGAGCATCACTCTCCCCATCTGTCTGCCTGCCTTCCCCACGCACTTCCCTGAAATCACTCCTCTATTGTGTTCTTTAATCATACTCTTCCCAGCTTCAGGCTTTTTTTTTCTCCTTTGACTTCTTCAAAATTGTGGTAAAATCCCATAATCTGTGTATCAAGAGACTTGCTCATTATACCTCTGTTAGGTATCTTGTAGCATCTGCTTTGCCATAAACAACACAATATTTAATTGCAGGCAACACATCTTTTTGTAAATTATTTTCTCCTTCCATGCCATCCTGTTCCATGCCTTTTTCTGGTTTTGAGGATCCTGCTGTCATTATTAAGGGAAAATATTTTTTTTGCATTTCTACTAAATAGTAAGGTGTTCTAAAAGGAAGTCCATGGTATAATATCACGGCTTTATTGCCTCACTGGACATTTATTTTAAAGGCATACAAAATGCTTCTGTGCTTATGCAAGGAGTAGAGAAAAGGTAGATGAGTGAGTGAATGAGAGGTAAGAGGTACAGGTGTTTAGCCCCTCTCTTTTGTATGATGTTTTTTCAGCAGCAAAGACCTGATAGCAGGTAGTATCTCCAAAGTGAAACCTGACCATCAAGAAATGGGGACAGCTGCAGGGCAGTGTGGGGAGGTGGAGGCTTTTCTGCTCAGCAATCAGCAGGGCACAGCACTATGGCTGTGGTTGCTGCTAAGTTGAAAAATTTAGCTAGAGGTCAGATTGAAAAAAAAAAAAAAAAAAAAGAAAAAGTGAGTCAATGGGGGAACATTAGGGATAATGAAATTCCAATATGATTAGTTTTTATATAACCTTGTTGTCACACATTCTCCATTGCTGGCAGGCTAAACAGAGAGGTCTCCCAATCCAGCTGTAAAATCTGTAAAGATTTTCATGGACATCTTTTCTGTGTCTGTAATCAACAAAACAGATGAGCAATGCCCATTCATGTCGCAAGGATATTCCAAAAGCCCCCTGAATGTGGCAAAAAAAGATAAATCTTCACTAGCATAAGGAACAGGCCTGGGTGTGATGCACAGTGTCCAGAGCTGGGTTTACACTGATGAAGACCTTTCAATGAGGGACAAATTAGGAAGCAGTTTCATTCCAGGTCAGGATGGGAAACACAAACCAGAGAACAGGATTTGTCTGAAGACTCAGCCTAGCTCTGGAGAGTCAGCATGGAAGGACACAGATAGAAAACAACTGGAAGAATAATAAAAACCGCAAGATGTGTTGTTTGATTTATCTATACTCATCTTTGAATAAGAGTAACCAGTTTCTTAAAGCTATTCGTTCCAATATAATAAAGTTTGGTAGGTTTTTTTCTATTTTGCTCAAAGTTATTTAGCCTTAAGACTAATTTTTCTGGAAGCTGACAGGCTGCATGCATCTTTTCAACTTGCAGGTCTGGTTTAAAGAGGTCTCCAACAGTACTAACCACTCCAACACAAAATCAGGAGCAAGTTAAATCTTGCAGAGTGAATTGCAATTAAACTGTAAGTGGGAAACATTTTCTGGTGAAAAAACATTAGCCATGGTAATCTCAGTCTGCAGCAGCAGAGCTCCCAAACACGGGAATTTCCCTGAAATGGTAATAGATTGGGGGGTTGGGGGTTCTTCTTTTTTTTTCTCTTCATGGCAATACTTCTAATACACAAGAAGAATCTGTGCAATAAGGAAGTGTATTTGATTCTTTGATGTAAACGTCCTTAAAACACAGAGAATAGTGACTTGGTTTGGTTTGAAAGTGTTAGTGCTAAGGTCTGTGTTTTAACATGCTATTTAGGTGAATTTGTATTTGGTGCATCTTACATGTCTTGCTTTAATTCATGTCTTGCTTTAATCACTCTCAGTTTAGTCCACATCAGTGCTACTCTAGAATTTAGAAACAGCATTAGCCACAGTCACAATGTGAGAAGGGTTTCAAACAAGAAAAGACTCTTCACCAACACTTGGTTTTGTAAGAGAAACAGAAAATCTATAGCTCGGTCATTGCAGTTGCCATGTTTGCATAATTGTGAGCAAAATAAATGAGCCATTTTTTTCCTTTGTTTCTGGGTTTGGGATTTTTTTTAGGAAGAAGATATACATTAATTCCTGTTTGACTTGGTTTATGTCCCTTGACTTCAAGTGATGAGGCTGTAGCCTAGGAGATGCTGTGATGTTTTCCAGACAGAAAAACTTACCTCACATTTTTTTTTAAAATCTTTTTTTTAACAGAAAGATAATTTTAGCTTTATATTTGAGGAACAGTTCATAAAACTTTTCATTGTTTCAGTGAAGTATAGCATGGTCTTTAGTCTTACTGCTAATTTTGAGGCCATTCAGTATTCAGTGGATAATGTTTTTGTTCTTTCCCCAACTATTTTAAACATGGAGTGAGAGTTGAGCATAAATTGATATCTTTGGTGTGAACTTTCTCATTCTTTATGGTTCAGTATAATGTAGTTGGGAGAAAGGAGGCACAGTCACTTCTCCTTTGCTCACTGTTAATTTAGAGTTGCCAGAATCACCCAATTTGGGACCACCTAATGCTGAGAGATGCTATAAACTGGATTTTGAGTTAGCAAAATTTTGTGGTTCTTAAAAGAAGGTAAGAAAACTTGATAGTAATGCAGCACTGAAAGGATATGCAGTATGCTCAACATTATGAGGTTCATGAGTTTTAATACATTTATTATAATTTCATGTAAGACATTGCAGAAGCTTCAGAATGGTTTACTGATTAAAATCTGTGACTTCTTATATACCACTTTGCTGCTTCTGCATCTAGCTCTGGACTTTGATCATGCTAATGTTGCTGAAAAAGCTGCTTCACAAACTTGACAACTGACCTGGCTCTTTGGCAGTTTATGAAGACAGTCTGGAGTCAGCGTGGGATTGGGTCTCCATCAGACTAAGGGTATGCAGAGATATTGAATGTGCTATGTTTTCCCACGGGTGTGAGACAAAGGCTTTGTACTGGAAATGCATCTTTAATCCAGAACTGTTCCAAGGCAGACATCTGCACATCTGCTGCCTCTTCTGAACAATGTGGAAAGCCCATAGCATCTCATCTGCTGGTGAACTCTGAAGATCCAGCAGCAATGGGCTCCCCGTATGGTTCGTCAGGACGATCCCTGCATGCCCATCCACCTCACATGTTATGTATTGCCCTTAAATGAGCAAACAGCTTCAGCCCAGCACCTCTTAAGGGTGTCTCTGAAATACTGGAAACCTTATGAGCCACTCTTTGGAGATGTGACTTAACATTAACAAGGAGGTGTTGGAAAATATTTATCTTTCTGAACAGAAATAGTGTCCAGAAGACCATGGGAAAACAAAGGATACATCAGCAACCTTAGTAGAGTGGCTACACAGTGAGACATCTAACCATGATAAAAAGGGTCTATGGTAATAAAATCCTCTTCAGTTCCCTTTCTTACAGCCCTGTGCTGCTCAGCAGGGTCTCATGGCCACAGAATCCCGTTGTGTTACAGCTGGATGGATGGCAAATATTTTTGTGACTATTGGATGTGTTTCTAAAATAGTGCCGCTTATGAGATAGAAAGGAATGTAACTCTCGCAACACATGCCAAAAAGCTTCAATATAATAACATAATTTTATAATTGTGTGTTCTGTTCCTGGAGGTTTGGACACCTACATACCAATAAATTGACTGGGATTTTCTTTTTTATTTCATATGTTTCAGCTACTTATTTAGAAACCGTACCCACAACACTATAAAATCCTGGTATCTGATAGATGGTTGCCAAGCCTATCATGGTTTTAAAATTGTTTGCAGTTAGATGGAGGTAATAGAAAGTGTATGGTACACGACCAACTTAAAAAAAAAAAAAAAAAAAGTGCTTTCTCCTTCATGAAAAAGCTACCTTTCCCTCTCCCATCCTCCCCACTTTACATCTATTTGTAGATATGTGGAGAGATGGGGGATGCATGATGACTCCAGAACATTTGTCTCCTTGATAGGTGCAAGGTGGAGAGGACTTCAACCTCGCTGGTATTTTCCTTTTGACTTGAAAGTATGTTATTGGCTAGATTATTGAGCCATGAAGATAATATGTACTCAGGTATTTGGCAATACTTCTAAGATTATTTTTCAGATATCTCCTGGAATATTTTATAAATTTCTGGGAAGAATATTTTTTTTTCTCCATATATATGAACTTGTTTTGCTGCCTTTATTTTGAAATATATTTAAATCTCAGTTCCAGAGCTACCCCATAAGTATGAATACACACAATAGAATATATATATTGATATAATGTACTTTTCCTTTCAGAATTATTCAGCATACACAATAAAATTTAATCCTTTGCAAATTTACTATGCGACCACATATTTAAGGTATTCTTTTCCTGAAGAATACATTTATTGCTATATAACTAGTGTGATATTTTAAGAACAAGAATTTGAGATATAATTTGTTGTATAACTACTTACAAAAAAGCAAATCACTGGGATGAATAGACAGCCTCTGACATTCTTGGAGCTCCTGAGTGGTAGCTGAATGAGTGAATGTCCCTGCTCAGGTTCCTGAATGGTACATAAATAGCAGAGATAGTATTCATGACTGGGAGAGGTCTGACATCAGCCGCAAGTCAGTAGTGCAAATGCACTTTTACTGTAGACTTTAGTTTGCTAAGGCTAAATCTATTTTCTATATCTGTTGTAAAAAACTACAGTTAAACTGTATAGTAAAAGGGTAGTTATACTACTGAGTGCATAAACGCTTAGTGTCATTAGTTATAATTCAGGTAGGATTGGAAGTCGGGAGCGTGGAAAGGATTTTCTGGGAAGATTTGTGGGTTTTTTTCTTAACTCATCTCACTCTTCTACATATATTTTTAACCATGTCATTGTTCCCTGTTGCCCTGTGTTATTCTCTGTGTATGTTACAGACCTAATTTCATCAGTTAGATAATTATGTATTAGGCAATTTGATGTGGTTTTTAGTGGTAAACTATATTATACCTGCTATATTTTACCTGCTCCGCAGCCAGGTGGTGTCATTCCCCCTTGGAGTAATTTGATTTTCATGGGTTTGAGTACTGCTAATTTGTTACTGATTTCAGAACCAAATCAAGAAGAAACAGATAACTATAAATAATTTCTTGGTGCTTAGCACGGGGGATGATGAAATGCTTATAGAAACAATGTAATGTTTTGAGTAGAAGGTTCTTTGGAAGAAAACAGTCTTGAATAGGGAATTTGATTTCCGGCATGCTTTGCACTATAGTGAAAATCGTTTCATCTGTGGCCAGTACCACATATAAAGCACAGTCTCCAATTTCAACATAAATAAAAATAGCAATATAGCATATTTCACGTTGGAGACTGCAGTTCAGATTAGAATCCTGTTGTGTTAGCTCTTTTACAAACAGGGATAATCTTTTTTATGATGCAGTATGGCTGACAAGAGCAAAGATGCACACAAAATCATGTACAAAAATGAGAACTAAACCAGGTATTTTTAGTCATAGAATAGTGCTTAAAGTGTTTGTCCACACTTCTTAAACCAAATAAAAGATTAAATGATTTTTCCATTAGAATTATCAAGAATAGAACATAGACATGGGAACATGTCAGCTGTACTGAAATGTCTATATTTTTGAGAAAAGGGGAAATGCTCTGTTTTCACACAGTGAAAAATCTTCCATTTTCATTCCAGAAGGGTTTTTTTATTATGAAATTTCCATTGTATGTCTTATGAAAAACAAAACCAAACTGACAAGAGAATGCAATTTGATGTCATAAAAATATTCAAATTTTTGCATTAACTTTTTTTCCCTGATCTGAGATCAAACTCATGATCTTTCCTAAAAACCTGAAAATTTGGCGTTTGTCTTAAACAGCTAACTACTCCATTGCTTAGAAATAGAGATGCTTTTTTATGGCTTTGCTTTTGCTAACTCAAAGGGTTTTAAAACCAACCAGATTTCATAAACAAATACTGGCAGTCCCAGCCCTGCCCGTGCTGATGGCTGCATCCCACCTGCAAAAGTAGACATTGCCAGCTGAAGAGAAGTTTGCCTGTTAATAATTATAAACAATGAAATTACCTAACGACAGAGGGGTGTGCTGCTAGCTGCAGCATTAGTTGATAGATGCATCTTTAATAATCTGTTCACTCTGACAGAGTGAAGAATAGGTTGGTCTGCAATATGACGGGTATTCTGGGATGGCATGGTATGGGTTTTTTTCAGTATCTGGCTCAGCTTCTCAATGACTTATGGTGTCAGCCACTGGAAAATCGTTTAGTTCTATAACCCTATGCTGATCAGAAATTCCTGTGGAAGCCTCCTGCAGTGTGCTTCTGTTCAGAGTTCAGTGCTAGTGAACTAAAACCCCTGTGCTAGCCAAGCTAGCTCCAGAGCATGTCCAAAGTTTATTTAATTTGTTACTGCACACATTCTGAAACTTTTTTTTTTCTGGAATTTATTCAAAACCAGCATTTGTTAAATTTCTTCCCCCATGCCAGCAATGATAATTCTCAGTTTATAACTCCATTTGGAGATTGCAAGTTTTGGAACTTTTGATCTAATAAAATGTATGCCTTTGGGTATTGACATCTTGAGCTAAGTGGCTAAAGTTTTCCATGCAGACAGATATGGATTAAAAAAAAAACAACTATTTATCAGCTTGGACTGGAATAAAAGAGCTTATAGGAAAGAAAGGTAAATACAACTTTCAGGTTATAAATAGCCTTTGTATTAAACCTTTAGTGTAGAAATTTTAATAAATAGCGAATGTAATATATCTCTTTAATCCCTGAATCACATAGTATGGCTTTTCAGTTTAATTGTTTATTTATGTGAAATTCAGAGGAGACAGAATGAGCTCTGGGTCTTTTGAATATTGATTATATATCCTAATGCCTTTAAGGAATGAAAGTAATTTGTCTGCTTTTTGCTTATAACGTTTGCTACAAAACCAAGCACTATTTCTTTTGATTTCAGATCTTGACCCAGCCTTTAAAAAATCCTCAGAAACATGCATACTTGTATTCAGTCCTGTTATTCATCTGTTCTCTCTGTTCTGCTTGAATGTGTTCTTTGGGCTTTCTCTCTCTGTTACCCATTGATAAGTCTATTCCTATTATCTTTACCTGTTCACCTATGGGATGTTGAATGTCCATAAATTACTGTAGATTCCTTATAATATATTAGTGTATTCACACTACAGATCCTGTTGGTGGAAAATTTGCCATGATGCAGAGAAACATGAACTTTTTTGTACTAGTTTGTGGTAGTTCATATGAGAGATAGAGTCCTGAATAGGAGAACCAGCAGCACATAAAAATTATGTACCCACTTCATTCTTGAACGGGTGTGAGATTAAATGATTGAACATGTTTAAGAGAAGCTAGCTGAGCAGCTGTGCAGTCATTTTCTTCAGAGAAGGAGCACATATTACATGTGGCTGACAGATGCTTCATGGAGCCTGAAGGCGGATGTCAGTGCCTCTGAGGGCTGATTCACACTGGTGTCAGTCGGACTGCAGGAGACGCACACCGTGCTGAAGGATGTTGATGCAATGTTTGCCTCAGAAGGGTGGCAACCTTCAAGCTGGAGAGAAGTAGTATTCCCTGCTGGGTAAGCCTGACTCAGAGAATGAAACCAAGCACCCAAAAGCAAAGCTTAAACCAGGTGAATGTGCGACATGTTACAGAAACATATGTGTTCAGTGTACGTAAAGAGGTTGGCAGTTGTTGCTGACTGACTGGCCTGAAGGAGCGAAGAGGTTGCAGAGATTATATTCTTGAAACCTAGGCTGTGGTTTGTTTATGAGCTTCCCCAAAGAGAAACCCCATGAGAAGTAGCGTGGCTTTGCCTTTGAAGCTCAGGAGGTGTGATATACAAGCTATGCACTTCTTAACTTCATTTTTCCATGTGTTTGGGGTTTTTTTTCTTGTTTCCTTCAGGCTGTGACATTTAGTTTGACTGACATTTTCAAACATGATAATTGAAATCTTAAAAAATAAAATTGTAGGATGGTTTAACTAGGATTCTGGGGAACTGATACTCGGTCAGAGCTGCGAGGGAAAAATAACCTCAGTTTAAAAGTAGGCAGAAGATGGCTGAGGAATCTGTGACCAGTGATTGCATAAAGTTTTTCTCTGAGTTGGAGCTGATGCAATAGATGGTGCTTGGGACTGTGTGCAATCTTGGATTTTCTTTTTTCTTTCTTTTTTTTCTGTCTATTGCGTCTATTTGCATTGTTGATGCTTTGTGTGTTGTCATATGGACATTTTATTCTGTTGTACTGTGCAGCTGAGCTTTTCCTTCCCTGTAACATTGCTTGTGCACAACTTTGGGAGGCTGTGTCATTTTTTTTTAAGAGGTCTGATATCCTTCTGAGTTTGAAGATTTCTGCATATGTGATTGCTGACTCAGATGGCACTTGGTGACGCTTCATAATCATTTAGAAAATAAAGAAAGCTTACAGATTTTTGAGAGATATTTTTGGAAGTTGGAGGGTAACAAGTGTAGCTGTTGTCAACCAGTGATTTAGAATATATTGCTCTGGTTTTCTAAAGCAGTGTCCTATACAGCTTTGAATCTTCTTTAAATGTGTCCACGCTGCCTCCAGCTAGGGTCAGGTCTGTGTAGTGCAGGCACTGCTGAGTTCCTACTTAGCATTTTGTGCTGTTTTCTATGGGGGGGGGTGTATCATGGCACTGTGGGGGAAGTTTCTCCTATGTTTTCCAGTGCGGCTCTGTCTTAATCTGAAACGGTGCTAGGCAGATCTGATCACCTTACTTATCTCAGTAAATTAAGTTTCTGAAGTGGCAGTCATGAATGACTTCTATAGCAATGAGTATTGTGGGAAGACACAATTTGCACTGTTAATTGCTCAGGGATGGTACTTGAGGTGCTAACTGTAAATGTTTGAAAAGGAATGAAAAGCCAATCCATATTTTTCATTTTCCAAAGAATACTGTATTACAAGAGTGATATTATAAGCAAAACTTTGGTTAGCAGAAGAGGTCTTTATCTGCCTTGGATTTTTTGGATGAACTAGTGAGTATCATGAGAGATCAAGTACTGTATGTGGTTGTGATCTTTGTAGGATCATCCAAACAAAATTATAAAGTACTGTAATTTTTTCTGGTTTGGGACAAAGATTCAGTCAAACTGTAGGAGTTTGATCTGCCTGACTGAGGGAATCTTTTAAAGGGAACTCTTTATCTGGTACAAGGGCTTTATTTGTTTCTCTTTTTGTTTGTTTGGGTTTTTTTTTTTGTGAATTGATGCAGGGGTAATAGCCAAAATACATATGTGTGTTCATCTCAGCAAGATCAAAGTGGACTCACGGTGTTTCTGCTACATGAAATGAGAGGTTTTTCCACTGCATCCAGCAAGATACAAATAACCAAGAAGGCAAGAGGTGTTCTCTGAGCTTGATCAGCCTCAACTTTTCAGAATGGGTTCGTGGGAAATTGCACAACATGGAGAGTATACCTTTGGTAATTCTTTAAATTACTTTTATGTAAAGAAGATTAAATGAACTACAGTAGGATTTCTGTACTGTCCTATCTGATGACATTTGCAATTATGTAGCTTCAAGGCTCTTTGTGGTCCTCTGGAGTTGAAATTCTTGAACTATATTTATGACGGGTGAGTAAGGTTTGAAGACTTAAATATTGCTTCTGTGATTTAGAACTGTAGATGATGATGAAAACTGGCAATTAGGTCTGTCATCATAGTGTCAGATGTAGGAGTGTCTCAGACCTATCTTCAAAATGGGAGTTGATTCATGTTTTGTCTTATTCTAGTCACTAGAAACAAGAGCACACATTTGTTTTTTCTTGCGCTGAGTTAGGGACCAATAGTAGAAATAATACTGCATGATTTCCTTTGGTGTAGATACACTTTATGTGACCTTTGGAAACTATGTAAACAAACAAGATAAATTATATAAGCATTTAAGGTTGAATTATTGATAGGGCTGTATTGCGTTTTCACCATTACTTTTTCCAGGCTCACTCACATTATTAAAACACTCCTAAGACCCCCGTTTCATGTTGCTTCAACTCATTTATAGACCCTTTTCACCACGGATGTTGTCATTTTCACTGACAGCTATTAGATGGGGTTCAGAAGCAAATTTCAAACAGAGACACTTCTAAACTCTTAGAAAATTAGAACTAGAGGCTTCAAGCCTGTCTCATTGTTGAACAGAGTCATATTTGAACAGGGAGACTGTAGCTGAACAAGTGACAAGAAACGTGTTAGTCTTCACAAAAATGAGACAATTATATGAAAGAGATTAGCTTCTCCTTTGCCTTCATATGTCCTTTTTTATAGAAATTCTTTGCCTTTGTTTTCCCAGCTGATCTCAGTGTTTCTGTTTTGACATATTGCAGCTGAAGATCAGATGGTCTTGCTCTTTTATTTGTATTTTTAGGCATCATCTTTGCTGTCTGCCTATATTCAGATACAAAAGTCCTAATACCCTAAATTATCAGATTTAGTAGAATGTAGATCTGCATCCTTTAAAAGTGGTGGTTTTTAAAACTTGCTATTCTCTCTTAGATTCCCTCTCCACTGTCAGTGTCACAAAATAGACATGTAGAAATAAGCTGGTCTACATAAAATAATGAGCATGAGGTTTTTCTTTGGGGGCTGGGGGAGTGGTATTAAAATAATGTGGTCATGGTGATTAGTAGAAAAGCACAGAGCCAATTTAAAAGAAAAATAGGTGAATATACTGGCCATGGTGTGTTGGATTCACCTTGGCCATCAGCCAGACACCCACCCAGCTGCTCACTCACTCCCCCTCTTCAACAGTACAGGAGAGAAGATACATTGGCAAGGCTCAGGCATTGAGATAGAGTGAGGAAGATGCTTGCCAGTTACCATCATCAGCAAAGCAGACTTGACTTGAAGAAAATTAATTTGATTTGCTGAAAATCTGTAGTGAGTGCTGACATTTGTAGTGAGAAACAAAGGTAAACTAAAATTATATGTTCACCCCATCCTCTTACCCTTTTTCCCAGGCTCAGCTTCATTCCTACACCCGAGTGTAGCTGGGGGGTGAGGGGTTGCAGTCGGTCCATAGCACCTCCTCTCTGCTGCTTCTTCCTCCTCACACTTTTCCTGAACTCCAGCGTAGGTCCTGCCTATGGTCTCTAGTGCAGAATCTTTATTTGCATGTTCATGTGTTCTTGCTTTGGGCTTTATAATTTAATTTCTTAGTAAAATAACCTGAAATCAAACTATGGATAAGATATCAAATTAAGCTGTTGAAGAGCTGGAAGTTGTGCTATTGTCAGCAAAACAGTAACAATTTTAATATAGCGGAGTTGCCTTTTTTCTACTCGTTTTGAATTATAAAAACATTAGTACATTAGACTTTCTGCCTAGTTTTGCTTTGCTTTGTTTTAATATTTCTTGCAAATTAAGAATGGAAATGTAGCCAAAGAATTTTCTGAAGGCCACTCATCTCATTTTAAAGTTAAATGAAATATTTGCTCTAGAAATGTTTCGCATGTAAATAACATATAGGTTGTTTAGCTTGGGTTTTGTGGTTTTGGGGTTTTTTTTGTTTGTTTTGTGGGGGTTTTTTTTAAAAAGCAGTTAAATCTGAAATTTATTTGGTTCCTTTCATTACGGAATTTTCACCTAGAAGGCATGGTGTTTGCTTTTCTGAATGAAAATTAAATTGACCTGTTAACATTACATCATTGTACAGATACTTCCAGGAGGTCGTGTTTGTTGATGAGATTGGCAAACATGACCCTTCTACCACTAGCTTATTCGCTTATTGCAAATAAGAATTACTCCAAAAAGAGTAAGTCTTATTCCAAATAAAAACTGAAAATTCATTCCTTAAAACATTCACCATCATTGCTGCAGCAGGTGGAAATAAGAATGGCCCAGTTTAAGAGCTGAGTCCTGTGGCACACAAGGTGATGTGCTCAGACCAGCCCCAAGATAGCTGGCTGGAGTGCCAGCAGCAGGTCTATGAAAGCCAGGCTGCCACCGTGTGCTGGGGAAAAAAGAAAGTTGCATTGGTGCTTGGAGCTAGCGCTGCCTGCTGTTGTGTGTGACACTGCTGGCAGGACGTCTCAATGCAGTGTCTTTAGCCATGGAATAAATTACTTAGGAATGTACCTGCACTGACAAGTGAACCTGTCTCAATCAAGTACTTTGTGTTCAAAGGAGGGGTTATCTATAATTGTCTGCCAAACCACTCACTTTTTTTTATGAAACTCTTTCTCCTTGGCACCTGGAATAGAACTGATTAAAAGTTAGGTGTTATCTGATTAATGTTTTTACCATTTGCTTCTGCCCTTCCTGCCTATCTGCATCTGTGATTGTCTCTTGCATTATCTATCCCCAGATTATAAAGTCTTCGGAGAATGCGTCATCTCTTTGCCTGGTAGGCTTCCCTCCTCCACCTTCTCAGCTTCTGAGGCTTTGTTCTTACCATTTTCTCCATTTAGTAGGAAATTCCTTCGGTGTCATCACTTTGAGAGCTGAACTTTTGAAGCATTTTGTTTTTAAAGTGTAGCATTTAGTAACTAATCTCAAGTGAGATCAAGGCAAGCCTGTTATATAGTAATATATGATGAATTGTCATGCGATCAAAGAATGTATATAAGCTGTACACTTGCATAAATGGTCCTTCTTTGTGTCAGTTTTAGGCATAGCATTCCTCCTGTGAAGTTGCTTTGGGTAAATCAAGAAACAGGTTTTGATTTGTGAGATTAAGACAGGAATTTAACTGCTTGGTAGACAAAACCAAAGACAAAATTAGTAATAACTGTAATTTGGCACTAAAATGATTGACTGATCTTAAAAAAATAAAATCAAATGGAAAGCATTTGTGCAGTGCCAAAACTGAGGTTTTCTATTATAACTCTGCTATGGATTCATATAAAATTAGCAAAAACTGCCATACCACCAATCTTTAAATAGCCTTGCCTTTGCATGCTCATACATTCCTTACTGTTCCTCAGAACATTTATTTGATAGAGGCTTTGTAAAGGCAAGAGAATTGGATTATATATTATACTAAACACATTACCATATTACTGTTGTTTTGCTGCACTGCTTAAGTTCCCAATAAGAATTTTAATTTTGTTTATATTTTTAGGAAACATTATTTATTTTCAGGTAAAAGTTTGGAAAAGTAGCTTTTTTTTTTTTTTTAATTTTGACAATCCAGACTATTCAGGATGATTGAAGAAGAAATGTTACTTGAAAACTGAACTTCATGCTTAGCGTTTTCCTTTCTGTCTGCAGAAGAAAAGATGCAAAGAGGTTTTTTTGCATTTAGGAATCAGGTGATAGCACACAAAGCCCTGTTTTTATATGCGCTGTGGTGTTTTGATTTTTAATTAATGGTGATCTTTTAAAACTTCAAAGCAGGCCAACAGAGGGGTGAGCTCAGATAGAGTTTGGTGTCAGCAAGTGAAAATGGAAGAGGGTTTTCTGCCCCTTATTGTATGTGTGAGGAGTGGGGGATTGTATCTGTTTATTTGAAATTTTCTTAATTGGTCTTAAAATGAGTAAAACCAAGCAAAACCAAAATAGTTTGAGAACTTTATCTAATCAAAGCTTCTCAGTCAACTAATGACGTCAAGCTGTAACCTCTTTCTCACTCTATTTCCTTTGGGTTATAAACTCTTTAATACAGCTAGGAATTACCTTATCCATCATAGCAATGTAGCCCTTCTCTGTGTTTTGCTGTATGATGGGTTTATCAGTGCTGGGCATGGGAAGGAGGTGAAGAATAATATCCTCTTTAATTGAATTTGCAGATTGGAATGTGGGGAGGAGGAATGGCCTGTGCTGGTGCCCAGCCAGCAGCCTGGGTCATTGGTGTCCTGCAAATGCAAAATGCTTTAATGACTGCACCATCCAGGTGCCAGGATATGAAATGCAAGTGTTCAGTATTGCACTGGTGTGGATTTTGAGCTACAGCTGTAACTTAACATAGGGACATGACCTGCATGTGGTCTTGCTGTATGCTGATTTGATTGCTGTGTGTGAGAAAGATGAGATCCACTTCAGTGTACAGGGGGGTGAGAGCAGGTGTCAGGAGTTATTGTGGAGAAATAAAAGCACTTCTTACCTTGGTGGTGATTTGTTCATATGATCTTGCTATTAGAAAGAATAACATTGCCTTCTAATGTTGTTTTCAGAAGCATGTCACTTTTTCCAGTAAAAGCAGTGATGCTACTTAGGATATTCAGAGGTGACCTGAAGTGCATGTGGGTAATTACAGCAGGTGTAATTTTAAAATCAGGTGTTGTAAAAAATAGTGTGGCATCACTTTTCTGAAAAGAAAGCTGATAATTGTCAAATATTTAAAAATTAGCGGTGAAATTGCAGTTGGCAAGTCCTTGAAGTAGCAATTTATTTTTTTTTTTTCTTGTTTATGCCACTCTACAGCATGAGTGTCATGTATTTGTTTCTTCCTCAGAATATGGTGGCATGGGCTTGGACTTCTCCTATAACATTGCACTGGCACAAGAGCTGGGAAGTATCCGTTGTGGAGGTATTCCTATGGCTATTGGAGTGCAAGCTGTCATGGCTACACCTGCTCTTACAAGGTAATTTTCAGAAAGTTTGGTTTAGCCTAAAACCCAAATTGTCATGTGTTTAGGCCTAAAACCCAATCTGTATATGAGTAGAAAAAATATAGCTGTGCAGATTTAGTGTCTAGTTGCTCTTCAATAACATTTGAGGAAGGAAGCTACTCTCTACCTCTCTCAATTTGGTTTAGGGGAGAAAATACTTTTCTTTTAATGTTAGAATATTGTATATTAAAACATAGACGTTGTTTAATAGTATATATTTTCAAACACAGAACCTTGGTGCCACAACCAATAAAACAATTTTAATTCCAGAATTCCCCTATTCATGTTTGTGTTTTTTCTTAGCTAGATATCCCAGTGCAGTCATTCCCATTCTGAATGAAAATGCCTGTAAATCCACTGTAGTCTGGAATGTAGGCTCTGTTCCCTTGACATCCATTTATCCTTCTAGGTATGTGCAACTTTGGAGGTCTCAGCCATGGGAAATCTTTCTGAAAGTTGTCTTCTCCTTTGTGTAATACATTAAAAGCTCGCTGAAAGCCTGAAGTTCAGTATGTCTACTGCAACAGTAGCTTAGTTATAGCCCATCTGAGAATAAAACTGATATTTTAAAATACTCTAGAGAATAGCACCTTGCCCCTATGATAGCCTTTTATTCCCAGGGATTTAAAAAAAATGTGAATAAAAGAAGACAGGGTTTCATTCCATTCCAGTTTTTTGGCCTTCTGTTACCCTCTTCTGCTGTAGTAAAGCTGTGAAGCTACATACATTTGTGTGAGTGAAATCCTAAAGTGGATGTTCTTGGAAAGTAAATGTAAAAATGTCGTTAACGTGATGAAATCTGTGAGTTTGCATCTCTATTAGCGAACTTTTCCTCCACTGTTAAGTCAATTCCACTGACTAGTTAAACAGTACAGTGTCCCACTCTTCAGATGTAAATGTTGAACTTGGTAATGAAAAGAGAAAGGTGGTTGCTACAGGAAGTTTTGCATGGGTGCAGGTTTACTTCAGGCATTATAGTGAGAGGGCTAACTGCTTGTCCTGGGTCATGGATTCAAATTGCATTCACAATCTGGATGGTTACTTAAACATATCTGTATACTGTGGTGATCCTAAACAAGTTCAAAGAGATAATCCAAATTTTGCATCTTAACCATGCATTGTTACACATGATGCATCAGTGATGCACAAAAGTAGTAAAATGGGAATCAACCATCATCCCCTAAGAAACTTCTAAAAAGAAGTCTGGAGCCCTTTGATGGCTTTCTTTAACTTTGGGCTTTATTCAGCATTCTTCAAGCATGTACTGAGTGCACCTGCAAACCAACTCAGTGAATGCAATACACCATGAAGATGCTCTGCCACTATAAATTAGAGATGTTCCCTCAATTAGATATATAGATAGCACCATAATTTGAGCAGATGGATACACATATGCACACACAGAGATTTTTGAATTTTCATACTTTGGAAAAATGAAGTTGTAAAAGATTTAGAGTCAGGATTCTCCTGATGCTGTTTCTGCAACTTCCATGGGTTTGTTTCTTCAGTGACAAAGTGTTGCAAGGCTTTGAGATACACCGATAAATGGCAAGCACATTGTAGTAACAGTTTTAATTATATAAATATAAATATAAATAATAGATTTTGAAAATGTTACCTGTATCTGTTTGCTTGTCCACTGTTCTTACCCTTTTTTAGTACATTTTTTATGATTTTTTTTTGGCAACCTGCAGAAAGTTATATTCATGGTCACAGTTTAAAGCAACTGTGCAGATTTTGATTTATATGGTTTTCTATTGTGCAGACAAATATAGAAGAAAATAGTTTTGTTTCACTTGAATATGCTCCATTTTTGGTTTCCCAGATTCCTCTAAGTGAAGGAGTAGTGCTTTCTGAATTTGAGAACTAAATATAAAATGTTTTGTCAGCAGTGTTCTGATATTTAATGTACCTGGTTCTGAATATAACTCTCTGCCAGGTCTTTCAAATGCATTCAGATAGAAGTCAGATAGAAATGCTTTCATGCTTACTAGCAGAGTGGAGAAGGCAGCTCTCAGCTGGGGCGGTGAATGAGATACATTTCCTTGGGCTTCTAAACAAACCTACAGGGTGGCACATCCATAGTGATACCAGATCAGTAGAGCTCCTTTATCTCAGCAGTAAGCAATAAACTTTCATTTTTTTTTCTTTTTACCCCCCTGTTATTTATAGGAAGACAGTAAGAATAGAGATCATTATTAAGTGGGAATAGAGTGCTTTTCTGTTTCATCAGCTTACTTGTCACTGATTCTTTCTCCACCCTGAACAGCATCATACCTGAGAATTAATGTCCAAAAAGTTAGTTTAGCTATCTTTTTTCCTGTTTGCTGTAAATGAGAGAAGACAATCAGAACAGCAGTTTTGAAAAGCAGGATCATCCACTTGATCAGGTGGGATGAGGTTGGAAATGGGAAGAGGTCATTCAAGAGCTATGTAGCTTTCCCACTGGCATAGCAAGGGAGGCTTGGTTTTGTGCTTCTTCAAGAACAGGCATACTGAGTTGTATCACTCTCATATTTGGTACTTAATTTGTATAGTGTGCATAAGGTGGGTCAGAGGCTGTTATAGGAGCAGCTTTCAGCATATCATTAATAAAAGTATCATTAAGCATTGCTGTCATGATGGCTAGTTACGATGCATCCATAGCCAGTTGTGCTGCTTTGTGGTTTTAAAAACCCACGAGGGTCTAACAGGCCAGAGCAATATGGTGTGGCAATATGAAGTCAAGCATCTGCTTATGAACTAGCTTTCCTCAAAACAGCTTCACGCTATTCCCATACCTTGGAGGTTTCTCCAACTCCTGGTGACAGCCTGGTTGCAAGTGGCAGGTTGTCTGGTGGGCAGCCTGGAGGACTCCAGAGCTGATGTGGTAGCAGCAAGACACTAGCCACATAAGCGGCTCTTAAAAACTGCATGATCTGAAAAGGGTAATATTTAATAGGACTCCTCTTTTAGAATACCTGCATTTGAGTGCAAAATGCATTCCTAAATAAAGAGAAGATTGACATAATCATTCTTAACCAAAACCACTCAGGTAGTCTCATCTGCATGAGGTAGTCATACCCATCAGGTAGTCTCATACAGGCTTCTCATCTGTATTCTTTTCAGAATATAGCAGTAGCTTGAACTGAGCAATTTATTTCATAAAATCTTCAAATAACTGAAGCTTAAAGGCTTGATAAAAACTGGGAGCCAGAGCACTTATAGCTTATTTTCTTATGCCATCTTTCACAAAAAGTAAATAAGTTTTCTAAATGTGGGTTTTTTTAAACTCGCATGTCTTCATATCTTGACTGCAATAGGGACTTGAGAGAAACCTGACTGAGGTGTGGATTCTTCTAAATCCAGGTTGTGTAAATTACTGGACTTAATGAGGTTTCCATGCTGCCCAAGGGTGTTTGCTGCTGTTCACCATTCAATTCTAACCCTTTCTGTGCCTGTAAAGTGCATCTCTTCTCTTTTGTTTTTTTCTTGCTTCTTTTCCTGTATCTTGAAGATCCAAGGAATACTTGCTAAGCTGGACTTGGACATAAGATGGTAGGATGCCTGTTTGGGACTATGCTGAGGCAAAAGCATGGCACGTGGCTACTGTTTTATTAATAGTTTGAATCTAGGAGCAGAACAGAGAGAATTGGGAGAAATTTACCTCTTGCTAGTATGTAAGAAGTAAGGTGACAGTAGGTCAGAGTTACCCTCTTTGTCTAAAGGAAATCATCTTTATATTCCTAAGAAGTCCATGGGTAAAGTATCGTGTCATCTTTCAAATACTGTAGAATAGTGCATAGATCATCTGAAAATGTCTCTTTTTTTTGTTTTTTAAATGTATTTTTGCTTTGGCGGTGGATAGTACTTGAATGTGTGAGCTCCAGTGCAAGAAAGCTTGAGTTGATCAAATGCTGAGAGACGTGTTAGAACTGCCTGCAGCTGTTCATATTCAGAATTTCAATTTGCACTTAATAGTGTATCATGAGAGTATATCTGCCAGTTCTACTCAGAACTTGCCTTACTAACTTAATTATTTCACTTCAGCCTCAGCTTTTTCCCCAGAAACAGAAGAAAAAAAAGTGAATAGGATCCATGGTTCTACCAAGATGATTATCAGCCCAATTAAATCAGAAGTGATGTGCAATAGACATATTTTCATTCAATGTAGCAATCTAACCTGTCACAAACCAGATTTTTATATATATCTCAGATGAATAAAGGTGACTTCAAATTTCTCACTGGCAGAGCACATAAACAGAACTATGTGGATCAAGGAAGTGTTCTTACATCTATATATTGCCATGGTTTTATTTTCCTTTTAACCACCATTTACAAGATTGCATATCATTGCGATTTTTGTGTTTGTGTTCATGACATCCCACCAATGTTACTTACAAAGTGTGGAGCAAGAAAGGATGGACCACTCCCATGTAACTTCTAAAGTGTCAGAATCTCACACTTGGGACTTTTGGGTTACCCAGCCCCAGTTTATTGACTGTAACTTGTGTGTGTGCATATTTTAGAATGATGCTAAGGCTGCACAGTTAATCACATGGGAAACTATGCTCTGGGGTATGGCCCCAGCCCAGAAAGCAGCCTGGTCTGTCAGGCCAAAGCATGATCTCACTGCAAACAGAGTTTGCTAATTCTGGAGCTGTTGAACTGGAAAGAAGTGGATATTGCATTTATGCAAACCCAATATTTTTCTGGGATGCATTTAAGATGGGTAGAATTTTACAGAAACAACATATTTCTAACACAATAGCTAGCTGCTTGCTGAGCAGCATGTCCTTTCTGCAAGGCATGATCTTCTGAAGATCGTGTTGCCAGACTGGTTTTTTTTTTTAATTGCAAAATAACTTCTTCTGTTGCCTCATTTTTGGGAAGAGCTGAACTGTTTTCTGGAATTTAAACAAACAAAGATATCAAACCAAAAACATTATTCTGAGGAAAGCTCTTGTCATGGAAATCCTCTGTTGAAACAACTAAAGGTTGGCAAAGTTGTAAGCAACAGAAAGCCCTGCCAAAAATTGTCTTAATTCATTGTCTTAATGAATGTTCAACTGGCCATACTTGATGATGTCCCAAGAAAAAGAAAAAAAATAAAGTGCACTGCAAACAAACCAGGGGACTTTGTCCCAGTATGCTGGAGGAAGGAGTAAACACTCCAAGCTCGCTTTTTGTATTTATTTGGGATTGCTGCCATGATTATCAACTGGGACAGGACTAGGAATTGAGCTCCTTGTGTGCACAAAGTGAAATTGTCTGCCAGCTCCCACTGCTCTCTGGCCATCCCTTATTCTTTGACTGTTTTTTGTCAGAGTTGGAGTGGAGGGGAAGGGTCAGAGTCTTAGCTGAAATGGATTCTACTTTGCAAGTACTGGGAGAGTGTTTTAGAAGGAGGGCCCGGGCAACTGCAGCCTGCTTAGGCAGCCTAAGGAGATGAGTGGAGATGCTGAGCTGAGAAGCCTCATACCAAAGAGGAGGCTGAGGAGGACCTTAACTCTTACAGATTTCTGCTCACAAAAGAGACATCTCATGACCCAAGGAATTTTTCAGTCTAACACAAGAGAGGTTCAAGAACTACACCATGAACTTAACATTCATGTTGCAAGACCAAATCAGTGAATGTCAATTAGGACTCAATCAACCGTGAAATGAGATGGACCATGTTTTAAATTGATGAAAGCAACTAAACGTTAGAAAAAAAGAAGGTGTGTCTTAACTGAATTGAAATATGGCCAAGAGAATTTGAGTTAAAATGCCATCAACAGTTTTCTTTTCCCTCTTTATTTTTGTGGGAACTAGAAGAACGGCTAGGAAGAAGCACTAATGACTTTCACTGTGTGATTTAAATGCAGATGTGAAATATTAATAATGTAAATACAGATATTTGCAGAGGGTGGCCATCACCTGTCATAACTTTCCAGTCACCACTAAAACCTGGCAAACACCTGGTGCAAAAGTCAGAAGATGCATAGAGAGCAGGTCCTCCATCCTGGCTGAGAGCAGACCGGTGCAGGAGCACTGAGGGGAAACCACAGGGACAATGTTTATTTAGATCTGATAGCTCTCAAAACAAAAGTCACAAAGATCAGATTTTGGGCATCTAGATCACACATTTCTTAGGAGTAAGATGTCTGAATACTTGTAAAAAGCTTCTTTAAAAAGATTGTGGCTGCACTTCTGGTGAAGTCTCTGAATCATAGCTTTGGAGGGTATGTATTCTGTCTTTTGGCTCTGGGACAGGTTTTACCTAGTCATAGGAAAATTGATCACTGTCTGGGTAGAACGAAATTGTAAATAAAACTCAATTGTAAATAAACTCACTTGTAAATAAAGCTTGCCTTCAAAAGCTTTTAATATCTTTTTCATTGTATTGTTGCAGGTTTGGTTCTGATGAGTTGAAAAAACAGTTTCTTGTACCAACTATAGCTGGAGATTTTGTGGCTTGCTTGGGAATCAGCGAAGCTGGAGCTGGGTCAGATGTTGCAAGTAAGTTAACCTAGCAAACTCAGTTTTAGACAGCCTGACATTTTAATGGAAAGGATCTGGTTTCCCTAACCCTCCCCTTTGCCGCTATCATTTGTAAGAAATACAAAGGAAGGAAAGTCAGGTGTGGTGAGGGCAAAAAGTAATATACCAGGATCAGTAACTCATTCCTCTAATGCATCCAGATTAATCAAATTGCACGTATTTGTCAGTGAATCAATGGTTATACCTCTGTATAGGCTGAGCACAGCAGGTT
This sequence comes from Athene cunicularia, assembly GCF_003259725.1. NCBI lineage: Eukaryota > Metazoa > Chordata > Aves > Strigiformes > Strigidae > Athene > Athene cunicularia. The sequence continues at coordinate 26,930,199 of NW_020799095.1, read as the reverse complement.
AATATGCAGCTGTAATGCTGGGCCTGGCTTTCTCCTAGGGTTTGTCCTCCTGCTGCTGCCTCCCCTGCTCTGTCCAAGCTCACCACTGCCAGGGAGCACTCCAGCACCTCCTGTAGTTGCACAGCCACCATCGATTGTGCAAATCTGCAGGCGTATGTAATAGGGGATGTGGCCTATCAGCTGTACTAAAACTTGCACTTCCTTAAAACAGACCTCTCCACTGAACGTGGGCAAGTTGCAGAGCTAGTCCATTCTGAGAATGATGGCTTCACTTTCACAATGGGTTTCTCTCACTCATTCTTACCTCATTAGCTTTGTGATTTAGTTACTTTGAATGCAACTATTTTTCTTGGTTTAGTGCAAGAATATGTTTAAAAACATGGACAAATGAAACTATTATTCTGAAGTGCCTGATGCAGTAGATTAATTGAACACTTAAAATAGAGTTGATATTGTAGAAAAAGTAAAAGATATCTCATCAGACTGTGAATTGTGTACTTCAAGGAAAAGGAAATTACAAGAAACCACAAGAGGTTTTGTGGTTGGACACAGGATGGCTAAGGTGAATACATTGTGCTCTTAAAAATTACTGAGATGTCTTCCTGAAGACAAAATTGCCAAATTTAACAGAAGTTTTTTGATCAGCAGAGTTCTATGTCCATCTTCTGGACCAAACTCATGTTGTTTTCTCAAGAAACAGATAATTATTCAGTGTTAAAGCAAGAGTGCAGCAGGTAGTTTTCAAGAGAGTTAATGGGGATAATAAAATAATGGAACTAAATCTTCCTGCATGATCCATTGCTGTTTTCTTTTCTAGTTAATTGATTTTGTTCATTAAAAAAATCCATAATTTTTATAGACGTGTTTTTCATTAAAATATTTTGAAATTTGAATTTTGCTATTGTAGGAAATGCAACATCATTTATTTTTATTAATGCCTCTCTAGTTTAATTAGATGATGATCAGAACTTTCTAAATATGATTTTAATTTTTTGATGCAGTGTTCCAGATAGTAGGTAACATAAATATTCTTTTAGCTGCATGTTGTTTATCATCTAGTTTAATTGGTATGATGCACTTGGATTAATACAGTTAAAGAGACATTTGGAATCAACTAGGATTATCTGATGAACCCATACTGCAGCTGGGAGGCAGACTCCAGCATGAAATGACGATACTTTTTCACCTATCATGGAAGACCTGATGCCTGGTATAAATCCAGAAACCAGCTTAAAATGCTTCTAAAGGGTAATTAAATGGACAATTTAGGCATAGGCAGCACTATCTTATCTTCTGAGTAGCACTGATTTACATGAGGCAGAGAGAACATATCATTTCCAGGTAGCCCAGCTTTACAGTAGACTGAATTGCGTGAAACTGCACTTGATACTTTACTCAGGCTATTGGGATGTTTGTCTGCCTTGGGTAAGTGAAGGGGTAGTAAAGCATAGCAACTTTTCATATGTTGGGGACATGCTTCTGCTATGTGAGCCAGTATATTTTAAGCTGAAGAATGACACAGTAAGGTATCCCTAGCATTTTCTTCTGCCAGTTCAAAAATTACTGAAGGTGTTGCAAACATAGGAGAAAAAGGAAGTCTTTCTCTACATGAGGAGTGAGAATTGGAAGGTGCATAACAAAAAGGACTGTGTATATTAGTCTACTATAAATTTCAAGTCAATTTGAAGGAGCACCCGTCTGCTTTCAAAAGTAGTTGCTGTATGTTGTACATAGTATTGTCCATGTACAACAAAACTAACACAGAGATGACCTGAGAAGCAGAACAGTACAGAACAGTTGGCATAGAAAGTGTCATTCTTTAAGGATTCTTGGTACTGCAAAGCATATATACATTTGTTTCAGTTTTATTGATATCATCTCGTGCTACCTCAGAACTATTCTGAAATTTTGCTGATGGGGATATCTGGGGGATATCTAAGAATGCATTATGGAAGGCATTTCCTCTTTCTTCAAGTTATGTCTTTCAGCTAACTGCACCAAGTAGCCCTGTTCATGTCTACCTCTACCACATAGATATCTTTCCCCATTTTGTCTCAGTGGTGTTGTCATTTAAGCCCAGAGGGCAACTGAGCACCATGCAGCTGCTCGCTCACTCCTTCCCCCTCAGGGGTAGGTAGGAGAAAATAAAACAGAAGGCTTGGGGATCAAGACAAGTACTGTCTCACCCATTATGGTCACGAGCAAGACAGACTCATTACAGGAAGAAAAAGAATATCAATTTAATTTGAACACACCACCACCACCACTTAATTTACCAATCAGAGTAGGACAGTAATAAATACCACCTGATCATAAAAACACTTTCCCCCACCCCTCCCTTCTTCCCAGGCTCAGCTTTGCTTCTGATATCTCTACCTCCACCCCGCCAGTGGTGCAGGAGGGCAGGGAATGGGGGTTGCAGTTAGTTCATCACCTGTTGTTTCTGCCACTACTTCCTCCTCAGAAAGCACTCCTCACACTCTTCTCCTGGTCCAGCATGGGGTCCCTCCCATGGGAGACAGTCCTCCATAAGCTTCTCTGACATGAGGCCTTTCCACAGGCTGCAGCTCTTCACAAACTTCTCCAGTATGGGTCCCTGTCGTGGGCTGCAGTCCTCCCAGCAACAGACTGCTCCAGTGTGGGCTTCCCGCAGAGTCCTGGCCTTCTTCGGGTGCAGTCACCTGCTCCGGTGTGAGGTCCTCCATGGGCTGCAGGTCAGCATCTGCTCCACCATGGACCTCCATGGGCTGCCTCCCTGCACACTCTGCTCCAGCACACCTCACCCACCTCCTCTTGCTTTTTTCCACTGACCTCAGTGTTTGCATAGGTTTTTCCCTCACTCCTCCTTCTTTCAGGTTCCCCTTCTTAAATAGGATATCACAGAGGCACAGCCACAATCACTAATTGGCCCGGCCTTGGCCAGAGGTGGGTCTGACTTGGAGCCAGGGGAGCTTCGAGAAGCTTCTCACAGAACCACATCTGTAGCCCCTCCCCTGCTACCAAAATCCCACCACACACAAACCCAACACAGTGGAATCCAGTCTTTCTGCTTTTCTGCGTTTAGGTCATCTTTTTGACAGTGAAAAAACAAAATTGCACATGGTGTCTATAATGGCACAAATACTTCTCCAACGCTAATAGAAATATTACCCTCCAATATGTGATGTAATATAATGTAATGTTACAGTTTGCTGGCTTCTGAATCTTGTGATTAACTATGAAGATCATCTTCATTAGCAGTTTGCTATTGAAACATAGTAAGATACAGCAGTTATTTATTACTTTGTGCCTAAGTACTTGTACTTGCCATATTGAATTTGAAAACTCAGGATCATTCCTTTCTTGCTGGGCGATACCTGTTTTCTGTGCTGATGATGTCTCCCAATTTTTTGTCACCAGCAAATTTGATTAGTGTATTCCTGTTCTTTTAAAGACCATTAATGGAAATAGTTAATAGGTTTTGTCCAAAGGCTGATATCCAAAGAAGATCTCCATCCAATAGTACCCTCCCTGCACATCAGCACTTCCTCTTTTAATGCAACCTGATGCAATTTCCCCTTTGCCAAGTTATTTACTCACATTTCCACTTTTGTTCTAATTCTTATCTTTGCAAAGTTTTAATTCATATTTACCTAGTAGCATCAATTTTATTTGCTTGGTCCAACAGGACCTGTTCTGCTTTTTTGTAGAAAATCCATTTTTGTAATAAACAAATCAGGTTAGTTTTAAATAAGATAACACCACTAAATTGAATTATTTTTTCATTCCAAATGTGTTTTGAGGCTGGGCAGATTGCCAAAACCAACAACCTTTGTTTTCACTAATTTTAATTTCTATACAATCCTTCCTGTAGATGTCTTGCTTTGTCAGCTATATTGTGAATCTTTTTATAATCTCAGATGAAATATTGCTTTTGTTTTGAGGCGTCCTATATATCCTCACGTTTTTTCACATTTTTTCCTTTCTGTGGCTGCAACATTTTTGTTTGCCACCTCAATCTTCTTCGATTTTGTTGGTTTTCATGTGCAAGATTTAACTTAATTTGTCCTGTGGTAGTTCTTACCTTCTGACCTCCAAACTGTAGCTTACTTTGATGATTAATCTCTTTCCTTTCCTGTAGGCCATCTCCTGGGTTTTGAAGTGATTATTCAGTCAGTTAGACTTGAAACTGTTTCATGCAAGTTTGGGTTTTTTTTTCCTGTACTGATGATGTAAATTCCAGATATGCAGTCTTTATTTTTTCTTTAAGGATATGCTCTGGCTATCTTTGATCGTATTAATGACCTTAAAAGTTGAAGCCAACCTTGGCTTTTGTCAGATCTATTTAGATGCATGGCTGGAATCAATAGCACAGTGGAGAAGAAAACTTGAGGCTCAAGTACATTGTTATTTGAAAGGTGACCGCTCCTGGTTGCTTATATGTCATTAGCTGTATCATATGCCTTTCGATGACGCCTTGTGGCCTTTCCTAGAAGGGGTCCTCACAGCATGCTCTGTAAGTTGTTGAGTTATAGGCACTACAGGGACAGTGGTGTAGACCTGCCCAAAAATGAGTTATGGAGCACCCACTGAAGTAGCCTTTTCCCAGAGCTATGCTCTATCAGGGACAATAATTACAGTCAAATATTCCAAATTATCTTCATGGCCATATCCCTGAGGCTGAGTCCTCCTAACTCTAGTAAATTGTTAAGTAGGCTTTCAAAGCCCATTTTAAAGTATTTTAAGCATAAAACTTTCTTATTCACTTGTTCATTGTTCTTTAAATTTAAAGAGAATAAACTCTTCATAAGTTGATTTTAAACAGTTGTTTCTCACATGTTTGAAGCAAACTGTCAACCGTCACATCTGGGAGTACTTGAACATTCCCATTAGTAAGGCATTTGTTCTTTAATCTGTATTTGGGTGGTTAGTCCCCTGTGACGCCAGGTTTCCAAGGACTGTTTACATTTGTGATAACATCACAGGGCTCATTGTTACTCTGCAGACCTTCTGTGGGACTTCTATCTAATCTCTTCAGTAGCTGTTCCACAGCAAAGGGATGTGTGATGTAAATCTCTGTGTATGCTCCCATCCTTTTCATACTATTTCAGTATGGTGTCATATTTCTTATTCCAGCTCTTATGTGTCCTTCATTTATTATTTAGTCTCTGTGTATATGATTGTCCAGTGTCTGTGTCCATGTATGCTGAGCATCAGTACTTCATGTTCCTTCAGTTTTTTTGGCCTTCATTATTATACAGATTTAATATCAAGTCCCTTGGACAGATTTGACATAGTCTACTGTTTTGGCAGATTTGGCATTGACTACTGGTTTTATCCACATTAGTACTCTTTATTTATCCACATTAGTACTTTGTTCATTATTATCTGCTTGTAAGTTCCTTTAGCCATAGTTATATCCAATATTCCCGTGTGTTATGTCTGATACAATTTTCTCCCATCATTTTTCCCATTTCTTCATTTACCAGACTTTTCAGCCATGCTGACCTCAGTCCCAGTTTGTCTTGTAAATGAAGATCAGATACTTGGTTTTGCTTTGCTTTATGTTTAGAGCCTTTCAGGTGCAGACTGAGGTGGGTGTGTATGAAGGTATAACTGACTGACATTTGGTGTCTGACTCCTACTGTCCAAGTCCACTGCCTCCCTCAGTAGGTGGGCTCTTGTGGACTTCATAGTCTCATTAGATTTACAGGGGGTGTGGAAGGGTTCTGTTATACCATCACCTGCTTATAGTTAGATACCTGTTGGAGAGACTTCCTCAGATGGGGTTTTAGTTGAAGAAGTTCAATTGCAGGGGAATTAAGCCAACCCTTTGGAAATTCTGCTCGACTGTATGTAATAACTAATGATTCATTCCAGCTGTCTGTTGCAGCTAGGGCTGCTTGCAGTGTGATGTGAACACTCACAGATGAAAACGAGATATTTTTTTTTGTCAGGGGATATAAATAGCAGGTGCTTAGAACTCCTTCACATACAAACATTCTTAGCATTTAAACTTGGCCTTTTGAAAGTTTATTAGCTTTGAATTTATTACGCCATTCTGACCAAGAACATGCAGGAAGTGCGTGTACGTATGTCTTTATGCATACACAGATATTGAGGCTTATGTTTGTTTAAGTCAGGACTCTGAAATTAATGGCCTCATCAGTGACTAATGTGCACAGTAACAGAAACGTGTAATAGATCATCTCAGACTGAAATGTTTCTGGCCTGAGTTTTTGATGACCAAATTTAGTTAGGGAAAGTTTTTTGCCTTCATCCACTGGGGTGAAGAGCTGAGAAAAGTGGTCAGGTTTCCCTGGCTTGCCTTCCAAGATTTGTCCAGATGGGTCTGCCTTGTGCAGCCTGGAAGGGTGAGAGGATGTAGCAGGTAAGAAGAGAGAACCAAATATGGCTGTCTGAGAGCAAGGTGGGAGTGACTCTGTCAGTCGTACAGAGACCAGCTTATCCCTCCTTCACAAGAATAACCCTTCATTTCCTATGTTTTGGAATAGATATCAAGACAACAGCTGTGAGAAAAGGCGATGAATATGTCATAAATGGTGGTAAGATGTGGACTACATCCGGGTGCCAAGCAGACTGGATGTGCCTGCTGGCAAACACCAGTGAAGGACCTCGCCATCAAAATAAATCTCTCATATGTCTGCCAATGAATCTACCTGGTAACAACACAGAACTCTTTCTCCTCTAATTTGATTTTATTGGTGTTCTTGTGTATGCTTAATACAAGAAGGAAGGGTATTTGACAGAAAGGACTGCACCCATATATGCTCTTTTAAGTTAGGCATTTCACTGTCACACAAGGTTGGTTCTGAAATGCATTTGCAAACTTCCACAAAGAAGTAGGGGACAAGAGGAAACGAGAAGCAAGTCAAATATTTTGCAGGCTTCAGCTTGCAACTCCCAAATAATTTTATATGGAGAGTCCTTTTTGCCAAAAATAAATTTATAAAAGTTGTTCAGATACATTTTCTTGAGAGTATTTCGAAACCTTCTCTGAGAATGAATAGACAAGTCAATGCCAAGGACAAAATTAATGCCTCAAAGAAATCGTTAAAAATAAAGCCAACATTTTTTTTTAAGTTAAAAGACATCCAATGTCTTTTAGTTTTGGAGCAGTTCCACAAAACTTTTATCTTAGTTTTCTGTCCCCAAACAGCATGAAGATGCAAACAGTCTGCAAAACAAATAACATATTACTCTCCTTACATAGATCTTTGCTACATATGAACTGTGTGTAAAATATTCTTAAGCTGCCTTTCCAAATAACATTAAACTCTTTCCTGTTTTGTAGAAGGACTGTTGAGAAGAATATATACTCCTTTATCAATGAATGGAGAAGTATTTTTAAGCTTGCTGTCTTATTTCTTCAGAAAATATTAAATGTTATTCTCAAATGTAAAATAAAAGGAAAAAAGAGTTTAGAAATTTCAAACTTGGGAAACACCTCCCCAAACAATCTTATCCAACATGCCAATACGTGACTCCCAGGAGCTCATGGGCAATATCTCACTCCGTTAGGGTGGATTTACTGACCAGCTTACTAGAAGCATGCAATGCTGTGCTGTGATTGTATTGTGGGGATGGTTCAGATCTTCCTCCACTATCCAACTTGGTGGGTTTGCTGAAAAGAAGTGCAGGCATACCCAAAGTGCTTCATGGCAGTGCTCTGCAAATGGATCTTTTTGCTAGGGTGCTACTATCATTATCAGTTTAAATTACAAAAATAGTCTGTGAGTTAAATGTGGGCTGGAGTGAAAGCTTCAAAGATCTTAGAAGTAGGGATTTGTTTTTGAAGACGACTAGTAATTTGGGTGAAGACACTGAAGAAACATAACCTGATCTAAGGGTACAAATTTCCATGGTGCAGTTCACATAACGGCTGTTCTGAGTAGTCTGCAGACCTTGCAGCAGTAGCGTACCGTATGCATAAATGACATAATTCAGAGAGGATATGGTTAATATTGTGTTGGCAGAGACCTTTTGCAATATTAACACCTGTTCAAAAGCTTTTAAACCTTTTTTGATTGTCATTCATTTTAATATTTTTTAAAAATTACATTATATATTAATTTGTTAATATATAATGTATGATATATATTAACATGTATTATAAATAATATGTAAACGTATATTAATATATTTATTTTCTAATATAAAATATTTTGGTTCATGCCATTCAAGAGTATTTACATTAAAAATATACATCATTATCAGCATTTCACACATTAGGGACACCACCATGGCAGTCAAGTAAAGTGAAGGCCCTTATGTTCATTTAATGGATCAGACTGAGAACAAAACCCAGGTCTCCAGTGTTGCAAAAGAGGGCGATGAGAGCTACTTGTAAATGAATTTCAGTATGGAGTTAGTCAAGCGAGTAAATTCCTTTGTGAATTAAGCAAGTTCTGAGTGTGTTTTGAGTTTCTACAACCTCTGCTCATGCAAGACAGGCTTTGAGTGAGAGATAACAGAAGATGGACCTGAAATGTTTCACTAGTTGTTGACTTTGTCCTTGTTGATAGTGATGAGTGAACATGCAACTCAGAGCCATAATCTCCCTGAATTTCCAGATAAATGCACTTACCAGCCATCTGCATGAAGTCCTCCTTGTGATATTTTTCTTGAAGGGGTCAGAGTGTAAATTCAGTATTGTTGCTCTGAGATCAGTTCTCCAAAAACAACAAAGCAGCCAACCCACTGTTAGAGGCTGATCAAATGTACAGAAATTGACTTGGAGGTTTTCAGCTACTTTGCTATGTGAGTGAGTCATTGTAGCTTTGGGAGGGGAGTGTTTAGTTCACACAGCCGATACACAGACCTTCTTTACCTGTGGTAAATACATTCTGAGTAGAAAAATTGCCTGAGTCACCTGAAGCTCATCTCCAGAAGTGTAGAAATCTTCCTAGAAACAAAAATTGCACTCCTACAAGAATGTATGTGCTTTCATTCTTCTGTGTGATACAGATACTGACCTCCAAAAGGGTCACTGTAGCAGGATTGGTGACCTTTTGAAATGAAGTATTAAGATGGTTGATTGTGCGCATTGGATGAGTCATATCAGAAGTGAGATTTTTCAAGGACACAAAGAGGAAAAGTAGGGAAGAGGCTGCCATTTGACACAGATATGAGGAGGAAACTCCAGCTGTTTTGATACATTCTAAGGATGTCTGTCTGCCAAAGATTGTGCTCCTTGGAGGGCAGCAGACCAAGACTGTCCAGGAAGTGTCTAGAGGACATCACCAAATGATGCACTATAAGCGTCTGTAGATGTCTGTGTGTCAAAGCTCAAGAACAAGTGCCATGGAGAACAAGTGTGTAATGTCAGATGAATTGCTGTAGTCACCATCCTGTATGGCAGGGTAAGGAAGGGATCCTTGACTCAGTGGTAACGCATTCCTTGCTAGCAGCTGGAAGGACATGGGAGACTAGTCCAGCATTTTTCACAAAACTCTTAATTGTTTCATACTTGTATAATGTGGTGATTTAAAAAAAAAAAAAAAAAATAAAGTTCCAAGTCTGAAAGCAAATTATTAACTTCAACAACTAGTAGTTTATTGAAGATACTAAGTAGGATTTTTTTCTTCTCATCTTAGTTGTGTACAGGTTCTATTCTTGAGTGAAGCAAATCATGGTCTAGATTTGACAGACACTGTTGAATACATTTCTCATAAAGGGAATTTGGATAACGACAGTGTGGATTCACAGTAGATATCCAAATTAGGTGAATACTCCTCATACTAATGATGTCTTTAAAAAAACTCTGAATTTCTTATATGATGAAAGAGAACCTAACAAGTTATAAAATGTCTATGTGTAAGATATATAGACAAATGACTTGCAGCCCTAATCTGGTAACTATGTGCTGGTTTCTCCTCTGAGTCCTCAGACAGTGCTAGGGTAGATTGCAAGGAGGAGATAATAAAAAGAACAACATCCAGAAAAGGGGAAAGAACATGTTTGTTGGATTGCAATTGGAAATGTGCCTCTTTCCATTTGTAATGGCACTAAATCGTGTCAGGAGAAAGCGACTGCCTTTCTCTCAGGATAGAATATAGGAAATAAAAGAGATTGTCAGAAGTCTGGAGGAGTGGGAGAAAATTAAAAAAGCCTGGGAAGAACTTCCCAGAAAGAGATACAGTAATCCATCTCGATGATATTGGTGCAAGTAGCACAAATGGCTGATAGAGTGATTTTAGTAAGTCAGGCACCTGGCCTTGCTAGATTGAGATCTGTGTGTGATTGGATGGCTTGTGATTTATTTAATACAGACAAACTCCAGGAGTTATCTGGGCAGATGATTTCTGCTGCTGCTGGTAATTTTTAGTATACGGTACCCCTTATGAAGAGAATGAAGATAATTAAACTACATAAAGGAAGATTTTGATGCCCAAATTGTAGCCAAAGAGAAGATTATTTATCACTGTCTTCAAAAATGAGAAAATCTAAAGTGTGTACTAGCCACAGGGTGTACACTACATGAGGCTGATGCAGTTGGTCCTCTTCCTGAATGAGAAACAAGAATTAATCAAGAGCAAGTGAAACTGGTAAGGCACAACAAGGGCGGGGGGGTGCTGCTAGATTCAGGAAACTTGAACACGCAACCCAGTCTGGAAGAATTATAGATAGAAATCATTAACATTTAGCTCCTCTAACCAAACCTGTAAAAGCTTTCTTCAGTAGTTTGTGTGTGGATCTGGGGAACTGCACAGTAGGATTGATTTAGCAATATAAAGAACTGGCAGCCGTTGTACTTTTTCCAGCAGAGTCCTTAGTAAACTACTACTAACAAGAGCAGTAAGTGCATATTCATATGGATGAGGAGCAGTGATTGCATAAAACCAGCTGGAAGTAGACCGAAGACACGATCTCTGAGAATCTCAAAGAAACTGGCCAGTAATATTCCAACAGCAAAAGATGTTCCAGAAATCATTTGGGCCTGTAAATGGTTCAGTATGTGTTTGTTTAGCTCTGATTTTAATACAGAAACGAACCCCAAATGCTTTTTTGGTATGACTGGGTGAAAATTGCTGGATAATTTTCAATCCATGAGTCAAAAGTTTTTATACAGCTGTCCTTATTTTCTTCCTGTGTTGAACACATATCAAAGCAAGCATTACTAACACATAATCTGTTTATAGATTGGTTGTTGGAGAAAAATCTTGAGTGGAAGGTGTGGAATTCTGTGTGGACCTGATTCTGAGGGCAGTCTTGGCATTTGGAAATAGTGTTGGTATTACATCCCTGTGGAGAGACGAAACTTTCCAAAACCTTATTCAGTGCATCCAGAGAGAGGGAATGACTACTAACTTTTTCTGCCTGCAAAACCAAAGTAATTTTCATATGGCTGAAGGCCTCCTGTCAGTAGAAGTTGAGATGTCTGTATTACTTCAGAAAGAGATGTTCACTGAAAGACATGAAGTATAGCAAGGTACAGGCAAGTACTGAGAGGGACCACAACAATCTGTGTGGTGACCAACTCCTACTAAGCCGCTGTAGAGAGTATTAGAGGATTGAAGAAAACAATAGAATAAAGAGGAAAATATTACCAGAATACCTCCTCATCACAAAACTGATTAGAATACCATGTACATGGGTAGTAAAATGTTTGGTTTTCTGCAAAGAGATACATGCTGATTTGGAGGACTGTTTTTCTAGGTATATTGACTTGGCAGATGTAATTGGCATGTTTTGTACAAATCCTCATACCTGGTTGTTGGCTTCAGTTTATCTCTGAAACATTCTTGACTTCCATCCTGAATATTCGCATTATCCCCAGAAAAACAAGGAGGTAAAAACTGAAGACCAATGGAGTTGCCACAAAAAAATCAGTGGATGTCTGTTAAATTCTCATGGCACAGTGGGAAGCCATGCTTGCATCTGAACAAAAGCAAGAAAGAACTTGTAGATGGAAAAAAATGAACAGGAAGGAGATCTACCTGGTGTGACTTGGTAGTTCAAGTCTTATGTGGTGAAACCTGAAGGAACTGGGTTCATCTCCAACAACCCATTGAACATGGGGTCCGAGTCAGTGCTGTGTAGGGAGGTCTGTGGGGAAGCAAACCCTCTTCACAAGCATGCCCATGTGAAAACTCAGAGGAATGAACTGTGATCATTATGAACAAAACAGTATTTTGTAGGCCATCATAAAATACAGAATCACAGAGTCATTCAGGTTGGAAGAGACCCTTGGGATCATCAAGTCCAACCATCAGCCCTATTCTACAAAGTTCTCCCCTACACCATATCCCCCAACATCTCATCCAAATGACCCTTAAAATGGTGACTCCACCACCTCCCTGGGCAGCCTATTCCACTGTCTGACTACTCTTTTCTGTGAAAAAAAAATTTCCTAATGTCCAGTCTAAACCTCCCCTGTTGGAGTTTAAAGCCATTTACTCTTGTTCTATTGCTAAACACTGGTGAGAAGAGACCAGCACCAACCTCTCTACAATGTCCTTTCAGGTAGTTGTAGAGAGTGATGAGGTCTGCCCTCAGCCTTCTCAAACTAAACAGTCGCAGCTTCTTCAGTTGCTCCTCATAGGATCTGTTCTCCAGGCTCTTCACCAGCTTCATTGCCCTCACTCCAGCACTTCGATATCTCTCTTGTATTGAGGTTCCCAAAACTGGACACAATACTCAAGGTGTGGCCTCACATACATAGTTTTAATAAAATTTGGAGTTGATATGGAATTGTTGGATGTTTGTAGCAGTTACAAATTTGAGTCTTTTTATTATTAGGAAGAAGCGGTGTGGTGTGCTTATAAACTCTGTCTTCTACACGTACCAGGAAAAATCAGGGGAGGATAAGTGTGGAAGAGAGGGAAGGAAGAGGATTTCTAGGAGGAGAAATTCCCTAGTTGCAGCTTAAAACATAGCTTTGTTTTTGTCATTATTAAATATTTCTCTACTGTTTCACAGCAGTGCAGGAACTCATCAAATACCGCTAAATTGAATTCCAGCATTTTATTTTATTGCACTAAAAATGAAATGTAAGCAAACAAATATTGCATTATTTCAAGATGTGTGAAGCAAAATTATTACTACTAGTACACAATTATTATTTGGGGACATAATGAAAAGCGGGACCTTTACAATTGCAGTTTCTGATTTGCTAGTTAAATAAAATGGAAAAACTCTTAAAAATAGGATATGAACCCTTTTACTCTTAAATTCCACAGTATGATTATGTTTTTCCTAAAGGCAGGTTTCACTGTAATCTTGGCACATACTTTCACATCTGCAAACTTTGCTTTCTTAAAATGCTGTACTTGTACGTAGTGCTTCTATTTTTTGTGGCCTTTCTAATACCTCTTTTTCTTCAGGCATTCACGTTGCTAAAAAGATAGACAAACTAGGCATGAGGTCATCGGACACAGCTCAGATCTTTTTTGAAGACGTAAGGGTCCCCAGCAAAAACCTCATCGGTGAGGAAGGAAAGGGTTTTACATATCAGATGTTGCAATTCCAAGAAGAGCGGCTGTGGGGAGCAGCCACTGGTAAGTCATCATTTGTGCTTCTGGGGCTGGGCAGGGACATAAGGGTCACCCTTCGCGTGACTAACAGCACTTTCCTTTTATTGTAAATTGCAATAACCTCTTACGAACTGTTTTGAAATCTGTCAGAGTCTGGATACAGACAACCTTCCCTTTCTGTAGGAAAACTTGAAATAGAAACTATTTTGTGAGGCATCACAGAGGCTGGTTTTGCCTTGTTTCTTTTTCTTGGTGCTTTTCCGCTGATAAGAAAATACAGTATCATGTTATGTCTGCTACACATACAGTACAAAGGCTATCAAAATACTGGCATGAAGTAGAAGGACAGTGACTTTTCCTGTAGTAGTCAACTATGATGTTTATCCTAGATTTTAGAAAATTAACTTAGTGGCTGTGTAAGTAGTGGCTCTTACAGGATGCAAGAGCTTTGTTTTGCAGATCTGTTTTACCTCTGTACACTTTGGACATAAGTGGTACAGCACTGAATTCCCTTCCCTGAAGTTATGCTGTCACACAGTTCTTGTCACTCTGAACTCAGGCCATACTCGAATCCGCATATTTGAGTTACAGGGATTATGGATATTCCAGGTAACCAAAAGTCTGGATTTTCAGCCTCCCAGCCTTTCCCCCCACCCCACAGTGTTTGCTTCTTCAACTTAAATATAATGTGGTTCACTGTAAGAAGATTGCTCTTTTTTAAATTTTAGGGTTGCATAAATAATCTTACCACATTCGTGCTTCAGTGCATACCCTGTCTCTTACTGTCTGTGTGTGGCTAGGGGATCGGGAACTCTTAAGAAGCGATTTTCTGATTCAGTGACCAAATAAAAATCACTCCCTGTTGTGGGTTGATCACAGACCAAATATTCTGGAGTTCAGATGCTTTAAAAAATCTTTGGGTTGGGGCAAAATTCTTAGTTCAGCCAGAGATAAATAGTAAATGTGAGCAGTTTTAGCAAAGAACAGATTAAATTTGCAAGATTAAATTTGCCACTGCAGACTCAGGCAAGGAGGAGACATGGTCCTACTACTGGTCCTGCTTTAACTGAGGTGTACACAGACTGCAAGGATGTGCACTGTGCATTTTTATGCTCAGTTTGAAATCTAAATTAAACATTGAGAAACTGGGTTGCAGTGATACTTCCCAGGCAGCAGAGTAGCCCAGGCATTACTCATGCCCCAGGCAAAAGTGACGCGCACTGACAGCATCAAAACACAAAGCCTGACAGGTTAGATCACTCCTGTTAAAACCACTGGCAGCTTGGTACAGTCCAGCCTTGCACAACTGCCTGGCAGTCACCGTGCTCTGCCAGGAAGTGGGACACCAGGTTTCAATTCTTCTTGTTGCCCAGGTCAACACAGCGGGAGCAGGCAAACCCTCGCCCTGGATGAGCAGATTGGGAAGGGCACCTTCACTCCCCCCACCGTGGCCAGGCAGGGGCCATCAGGGAGGAAGAGCCTTGGAGGTCACCAAGGGAGAGGGAGCTGCCTCCTGCAGCACAGTGGCATATGTTATACCTTGCTGGGGCCCCTGGTTTTGCTTTTATCCACTATCTGATATAAAATGCATGGAAGCCCTGGGAGCTGGGACAAGACCCATGGTTTGGGCCAAGTTGCAAACTTCAGAGGTAACCAGTTGTGATAAACAAAAGAAAAGAGTAACTGATGTTCAGAAGGGAGCCAGGTGCTTGATGGATGCAGTTTGCTACACCACGACATCTAGCTGTTAACTTCCAGTCCTGCAAATGGTCTTACGTATGTTGAAACACGAGTGTTTTGCTGAAGGCTCAGATGTGCAAAACTACACACATGCCTTCAGTAGTTTTGTGATTAGGTCTGCATGTGTAATTCTAGACCTCACTTCTGGACCTCAGAAGGACATTACTGTTCCTTCTCAGTTCATGACTATTCATGTGACATTGAAAATCATCAGTTTGCTTTTAAACACTTTAGGGACCAGTCCTTGCATTCTCACTTTCACTGCTTCCTAAAACTTGGAAGAGGCAGTTGACTGCCATTCTTTTCTTTTTGGGCATTGTTTTGTTTTGTTGATGTTTGGAGACTTTGGTTTTGTTTTTTATTTATTAACAAATATCACGTGCTCCAGCCTTCTCTTTGTTTATTTATTATCTTCCTTGTGGCCAGATTTCAGAATGAGTTTCCTTCCTGCCTCACCTTCATGGGGTTTTTTTAAAGGAATTTTCAGTCAGATTTAAAACATAAATAGAAAACTAATTTCCAGGAATTGCAAAATTTGGTCACAGGTGTGGTCTTTTCTTCTGAGTGACATGTTATCAAAGGCATTGGTAAAAGTCACTCTGTTTCTTGCTTCATTGAAAGAGAAGAGCTGCTACATATCTCACCCATGTTGTGACACGCCGTACACACAGTCCATTTGTGGACCTGTTGCACTGATCATGGGAAAAGAATGTTGCTAAGGCAACCATATTTTTTGTGAATTGCTTAACTTAGAGGCAAAGAGGGAGTTCAATGTATGTGAGAGAGCGGAATGACACTTTTCTAATGACTTCTATCTGTAGTCTCAGTTTTATGAGCACCATTGAGTCATGACCGGTAATCAGGATGACAGATCCTTTTGCATGGGCAACGCACATCCTTAGGAGACAGATTGCTCAGCTTGGAGTTCACTGTATATCTCACTAGAGAGTGATCAGCCACAACCTAAGAAAACTACATTAATTTCCTTTTGTTTTGAGAGGAGACATAGCAAGGCAAAGTGTGTTTACAGTGAATAGAACTTTCAAGTGGAAAAATGTAAGTTGCATGGAGGTGCAAGGAGAAGATTATTCTGCATCTGGTCACTTCAAGTGCTTTCACAATTCTTGGCTGTGAGGTAGACCATATGTTCCTTAGGCTGCCCTAGAGTTACATTTCCTGCATGTGCCGTCAGCTGAAACCTCTGGGGCCGTTTGTCCGAGGATGTGGAGAACATTGTATGACAAAAGAGGAAACAAATATACCAGAGGAAAAATAAAGTTCAGAGGGAAAATTAATTTCACTGTTAAGAGCAGCATTTCCCTGTACTTCTGTGACTGGCAAAGTATTGTGTGCTATTATGTTGTACAAGACATGCTGCATTTTGTGGCTGTTTGCTGGACAGCTAAGCTTCGCCATGCTCATAGCTCTGATTACCTGTAGTCATAGCATCACAGAATGGTTTGAGTTGGAAAGGACCTTAAAGATCATCAAGTTCCAACCCCAAAACATTCTTCCTTATGTTCAATCTAAATCTACCCTTTTTCAGTTTAAAACCTGTGCCCCTTGTCCTTTCGCTACAGGCTCTTGTAAAAAGTCTCTCTCCATCTTTCTCATAAGCCCCCTTTAAGTATTGAAGGGCCTCAACAAAGTCTTTCTGGAGCCTTCTCTTCTCCAGGCTGAAGAACTCTCTCATCCTTTCTTCAGAGGAGAGGTGTTCTAGCCCTCTGACCATTTCTGTGGCCCTCTTCTGTACCTGCTCCAGCAGGTCAATGTCTTTTTTGTACTGTGGGCTCCAGAGCTGGATGCAGTACTCCAGGTGGAGTCTCACCAGAGCAGAGGGGGAGAATCACCTCCCTCAGCCTGCCAGCCATGCTTCTTTCGATGCAGCCCAGAACAGTCCTGAGAAGATTTTCTCTTTCTGTGTACAAACAGCAGTTCCAGGAATAAGCAGAAGGGCTGTGATGGTGGCTAAGGAAACAGAAGGATGGATCAGCTGGGGCAGGAAGGAGACAGTGAAGCAGAGAGGTGGACACTGTGAGAGCAGCTTTCTCAGGACCCCCACTCACAGCCCTGATGTGTGGTGACAGCCTGAGCAGAGATGGGCCAAAACCCTTTTAAGATCTTCAGCCCTTTTGCAAGCAGGACCTGAATAAGTGCCGTTCTGTTCCTTCCCACTTGGTCCTGCTCCTTGCCTCCTCTCTGCTGTGTCCCATCTCTTCTTTCCCTGGTGCTGGATGCTGGGAACCATACAAGCTGTGCTGGAGCACCTTGCTCTGACAGACCAACACAAGACTAGCCCCTTGTCCTTATCCCTCCCAACTCCTTTCTGCTCTCCTAGTACTGGCATGCACTGTTTAGTTTTCCTCCCAGCAACTCAGTCGGCAAAGGATGAGACATGCCTAGACACTTGTTTCTTGCTTTTTAGCATCTCTCAAGCTGCAGACAGGAGACATACAGGTGAAAAAGCTGTTAGCATTACACATGCTATAGTGTCAGGTTACATGGGCCTCTGAAAGAACAGGGATCTTCCTGTGTACAAGAGATGTCCCTGAAAACAGCAATTTATTTTCCTGTCCAGAAAACCAGCATTAGGGTGGCAGCATACTTATTAACACAGAAGAAACGAGGACATTATTGTATATGCCCTTTTGAAAAATAAGCATTGAGGCTAGTTGTTTGAGAAAGGAGGGGAAAATAAGGAATGAGAAAAGGTGATGACCTTACAGAATGTGGGGACAGCATGTGAAAAATAACGCTCTGTGGAAGAGCTGGTGAACAGTCATGGCAGGGGGCAGTTGGTGGGATGCAGAGCCTGCATATGAGAGCAGTATAGGGATGAAGGTTAAATAGAGGTCATCTTGAAAGTGACACAAAAAGGAATATGAAAGCACACCAAGCTCCTGTAAAGGAACTGTCACATGAGTAACTGGTAGGTGTGAAAAGAGATTTTGTAGTAGTCCAGGGCTTGGTTATATTTTGCATTTCAGATTCAGAGTTTTGTGGTTTAGATTCTAAATATAAATAGATGTAGATATGCATATTTTGAAGAGAGAAGATGTGACCCTTCTCATACAGATGGACTTGTGAACTCTCTCACTCTCCCTACTGCTTGCCACAGCGACATGGGTCCACATATGCCAAACAAAATTCTCCACAAATTCAGCACCTGCTGTTAGCTTAGCTAAGCTGCAGAATACTGATAGCCTAGCCCTTCACCACTGGATTGCCTTGGAAAAGAAACATTTCCCTGTTCTTCTTTAAAACAAGGTGTCTCTGAGATTGCTCAAAAAGTAGCAGAGAACTAATTCTCTTGCTTTAAAGCAGTGTCTGCCACCTCTCTCACCTATCTTCTATCAGTATCCTAATCTGATTTTGTTTCTGTTAGAAGCACTGTTTAGCATTTACTAAAAGTGGCTGTGAGGCTTAATGTTTTTCCCTTCCTTTCTATACTGGGTTCCAATCACAGAATGCAGATGTAGTAAGCAGTCTGTTCCTCTTCCTTGATCTCTGAATAGGTTTCTTCCTCCCCCCTGAAAGCTTCCTTCAATTTACATTTCTACAGCATTCCTCAGTGAGCACACTGTCTGCCTTCAGATTTTCTTTTGGGATTGTAACAGACCTTCAGGACACAGGTATCATGGAAAGCAAGAGTTGCCACAGGCTTTTGCTAGGGCCCCAAATGAGGCACTAGGGACAAAGTTTACATATGGCTCTTTATGATTTGCCTCCCCTCCTTCTCCTGCCCCTTCATTCTCCTCCAAGTTCTGGCAGTTTGGGGCTTGGGTGAAATAGGGATAAAGAGGTCTTCAAGGTACAAGGAAACACCAGACTTCTTTTAGAATTGAAACTGCACCCCAAACTGAGCGTATGGAATAATTCACTTTAGAAAACCTATTATATAGTTTGTACAATGTGAAAAAAAACCATCTTTTTCAACAAAAACAACAGATTTGGCTAAAATGATGTCTTGTTCTGTGCTTTCCTTGTTTAAGTCCTGACATCTCTGGAAACAATAATACAAGAAACTATTGACTACACTCGCCAACGGAAAGTGTTTGACCAGTCTGTCTTGCACAATCAAGCCGTGCACTTCCGTCTGGCTGAGCTGGCAACCGAAGTGGAGCTCCTTCGCGCGCTGCTGTACCGCACTGTTGGTGAGCTCCCACATCTGCCTTCCCAGATGTGCTTCTCTTTGTGCAAAGAACATTGTCAGGCTAAAGGAATATGGGGAGGTGCTTGCCAGAGAGGCAGGCTGTGATCAGTGACTCTGTGTGTGTGTATCTGCTTTTTTTAATTTATTTTTTTAGCTCTCTATGTGGAAGGCAACGATGTGACAAAATTTGCTTCCATGACTAAGCTAAAGGCAGGTCGTCTGGCCCGTGAAGTGACTGACAGCTGTCTCCAGTTTTGGGGGGGAATGGGATTCACCAGCGAGGTTTTGGTGAGCAGGTTTTACAGGTAAGCAAGCGAGTGGTGAAAGTAGGAAATGGCTTTACTGAAGTTTGGTCTCTTAAATGCCCCACTAAAGGATCACCCAATTAAAAACGCAGCAGCTGCTAGCTGGTGTGAATGGTATTGTTCCACTGAATGGCATGTCACTGATGTACCTTGTGGATGCAAGGACATCCACAGTCCTCTTGACTTTGGGGTGACATGTGGAAGTGTCAGGATGTAGACTGACTGACTGTTCCTTTGTCAAATCTTGTGCTACAACTGAGTAGTTTGAACTACCCACAGGTTAGCTTGAATGTCAGGTGAAAGAAGTAAACTCCATGTCTCCCTGATGGTCCACTGGTACCTGCCAGGACAAGGAAAAAAAAGGGGAAGCCTACCAAGTGATATTTTTTTCTCTTTGCTCTTTGTTTGCTTGTAATCTTGATTACAAGAACAGAACTAAACCGAAACGGAAGCTTTCTTCCAAGACCAATGCAAATCAGCTTTATCTTTTTCCCCAAATCTATGTATGAAACTGGAGTTCACCATTAGGCTCCTGCAATAGTCTTTTCTGGTAGCAGTCTCCACCTGATTAGTCACACCAGATACTGTGTGAGACATATGAGAGATGCAGCTGCTTCCAGCTAGTTGTTAGATCATTAAAAGGGTACACAGGCCTTTCTGCAAACTAATTAAAATCCCTTCAGATTTTACCATATATCTTAGAGCAAAATTATCTCTAAGCAAACAGGTTTCTTGGCAACTGTTAGGAAAATCCTGGCCCAGTTGTCTTATATTCTGTAGAAGGACCAAAATGGAATTTGCATTTTCTTGCAGGAGTGGATTTCAGTTCAGCCCGTATATATACAATACCTAATCAATGGTTAGCAGAATCAGCTAGTGGTTCTGTTAGTTACATGTTTTCATAAATGTATGTGTGTAAACTGAGAGTCGAACACTTCAAAAAAAAAAAAAAAATCTGTAAAATACTTGTTTCTTTTTGGTAGGTTGAATTACTTTTTCTGTTTTTAATAGCGTTTTATGACCAATAATGTCATTGTGGTAAATCAGACTGGTTCTCAACCTTTTTTAACTTGTGGATTCCTGACATTTTCTGGTGAAGGTACAGACTGCTGTATGGTGGCGGTTTTAAGCCAGCTATCAATATGTGGGGTTTTCTTAGTTACTTTTTTCACAGCCTCTTTATTAGCAGCTAATGGTCCCTGGTGATGCACATATTAAAAGCTACTGCAGTAGGCACTCTGGATAAAACGAATCCTTGTCTTGAAGTGCTTACTGTCAAAGTAGTAATGTGTACAGGTTAACGTATATATGTGCTTTTATATAGCTTTATAAGTCTTTAGATTTCCTAACCCAGTATATTATTGCTAACTGTGGGCAGGGCTTTTCTGTGTAAATGTGAGTGGTTTCTAAGTACACCAGCACAGTC
This sequence comes from Athene cunicularia, assembly GCF_003259725.1. Classification (NCBI taxonomy): domain Eukaryota; kingdom Metazoa; phylum Chordata; class Aves; order Strigiformes; family Strigidae; genus Athene; species Athene cunicularia. The sequence goes on along the minus strand of NW_020799095.1, from coordinate 26,909,100 downwards.
ACATTTTTCCTGAGAAATTCAGAGTATTTCCTATTTGTATAAACTGTGTCAGCTGGCTGAAGAAACATATCGTTCTGACTCTAAAACACACTGTTGTAGATGGGGCTAAAGGTGGCGTGGTATCTATACTCTAAAATATTCTATGAATCAACTAATTCCATCACTGAGTAACCATAAGCTCCAGAAAGGGAGAAGAAGAGAGAAGTAGAGTATTATCTAAATAAACAATTACAGGTTCAAGTCAGACTTTTTTTAATCTGTAACGATAAGCAAAGCCGTAACTTTCCTAAAGCCGTTGTTTTTGTACAGCTGTCTGAGTAACCATTCACGTCACTGTGATATTTGTCAAGTAGCAAAGAGCATAACCGCACAGCATGACATCTAGTCATAATGTACAGATTTTTGTAGAATAATCCTTACCAAGTTTCCAAGGAAATGTTAATCTTTGACACGTCAGGCTGTTACTCCTCAAAAGAGCACACAGCACAATGCACGGTTAGTGCATGAAGTCTTTGAATTTTAGTTGTTAATGTTGGTGGGGAGATAATAAACAGGCCCGGCACAAAACTGTCTGCCACATGACTTTGTTCATATCTGTCATTTTAATCATTAGTGTTTTAAACTTTGAACAACAACTGACTTTTCTGAAGTGCACTATTCTCTAGAAGGCGTAAAGATAGCTGTTTTGCCACGTAGGTGCCTTTACTGCCTGATTTTATATACGTAAATGTCTCATTTTCTGTTGTAGGGATTCTGAGGAGAATGGGTTTGAAAAAAACTTTTGAGCCCAAAGGGTTTAATGAAAAAATACAAGACAATATAAAAAAACCCAGTAAGAGTAGACTTTCCAGACTTTACCCTACTTGGGGGATTCTGGAGGAGACTGCCAGACTGGAATTGTGTTTATTTTTCTCTCACCTGTATGAAATGCCTCAAAGACATCATGACTTAGGAAAAATCAATCATTGAACAAACCCACAACCTATATGAAAACCTGAGGCTGTGAGAGATCAGAGAGAGGAAAACTTTTTGTAGAGAGTATATTGCAATTTTACAGACTTCAAAACATGAGTTTTAAAAAATTTCAGGTAGTGCTCTATGTATTTTAATAGTGATTATGCACACTTCAGTTGTTATAGGAAGAGCTTGTCTGGCCTTCTTAAAAAAGTTTGTTGGATTTTTTTTAAATTAAGATTGTTTCTAAGTACTAAACACTGTCTAACTGCTGCTAGTTCTTACAAGCTTTAGTCTTGTGGGGGTATGGTGAGGAGAATGCTGTATCATTTCTTTACTTGCTGCATTGTGAAAGACTCGAGAAAGTGGCAGTGAAAAATATCGACTACTCATGTGAAATAGATAAAGTGCAAACAGCATTGCAGATGCATGTGACTGCAGAAGAAAAACAGATTTCTTTTTCTCCCTCAACTGTCACCTAGGTATTGCAATATGAAGTTTTATTTGTAATTCAGGATAGTTAAAAATCAAACTTCTATATAGTTTTAAGTGGATTTTTTTTTAATAAGTAATGCATTTCCTTCTAAATTATTTTTTTTATTTTTCACGTTTAAAAAGTCAGTTGAAATATTGTTTCATTCATTTCATTTTTTATATTCTTTAATTCTTTACAAAGCATGTCTAAACTAGAATGAGTCTAGACAGTTGATTCTTTTTTTAATCAGTCTTTGTCATTATCACAATTTATGGTTGTACCAAATGAAACAAAACCTATCAATTTCTGCTGACAAAACCAATTTGCTCTGAAGTCAGTAGCTAACTGTTGAGACAAGACTTAATAACGATTCATCAGTCATCTGTGAAAACAAATCTGTAGTTTCAACCTTTTTCTGCAGAGGTGTCAAGACAGATGCCTGTCTACCACTTTGGCTGACTTTTATAAGTATCTTGAGAGGGAATTTAGGAGATAAAGCACAGGACATCTAGCTCTAATACAGCAAATTGAAGTAGATAACTGTACAGTGGTGACTTTAAAGCAGATCTACACTCCAGAGCAGGCCAAGGTGATGCCCCTTCCTGCTCAGCTGTCCCTTCAGAATGCCCCTTAGGGGAAATGGGCAAGACCACGTGAACTGGCAGGCACAGCCATTGTCCTGCTGTGCTGTGGGGTATCACCTCAAACTCTCCCTCTGGATCAAAGTCTTCTTTAGATGCTGCTGAATTTGGACAGCCTATAAGCAATCTAGCCGAGTCTGAAGATGGAAGAAGTCACAAAATATTAAACTTGAGTCTACATTAATATATTTTGTGGAGAAAAATCTTGCCAGTAATACAACTTTAAAATAGTAATTGTGAGAAAAAAGGGTAAATGTTTTGTAATCAAGTGCAATTTGTGCTGAAAGCAGCATGTAAATGGCCTTCTATGAAGCAGTGATGCTCTGAGCCACATAAATGACCTCCTAACCAAGGAAGAAGGGAGCAGCATCTCTGAGGGGCTCCTGCCATGAAGCCAGGCTGCTAGGGAAAACCAGAACTGGGGTCACGAAAACTTGCTTTCTTCCCCACATCTGACTAGCACTGTTCACTGCCAGAAAAGGGAAAGAAAAATGACTGTTTATTTTCTCAGGACTTTAAAGTTATATGAAGATAGATAGCACAGCAGACTCCTTTCAGGGTGTCTATGAACAGAAAGGGGTTTTTTAGATGCCAATGCCATACGGCTTTCAAGAGGAAAATGCAGTGTAGATCGGCTCCCTGAGCAGGTACGACTCCTTGGCTGCAGGTAGTAAATGGCAGTGGGATGCACAACTGCAAACACCATCACATTTTATGAGCTTGAGGCTAGAAGCAGATCTGGTGTGCCATCAGCTGTGGCCTTAGCACCCATATAACACGTTACAAGGTCAAAAGCTTTCCTTACACTGAGATAAGTACTTGTCCCTACTTCATGGCTAGTGAAATCACACACAAGAGAGAGCTCAGACTGAAGCAAGGACCAGACCGGATTGTCAGGATAAATGGGACCAAAAGTTTACAGGTAGGGTGATGGACACGGCTTGGCTTGTGTGAAACAAGGGCTGAATGGTGCTCTGGATACAGAGGGATCAACACCAGCCAAAAGAGGAATGTTAAACTAAAGGACTATGCAGGATTATACTACTCAGGAACACATCCAGGCTGTAAATTAGAGGGTTCCTAATCATTTGAACAATTTTGTTAAAGGGAGCTTGTTTTTTCTCCTTAAAGCAATGCTTGATAAATTTCTGAAGAAGTTTATATGACATGGGACCTATGGAGATGGAAACTTGATTTGATGACATGGAGGGTCCTTTTTGTTCCTTTTGCTGCCTAACTAGAAATTATTGATAATCTTGATTGAGTTGGATGGGTGGGAAGCCCTTCCCACCCTCCCTCATAAGTACAGTTTTTTAACTCAGCATTGAAGAAATTTTTCTTTTTTAAATCTGTCAAAGTGGATTGTTTTTTAACATTTACATCTCTTGATTTGGTTGAGTGGAATAAGTCTTACCATCTGCAGTAGATGTTTCATTCCTGAGAGAAAACTCTTTGCTGGGAGTGTTTTAGGGGGGCAGAACACAATGGTCAGGATTTCTCTCTTTCCTCAGGGAAACTCCCTATCTCTAAGGAAAACAGCATTCAACAAGCAGCTAGAGGTTTGCTCCCTCAAAATGACACCTTTACATAACTGTATGGCGTGTTGCAGGCTGGTGCCTCACTGTCCTTGGTCAGGGTGAAGCTGTCACGGGTTGGTGCTCAGATCAGCAGGGCTGCAGGTAGTGCAGGACGTGCTGTTCTGTCATGGGGGCAGCAACAAGGCAATGGAGAAATCAGAAAGTGTTGTGTGCCAGATCAAAGCATTCCAGGGGTAGCCTACCTAAGGCAATAAAATTATAATATTTATATAAATTATTTATATGCTGTATCAATAATGCATTATTGGTATATACAAACTATCAGACCATAAACTTACAATAAATAGCTGCTACACAAGCTCACTTTGTCATATTCCCCAACTTCCTCGCAGAGTTCATGGCAGGATAGTTAGTCCTGTGGTTTTGTTTTCTTATGCTGAAAGCAAGTCTCTTTCCAAGAAGAGGGCTGCTAGATTAAAATAATTTGAGCCCTTTGTCATCTCAACCCTTCTAAACTAGGTGAAACCTTCTGTCCTGTCTCCTCAGGGAAGAGATCAGCATTAGTCACTTTCCTGTAGATTTTAGAGGAAATATTCCTTATCTCACCCACAGACAAAAATATAATCACCGATAATTTTGTAAAGACACATACATATACATATACATACACACACACACATACACACGTGAAATGTGGTTTGCTTTTTTAAAACATGTATTTATATGTGATAACTTGACATGTCTGTCACCACCAAACCACTGCCTATTTATAACTTCATATAAATGAGCCACGTGCGTCCAGGACTCCTGCTGCAAATGAATTTTTATCAGCATCACAGAGGAGTTCTGAGGATTAATTACTTACTATTGCTACAGTTCTCTGAAGATGCAAGGTGCTAAACCCTGGCAAGGGCTTTCTGCAGCTTGAAAAAGCAGACAGCACAGCAGTATGAAAAACAAGTACCCTAGCATTGTTCCAGCTCTGTTGCCTTCACCAAGACCTATAGGAAGGTGGGGAATCTTCAGGTGATTTAATTAAGTAGAGGTAGTTTAGCAGAACTGTTTCAGTGTTTGGGGATTTTTTTATTCTCTCCAAAGAAGAGAGATTTGTGAAGAAAATTGCTTAAGGCTGCTGTAGTTCACAGTCTGGCTAGCACAGGGAACTTAAGCAATACTGTTAGGGATGACTCAGTGATATTAATGTCAATTTTTAAATGAGTGTGATTAGAAATATCAAAGCAAAAGTAAATAAGCTTAGAGCAGCCATTTATTTTTTTAAAGCAGGGAAGCTTTATATACTATGTAATACTGTAATTTCCTAGAATACTAATACCATACTATATTGCTACTATATAATACTCGTACAGATTATGCCAGATCTCACATAGCCATTAGGGAGACCAGCATGCTTGTTGGTTAAAAAACCGGAATGAAAATTTTACCTTCTCTGTGCAGTTCTCCAATGCCTCATGTACTGATTGACTTTTTACACACAGTTAAGCAAAGTGCTGCAACACTTTTGCTGCTGGCCCTCCAAAAGTTCCCTCCCCTCCTAAAATTCAACTGCAGGCTTAGGCACCTACAGCTTTGGCAAAGGAACAGCAGGGATGTTGTGGGAAGTGCTGCAGACCATCTCAGCAGGAGGAGGCAGTGGATGAGGTGTTCTGCAGACAACTGGCATTAGTATGTAGTGTGTAGGTACTCTGAGCAGGCAGTCCAGCAGGAAACCTGGGAAGAGCCTGTGATGCTTTATGTGGTAAGACCTAAACAGAAGTTCGTATGGAGTTCAGCTGCAGGAGGCCTGGCTGGGCTTAAGCAGGAGCAGTTGCATGCTAGGAGAGGTTTTAACTTACTCCAAGATGAAAATAGTGTTATGCCAAGTTAAGGCTATTTTTTTGGAACAATCTGAAAATTGGACGTGCCAAATCATATTTTAAGCCTTTTGATTTTGAATTAGCAACATCCCTGTATGCAAAAGGGTATTTACACTGCTGACAAAACATCTGTCCACAGCATTAATACACTTCTGTAAATAAGGGGCTTCAATGTAATAAAAGCAGCTCTAGAGTAAATGCATAGAATAAATGGGTATGTAGTTCTATATTGTTCCATCAGTACAGGATGTAAATGTTTAAATCTCCTCTTTATATTCCTACAGAGACTTGAGATTAGTGTCAATAGGAGGTGGTACAGATGAAATCATGCTTTCCATCATATGCAAATACATGGAAACACTTCCAAGCAAGCAACAGTGACACACGTCCACTCTTGCTTGAAAATTAAGCAAGGAAGAGCATGACTTTTACTGCATGCTGAAGGTAACATCCAGTACATGTTTTAAAGGTAAAGTAAGTAGAAAACATAAAAATAATTTTCTTTGACCATAATCATTCCACGTGTTCTCCAATATCACATTTCTGTTGATACAAAGCAGTCTGAAAGCATATGGCCTCCTGCAACTACTTTTTTTTCTCAGGGGTCTAGTGATTCCACACTTAACACTTCAGAAAAAATGTCTTCTTTAATCAAGGTGGATCTACATTTTGGAGCATCTAAGCCACCAATTAAGAAATATAACTTCCCTATGGATATAGCTATGATTCACTAGTAGCCTAACCTAATTTCAGTGTAACTTTGCTTTCAAATCAGTAATTATGCCACAAATTGTTCCCTGGCATATTCAAATACTGGACAGTGGTTTTGCTTTCAACTACAAATACCTTCTCTATCTTTCAATTTTAGCAAGTAACCATAAAAATAAGCTCTGTCATCTTTGTCAAGTTCACATCGACTTGTACTACACTGTCATTGATGGTTGGTGGTAGGAGTAGGGGGTTGATTTTTAGGTTTAGAATTCTACAAACAACTGTTTAACTGTATCTGAAGCTTCTGGAGGCCAGCAGCAAGGCATCGTTTCGTGTGTAAATATTAAAGAAAAATATTTAAAAAAAAACATGTTAATATGAAAATTGTGTTAGTACTTAAATGAGATGGTACAATTTCTGTTATATGCCACAGTCACCTGAGAGCAGAAATGCATTCAAAGTATTTTCAAAATTACTGTGATTTGTTACACAAAAAGTCTCACTGAATACACATCTGCTATGAGAAGCATAAATTCTTAATCTGATCTTTTTTAAATCTTATTCTTTTTACTTGTATATCAGCCATACCTTCAAAACCTACATCAGCACCTCTTCCTAAAGCAGCCATTTAAGTCAGAAGAGACAACCTGCCTTATTGCAAAAAAAATATTCAGTGGGATTTTCCTAGTAACGAAATGGACATGTTAAGCATTTTCTAAGGAATCTCCAGGATGCTGTAAGGTTAACAGTTTTGATAGTTAAAAGATTGTATTTTCTTCCACCTGGAAATAATCTGTATGGTTGCCAGGTAGAGTCTAAGTTATATTGAGAAACACAATATATAAATACTGTGTAAAAAAAATGTACAAGATTTCAAAACCAAAAATAAACAACTGCAGTATTCCTATGCAGCTGCTGTTACCGCAACTTCGTGAAAGTACAATTAAATGCTACTAGTATTGTTGTATCATATCTACTGTGTAGTGTGTTTTATTCTATAAGATCATACTATAGCATCCTGAAATCTTGCTATTTGTGAATTTTAAGGACTGTCAGAGTAATACTTTTCTACCAGAAAATAACCAGTAAAGCAAGTGCAGATGCTGAGGAAAATTCTAAGGCTGCAATGCATGGTTCCCACCAATTGACATTTCCCTTCCTGACTGAAATACTCTCAAAGAAGTTTCACCTTTACGTTAAGTCGCCATAACCATTCTAAGCAAACTTGCAGCATTTCAGTTCAGATTTTAAACTGAAAATTGACCTTTTACTGGAAGTGAAGAAAGGGAAACATGTTACATCCTGTACTTGCTCCATAAGTAAAGTAACAAAAACATACAGAAATGTCAGTTTTGACTACATAACTTTCAGTTATCTCAATTCATAAAGTTCATGTTAAAAGAGCTTAACAAGAGTTGTGGTTTAGCACTTATATTAAAAAGCCCTTGCATGTTTTCTAATAAACACAGAGATGTAGAAAGTTGCTTGGAGGCTTCATATATTCCTTGTGCTTAAGCTTTCTGCTCTCCTATCTAGAAAACTACAAAAAACATTGATGACCCTCCTTAAATGAAGAAACATAGAAAGGATGACATAGGCTTAAGATTCCCTCTGCACCCCCCAATTCATTTCCCCTCACTCCTCTGCACCACTAAAGAACTGGGGATGGGGAGAAGGAAGACCTAGTTTCTATTCTGCATCAATTGCCTTTTAGTCTGGTTTGATATTTAAAATCCTGTCGGTTTTATACATGATCTGAAGGACTGGTAAAAATCTTATACAAGTGTGTGCTGTCAGGACTTAAGGGACTCCCTAGCATATATTTCAGAACAAGCACAGGAAATCTATCAGCCATGTAACTAGCTGCATTCACCCATTTCCCTATTTTACATAGGTAGTTAAAAACTTAGTTAAGGAAAATTGCTTGCCAAAAATAATTTTTTAAAAAGCCTAGAAATTGTTCAGACACCATGTTTAAGAGCCAGAAATATTTCTAGAAGATGATCAACTATCAGGGAAATGTGGTTGTCAAACAGGCAATGTCAGTAATTCTCATCTCACTTGTTAGGTACCTTGCACTCCACTGTCTCATTAAAATTACACAAGTGCATCAATTTTGGATAGCAAACTATATCCTACTGACTAGCTCTGGGAATGCTATACTTGTTTAACAAGCCTAGCAACTCTCTCTATAAAGACGATGCCTTATCCTGGTGTTAGTACTTAGATGTTTTGTTCTTTGTAGAAGTATAGTAGACCTTTTAATAGTCAAAGATTAAATTGGCTAGAAATATCTGAGTTCATTCCTTTTACACATACTATGTGTTTTGTATTAGGTAAGTGATGTACATGTCACACTTCTGTTATATATGAAATCTAACATGAAAGAAATGCAGCATACACCTCCATTTCTTATTTTAATACTGCTCCCCACACAACTATAGTGCCCTAAATGCAGGATTATTTCCAAAAAATACATTGGTATTCTACAGTAGAAAAGAATGTATATAAACAACACTAGCTAGGACACTACAGGACACTTTTATTTCTCAGTTTGTAATTAATGGCAACACGTTATACAGTATTTCTAGAAAAGTTTTTCAAAAATTGTAGATACAATTTCAATATCTAGGAAACTTAACTTTTTGAATGTTAAACTCAGCACTGTAATAGCTTCAACTATTAGAAACTATTTGGTGAGCCAAAGTTAAGTCTTCAAAATAAAAAACCTTAATAAGACAGCACCTCCAACAGGTGCATCATAATATACTTTAATATAAAATTCAAAATATCTGATCTTTTATTTCAGATATCATGCAGTGTAGATTTAGGAATCATCACAGACTGAAAAGTAAACATACTAATGGTAAAAGTTCCAGTGATTCAATGGAATCATTAAGTAGTAAATACTTTAAATATAAAGAAAATGTTTGTATTGTGTCCATACTGATTGATCCTATGATCAAAGGCATGTGCTTAAAAGGAGTAGATGTATAAGCATGATTTGTGACATTTAAATTAAAAAAAAAAAAAAATCCAGTTTTAAGTAAGTTCTCTCCAGAACACACAATTTTAGCTGCTTAAAACACATACACTATCAGGCCTAGCCACAATAATAATTTTTGGGGGTACCACTATTACATTTGTTAGCTTCAGTCTTTTACAAATCCCCAGATAAAACCAATTTAGAAAGATCCAAGTATTCTTCATGCTTTTGCAACTTGTAAATTACTATATGCCTGAAACAGGAGCTCTAATTTAGAGCATGGTCCAGAATGAAAAGGATAATGAAAGAGAAAGCCTTGTAATTCTGCAATTACTTCATATGCGAAGAACCGCTGCTTTCTGTATTTTTTAAAATCAGTTCTAAAAACTATTCTCCCCTAAAAAAGTAACCTACTATGCTAGCAGTTTCTGCATATTTACAAATAATCCCCCCAAAACAGGGGATGATGGGAAAAATTCTGATACATTAAGAAAGTTTTCTATAACACTGCATTAACAGTTAATGCAATTTACAACAATTTCACTGTGTTTTATCAACATAATACACCACTTTTAGATCAATGTCTTCATTAATTAAGACTGCTTTATAGCTGAAATTACACAATTTAAACTGAAGGTAAAAATGCATCACCTCAGTTTAATAATCCAGTATATTACAAAAAAAACAAACAATGAAAAGAGCATCATGTAGCATAATAGCTTCGTCTGGCTTCCTCTGGAAAGTGTTCTCAGTCTGCCCATAGTTGCACCCAGAAGTCCACCCGCAGAGTCAAAATCATTATCCTACATTTAAAAACAAACAAAGAAACCAACAAAAACCATGTCACTCTGAGGGAAAAAAAGATTATCCCTAAATCTTGCTAAGTGCAGTTTTTCCTGTTTTTTCAAATTTTCCCAAACTACAATTATTTTAGAGGCAGTTTCTGAAAATTAACCAGGAAAAACTTTCACCTGCTTATCCCAACGGATACAAGCAAAAAAGGCATTTCTGACTTCCTTATTTTTTGCTTCTCTTTTCTATTTTTAAATACATTTAAATACAGAACTGCCTTTTTAATAATACTATACATTTGCTAATTGTAAACAAATAGTTGTATCTGAAGTGTAAAGACCTTGGCAATAATGAATTTGCACATTATCTTTTTAAACAGAAATACTGGTGCTGTATTAATCACATTTTACTGTCAACAATAGCTGTCAAATGTTCATACTAAAAGAAGGAACACTTTACATTAAATATGGGGCAGGATTAAGAAGTTAGTGGCTAAACACTTACCATTTCTGATAACATTTTATTTTGGTTTTTAACTTCTGTTCCAATTTCAATGGAAAGCTATTAAAAAAACCCAAAAAGTATTAAGTGAGCAATTAGTTATACATAGACTAGAGAAAGCAGTCTAAAATATGTGACAGGACTAGCATTTCCCCAGGTAAAATGTGAAAACAGTAACTGGTATTTAAAAAAACCCAAAGTAACATCCACAGTATTCTGTCAATACCTCATTTGACTAGATGAGTCTAGAGTCACAGAAGATACTCAGTGCTCCTCCTCCCCTTTTCTCCTTCAACAGACAATTCCTAATTAGAATTACTGCAGGGACTTTCAAAAATTCAGGATCTAGTCAAGTCTAAGAGCAATTGTCCATTTCCTGGAAAATGTTAAAACTACTGGCACACAGCACAGAAAACCATGAGCGGTGGTTTTGACTCGGTATTGCTGGAGTTGACACCTGTAACCCACTAACACATCTCTTTTGGCAAGTTGCTGCTATGCTATAAACAGGAATCTCTTTTGTGAACTTGTCTGTTCCTTCTCTGCTTTATGCCAGCCAGGGCGCAGCAGCACAAGGAGGCAAGCTGTGTGTACGCAAGCAAGAGTCAGTCCCGAGGCAGTAACCAGGGTCAGCGACAGCCTAGTGACTGCCCAGCACACCCACAGCTCTGAGGCAGGTCGAAGGTAAAGCCAGGAGGTCAAGTCTGCAGGTTAAGGTGGAAATTGGGGAAGTATAAGACCAGGTGCAGACCGAGCTGCAACACAGCAAAAGCGGAGGCCAGCCAGGAGAATCACCTATTAAAAGCAGCTCCCAAGTGAAACAGGGGAGAACCCCCACTGAGGCTTCTTAGCAGCTCTTCCTCCATAACAGTTCTTAGCAGCACACTGGCCCTGAGCTACCAGCTCGGCTCCTAGAAGGGAGGGAAATGTGCTCCAGGCCCCAATGCTTTGGATTAGTCAAAACCCATGTTTTTTGTGACACAACCTAAATCTCATTGTTTTTTACTGCTGCATTTCACCACAATCTATCATCAAGAATGAAACATGAGGCTCCTAGGAAGATTATTCCATACTCCCAAGACATTGCAGAAAAAGCACACATGATACTACATCAGGCACTATCAACTGCTCTGTACACACACCCTGGGACACTGATCTGACATGTAACATACCAGAGAAGGAGACAAAAAATTAAATTCTGTAACAAAGGTCACAGCTTTTCTTTTTACCTCCTTAATTTTTTCTAAATTAGTCAGGTGGAAAATTTCTTAGCTTTTAAGATATTATTTTCTATTTGAGACTGAACAAAATACTTTTAAGCAACAGGGTATTATTAGCAATAAAAATTTGAATGAATTTAGGCCTAGAATTTCACTGCCTTGTACTACATACATAGAAACAGCACCTATTGCCAAGAACATATTTTTAAGAAGTCTTGTTAAGAAAAAAAACCCCATACAATTTTAAATCACAGAGCTATCTTTCAGTTAGACTTGCTTGAAAGAAGTCCTCAATCTCTGGAAGGAATCAGAATCATCAAACAACAAATTTATCTTTGAGAGTTTATTAGCATGCTATTTCTAACAGCTGTTTTCACATTACAGATTTATCAGCAGATGCAGCAGAAACTGATGAGCCACAATGGGAACATCAAAACCAAGTAATGCATTTTCTTAAATGACCTGAGCCAGTTTACTGACCTAAACTCAAATTTTCTAGTTTCTGCGAGGACAGGAATTCATTCTGTAGGACAGTAACCCATAAGCAACACCACAGCTGTCCTCAAGACTGGCAAAAAAAGGATACCTCTAGCTAAAAACCTAATTAAAGGAAGAATCAGTTATACAAATGAATGATTGTACATTGTGGTTGACAATAAGTCTTTCTTGTATTAAATTTATATTTTAAACTAAGTCTACTGATTTGCTGGTCCATATAATTTAATTCAATAAATGTGACGATACCACTATAATTGAATACTTACAGATTTAATGGCACTGACTTTTGTACGCAGACTTTCTGTTAACCTTTCATTTTCTTCTTCATAAACACTGTACCCACTATTGGTATAGCCGTAGTTACCAGCAGGTGCTCCATCGCCTATAAACACAAGAGTCAGTAGTTAAACAGAAAACACCATTGGAGCAAGTGCTTTTCCACATGTGAAGAGCACACACTTTCCATTTAAAAATGCATTTCCTTAATGTCACCCTTGGCAATCAGGAAGAGGTGCCACATGTTCCCAAGACAGAAATTCAACCTTTTCCAAATGTGTAAGTTATCTTTCAGTATGTGCATCAAAGACAGAAAACTGAGGAATGGTTGTAATTTAATACTATAAAATTTTTCCCTGCAGTGTTTTCCAATTAGATCTATGGCAGTCAACCTAGGCATTACATGGAGATGTTGAAGGGAGCACTGAGGCCACCACACAGAATGATAAACCTAACTCAAAATAGGAAAGTTGAGATAATTCTCTAAGACAAATACCCTTTGATCACACCCATAGTTAAAGGAGAGAGCATACTCTGATCCTTACATGTATTTCTCTACAAACAAGACCAGGCCTCCAAGCAGAACATGGCCATGCAATTCTATTCCCACTCCTGCTTCTGTTTTCTGGGTGTTGGAGCTTTAGGACTGTTATCCAGACAACTGACTCAGCAGAGTAAGCAGAGCAAAAGGGAATGAAAGCTCCTCAGCTCCACACATTCGCTTCCTCCAACTTCTAATAAAAGATCTCCTGCAGACAACAGCTGGACAGCAGCATGGGCACAGGAGAATTAAAGCCATGTCCTGTCTAGAGAAAAAACAATTTTAGGCGTCAAATCAAAGATTTGAAACCAAAGAAGAGTCCAAGACTGAGAAAGGCAAGCAGAAAGTAAGTATTACAAGCTTTATGATAAAGATCCAACTAGATTAATCCAACTAGCAATTCACCTATAACATTAATCAATATTTTACATGGCTAGTCAGAATGCCACACTTAAATTGTCTGAACGCCTTTGGTTAATTCCTCTTCAATTCAGTTTGAAGATTTTTGTGTCTGGGTGTCTTTTTTCTTTTTGAGGAAGAATGGAGAGAAGAGAGACACCAACCACATTCACAGATAGAGCTCTGTCTCAGTTTCATTGTGTGCTTGGCACACATAACTAAGATTTTAAGAGAGAGGATTATAATGCTACTTTCATAACAGCTATAATTTTATATTAACCCATAAAGCTGTTCTTTAAGTCTAAGTAAAGGCAAATTTTAGTTTGCCCTTGTAAACTGTTTTAATGTTATTCTATAAATTAAGCTAACGACAAATTCTCAACAAGACTGGGTGAATTGTATGTTTCTATTTCATCACACAAAGTCAAGAAGTTCCCCCTCCCCCAAAGCAAAGTACCAATGCCAAGTACAGAAAGTTGACTAAAATGACACAATTTAGTCAGTGCCATTCCCTTTGTCTTGTTTTACAAATGCATCTAAGTACAGTACTTCCCACCAAGTGATGCACAATTTTGAGTATGTTTGCAAGTTAATATACCCTACAGCTTCAGACCAAAATACCCTAACTATAATTATTACATAGACTGTGCCTTAACAGATGTGAACAACTGCACCAAAGCTTTTACACAGGCACTGCCACTTCTATATATGTAATAGAAAGCATATGTAGGAGCCTGGCTGCTACTGTTTACAGGAAGGACAGAAACTTCAGCATGGCAGTTCTATGCATGGGCTGTCTTACAACACTGTTCACTGACAAGACACATAATGCGGACAAGGACCATAACATAATCACCGGCTAAAAAAGAAGTACCAAGCGGCTAGTGCCCACAGCATAAGCACTGGTTCCCACCTTTATTTCCAGCGTACTACATAAAAAGGAATTCCAGACTGATGGCTGAAACGTCAAGGGAAAGCAGCAAATTCTACCACAGCTGATAACAGTCATAATAGACATTTTAAGTTTTCTGCAGATTTTTAAAGGAGTTGTTTCAGGATGTTCCTGAAGGCACTGTTTACCAGAGTCATGCTAAAAGAAGGCATGCTCTTTCCTCTGCACTCCTTCCATAAACATCCACCACCTCACTTTTTCAGAAACAGCATACTGATCTGGATGGCCTTCAGTCTAACCCCTCTCAGTTCATAGCCAAGAGTGAGCTGCTAGTCTGGCAAATAAAAGGGCTGAAGACCTAAGCATTATCAAAAGCCTGCCTTTTTATGATAAACATACCAACCTCTCTCCTGGTCTAGATAGAAGGCTATCCAAGACTTGCTTCATCTTGTGAAAATACTATTATACAACACAAATTGAAAGTGTAGAAGTAAACCTAGGGGGGTGTTACAGACACACCTGACTTACAGGGCATTTATCAGCCCCTAAATATTCACTTTCTAGGAAGAAGTACGAGAACTCAGTCATAAAAATCTGAGGCATAATCATTACTTAAGTTTTACAATGAGGTCACGGCACATACGTGGTTCTAGGACATGACACAGGAGTTCAGAGTTTACAGTCATCAACGTGGCTGCTAACTGAAAACTGGGGAGATTTCTGCTGTTGCATCAGATTTTATTTGTAATAAATTATTTTTTTTCTTTTTCCCCAAATATAGCAGGACAGCATACAGAGGTACCAAAATTAAAAAACAACTAAGAATTTTGAAAGGACTTTGGAATGACAAATCTGTCCACCCATGGAAACGTGGCTCAAACTAACACTGCGTTAGAACCATTCCTAAGCACGATTAAATAGAAATCCCAGCGCTGCTCTGTAAATCCTGTTGAGCTTGAAAGAGAGACAGCAGCACGGGTAACGGACACAAAACTTTTCCCACCCAAATCTCCCGAGGTCTGCTGCAAGCCTTACACCCCCTCTCCCGCAGAAACCAACCCTCCGCCCGCGGCCCCTACGCGGGGCCGGGCCAGGCCCTGCCCAGCCGGCTCCGGCAGCGGCTCCCACAGGCCTGGGCACAG
>NW_020799095.1:26850158-26893610 GCF_003259725.1 Athene cunicularia | reverse complement strand
GGCGCGGTTCCCCCGGGCAGGAGCGCGGTGTGTGCAGGGCCTCGCCGCAGCAGGGCTTTGTCAGGGGACAGTGTGACAGCTCGTTCGGCCCAGGCGCTGTCCGTGCGGCCACCGGGCACCGGCGCGGTGCGCTGAAAGTGTGCGTGTCGGGGAGCTGGACTGTGCGGCGGCGGCCTCGGGGCGGGGAGAGCCTGGGGGCAGCGGGAGCCGGCGGAGCAGCTCCCTCCGCACGCAGTCACCTCCCTGAAGCTTCAGGAAAAGAGCGAATTCTATTAGACATAACCAGTCGTGAATTTACTCGATACCTTACCTACTTCAGCTTGCATTCAACTTTGAAGAATTGATCCTGAAAGGCAAAAAAAATCTCAGCCTTCAGTTGAGGAGGCTGTCAGTACGTTACAATTTTATTTTTTAAAAAAGGAAATTTTTCAGTGGTTGTCTTATAACAGGCAGTCAAAAAAAATTAAAATTCAGTGCTGAGTGGAGCTTTCCCACCTTTTATTTTCCCACCATTTATTTAGAAGTAACAGGAATGCAATTGCAGCATATGGCAACTCAAACTGGAAACCTGCAGATTCATTATTGAATCTTCAGTTCTCTGAATTATTTAAATTTCATTTGCAAAGATAATTTCTCCTTCATTCTTCAACCCCTTGCAATGCTTTATCAGAAATGGGTTTTACCTGCTTTTATTAAAGATGTGACTCACTTTGTATACCAGTAGATTGGATTTATTTCCCAAGATGATACCAGAATGAATCATCAGTACTCCAGCATGAAGCAAACAACATGACGGAGTCCATTCAGAGTTTGCTATTTCAAGTGTGGCATCCACTGGACTAAAGAAGCTGCACTGGCTTTTCCAATTACAATATGCTGCCATATCATCCACTGCTTTGGTATTTGTGTTCTGGTAGGAACTAAGACACCCAGTATTGGACCAAGTTCCACTTGTACCATACAAGCTATATAAACACAGACCAAAGCTCCTACTTCAGTGTGCTTGTAGTATAACAGGAGTCTTCACCTAGGCAAGTAGAGTTGTAGAAGGAAGAATAAAATGTCATGGCATTAAGAAGGCCTATGCCCTCCTGCTGACATCCTGTGTAATTGCTGTAAGACACCCCATGTATCTTTTTGCAAGGCATAAAGAAAAGCAATTGCAGCATTTCCTTTCTCTCCACTTGTCAAAGTTCAATTAAGACACTAGTCTTCTATCAGCCCAACTTCAGGACAGACACTGAGAAACTGTTGTTCATTTATTTCCTTCTCAGTCACATCTGGATGCCTAGAACTCACACAGCATTATATAGAGGAAAATGAGTATAATGTAGAAACTGCCCCTTTAGTTTTTTTTAATATTTAATAATTGAATCAGTTTATCCAAAATTTCAACTGAGGCACCAGTTGCACATACAAAACAGAAGAGAAGGCCAAGGAGAAGAAAAGAACTGCAGAACTGTCACCCATATTATGCAATGTGAAGCTAATTTCCATGGGATTTTGTCTGGAACTCAACAATTCTTACAGGAGTTTGCAAGCTGCCATCACTGGTGACTTGAGACTTGATTTACATCAGTTGTTTCAAAGAAGGGAAAAGTACTAACACCAGATTAAAGATGCTGTTTATTCTAAAACCATCGGAAGTTCACAGATGGGCCTGTTTCTTACCTTGCCAGGACAAAGAGGTCTCTTCAAGGATTACATGCTTGAAACAGCAAAATTTAGATACTGTAAAATTTACAGAAAATTAACAAATTCTGAGAAAAACTTCTTCATGAGTGCTTCAGATTTGACCTAGGGCTCTGTTAGGAGCAATATCTTCATCAAACACAACTTTTAAAGGAGAGTTAGGGTGACAGTCTGTAGTCAGTAACTAAATAACCAGAGAGTAAAATTGAGGCTCCAGGAGGCAGTAGGAAAGCTTATTTTAGTGGCAGCTGTGCTGAGTCTCTCATCCTTAAGTATAATTTTATTTACATTTTTTTCTTCATACGCTATCCAAGAAAATGTTTATGTTTTGTGGCATTGCTATGTGAAAAGATTTCTCTTTACAGTATTTGCACGTTCTATGTCATGCTTTTCCACCCTCCATGACTCTTCTTCCATTTTTCAATAAATATGGATTTATACCTGACTAGGTAAAAAAAGTACATCTCCCCACTAGGACTGTAGTTATAACTCACTGTTAAGGGGATCATTTTTCATTTTTACTTAAATTTTCTGTAAATAAAATCCCAATTAGCCACATGTAAAGTGTTCACAACTCATAGTGCTTATATATATAATCTGCGTAGGATGTTCTGAAGTAAGTCTATATGCAATTTATAAATAGCACATTTAATTCTTCACAGTTTCTTACAGCAAGGTGTGAAAACGTTACATGATTAACATTTCAAATCCATTTTTATAATATTGAATTTATGTTTTCTTCATACACACTGAAAGTGCCTCTTAGAAAAAGTTAATTTTAGACTTCTCCTGACATGACAATAATGAAATCGCGATTCCATCTCACAACAGAGGCTGGACATAGAGATCAAATGGATATCATTAATATTTACTGTTTAAATTTTATTTCCATTGATCGGTTTTATTTAGATTAATCATTTCACAGAATGAGTCTGCGAAATAAATACCATTTTTCTGTCGACATGATTAATTGTACTGCTGGTGGTGTTCTGGCCTGTTCCCTGGCAGCTCTCCAACTCAGAGGCCGTGCCCTAGGCCCCCTGGCTGCGCAGAGCAGCTGTGCCTGCTTAGCATGCTGGTCTGGCTGCTGCTGTTCCTGGGCATCTGCAGTTCTTCCTGCCAGGGAGCTTAAACCAGAAGACAGCAAGTGGTTTTAAGATGACTAACTCATCAACGTTTGGTTTATCAGTGACAACATATAGCAAGAAAAAGCACATTAAAAAAAAAAAAAAAAAAAGTATATAGTCTGCAAGTTTATCTGTTTTGACCGTGTTTTTATAATCTTTTAAGAGTAGCCTACATAGGTGTGTTATTGTCAGACACCCTACTTAGGCAATGTGTATGTCATTCTCCTTTCCCCAAAAAATTAATGAATACAATTTAAAATTTTTCTAAATTTTAAAATTTTAAAAGCAATTTTAAAAAGAGAAATCTCTTATAAAAGGGGTGATCCACATGTCCTAGCAACTGTCCTACCACTGCTGCCATTTTTTGGTTCTCTTTATTGTCTCCAGTTAAACTAGATGAATGCATTTACATAGCAAACAGCTCATATATTTTATGAGTAGATTACTCCATGACTCCATTGCAAAAGCAATGGAAAAGAAAAAAAAACCACCAGGGAAGTTGTCTGAAAAGATCCTGTAAAATCAAGCTTCCAACATACAACTGAAAGCCCAGGAATCTTATTAACATGATAATAATAATTACGTGATTATCATTGAATTGTTAAATAACCAGGATGTCAGTGTTCTTACATGTTTGATAAACAGTCTTCAGGATTAACTTGCTACTTTCAACAATTATAGGCTGTGAAAACAGCCTAACAAGTCACAGGCATCATTAAAGTGTTGAAAAGCTGATATTGCATGATACTGTGTTAGTATCAAATATTTCAATTGCTGTTTTGTTAAGCAGTAAGCTTCAATTATTAAAATAGTTGCTAGTTAAATCTTGATTCATTGTGCAATTAACTAACAGCTGATGAGACATTTTTAAATATAACTAATATGTTAACCACCTAGAAGCAGAACTACATCACAGAATATTTTTAATTAGGATTCAGTGTCTTCAAAAAGGAGCAATGTTGTCATCTTTCATCGGTATTCTTGTCATAATATCTTGGTTTATTCTAATGCTGTTCAGCAAATGAGAGCCCTCAAAATGCACCTATTCCAACACACTTGTATCACTCAGGTGTTTCCTCCCATATCCTGAACGCTGACAAAACTGACATTGGATTTAAGATGTTACAAGCCTTGTTCTTCCTGGATAATAGTGCTGTCATGAAAAACAAAAGATGCTGTGTAAATCCCTACCTTCCATAAGACTTTAAATGGCTGAAGGGGGCGGATCGCAGCTGCTTGTTGCCACCTAGACTGTCAAGAAAGAATTAATCGTGAAAGTCACAAGTGGAATAGTATGTGCAGTTATTATTCAAGGGCCTTAATGATGAGAACATGTGTAAGTCACTGCAAGTACAACAAACCCATCAGTTTCACTCATCACAATGATTCAAAACTTCATTAAATGCTGTCAAAGAGAACTGTTTCTGGTCTTAATGCACTTCCATCATAGATGGCAGCTTCTTTCTGTGATAAGGCTTGGAGTTGTCTCATGTAATTGTGTATTCAAACTACATTAATTTTTTTATGATCTTCTTTTAATAAAACCCTTATCAAGTATCTGCCAAGACAGCCTTTTATTGTTTTTAGAAAATAACCGAGAAGATACTTGAACAAGATTCCGGGAACCTCTGTTATCTTTGATAAAACCATGTTGCTGAGAATCAGGGGAGCTTCCTTGAACATATGCAAGTGTACTCATCCCTGCCTAGTTATCTTACACCTTTCCATACACAAGTTCAAAGGACCATTAACACTTTGTACGTATAAAGACTTGCTATCTCATAGCTTTGCATGTATATATGATTACAGGTTGAAAAGTCACGTAAACTCATAGTAAGATTTTACAACTCAGTAAATAAGCTTAGAACAAAATTTACAGTGTGTATTTGTATAAATTTGTGGCTGTAATGCATTCCATGTTATTTTCTTGTTTCTGACTTCAGCATCATCTCAGTTTTTCCAGTCATGGTAAATGTTATCCTGAGGGAGGCCTCAGGGAGTTTGGATGGTCAGACACACGTCAGCAGCGAAGGACCAGCTGAGGGAAAGAGAAGCAATTTGCATGGTTGCATTTAGTCAGAAAGTACAGTCTTTTTCACCATTACAACACTTTTTTTTAAAATTTGTTAACAGTGAAGGCATCTTTCTACTCACTTTGGTATAAGATAAGCTTAGGAAGTATTGAGCTTAGGAAGTATTGGCTCATGTATAATATCATTTAAATATAATTATTATTTACTTAATTGCTGTTGATAAATACTGTGATTTTGCTTATTCTTTCCTGTAGTTACTTTTTAGTAGCATAAGCTGCTCCATCTCTTGTTTGAATCTGCAGGGAACACACCCAGAGATCTGCTGTATTTTTATAGATTTCTTGTCAGTGCTGTTAAATTAGAAAGGAGAAGGAAGGCTAGGGACACAACGGTTGGTCTCCCTCCTAAATTTCATTAGGTAGGGTTAGAATCAAAATTTACTGAATTCATGGAGAATTTTTGTATTGACTTTGGATCAGGCTATAAGTTTTTTATTAAAAAAACAGCTTTGCTGAGTCTTTGTCTTCCAAGTAGTGTATGCTGTGTAATCTATGAATAATTCCAGCCATGATTTCTTTCTCTAATATTAAGGTACCATTTCTGATGTCAGCCTTGACTGGGTAATAATATCAGCTGAATGAGTGATAAGAATTCAGAGCCATTGCAGCAGCCTGAGCACTAATAACTGTAATGTCTAAAGAGGAGGACTAAGACATTTAAAATAAAAAGTGGAATAAAAAGTGGAAGTCAAAGTAATTTTTTGTTTCACTAAAACAAATGTACAGGATGAATGGTGCATACACTTCCAATGCTTTGTAAGATGTAATGAAACTGTAATTTGATGATTTGTGTTCTGTTTATTTTGACCTTTCAGACATGTGGGAAAGGCTTTCACCAGTCAAAATAGAGAATTCAGTAAAACCAGAAACTTCAAGAACAATGAATTTCAGTGAGGGAAGAGCAATTTTTTAGACCTGTATCAGGCAGAGCATTTTCATACAGCACATTTCTCGAGAAATGGGGCAGACATCCTTATTTCCTTGTCCAGCAAGGCAAAACTGAGAACGTGAATCAAGATTACTGGATACTGGAGCTAGCTTTCTGCTAGCTTTGTGCTTGGCCACTGGGGAGTTACCTAAAAAAAAAATAAATTTAAAACATCATGTACTTCTTTATTCTCTTTATAGGCCAACAAATCATGCACAAAACAATTTGTTTGATGGCTAATTAGAAAATCTAATGCCTGAACATAAATCTGCAAAAGCTCCTGCAAGTCCCTCGTTTTCCAGAAGGACCATTACAAACAAATTACCCATTCAAAGCACCTTTATGAAGATAATTTTCTTAGGCTGTTGCATGGACTGCAGCAGCAGGTCTAATTACCTGTACTGGATGGAGCATGGTGCTCATGGGACAACATGGCTTCCTGTACTGTGCTGGCTCATTCAAAGTTTACTTGTGTGTTTCTGCATAGCACTATGTTATGCCAAAAGAGTAAATATTTAATTTCTGTATTCATATTATCTGCCAGATGCAGTGTAGCATCTGGGAAGAAAGTGTAATGTTGTTCTCCATAAAGATGCATCAATGCACTTCTGAGAAAAAGCTCTTATAACGTACTGAAAATCTGAGCACCTTATCTAGTTTTTAATGAAATCAGTAACAAAATTCATCAGTTTCTATGGCATGGGATTGAAGACTGAAGTAATTATAGTGTGGAAGAGATCATTAATTATAGTGTAGAAAGGATTTCAGAATTAAGTCATAGGTTCTTTTCATGGGTTTCTGTAAATGTAGATAAAAGCAAACTTAGGTTATGTTTTAAGGTATACCATGAAGAAAGATTTCATTTCCCACAGCCCATTCACCATCAGAAGTAATCTTTGCTTGAAAATAACATGAAAAGTCATTGTCACTTGTATGGTCAAAAAAGACATGATATGAGTTGAAATTAAATTACAGCCTACACATTTATGCCACCACATACAAACATCTACTGTATGGATACAAGCCATAGTCTTAAACTCATAATTGGACAATAACCAGAATCCTCTGTCCCTTTAGGGATCATTGTTAGGCAAAAGGTGTGTAGAACCACTTACAGGATGGAAAGGTTTCTACCCCATTTAACCCCAGTTCAAGTCCACCAAATCTGTAGCCTGTTGTGGATTCCTGAGATCCACTTGTCCATGTCCAGCGGTGGGTTGCTCCTTGGTTCAAGGTCCACCAGCTAGTGCTTTGTTGTGGATTAGATCCTGGTTTACAGCTCAAACTCTGCCAGACTGCTCTTGCGTCTTTTATCTCTGAGTTCTGGCCTTGGTCTACTGGAACTCTGTATCCCGCCATTTGACTTGTGAAAAATTAAGCAGCTATCTTACCCAACACATTTTCCTTCCCTTTTATGGTTTGCTAAGGAGGCCTTATTTAGCTTATCTATCCTAGAAAACACCATTTTATATCCCTGCTAATCAGATGACTATCATATCCTTGAATAATTGCCATCTTTAGTTCTACATAGCTGATTAAAGATGGGTCGCTATTTTGGAATCCTTTTACCCAGAAAATCCAATTATTCAACTGAACCCTCTTATCCAAATCTCTTCCCTGAGATCCTGAATGAGAGGAAGGGGTCAGGTCAATGGTTTCTAGAGTGACTTTTCCCAGACGGGATGGAGAGGACAGTATACACAAGCAAACTCTACACAGAGTGATGCTCTTGGGTTGAATCCATATGCTACATGATCATTCTAATTAATTATACTTTAGTTGGAAACTCATAAAGTTAAAATGCAAATGTTAGTTTATTACAGCAGTGCTGAGGGTCCATATACCCCACTGTTGTAAAAGAAAATGTAGACAGCATATCTGAATTTTCTATTCATGAATCCTCATTTATAAAGATAAATTTTCTTTAAATGATGTTATCAGATAATCTAATTTATTAAAAATAAACGCCGTTATTGAATAAGTCTGTCTTTAGAGTTATGTATTCCATATATAATTAAATGCCATGCTTTAGTAATTTCTAAATGAAGTGCTCTCCTAGTGCCCCGGTCAGAAGCCCTGTTTCCATCCTAGATGTGGTCATGGATCTGGTTTCAAGAGTTACTCTGATGATTTCCTGCTGAACGGTGTAGACAAATAGTACAGTCAGCAATATAAACTTTAGACCATATTCCTCCTTCATGGATCAGCACTGACCACAGTAAAGATAGGGATGATTCTGGCTGCATGATTCTGGTTTAGGAAATTCAGTTTTCTGTATCTGGACAAACCATGACCAACTACAATGTGACTGACTGCATATTGCTTCAGGCTTTTTCCAGAGATTACAGTTCTTAAGAAACTAACAATTGAAAGAAGTCTGGAAAGGACAGCAAAACCAGACAGCAAACAGGGTAGGTCTGGGGCACCTTGCTCTCATGCCTGGCATTTGCTTGGCACTTGCTTGGCACATACAGATCAACTTGTCCTAAGCTGAAGCTCAGACTGGAGAGACACTGGAGCCACTGCTGGTGTGCAGTTGATCTGATCTAAGTCTAACACATCCACCATAGGCCGTGTTTGTGCAAGTTTAACACGCTTGTACACATGCAACTGGATCTACAACTCTCGGATTTGACTCATGATCTTTATGAATCATAGGAAACACAAAAGATCCTGGGCCAATTCCCAGAGAAAAATCTTGGTGGCCTGCCAGGACAGCAGGTCTAGCTCTAATTCTAGATTTGTGCCTCCGAACATGGTGGTGAGAGGTAAGATTCAGTGTAGGCTCACATGCTACTGCCTGGAGGACAGTATTTCCTCATATCTCCTGCAGCACAC
This sequence comes from Athene cunicularia, assembly GCF_003259725.1. Taxonomy (NCBI): domain Eukaryota; kingdom Metazoa; phylum Chordata; class Aves; order Strigiformes; family Strigidae; genus Athene; species Athene cunicularia. The sequence continues at coordinate 26,884,933 of NW_020799095.1, read as the reverse complement.
AGAGCAGATGCCAACTCAGAAAGCGTGGCTAGAAAGTGGATGGAGAGTGTGGCTAGCTAGATACATGGAATGGAGAGTGAGCATAATGGGATTCTAAACTTCCAAATAAAGATTTGTCTCCATCTCAGAATTTAACATCTCTGTTTCTCTGTCACCAAAACATTAATTTCTTGCCAAGGATGTTAAGAGGGTTATTTAGTTGTTTTTACTAATATGCTCTAAGGCCTTGAAATGTGGCTTAGGAAAGAAAAGTATTATTCAAAGTCAGTGGAAGAAGAATGTCCACTATTTGCATTACAGTAGAATCAAATAACCCAATCCATCATGTAGATTATGTAGGGAGACATGATTCTTCCCTCAGAGTCAGTGGGAGAGGAATGATCATTCTTTGCATTACAATAGAGTCAGATGATATGATCCATCTTGTAAGTTATATAAAAAGGTGTGACACCTCTCCCAGATACCTTATAACCTTTATGAGTCCTGTAGTATCTATTATGTTATTGTATTACATTTTCTGATACATTTTAACAATGAATAAGCAACTTGAAGGAAAAATAAATAGGGGCACAAAGTTAATAAAAATAATATATAAAATATATTAATATATATAAGGTTTTAGAATAAAGTGGAAAAGCTTTTTGTTAGAAATAATGTACATCTTGGTAAAAGAAGCTCTTTGTTTTGATGGTGCTGCACTGGATTTTCCAGTTTTATAAAAAAATATACAGCATATGTAGACACATGTGCAAAATCCTGTTCACACATATCACCAAACTTTCATGTGAGACTGTTTAAGGTCATGATTTATTATGGACTAAATACAAGTTCTGTGGATGCACCTACAGTGCTGGTAATGAGAATCTATTCTAGGAATCATGTAATTTATGGAGCAAAAGTCCATTTTAAGAATTATCAAAAAATATTCAATACCTATCACTCTTTAACAGATTCATAATAAGAACTTTTAAAAATTTGGACAGTTTGGCTTAAAAATAGGCAGGTGTGTTGTATTGTGTTCTACCAGTTGATTTCCTCAAAGTTTTCTCCCGACCTTTTCCTGCATCCCCCAAACACAGTGATTGTCAGAAAGGGGAAATACCTCTGTCCCTTACGGTTCCAAGTGGCTGGACTTCCAGTGGGGAACAAAGCAGCCGGAAAGATTCAGAAGTATCCCTGCACCCCGGCATGGAAGAAGTGAAGGCAGAAGAGACGCACGTTTCACTGCTGTCTCAGGCTGAACTTCTCCAGCGCCATCAGCCTGGGCAGGTAACACCTGCTGCTCCTCAGGTGCCCAGGGTAAAGCACGATGCCCGAGAGGAGCACACCCACTGCCACCGCTGCTGGCCAGATCAGACAGCAGCCTTGGTGCTGGTCCTGAGAGAAGCCAGGAGCAGAAAGGGAAGGAAGGGGCAGGGGAGGGACCTTGAGAGCTGCCTGGGGTGTAGTCAGCACCAAGCTTTACCGTGAGCAATGAAGGTAATGAAGTCTTTCTCCTCTGTTTTTTCTCTGTTGCCCAAAATACTTGAGAACTTGCATAACAGCTTTTCCTCCACCCGCACGTTATTAGGGTTTTTCCTTTTACTAGTCAGGTATTTTCAGGATACTTGTAGGAATTTAACAACTTTGAGGTCCTAACCCTTCTCAAATTTGATAGCAATTAGCTAGTGCTTGTGTTCAAATAGATTCAGGGGGCTGATGGCAATCTGACTGGGAGACAGATACTCTCCCAGTAGCTGAGCAAGACTCCTCTACTTGGGAAGTGAGGAGTAAAGAAGAGAGAGACCTCCTTAGGCTGGAAGAAAAGATGTGGGAAGGCAGAAGTAACTTAAAGCCTTGTGTATGGTCAGAACAGCAACAAAAGCAAGGGGGTTGTGCTGTGTTGGAGAGGTCTGAAGGGCACTGAGATATTAAACTGTTCCTACCTGGCAGAATTCTCAAAAGATGTTGAACCCTTGCTGGATGCTCACACATGGCATAAGGGCTGTGAACATCATAGGCACCTGAAAATGAGAATATGATCCTTTGTACTCATTTTTGCCACTTATTAGGTAAGAGGTTAATTAGATGAGTTGTTACAGTTTAACTTTGAGGTTCTTCAGTGAAATGTGTTCTTTAAAAATGGTTTTCAAGAATATCTCATGTGAACTTTGATAGCAATAAATTCTAGCCAAGACTTAAAAAATAGTCCATCTTCAATCTTTTAAGAGCTTAGTTTTCCTAAAACTCTGGAGAATATAAACTTAAAACCAAATAAAACTGTTTACATATATTGTGCACGAACAGCAAAACGATTGAAAATCTTCCTGGGAGACCAGACCACATTGACAGTTAAGATTTTATTTCATGGAATGCTAATGAGGATTTTAAATGACATTTAAAAAGAACATGAAAAGATTGTTTTCTTTCCAAAGCTGAATTATTAGTAAGTTTGTACTGAGTTGCAGAATATCATTATTGTTTTTACATCAGTAATGCCTTTCTAACCTCAATTAGCAGGAGACTAGAAGCCACGCTATGAATCTTTCACTGAAATGCAGTTGTCAACTATGTAAATGACTTTATAAATGTGTCCTGAAAATGGAAATGATTTATGCAAATCACCTGAACCATAGTGTGCAAGATGAGAAGTATAAGAAATGAAAGAATTACCTCAGTGGTGTTGGAAAGCATCTCTTGGCTTCACCTGAATGGAAAAGCATCACTAGGAGAATCAGCTGAGTTACACCATAGGGAGGACAAGAGAACTAGCTACTGTTTTCAGCAGTGCTAGGACAGGTGGAGGACACCTCTCTCTCTCACCCTTTTCCCTTGTAAACGAAATGCTGGGGTTTCAACCCCAAGCCCTGGATTAAGGCTGACACATGGGTGATTCCCACAGCCCTTCACCAAGAGGGGGTGAGTTTGCCTTTAGGCTTCCCTCCAGGGTGCGGCCGACCTGGCAGGGAGAGCCATTGGGTAAAGGAGCCCCAGGTGTCTGCATTAAGTATGCAAAGGTCAGGTGTCCCACTTAGGAGTAAAAGCTGGGACCACTTGCAGGCAGGGGTAGTGTCTGTCTGTGAGGTGGATGCACTTTGCAGAGTTCCCTGTTGGGGAAGGACCTTGTGCCTCCCTGGGACTGGGCTCCAGTCAGGTCTGGCCTTTGTAAATGTGGGCTGTGGAGAGATTCAGTATGTGGCTTCCTTGGTCTTATGTATTTGGTTTGTTGACTCGGTTGTCTCCTGTCCCTTCTATGGGAAACTGTTTCACTGTTTATTCCACGTGTTGTTGGTCGTGTGGTATCATTGTTGGGGTCAGTGGGATTGATGTTGATTATAATATCTGACTTGTTTGTACACCCAGCGCTCACCCATGTACTGAACCTTTTGTGTCAAATACAATTTAGTTATTGGTTCATCTTTATGCTGGCTGTGTCCTTTATGCTAGGCCTAATAATTGGCAAAACAGTAAAAGTATTTCTTCGTTCTTGAGTGTTTTCTCTTATGTAAAGAGAAGAATAGTTTTAACTATATGGTGATCACCTGGAAAAAGCCTACTACAAACAGAAATAGGTTTAAAATTAAGAGATTAATGTTTCACGCTCCTTACTGGTAGCTGGCTCTTAAAAAGGCTTGGAAAGAAATATAAAGAATCTTTGAAACTATTCACTTTGAACTGTTTGAGAGCTGGCAGCCTGACAAAAAGAAATATAAATATTTTTCCTTCCTTCACAAGTCCCAAATATTTGCTAATATTTGGTATGTTGTCCGTTATATTAAAGACTTGTCATGAGCTCCTGCTCTAAATTTGCTTTAGTCATTGATTATTAATGTTTCACATAATGTAATGTGAAACCTTATTACTCAGTTTAGTAGGTTTAACTCAGTAAAATCAGTAATTGCTGCTCTTTGGACAGTCCTTATTTTGACTGTGTTCATAAAACTCAGGTGGAATGTCTGACCTAAGAAGTATTAAGAGAAATATTGGTATTGACCTTAAAGAAGGCAGAATTTCAATCATGAAATCAGAAAGAATAGCTGAAAGAGAACTAGAAAGCTGTCTGATGTGAAACAGATTCAGGTACTAGGTTTTAGCTTGTACATATGTAATGGTAATAGATTAAAAAATACTCCTTCCTCCATTTTAATAGCCATATTTTTTCTTCCGTAAGAAATAGGGACCCTGTCCTAGATGCTTTCTTGAGGGTTTTACTGATCCTTTTAAATTTATTGATTCAAAAATGATAATAACCTTTTGTTAACTGAATTATATTTTCTGTCAAGATAAATAAAAATAACAAACCATGGTGATTTTAGAAGTTGGCAATTACAGTGGCTTCCCCCAAAAAATGTAAGGCCAGTGCCACTCAACAAGCTATTATTATTTGTACAAATATCTTTCTATTCTAACTTTATTCTTTGGATTTTAATGAAATTGCCAGTTCACTGTTACAAATATGTCATGTTGATGCGTTCTTTATCTTCAACCTTGAAAGCTCTCAGATATTGCAGCAACTACCACAGTTTATTTTTAATGTTAAAATTTCCCTAAGTATAAAAAAATCTATACGAAGAATTGATTAAAAATTCTCCAGGTGAAGGGGCTTGAAAGCTAATCTGTGCAATTAAAATACAGACCCCTTACTGATAAAGTGAAAATAAAGACTGACAGGTTCACAGAAAAAAATCAATTTCACAGTTAATCTCCAAGGCTTGTAGATTAAGGTTTGTGGGGGTGATATAGTGTGATATGCACCACTCTGTGATGCGAACCTTGACTTCTAACAGCTGTGTGAAGCAGAGTTGCTATTTATAGTCTGTAATAGGAATATATGTACTGTGATGAGCATGGGGATTTTATTTTCTTTAATTTTCATCTTGTTGCCTTGCCTCTCTGAGGAAAAAAAGAAAAAAAAAAAAGAAAAACAAAACCAAACTCGAGGATAAAACAGCAGGAGGGACCAGCAAAGCGGCTAAACTAGAAGACTGATAATAAGACAGTGAATAATGTTTATACATCTGGGTCTTACAGAGAATAACACAACTATAATAATAACTAGAAGCTTCTGAGATGACTCTTTTCCATACCCAGGGTTGGTCATAATTAAAGATACTGTTTCCAGTGATGCCTACAAAGTCCCATGTCCTCTCAGTCACCATGTACCTCACACAAGTAGCCCATGCTTAGGATGACTCTGCTGTTCAGAGTGGAGTAACAGGAGGGGTGATTTATGGAGACAAAGTGCTAATACAGTGCACAGTGTATGGCACACAGCTATGAGGAAGGATGGCATTTAGGAAACAGAGGAGAAAAGAACAGTCCTTTATTTGGTTTTTTTGTTCCTTTTTTATCCTTTGGCATCTAGCTTTATAAGTTATCTTAGTTTATGCTCAAACCTACTCTTCTTTCCCAGAATATTTTTTTCTTTCCCTGGAAATCAGGCCATCTCTGAACAATTGACTTTTAGTTCCAAGAGTCGGAAAAATTTCAGTCTCCATGTTGTATTGAAATATTTCTGGAGTTTTTAACATACAAAGCTATCTGTTTTTTTTTTTTTTTTTTTTTTTTTTTACTAATATGTAAAAATTAGTATGTATGTAGGATGCTACAAAACCAGAGAGCCTTTCTGAGTGGTCTAAGACTCAGTGACATAAGATTTTAAAAGTCTAATTTGTACACAAACCACAATACTGACTGGAATTGAGACAACAGAACATGTAACATTTTTATTGTGTTTTGTGCTTTATAGCAATGGCTATCTTGCTCTACATTGCTGGAGACCAGAAACAACTAAGAATTTCAACTACAGTGAAATCATTCCACTGTAGTAAGAGATGTGCCAGCTGTGTTCCAGACTGTGGTCTACATCTACTTTCTGGGAAAAGATTTTAGAGTTTGGTAGGCCTTTAGCAGATCTGGCAAACTGCAGATTGGAAACTGAAGCTATACCCACATAAACTATAGGCTGTTTGGAAATTAATTTCCATTTTGTAGTGTGATTTTCACTGTATATGTTTCAGGAATAGTACCTTCTCAACTGGTGTACTGTTATATATTTTTGAAAAGCTCATGTTACGGACTTTTATGCTGTATAATTATAAACTGTGTTTTTGACAGATTTTGGAGGTTTGAAGTTCAGATGTCAAAACAGAAATTTTGACAGATCTGCTTCTATGAGTTCAAACCTGGACCTAATGCAGCGCAAGCTGCTCAAAACATCAATGAGGTATATGGCCAGGGAAGCATTAACGAATGGACAGTGTGACTTTGGTTCCAAAAATTTCAATGTGGTGATTTTGACCTTGAAGATCAAGAAGGTCACGGATGTCCTTCTGCTATTGACGACGATGAATTGAAGGCTCTGGTGGAAGCAGATATAGCACAACTGTTCGAGAACTTGCAAAAGAACTCAGGGTAAGCATATCAACTGTTTCTGAGCATCTGAAGAAGATTGGAAAGTCAAAGCAGCTCGACAAATGGGTGCCGCACGAGTTGAATGAGAATCACAGAAATCACTGTTTTGAAGTGTTGTCAGTGCTTCTTTTCCACAACCAGAACGACCGGTTTCTTGACCATATTGTGATGTGCGATGAGAAATGGATGCTCTATGATAACCAGCGATGATCGGCTCAGTGGTTGGACTGTGATGAAGCTCCGCAGCACTTCCCAAAGCCAAATCTGCACCAAAAGGAGGTCATGCTGACTGTCTGGTGGTCTGCTGCTGGTTTAATCCATCACAGCTTCCTGAATCCAGGTGAAACGATCACAGCAGTGAAGTATGTCCAGCAAATCAATGAAATGCACCAGAAACTTCAATGGCTGCGCCCAGCGCTGGTCAACAGAAAGGGTCCAATCCTTCTTCACAATATCGCGCCATCACGCATTGCACTTTAGATGCTGCAATGGTTGAACGAGCTGGGCTACGAAACTCTGCCGCATCCACCGTACTCACCAGACCTCTCGCCCACTGACTATCACTTCTTCAAGCATCTTGACACTTCAGAAACCAAGGGGAGGCCGAAACTGCCTTTGACTTCATCACCTCCAGAAGTCCAGAATTTTATGCAACCGGAATAAATATTCTTGTTTCTCATTGGCAAAAATGTGTTGGTTCTAATGGTTTTTATTCTGATTAATAAATTTTATTCTGAGCTGAGATATGCCACTTCAAACATAGCGGTTGAAATCGGCAATTAATTTCTGAACAGCCAATAGAGGAGGTACAACTGTTAGTGGAAAGGACATTCAATATGGTAACTTGCTTAGCAGCATGGATGATGTTGATTGAGACTTGAAAGTCAGAATTAGATGGTTTTACTTGACAGTTTAGGTAGAAGTTAGGGTCTTAATGAAATAGCTGTTATAGCTTCAATGCAATAACCATTTAATTCCCTTTGTGCTTGACTCTAGAAATATGAAAAAATAAACTGTTTTGTAGAACTGATAAAAGTGCATGAGTTCAGTTTGAACTTTTAAGTTTCTTATAAAAATTATTCACAGAATCACAGAAGGATTGAAGTTGTAAGGGACCTCTAGGGGTCAGCTGGTCCAACTCTCTGCTCAAGTTGAATCGCCACCAGTGGACTGCCTAGGACAATGCCCAGATGGCTTTTGAATATCTCCAAGGATGGAAGTTGTGAATTGATTACCTCTTAAAGTTATTCTGAAGCAGGCTTAGCATTTTTGAGAAAGCCCCAAGACGATTTTGACTACTTCAGAGCTGTGAAATATGCAGTGATTACACCACCCACTATACAGAGGGGTTAGCTAAGAGTCTGGATTGAGATTCGTATTTTCCTGAACACATTGGAACGGTCCATTATGTCTTAATATTTGCCTCCTACTGCGTTTCATTTGTGTCACTGGGAGAAATCTGCTGAGGAGTTTCATGAGCAGTTATAGGTTTTTATGAGTTTTCAAATTATATTTCCAGTCTAGCCTCTTTATGAAACACACAACAGTTTTCTGACAGCATTCACTGCTTCATTTCAAACACTCCACTTATCACCTGGTTTCTGCTGGTTGTTTTCCCCATCTCTTACAAAAAGCTTAATTTGAGATACCAAGCAGCTTTCTTTTTTAGTAATGATTATATATTAGTCAATATGGTGACAAATAAAAAGCTTGCGCACATCTATTACACCAGACAAATCTGCAAATGAAAAACGTATTTAGCAGCAATTTCTTATAGCATCAGAAAATAACACTGATTTTAGGGCAGAGGATTTCTTCAAAGTGAAAAAATAAATAACTCCTAATATACAATTCTATTGTACATAGTTAATTCTATTCTGTGCTTTTAATAAACTATGTCAGTTTAAAATTTAGTTTTGAATAATGGCATGTTAATAGGGAAAATCAGACTGTTAGGTTGTACATTTGTTATAAAGCACAAAATTAGGGCACCTTTTCTTTCAGTTGACAGATGTGGACCTTTTATACTGTGTGTCTAGTATCCTAGCAGGGATGTGTATTTTTATACCTCACGTAAACAATTGCTTAATTGCCGTTTGCTAACTACCAAGATTCATGTGGTCAGTGGAAGTGTTAAGAGTGAAAAACATGCTGGAAGGTAACAATCACATTTTTTCACATGCCTTCTATTAAATAAACTGGCAGAACTGATGCACTACCCCAAACTAAAAGGATGAGGTGGAGTATCCAGCAGTTTTATTGTCACTGACCATCTAATCACATTCATTTTTATATACTTTTTATTTAATTTAATTACTTTTTTTTTTTTTTCCCCTCAACTGAGCAGTTTTTTGCCTTGGAGTAATTTCTGGAGATGTTTGCCAGTAACTCTGATTTATTTATTAAAATATCATTGCTTCTTCAGTAGTTTGAAAATTGTAGCTAATATATGAGACTGAGAAAAGAATCCTTCCTCCCACTTTGTTCTGAGCAATTCTTGGTACTATGTACAGAGTTTTTGCTCGTGGACTATAAGCATAATTTTTGGTATTCTGACTTTCGATAAGATGAATAAAAAGTCTGGAGCAATCATTATGAAGACAGGACATTTCAGTGATAAATAACTGAGTTGCTGGAAGGGTGAAATCTTAGCCACTCTGAAGAAATCCTCTAGATGTAGAAGTCCCCTCATATATAGGCCTCATTCCAATTTGGAGTATATACCAATAACTAACCATGATAAAAATTTGGCTTTGTCTTTAAGGGCTTGAGAGCTTTTTTTTTTTTTTTTTTTTTAAATAGATGCTATGAAGTGTATACATAATGATAACCCAAAGTTTTAATTAAAAAAAAAAAATCCTAAATAGAATCCAGGACAATATGTCTTCTTACAAAATCAGAAATATTACACTCCACAAAATGAATACATATTTATGTCAGGCATTGAAGGAATGTTTTACTAATTTGCCTTAAATCTGCCCATTTTCCAGTTTTTCCACTTTCAACCAAATAATTTATTTCAAATTTGACAGCTTTCTATATTATGATCTTGGACATCCTCCAAAAATTTCTTGGCAGATAATGAATTTTAAGACAAGTCTGACTTAGAAGGCTTTTTTCTGTGGTAAATGTTTATATCTCCATGTAGGGAAAGTGCTGAAGGTATGACATTTGTGAAGAAAAGCTAGGGAATATAGCTATTAAAAATAATTCTTCATGGCTATTTACAGTAGCTCTATGTTAAAAATATCTGCTGCTTCAGCTACCATATGTATAGCCTTAATTTTCAGAAGAGGTATCTTGAAGTTTCAGAAACAGAGAAGAAAAGGTATCAAAAAACCTTTTAGTAATAGTGCTTTTGTTTTCTGTCAGATGACTGACTCTAAATGGATGATACTATTATAGAAACATCCTCCTGTAGATCTAAAATGTAGAAATACGGGGTGGGAATAGGAGCTGATTTTCATTTTTAAGGAAAAAATGGTTTTTTCATGTAATTCAAATGAGAAACTATTAAAATATATTCTAGCTGATGGGAGTTTGGGATATACGTGTGTGTGTGCATGCGTGTATGTTTTATGAAGCTATAAAATAGCCTGTGCTTTTCCTCTGAGTATTATGGTCTGTGTTTATGATTACTGAGCTTATTTACTTTCTAATCAATGTGCTAATCACTTCCAAGGTGTGGGCTATTAGCAAGTCATTATGAGCTAGCAGCAAGTAAATTAAATAGATGTAAAGAGCCACATGGTTCCTCATTTGCTTAGAACAGTAGCTCTGCAAGGGAAAGGTGCAAGGCTTGAAGCCCTAACAAGAAGTAATTTTGTGTAATGCTGGAAGTACTGAGCTTGCTAAATTGTCAAACTTACGTTTGTCTTCCTCAACGTCTCTGAATAGCGATGTATCATAGGTAGCTGCATCGTGATTATCTGGTGACTGTGCTATGATTGCATTTCTTTTGCAACAAGAATATGTGCAAAGTAACTAGTCCCCAGAACATTTTCTAGTGTCTAGAACTGATACAGCTGGTTGTAGGTGGGGGTTTTCAGGGTTGAGGGGACAACAATCCACAGCAGGGGGGGTGGGGGGTGGGGGTTGCCCTCTTTTCCACCCACTCTCCCTTTTTTTTTTTTTTTTTTTTTTGAGTACTGCTTCTCTTTGTGCTAGCAGAAAACAGTATAAGACAAGTGAGAAATTATGAAATTGCAATTTATAAAATTATAAAAGGGCAATTATGAGAATGCCAGATTTAATAACTTGCAGTCTGGACTAGATTTAGCTGAATACTAGCAGTTGTCAGTTTGGGCTCTTGAGTCCACTGTAAACAAAAATCATACAAAACCTGGACCCACATTTTTAATGCTCACAAAGTTTTGTTGTAGCCTGAACTGAGGGGTTGATGTATGGCTTCATAACCTGATTAATGTCTACAGTATGTCCAAGTAGTGTGTTGGTGGAATATTATTGGTAGTATCTGGTATGTGTTCTATGGATGTGGTAAGCTCAGGCACATAATGTTCAAATCAGTTGTTTAGGACCGTTTAAAATGTCACAGGGAAAAACAGAATCATGTCCAGAAATACTAAGTCCCATCTTTTATCAAATCAACTGAATTGTCTGTGATTAGGGAAGAAAGATGACCTTCAGAACAGACATGCTTTTTTTCTAAATTTCTTGAACATCATGTGTGCTGTCTTTAATTAAACTGAAAGATGTTTATTATGTGTGCCTTTGTATCTTAAAGATTTCAGTAAAAACAGTAAAGGTGAATATTGAATATAGGATGAGCAGTTCAACTGAAAATTTGCTAATGAGGGTTAAGTCAGGGTATTCTGTTACCTGGCTTTTCCCAAAGTCTCTCCGTTCTTTTTACCACTTAACTGAGAATCTTCCTTTAATATCCTTGACTAAATATTAATAAAGAATAAAATGTGGCTTAGAAATATACACCCCATTTCAAGCACACAGAGGCATGCCTGTGGTCAGACATACCTTCAGCAAGCAAGGAGTTACCCTTGAAGACATCTTTTTTGTGCTGATCAACAATAGCTGTGACTCCACTGTGGTTTGGGGCCCAATTAGGTGATTGTTCGTTGCTTTAATGTGTTAAGGAAAAGTTAGTGATACATGAGAAGCTTCTGTTGCTGATCTCAAAAATCATGAGTAATCCTCAGGATCAGCAGTGGGATCATGGCTGACTCAGCTCTATGTAATATCTATGAACCCATTAACAAAGCAAGGAGCTGATCAGTTACTCTGAAGAAAACTCAAAGAGAAAGTGATTTCCTCTGCATTAGTCAAGACAGAGCAATAAATGTCATCTTACTTTGATTTGGTGTCCCCGGTACACTGGAGGTTTTTCACTGACCTCTATCATCTCCTCCTTCAACACCGGCTTTGTGCTTACCCCGCCAGCCAGCCATGAGTTAGAAAATCCATAGGCTCTGTCTCTTGTTACAGCAGAGAACAACTATAATGCCTTGGATAATTTGGCAAGGCAGAGGAACCAAATCAAAGGTAACACAAGGCTAGGGGAAGTCTAGAAGGTGTGGTAGAATCATATTTGACTGAGAGCCTGGATGGAGGAAGGGATGGGTTAGGGGAGCAGAACCACCACTCTGGGCAGAAAATGGTTCTTAAACTGTCCTTGAATACAGACTAATGTAGGGTAAGCATTCCCACAGTGACATTTAAGGAAGTAAACAGAGTTCATCATCTAGAGGCATATTTTTTATACCTTTTCTCATTTTGGCAGTAAAGATGTGCAAGGCTTTCTAGAACTGAGAGGAAGGGAAAAAGATGAGTTGGGAATCAAATACTTTCTGTAAAGTGCATTAGCTTTAATGGATACCTTTTCCACTATAAAAATACTGAAAATTAGAAATAGAGGGGATTGTTTAAAAGATCTCTAAGTATGTCTGAACATGTTTCACATGTGAAGGACTAAGTGTCAGTTTTTGCTATAGAGAGAATAACAAAACACAGATACATTACTTTTAAATCAAGAGGAGGTATACAGATGCTAGTGTTCAAATCACACTACTTGAGATCAACATGCGCTTAGATCAAGGTGACTTATGTACTCTGCTGAAAATTAACAGTGTTTTAGCACCCTCATTATAACTTCTTTGTAGATACAAAGCTGTTTTGTCTACCAGTGTTGAACAGTATGGCCTGTTGGTGGTCTCGCAGAGGTAGTTACTGGAATTTGACTGAAGAATGGTATGTACTAGGCTACTGTTCTTATATAAAGGAAGTAATTTTCTGCATCTTCATAGTTAATCTTTACTAGTAGTTATCTCAATTGTAAATGAAAAAGATTTTGCTGCTTCTTCTGTTATAATTTCTTCTCAGCAAGCGTCAACTGAAAGTTATAATTTAAGACTTCCTATTGCAAAAGGTATTAATTTTCATAGTATTTAGTGGTCTGTCAAAAATGTCAAAAGTCTCACCATGAAGACTTTTAAAATTAGACAGTTATATCTTCAATTTAGAATTTAGTTCAGCCAGATAAATATCAGAAATAATAACATATTTAGATATCAATTTCAGTGCTGTATTAATGCAGATCCAAACTGCTCAGTGTAAATAAATGTTTTCCTTGCACTAGAATCAAAGTGAAGAATAATATTTTTATTTTCAAGGGTAAGAAGGCTTCTTTGCTGCGAAGCTCTGGAAGGTACATGCAACTGTGTAGTCATGGCCCTTTCAGGGTGAGCTCTAATGTCTCTTCACAAGCAAAGCTCTAACTTAGCCACCCTGACAGGGACTGGGCTGGTGACCTGGGCTGGTGTAGTTTGTGGAACATGCTTTTTTTTTTTTTTTTTTTTTTTTTTAACTAGAGCCTGTCTTCTAGAAAGGGAACCCATTTGTATTTAATGTCTGTAAGTAAGAGAGAATCCTCATGTCTGTAATACATTTCTGTGGGTTTTTTGGCACTGGTAGTCATGCATTATTTCCATTCTAATCTTGTTTGGATTTGGTGTACAGTCTCTAGAGCTCATCTGTGTCTCTTAAAGATCCATCTACTTTTCTACATTTTCCAGGTTACCTCTACTTAAATGAAATTAGCTTCACAGGATAGCTTCATGACAGTTAAGCCATCATTACTGTTTCCCCTTCCCCACTGTTTCAAAGTAGTCATGCTGGGTCTGTGCAATGAACCTGGCAAGCAAATTGATCTAAGTTAAAACCATCTTCCTTTTGATTTTAGCTATTGTCTTTTAACCAGCTTGCTTAAATGTGCCTCACACTTGTGCTGGCCCAGAAATGTTTGCTCAGCAACAGGAAGGAGGGTTTCTTTCAGATGCAGTACCAGCTCAAAACAATGGGGAAGAGCACTAGTTTCATGCTTTTCAGGCAGGAAGATAGTGGTTTTTTCCACTATCTTCTGCAAGTTGGGCAGATCAAAAAACAAACTACTATTCCGAATTCAAGACTTCCTACAGGCTTATGTGAGAGCAGAGCTTCATCTGTTTGTACTTATCTATTTTTTTATTACCACTGGTAGAGATAACCCTCTACTTGAGGGCAAATAACTCCTTGCTTGATTATCAGCACGGGTTGTGATGTAATCTGCTTTTTCCTACCCTTCCCCTTCTATTCTGAAGCATGGATTGCTATAAGTCATCATCTGGGTTTTCTACCTTTCTAAAGGTGCCTCGCTTGAAACCTATGTGAAGGAAAGATTTTTTTCATTGTGCTTACTATTTCATAATATTATACCTGTAATCCTCGACCGGAAGCATTGGAATGATTGTGCTCTCAGCAGCTGTTTGATCTGAACTGCACTTTCCCAGGGATCACTCTCAGGTTGAGTCTAGCAGCTGTGAGATAACGAAGAGAGAAGTTCAAGCAATGAAGTAGTTCAAATGTCAAAACATACGTTTGAAAGGCAATTAGAACTGATTATTTGCAGACTTCATGATCACACTGTGGCCAGCAGTGTAAAAAAAGCTACTGAGGTCAATAGTTTCCTCCATACTGTACCAGATAAGCAATTTGAATATCTCTGGGAAACAGTCCTTTGTGGCTGTCTGTGTTAATGAGCTTTGAAAACAATTGCCCAAGTCTCTGTTTCAGATGCCAGGAAGTCTCAACTTTACTTCCAATTGAGGAAAATCCAATAACATCAAGTTAAATCACCCCTGAGATTCTTTGCTGGCTGACAAAGCTGTTAGTGTCTATTTAGAGTACAAACTTTTTTTTTTTTTTTCTTTTTTAAATGCAAAGCACCAAAAGCGTAACTAAAAGACCTGGATGGTCAGCATCTTGGCAAGCCAGGTCCATTGAAAGTGTACAGAATCTTTAATGTCATAAAGTGTACAGAATCTTTAATGTCATATTTTGAGTCACCAAACAGCATTTTATAGGAAATTACCTTTTTCGGTAAACATTAACTAGATGTGAATGTGTTCCATTGTGGTTGCAAAGTATGGGACTTGAGGAAAAGGTCTTGGTAGTCACAGAACTTGTTTCTTTTAAAAAGTTTTTAAAAAATCCAAGTCTAGTAAATCAATCAAAAGATGAAAAGGGGATGGGCAACAGGGAAGATCAGATCATGCAGCAAGAGAAATACCCCATAAAGAGGATTTATACTGCAGATCTGTGTGTACAAAAGCAGTGCTCAGTTTCCTCATCAAATTCTTTAACTGTATGTGTTCACCACCCTCAAAAGTCATTACAGTATTTCTTTCTAATTCTACAATTGCTTGATATGGATTTTGTCAAGGTAAGAGAGGCTAGCAGAGGCCATTTAAAAAGCGCAGTGTTTTTCTGTAGCTGCTATAGACATAAACCCGTACCAATTCCCACAGTCATGTGACCAAGAGCAGCATGAGCTGTGGACCTTCTACAAATGCAGTGAGCGAGAGCTTTGTCCTCATCAGGAACCAGAAGGATATCCAGCGTCACTCCACCAGCGGCTAAAAACCACATCTAATTTCCTCCTTGCCTTACTGGTTCAAATCTTTCTTGGATTGGAACAGCTGCTATCTTCCTAGCTGCACTGTGAAACAACAAAATGTGTGTGATGCCAACTTTAAAGATTAACTAAAGTAGGTTGTTTATACTGGAGCGCTGTCATATTTGTAAACTCAACAGAACACATTAAATAGAGTGCTGCAGTCCAAGATCCTGTATACTCCGTTTCAGTCACATCCTGGAGAAGTTGTTTCTTGACTGGTAAGTTAATCATAAAGTCTTGCTCATTCAGCTCTTCAGTTATGTGCTACAGGTGTCAGGATAGTGGATTTTTGTGTTCTTGTTTGATGCTTTCTGACATATACCAGCTGAGGCTCCTTAGAAATTATAAGCCAAAAAAGAAAATTCAGTGTCTTAAGGGAAATCATCCATTCAAAAGAAAATTGGTATTTTAATCTTCCACTTCTTAAAAAAAATAATGAATGTTTATTTAAGGATTCCTCACAGAAATTTGAGCAAATAACTTAAATGATCCACAAATAACAGCAGACATTACAGGATTTCAATTGCATGTAAAGCAAATTATTTCCATGCATGTAATGACTGACTAAACAAAGAGACACTTGAGCATGCAAATGATAATTATATATGGTAATGTCTCGTTCTTATCAACCAGATCATGTATCTTGCATGTGTAAGTGCTTTTTGCATAGGAACACGTTTCAAATAAAGTCAAGTAACAAGTCTTCAAATACATAACGACACATACAGAGCAGAAGAAAAGTGAGGAGTAGCTAGGTATGGTGGTGACTCTGCTGTTTAATAAAGGAACATCCAGTGAGGAGCAGCAGGTGCTAGTTTCCACCCTTTTAAACCTCGTCTTTCATAATGGGCCAAATCCATAACCTTCATTCAAAGAGCAGAATTGACTGAGTTCTTATGTAGTTGTACTGTAATGGATAATGGACTCTTCCATCCTTAGGGGAAAGTCTGATTTAGTTTGAAAACTGCATCTCACCTTGAACTATTACAAATTAATGAGGGGTCTAACTTTAGGCAGGTAAGTCTGGAGACTCTTCAGTAATCTATCTTGTTTTTTACCTGTAGAGAGCTATCTCTCTCTTGTCTTAGTGATATTAGCACATTTCTTGATGTGTTATTTTTGGAAGTCTTTGTTAAATCCTATGATTGCAAACTTTCTAAGAAAGCTCTAAACCCAGTGTGCCTTCTGATCATATATTGCTATGTTCTCACAACAATTCCCATGGCTCAACATAACTGCTAGGAAGATACCATTATAAAGCATCTATGCAAGATCCTTTGTCCAGAAGTTATAATGGAGTATTAATGTTTCCCCATCCATCTTGAGTTGCAATGTTTCTGTAGAAGTTGAACTGAAGGAAATGAGTCTGCATAAAAGGGGTTCTTCTGTCTTGCAGAGAAATCCTCTTTAATTTGAATGTTGGCTGTGGCTTGGTGCCAGGGCATTAAGCTGTGTTGCAACGCAATGAAGTATAAAAAAGGACCTTAGTTGTATGAAATTGCTCTGGCCTCTTCCTCCCACTGCATAGTTCTAAGGAAACAATGTGGAGGGAAACTAATTAGTATGAAGCAATGTTGGAGGCTGGCTTCTCTGATCTCTTAGAGCATTTTGAGATGTGCTTCTCCAAGCAGGGGACAACTGCTCCGACTGTAGGAACCTTCTTTACAGCAGATGTCTGCAGAGGAAGGTAACCAAGGCTCATGTACCTAGTTCTGTTGCAGTGTTTTATCTTCTCAGGTTCTTCATGGTACAGCCAGCAGAGTGAACAGCCTCTGAATAAAGAATACTTTACAATGTCTAAAATTTTAGCTATCCAGAGAAACCTCATGGTGGTATGCATGTTGTACATGTTTAACTGGAGCAGTTATATATTTATGCTCTCAGGAATATTTTTAGGAGTATTTATCTTAAAGAACTGCTACATTGACTAATTAATTATGTAATGCCTAGAAATGTAATTACCAGCTACATTTTAATTAGGCATCCCTTAATTTCAGGTTTCAAAATGAGTGTAGTAATCATTAAATTACAGGGTTTTTTCCCCTTTATATAAGATACTACCTAGCCTCTAACAGGCTTGATTGAAAAACTACTTCCTGTAACAGCCAACAGCTTGGCATTCCTAGGCGTGTAGGAGATCCAGGTTTAATTATGTATCTGAAGGGCTGTGGTGACTTGTATCGGTCCTAGGTAAGTGACCCAATTTCTGGGCTATTTAGGAGGTACATGGAAAGGTTATTTTGGGGGCCTGAGGCTGAGGAATATTTGATGTCACTTTGCATCGGGGAGAGGAATAACACTCTGAAAGGAGCTCCTGTTTGCTCCAAAGGAGAATAACTTCCAGATACCTACCTGCCTTTCACAGGACAGATTCTTCTTTTGCCTAATTTGCCTAATGATTCTAAAACACTGGGATTTCTGAAAAGTAGTTTTTATCCGTTCACAATGATACAAAAACTACTGCTAGATCTTGGTAGTAGTTATTTACATAAAGACTAGGAGTAAGTGAAAGTGTTCTTTGCCTTTGAGATACTATTTCTGACAGCTTACAGTAAATCTCAGAGAAATGAATGCTTATGTTCCTGCAGAGGTCTCATACTATTCATCTTAGGAAGCATGAGTTTGTCATTTTGAACTGTACAGTTTCTGATTTACCCAGCCAGATTCTGTGTAGCTCTAGGGAATACAAAAACGTTGGCCTTTCTACAATGCCAAGATATAAAAGTGACAAACTGGGAAGATGAAATAACATGGATTTAATGGAGAAAAATATCTGAGTTGAACTTGTCCATATTTTGGAAGCTGCATTTGATCTGTTACTGTAGCTTATTTTAAACGTTTCCTAAGTGATGTTTGCATTTGCCAATGAAGTTTATTCAACCTCAATGAAAAATTTCTACGGATCATTTTTAACCTTTATGTTAATGCTTCACTACTGCCAGATGAAAGCCACCATCCAGTGGAAAACATTTGCTTATAGCAATTCAAGATCAAATCCTAAATCATTACAGCAGGCCTAGAATCAGTGCACAGCTGGAATGTGAGCATCACTGCCATATGCTGAAACGTACGGAGGTGGAAGAGCAACCCAGGGGGCTGTTGCTGGCTTCTCAGCAGCCCACTTTGCTTCCAGTGCAATCAGGCCTACCAGAAACTTGGGGGCTGCTCTCTGAATTTTTTGCTTGCAAATGTATGAGCACTTGAGACAAAGTAATTAATGGGAGACTAGAATCCCTCTCTCTCTCAAGCACTTAGCTTTAATGCACCACATTAATACTACTTAAATACCGGAGACTGGCACTTCATTTTTTGCATCCTAGTGAAATGAATTGTTCCTGTGCTTGTTTTCATTTCCTTGACTCCTTATCTCTAGGCAGCACAAGAAAAAATTGATAGTGCTTACCACATAGGAGAAAAAAGGGGGTTTATGTAGGCAGAGAAAGACTTTAAAAGAGTCACGGTTGCCACTGTTTTGACAGAAAACATGAACAAATTTTGACATGTCACATCAGCACCTTTCAAAAAAATTCAGTTTGGTAGTTTAAGAAATATATACAAATACTGCATTAAAATAAGTTTGTTGTAACAATAGGAAAATATATCTTGAATATTAGACTCTTACTTAACTTCCTTGGGTGTTGAGTTGAACCATCCCAAACAAACCAGTAACACCTTGCCGCCCCAATATAACTTCCTTCGATTATACTTTGCTGCCTTCCTTGTTCATTTATTAAATCCAGAATTAGCTGGAGAATGGGAGGAGGCAGACTCAAATCTATCTTCTAATATTTTAGCCAGGGTTACATCTACTAATTTGAACACAGTTGAATTTAGGAACTTGTCTACACTGGAATTTAATTATTTGTTTTCTTTAGCATCGAAACTTGCACTATGTGATAAAATGTGCAGTAAACAGCTGTGCTAGTTTTCTGATTTTTTTAACAACTTCTTCTTCCAGTACTCAGTTTCATTTAAATAGGATTTATTTAAAATAGGATTTGACTGCAAGCGAAGCCTCCCACTTAGGCCTTTGCAAAGGGTGACTAGTGACACCAGCTTTTATTAAAATTTTAACCGAGGAGAACAATCTTTTTCCTAGTGAAATCTGAAGGTAGCATCTGATTTTTCCTTGCTGTTAATAAGACGACAAACTGTGTTAATATAGTCTTTATATAGTAAAGTTTTGACTTTGCCAGTAGCTCGCAGATGACGCTTTCATGTTCAAGTCATCTATTTAATCTCAGAGCTTTGGTAAACTAGGCAAATGACATTGCAAAAATCTTTCTGTAAAAAAACTTGGAATACTAGCTGCTATGAGAGCAATCTATTATCTAATTGTTATTAAATGCCAAATGCTGTGGTGACACCTTGTTAGATGTGATGCAATACTGTACACAGCAATTACGAGCTCTCCGCTTACTTTTTCACCAGCTGGGACCCAACTAGGAGTATAAGCCTTGCTATTGTTTTCCCAGCAAAAGAGTCACCATCTTGCCATCAACCTGGCTTTCTCTGATCTCCTCTCAGGCACTTAAGTGTAGAAAGAGTCGCCTGCTATTGTCAGTTTGAGTGAAAGTCACTGTAACTGCTGACCCCGGAGACTGAATCAAAATTAATAAATAGCTAGACCCAATTCTGTCAGCTTTGAATCTGGTCATGTAGCATCAATCAGCTTGTCCTTTACATAGCTTATAAATGCATGTTTTAAGAGTAGTTTCTGGGCTGTACTTGGGAAAACTCAATTAGTGGTGAATTAAGCTCCTACCCCAGTCTATTCAGCCATACAAAGAACAGGATGAAACCAGACCCCATCAGACAGGTCTCCCAGTGAGTTAACTGTTCTCCTCACAAACACCACCACCCCTTCATCACTGAAACCAAACACATGTAAATCAGCTGCAAAGTAAAGTTAAGGTCAATAACATGGACTAAGTTGGTTCAGTGCTCAGCTGATCAGCAGTATATGCCTGTTCCAGCTAAAAGTGGCTAAAATGAGAATCTCACCAACAAAGCACTGGGGGTGGGGAAAAATCCCAGCTTTGTTATTCTCAAGGTTGTAGACTGAGATCCTATCAAGTCCAAAGAGGAGGTAGCCCATGCTAATACATGGTGCAAGGAGAAGATCACCCTGCTTGTTTTCTTCTTTCTCGTATTAGTGAAATGGCTATGTACACTTTCTCCATGTGTTCAGGCTGCCTGCAAACACTGCCCCTAAGATCTTGGCCTATCTTGTCAAATATTGCCTTGTGATAGTATTCAAAATATGGGTGTTGTGTATGGAGTTATCCAAGATAGGATGATTTAGCAGGTACCATGGCCTCTCAGGTGGTAGGTTTAGATGTAATGTGGGTAGAAGGTGGGCTTGCCTTGAATCTTATTGCATTCAGTACTGGTGTTACACTCCCTTCCCCCTGATGCAGTCTTCCCTTCCAGGTTTAAAATGCAATAATCAGATTATGAGTATTGTTTCCAACAATTGATTTAATTGAATTAGTCTATCATTAGCTCTGGATCAGGACCTTGCTGCCATACTCTATCTGCTATGATTAATTTAATTATATTTAATGCAATCTCTGTCTCCCCAGAGGCTAAATAAGCCTACAGGTTCAAAATCAATACAGAGGGCTATTCTCAGATGCTGTGTTTTCAGGTAGATCTGGAAGAATCAGGCTTAAAACATGCATTGCATCTACTGTTTAGTTCCCCATCTCTCCACAGTACTGCATGGCAGCAGAAAACCAACCCGATTTAATATGAAGAAAAGATTCTTTCTCTCTGTAAAACTAATAACTGAAGTGCTAAGGCTTGGACAACTGGCCCAAGCCAGAGTGGACCTATAGATGAATCCTGTCTATTTTATAACTGAAAACCATTGTGCTAGTAGGTATTGTACTAAGTTATAACAACGCACTCATGCTGATGTAAAAAGTGCTAAAGCATTGAAGTACTGAAGCCTGAACAACAGGCCCCAAGCCCAAGCTGCTTAGTGTGTCATCATTAACAAAGTGTGTAAACTCCTAGTGAGAGATGCAGCTTAGACAAAATATAATCAGGAGTGAGGAGAGGATGTATCCAGCTTCCCTTGTTCAGCCTTGTTCCAGGCTGAGAACCCAAGGATCTGGCCTTGTTAGAAACTCCCTTGGGTTCCCCCCCTGAGCCCTGGCCAGGCTTTGGGTGGGATCCAACAGGAACAGAAATTTTCCGCTCAGAACAAAGGTGCCAGCTGTTCTGGCCTGTCGATCTCTGGGATATAAGGCTGGGCCCGTTTGCAGCGACTTTGGATGCCTCACCTATGGGTGGACGCACCGCGTAGGATTTCCCCCTTGCCGGGACAGGCTCCCCAAACCCTCGCTGCAACCGGGGCTGCCCAGACACTGCGGATCTGAATGATGATAATATATGCAATGGTGATGTATTTTTCTTAATCTCCGTTCTCTCTCCCGTGTAGTAATGATTTAATGCATTACCCTGTTTTTTCCTGTTTGCTGCTTTAGGCGCACTATTCTGCTTTTTCTTACTGCATGTTTTCTGTATTACACTGTTATCACTAGTAAAATACACCTGCTCTTTTCACTCTGGTGTCTGAGTTTAATTGCTATCCTTAATCAGCAGAACAATAACCTGGTCTGGTACCTGGTTTTGCTGGTGTACCTTACTTTGCACCATTTCTTCCTCTCTGGTCTTTCTACATTCAAGTGATTATTTTAACTGAAGACTTGAGTTTTTTTTGAAATGTCTGTGGGAGACACGCATGGTACTGAGCATATCCACAGAGCATGTGGGTGTTCAGTTAAGTTTAATTTCCACATTTATGTGCTATAATTTTTAGTTTCCTAACAATACTTACTAGAAGTGTCCAATTTATCAGTTTTCTTTCCATTCTCCAGCACAAGTGGAATTCTGCCATTGCCAATGAGTTCCTATGTTTACCACCATTGCTGTGGCTCTGTTTTCCATACAAGAAAAGTTAGTTTTCATGCACTGAGGCTATCCTGCTGTTTTCTAGGATACTTTTCACAGAAGCCCAGGGGTGCCTCTTTCAGCAAAAGAAGTAGTGCTGATTCCTTACAGATGGGGTGAAAAGGCCAGAGAGCAACTAGTTTGAGCTGAAGACAAGGGAAAACAGTGCAAGGAACAAAACTGACAGAATCTGATGCTGTGGAAATTTGCACCCATCTCTCTTTCCATAGCTGCTTTTTCAGAGCTCTGTTTTTACTGCCTCCACACATACCCCCTACAACAGAAGAGTCCTGAATGGCAAAGTATGTCTTCAGCTTTCACTGCTGGGCATGTTGCAGAAGGGGATCACTGTGAATAAAGCTGCTCAGGAACAAAGAAATTATAAGAACGAACAAATGAGCATTTCCTCACAAACATGGAGCCTCTACAAGCATGAGAGGTGTGAAGACTAACTGGGGATGTGACTGGAGGTAGAGAATACAGGTCCTCTGTTCTTGTGAGGCCAGATGGTCAGAGGAGGGCTGAATTCCCTCTGGCTTGGGGAGAACCTGGCTTCCTAATATGTCTCAAATGTCACTGTCCTCTGTTTTTGCTGGTATGTTTGGTTCAGTAGCAAAAGCCAACAAGGGATTAAGTAAGAGTCTGGTTAAAACTTCTCTCATACAGAAGAATTACATGTTCCTCTGGATGTTTCTGTAGTGGTACCAGGACCTTTTGCCCAAGCTTTAATTAGTATAACCCTGTAATAGCACATTTGACCCAGAAATACCAAAGGGTTTCATAAAATTAGCTCTATGGTCATTCTGTGATGTGCACTAGGGATTTATTGTAATTAAAGCTGATTAAAAATGTTCCAATGAAATTATTTTCTATGGGGTCTATGTATACTCTGAAGCATTACAATGTTTCCTCTTATTTTGCCCCAGGACTCCAGGGAGCCTTGAGGGAGAAAGCTGCCACATGGTCTAGAGCCAACATTGCGCATTCAAGACCTAGCCATTTTCCAAAGCAGAAAGTCTTAAATGGCAGCCCAAGAGGACTTGAACAAGACTGCAGAGACTGCAGGTGTTCTTGGCTGCAGGGAAGGAAACCTGAAGGCAGAGTCTCCAGGAAAGAGAGGTCACGGTCATTTTGAAAGTCTGGAATACATCTTTTGCAATTCTCGTTCTGTGATGACAGATTGCTACAGTCTATCTGATGAAGAGCAACGCTTATTTATTTCTTCTTCTGGAATTTCAGACTTGATTATTCCAGCCTACCCTCTCCTCTTCTCATACACAGACTGGAGGCATTACCAATGTCTTTAGCTTTGCCAAAGTCTCCTGGGAAATGTAGGATATAGCCAGCAATAAAGACCAGCAGCTGTTATTATTGCTTTCTGTTACGATAAGAATATGACCCCTGACACTCTTAATTTTTAAAGGGCTACCTCCTTTCCATGATGTGCTTCTTTTAATAAATTTTAATAAATGGATAAGATTAGTCAGTAATGATTCTTGAACTGAATTACCTTTGGACTAGCAAACCACTTACTCTATTGGGCTTTATTGTAGAAATGGGGACTTTACATTTGCTAATAGGTGACTAAAAATGCATTTTTTTTAGAAATCCAGTTTAGAAGTCCAGTGTATGGAATCATATTGTGCTCCTTCAAAGAGCCATCGTGTAATCCTTGCTTTCTTCAGCTTCAGTCGGGTCACTCCTGACCTTACAGCAACTCTCTCTGCCGTAACTAATAACATTAGTACTAATTATGACCCATAAACCCACTAATTTCTACTAGAAGCAAGGGACATTTATGCATTTGAAAGCCACTGTGCTTGGATATACTTTAATTATGTTCTATATTAAAATTTTTCAACATCAGCATTTCACTGATGTGTCAGTCTAAAAATACTAATCATCATACTTTTATTTAAGACCTACAGCAAGCTAGTTATAGTTGACTATTTTCAGGTGTCTAGGAGCAGCTCTGATAATTATAAAGAACCAGAGCAGAAAGTCCTATTTATAGACATCATTTCAAAATGAATACAGAATAAGAAAGAATTATGACTTTGAGAACTGCTGCTTTTAAAGCTAGCTATGGAAGCATAACCTACTGCTGAAATAAGGTAGACTCATGAATACATTGCATGCTATATGTCTGAGCTAAAGTCAGTACTCGTAAATCATTAATTTTTTTAAAAAAAAATCTACTTTTGGAAAGAGAAGTTGCCTGAACAATTTTTAAAACAGTCAACATATTTTAAAAAATTCTTTTATAACTTAGGAAAAAAATGTTTGTGACTGAATCCTCTTTTTCACTGTCTTTTCTTTAAAGACTTCTGTGCCATCATAAGAAAACTTTTGCTGTCTTGTATCTGAGAAAAGACTTGCAAAAAAATTGAGAAGACTTTGCAAGTGCAGGAAGTATGATACAGAAGTAGAGGCAATAATCAAAGTCATCCTAGTGTAACAATCATGCTTAAATACATGCTGAATTTTAAGCAGTTAGATTAATTGGATCAGGATGGAAAGTGGTGCATGGAGTGAGTTTGGAATGAACCAGAGAATTCCTAAACTCTTCATACTGTTTGTACTGTAAGAGAAAATCATAGTCCAATTCTCCAAAAACCAGACATGGAAAAGGAAACGCTGGCAGAACTTTCTGCTTTGAGCATTACATGGCACAAAATGTTAGAAGTCCTCCACCAGTAGGGATATGGAATACACATTTGTTTCAGGTTTCCACAAAGCTCTGGAAACTGCTTAAGCAGTTTCAGTGGAAGCAAAGCATGGCGAATAAAAGAAATCATAAGGGCAAAGCATACTTAGTAATATGAATCATTTAAAAGGTGATGAAGTGAACAGGTTTTCTTATTAAAATATAGTTTGCAGTAATGACTGAAGCATTGCTAGAGGAATATACTAGCATTAGACATGATTTAAGGGTGAAATGAACTTAAAAAAATATGATTGCTGTTGAAGAGCAAGCTACATAAGAGAAAGGAGTAGTAAATTGCCAGAATGACATTTTCAGCCATTGTAAATGGAAGCTTCTGCAAAAGAGACTCTTAGTCTAACAAGGTAAATTGCAGTTCATTCACTGACGAGTGTTCTAGAGGAAATTTTTTTGAATAACAGTTTATTCAGTTTAGACATTGCTTTATCAGGCTATAGGGTAGTTGATACTTTATTTGTGCAGTGTGCAGAGCTGAAAAGTCATGGTTTTGTTTTTACAACTGAAAGTACCTCCTTGTCTATTTTGCTTTTAACATTTTAATAGCTGTTAGGACCATTCAAGGGTTTCCTGCTGCTTGTTGAGCCACTGAGATCAGAATTTCCACTTTGTCTTGTCTTTGTTTTTTTTATATAATGAGTCATTTGGATACCTCCCAGGAAATTATTTTACAGGTTTTTGAGAACTCAGGTAGAGCTGAGGGTCTCTTCTCAGTAAATAATATAATTGTGTGCAGCTGTAGAGAAGAGGAAGGCACATGGGCTTGAATCAAACAGTATTTTCTTAACTATGCCAAGCTCCCTGAGCTCTGAAACTATCAGTGGCTTTCATCTTGCTTAATTTCAGATATAGCACTTGCCATCTAAGCTAGTCATGCTAAGGTCACTTTATAGTCAGGGAAGACAATTAGTCACAACTGGGCCATGTTTCAGCTGAACTCTTTTGGCACTTACTGTGAGATGAGAAAAGTTGAGCCTTCCACTCTAGTGAGGAAGTTGCATTCTGTACTCTGCTTTCTGATGTCTGCTGTTTGTTCAGATGCATGTAGTCCAATGTATCACAGCCTCATTTGTGCCACCAAGTACAGTTAGGCCCAAACTCATGTCCAAGTTAAAGCTCTAATTAATGAATCATTGAAATAGCTGACTCTACTGTCTGGGGCTGGTGCCCTCCATAGTGCTGTAAGACTATGCCTGAAAAACCTGAGACCTGGAGGACAGGATATCAGCAAAGATACCTGCTGTGAGAGGGGTGATGAGGGAGAGAAACAGTCTGGATCTCCCTAGTGTTTGCCATGAGACTGATGAGCTACACACAAACAGCACTCTGCCAGCTTTCTGAGACATATGTGTAGGTTGTAGTCTAAGCACGTCAGCAGGACGTCAGGAGGTTCATTGGACCAAAGATGAAGCCTCTGGCAACAGTAAACGCATACTATAAGTGTACTTCTGTGCCCTTGACTGAAATGTTTAAGCTCTGAAATGCTCTCTTACACTTTCTCTGAGACATCTTGGGCAGCTTTGACATGTGTTGATTATTATTTAATTCAGTTTTCTTTTACTTTGATGCTTAATAAGGACTTAGCGTATTAGACAGCTGTTCTTGGTGTATTGTTGTGGCTCCTTTGTTATCACCTGTATGTGATAAGAACTACTTCATCTACTTTTCATTAGGTGGACAGTTTTTGCTCATTTTAAATATACAAATGTTGGGCACTTGATGAGACAATGAAATAAACTTGGAATAGAAGATGATGAGGTGCATGATGGCCTTTATTTTGTTTGGCAATCTATGGCACTTTAAAGCTTTAGTTTATTACAGGATCACAGAAAGAACAATGCAACCTCCTGTGTAATGCCAGTCATAGGACTAATTAGCATTAACTCCTTGTTATACTAGCACATCTGCTGGAAAAACATCTGACAATTGATCTCATTTAAGATTGAATGATGTTCCTGGGCAACTTTGGATCATTATAGACTTCTCATTCCTTCTATATCAAAATAAAACCATGAATAATTAGCTGAGAAGAAAAAAGAAAAATGAATGCTTGTTGGTCTGAGAAGAAAATTAAAGGGGGAAAACCTGATATAGGCTGATTTAATGTCAAGACATTGGTATGAGTGCATAAGAACTTAGAGGGAATGTAAAATAAATAACATTTTGTTTATCAGGGGCTAAATTTTGTTACTTGAAAGAAAAAAACCCTGTAAGAATTAAGGAAGGATAGGGAGCCAATGCTATTCTGGTTGCCTTATGTCAAAGAACTTAAAGGATATGCAGATGACAGCTCTTTAAAAAATGGTTTCAAGACAATTTTTAAGCATCCATTTAGGAATAAGCTATGGGAAGTACCTGTCATACTTTATCAGATTAACAACCTAATTCACTTCTAATCTTCAGAGAGTACAGTTTCTGGGTTATTGATAACAGTGAGGTTAAGGTATGCTTCTGTCA
Organism: Athene cunicularia; assembly: GCF_003259725.1. Taxonomy (NCBI): domain Eukaryota; kingdom Metazoa; phylum Chordata; class Aves; order Strigiformes; family Strigidae; genus Athene; species Athene cunicularia. The sequence continues at coordinate 26,857,436 of NW_020799095.1, read as the reverse complement.
AAAGCAGGACATATTTTCAGAATTTCTTTTTTATGTGTCAGTGTTTGCTGGGCAGAAAAACTTCTGTTCAGGAAAACTGTGGGCAGGCTGTGTGCAAAGATTTGAATTAAAAGAGAAAGTAAATAGGGAAGCAAGTGCTATATGTCCTCAGATTATCAACCATTCACTCTGACTACTGGAGAGAGCCACACCATTAGCTCTGTAAACTCTACTTGGAAAGCAAACGTCGTAGATTATAACTTTTCAGTTTCATCAGAGAGACGGAAGTCATGAAGGGCCTTGGCAATCTGGAAGCAGGTTTGTTTGACTGCAGTGACAAATGCCTTTTGGTTCCTATTGTGTCATATTCACAACTGAATGTAGTTTGATGATTTCTCTTTGTAAATTCCCATAGCACATTTTTTTGTATACATCTATCACTATCAGTGCTTGGGCTGATTATATTGCAATCCAAGACAAGCATTTCTCCATCTTGGAGATCTAATTCTTCCCCTTATGAACAGTTCTGGTAAATGGGTGTGCGTTAGGAAGAACTGATGGCTTTCTCTTCCATTTATTTCCATCTTTCTTAGCCCTGACATTGGTCTCCTGCTTATTAGTCTTCTATTTCTCTAGAGAAAAAAGAGTCTCATGTATTCCACCTCAAATAGTATGCTTTTCTCACATAAACCCACATTCATTGCTAGTATTTATAATTCTCCCCTTGCCAATGTGTTGAAGAGTCTTTTCCCTTGCATCTTCCTTCTTGTTGCTTTTATCTTCTGCTGGGAATTTTTAAATAGCTTATCACTAGTATTCTCTTGATAGCCTGAAATTTGGATTTGTGTCTTGAGTGACCTGAAAATAACCTCATCTTCTAGAATTGGTACTATATAAGAACTCTAAATGGGGATTTTCCTAGCTGTAGCAGATTTGTATTTTCTTGACTGCTGCTCCACCTATTCATTTTTTATTTGGGGGGGGGGCGGAAATCAATGTCCCTCTAGGTATTTTATTTCAGTTTCTTTAATAATTAAACCTTGTGTTGAAAATGATGAAATTTCTCCACCAGGCTGCTAGCTTTACAATGGAGCCCAAAGGTGAGAAATGGTGACATTACATTTCACACAGACTTCATCACTTGAAAGTGTGAAGTGTCTTTTGCAGACAGCTCAACTTTAGCAATTTTATGGTAACACTTTTAATGCCAGACTGGATTTTCTCTTTCAGCTTTTCTAGGAAGTCTTTTCATTCTGAAGTTGTACTCCTTACTTTATTTTTTCTGACATCTGATTCTGAGCTGAATGCCCCTTTGTGCTCTGGCTGTGACTGCAGCTCTCTAGCTGTCTGCTTCTCATTCCCTTAGTTCTCCACGGATAGCTTCAGGCACAGTAGTTAAGTCTTGCAGGTCAGTAACTTTACTTCTTACTACAAGAATCCTGAAGGTCAGACTGTTCCTCAAATAATAAATAGCAGCTGGTCCCTAGTGCCTGCTTCAGGCCAGTTAAGTATATTTCCCAGTACCCTTCCTGTTTGTCTCCATTTGGGCTGAGAGGCCTCTGTTCAGAATAAGCTAAATCAGCATCTTAGGTGAGATTTTGAGATACACTATTTACCTTTTAATTTGAGAGCCGTTCTTCATTAACACAAAATTCTGCCTTTTTTTTTTTTTTTTTTTTCCCTGTGGAGTGTCATAGGGTCAGGGCTAATAGGCTTTTGCTGTCTCTTCAGAGCTCAACTGTAAATACCCATCTTAGTCTGCAACTCTACAGTTCCCTGCAGTGGAAGAATCCAGAAGGGATATTACATACAAGAGGATGTTCATATATTTTATGCATTCCTTTATGTTGACATTTTAAAGGTAAATTACTAATGGAGTGAGGATGTTCTTTAGGGTGTTATTCATACCTATAATAGCTATTATAGGGGATTTGCATATATTGTAGGTAATATAAATACAAGTAATACCTAGGGCATCACTGATACCTATTACTGAACTCTTTCAGCATGATTGCTAAAGGAAAAGATGAGAGAACAGTAGTAGCCAGATGAGGAAGAGAAGCACCTTCAGGAAAGTGCCTCTCTGCATCCTGGCTGCTGGGCACAAAAAATAAGGGTGGCTCTGCTGTGCCTCTGACCAGGGCAGTCTGTGGGGCAATAGAAAGGGAATGGGTGGTGCAACTAGACCTCTTCCCTTTCTCTGCTCACAAGCTTCACTGGCCCATGGTGCAGTGGCACAGAGCATCCATATGGTATGTGATCACTGCCCTGGATCAAGTCTGAGGTACAACTAGGCATTATCTTTTCAATGCATCTGACAAGTCTCTGTCCAGCCTAAGATAAACAACATACAGCAGATACACACCATGCATGTGTTATACTGCTTCCTTCTGCAGATGAGTCCATGGTCAGATGCAGTGCTCTTCTGACGGGAATAGTATTGCTCACGGTGGAACAAGCCTGAGGAAGAGAAATGTCTCCTTAGCAAGTGTCACTCTGGTCTGAGTCACACCTGGCATCACTTAAGCCAGATTTATTGACAGCATCATAGCCCTTACAAGATCTCACTAATACAAAGCACTCTAGGGCAGAGGTGGTAGTCTTTACTACTTGCTGAACACAGTGGGGCCATGATTTAACAGCTCATAGGTGTTACCTTAATGTAAGAAATATATCAACCAGTTTCTTTTTTCTATGATATTATCATTCAGCAGCTTTGCATTCAGAAGGTTCATAGCGCTATCTTCACAGGTAGTCATCACTAATCTTTGCCTCTGTGTGATGATTCATTGTCTAGCTTTTTGTGTGTGTGTGGTTTTTGTCACTAAATAAATTTTAGACAAGGGTGAAAAATTCAGTGCTGAATTAAAAAAAAAAAAAAAAAAAGAAAGACTAATTGTACATCAGTTCCCAAAAAGCATGTAAAAAATGTGCATAAAGTACCTTATAGGATTATCAGATTACGTTGTAAAGACTTCTTTTATCCTTAGGAAAGGCCTTTACATCACCTATGCAGAACATTTGGGTTCCTTACAATGGAGAAACGTTACTTTCTGTTTCTCCTTGAGACCACTTATTTTTAAATGTTTTTTCTCTAAAGCATTTTAGCCAGAACAGAGATAAATTTGATGATAGTCTTGCCCTAAGCTTCAGTCTGCTTTTACAGTATTCATAAGAATGAATGATTCATGCATAAATGTGCACAAACAGATTTTAAAAAAGAAAACGTATCCTAGAAATTTGATGAACTTTGGATTTTCATCTGATAAATCATAAACAGACTGTAGAAAATATTTTATATTCCCATTTAGGCAATAACCATCCTCCAGTTTATTAAAGTTCATAGTTCTGTCAGAGGAAAAACGATGCCATTCTTATAGAAATAATAGGTGAGTGAGGTTCAGGAGCCACCCAGTGGTTTAAATTGTCTGCATATACCATTCAGAGACCTGTTACAGGTTAGGAAAAATCTGGATCTAGTCATCAGTGGGAAAAAAAACAAAAATGAGTGTATAAAATATCCATAGCTAATAATTAATTAGACCCTGCTTTTAATACCTTGAGAAAAAAAGATACTTTCCTTAGTTCTTAGTTACATGCAAGAAGCAACTCTCTTTTCCATACAAAGACACATAATGCATTAAGATTCCATATCAAGGACCTCCCTACACAGTTTTGGGCTTGTTTTCAGCTGGGTTTTGTATGCTTTTTTTTATCTGTAGGTGGCTGATTACAGCCATCCTTCAAGTGAATTTTATCAATGTTAAGTCTATCAAGCTGTCTGTGAGGCAAGTGGCAGGGCTGCAGACTTTGCCCCGAGTTCTCTGTAGGGAATTCCTTTTACCAAGAATTCTCCTTCTTTTCTCAGCCATCCATTTTTCCTCAGCTTCCTCTGAGGTGCTCAGAATAGCAGGTGGAAACAGACCCAAAAATGTTTCAGTAGGTGAGACAGAACAATGGTGAGACAGAACAATTAAACTGTAACTGTATGGAGAGACATCAAAAAGCCCATCAACCATCTATCCTACTGAGATAGCGCCAAACAGTATTAATGATGGTACAAGGCCAATATGGTTCATTGGTCACTCTTAAATACAAGAGATTTCTAAAAAAAAAATAAATTATGACAAACTTGTTAATATTCAAAGTTTTTATGTGATTTCTCAAGCTCTTATTTCCTGTGGGTTTTATTTTGCTCAGACATCACAGTTGATAACCATACATTATAGAATCTCTTGATTCTGGTATGTTGTTGTTTTCATTTTTTCCTTTAAATGAACAGTATTTCACGGTACCACTAAGCTAAATCAGTATCCCTAGAAAAGCTTTTCTCCCTCCTCCTAAAACCAGGGTGTGAGAGACATGTAGATTTTTCTCCCCGCTCAGTTTCTTATCTCTTGTGTTAGTTATGCAAAGATGAATATTCTGATTATTTAAATAGTCAAAACTGGTATCTATCTTTCCATGAAAAGACTTTATTCTTTGATAAATCAACTGTAATTCTAGAATCAGCTGAAACCCTTTCCAAAAAAGAGAGAATTGTTGTGTAGTGATCAGATTTTTCTTCCTTGTCTCTTATGCAGTTTTATGAACATCGTTAAACTTCTATCTCTGTTGCAGATATTATCTGAAGAGATCACAACTCTCTTATGAATTCAGTAAATTTTGAGGAAGACTCTAAAACCTCAGGTGTTCTGGAAATATTGAAGTTCTGTTAACTGCAAAAAATGTCATTTGTTTTGAATGATTCCAAGCAAGTACCAGTTTATTTTAGAAAGCTGCCCTTCCTTATTCACTCAATGACAGAAATAAAAAAATAATTAAGGAATTACAAAAAAATGTAGGAGTGGTGGGAGAAGGGGAAAATTAAGACCAGAGAAGAAAATAGGCACAGATAATAATTCATAATATGTATTTAAGTTAAAAAATGACACAGTGCTCCCTTACTATAAATAGTCAAGGATTTTGTTCTGCTACTGGGAACAGCTGTCTTTTCAAAGATGCAATAATAAATACATTTTATTTTCACTTGAAGATGGCAAACATTTATAAATATTTTTTTCCACTGTTCCTAGTTACTTAAATGTTTTTAATAGAAGATCTTTAGTAACCGTACTGTGGCCCATTATTTGAAAAATTGGTTTACCAAATGTTTCAAGTCTGTGCAGGGTACTAAAACCTGCTTAGTAATAGGACCATACTACAAGCGTAGGAAATTATCTACAGGGACATGGAAAGTAGTCATTAGGAAAGGGCACTTCAGGGATAAGTAGGAGTCATGTCAAATAAAATACATTTTGAGGTAACCCAAAAGATCTTTGTGGGACAGCGAGGGCAAGGCAATAGCCAGCAGCTATGGAGACCATTTATCCCACAGTTGGACTTTTTTGTCAAAGTTCAGTTACAATGACAAGGCCTTTCTTGCTCCTAGAACTCTGAAGTAAGAAGAAATGTCTGGAAACAATGCTCCACAAGCACCAGAAGCCTGGTGAAGCATGGCTATGGCTTGTCCCTTGATGTAAAATTGGTCTAAGGCCCTCAGCTGTGCCCTAGATTCCTGTGGCACCCTTCCCTAGAGCATAGGCTGCTGCAGTTACAAGAGACTGGCCAGCAGAGTAACAGTGTTGAATTTGTAAATATGCACAATGACCTTTCCTCTGCTCCCTTTTATAAATTTTGTAGGCACTTAATTATCATTAAGACCTCTACCCTTCTGATTAAAACCGGCCAATAAGCTCAGTGAAATATTTGTCTGTTTTTTTAACCAGACCCAGTACAAAGATGCTACAGAATATTAAGATTCTGGCTTTCAGCTGGCTACAGTAAAATAAACTAGAAGTAAATATGATCTTTACTCTCTCTTCAACTTCTACATACCTGACCACGACAGATAGTCTTATCAGCATGTTCACTGTGTATTTACTGGTCATGTTTCACTGGTGCCTGAAGGCAGTCTCAATTCTGCATTATAACAGATTATGTAATTTAAATTTTCACTGGACATGCCCAAACATATTTATTTTTTTCAAGAATAAATAGTTCATTTCTTCCATAACAATGAGCGCAAATGTGATTATAAAAGTGCTGATATGGTCCTGAGAGCTATCAAGAGTAATGGCCTCCTGTGATAGGAGGAGTTCTCAGCTGAATGACTAGATAGATGCTGGGTTTGGACAGATCGGTAGCTATATATTAATCAATATAGGTACATACAATACATACTCTCTTAAAATTCATTTTGCACAACACCTTGAATGAAAAATCTCACTTCTTTTTCTTTCTGCCTCACAGGTTACTCTTGGAGATGATGTATGTTCAGGTCTGAGGTGAAAATAAATACCATTTGCACATATGCCTTGCTCTGTTGGGGACAGCAGGTTATACAGTTACAGACCTGCTGTCAGCACAGCAAAGTGGACAATCTTGCAGACATCAGTGGGGCTGGCTGGCTCTCCAGCTGTGAGAGATGAGTTTGGGTTGGGAGCTCTGCTGCTGATTAAGCCTGTGGCTGTACTGCAAGGAGAGAAAGGGAACACCCATCCTTCCGTACAAGTACTGGGAATGGCAAAGACTTCAGGTATAAATAACATCAACAAACAGTACTAAAAATGCTGGGTTTTCTTTTAGTAATAATTGCAAAAGAAGAACAAGACACATGATGCAATAGAAAGTAAAAGTAAAGCTTTGCCAAGAAAGGTTATTGTCATCATGATGACCCCTCTCTTTCAACTCACTGATATGCCTGTAAAGCTAGCTGTCTTCTGACTCCTATTGTTCTGCTACCACCCAGTTTTCCTTTTTCCCCTTAATGCATCTCTTAATCTCTTTTACTCTAAAAAGAAAAAATCACAGCATGTCACTGTATTAAGAGAGAGTCTGTATGATCACCAGCATGGATGGAAAAAGTTCTGTGAGAGTCTCAAGAGCCTAAGATGATTTTACTTCCCTTTATTTAGATCAAGACAGACTCTTCACATTTTAGTCTATAGCAACAATTTTATTAATTTCAACGGGGCAAGATTAGCTCTTAGCTGTGCTCAGCAATAAAATACTTCACCTCATTTCCCTTAGTGTCCTTCTTCCTTTGTGTGCTTCACTATGTACAATCTCTTACACAGAAAACCATGCTAGTAACACTGCAACACAATTAAATTTATAATCTGCTATGTCTGATTACCAGATCTTAACAATCCATCTGAAGGTTTTAGTTTGGGGTTTTTTTGAGAAAGACTTCACAAGGTCAGATACAGAAGGAATGAAAGTGTAGAGAGAAAAAAAAAAAAAAAAAAAAAAAAAAAA
>NW_020799095.1:26830528-26850108 GCF_003259725.1 Athene cunicularia | reverse complement strand
AAAAAAAAAAAAAAAAAAAAAAAAAAAAGCTGTTGTGAAGCAGTTCTTGGGAATGCTTTTGTTGAAAATAAATATAGACTCATACTAAAGTTAAGACATAGGGACCTGAACTAATCTTCTGAAATGAATCTGAGATCCTGAAAGGACTTTCTGGTGATATTGCACAATCATGCACAATTCTGAACCTTTGATGGCAGGAAAACCTCAGAGAATCTTTAAAAATACTTTAATGTAAAATTTTTATGCATTGTCTGGTTAAGAAATTCCTTTTAATGAAAAACGTCAAGATTTAAAACACACAAAACCAAACTCTCTGCACATTAGATTTCATAGATTTCAACTTGATCCTTCAGAAATTTCAAGAACTGGAGCAAGCCTATCCATGTCAGCAGTGGTCAGTGCACTCATTTGGAAGAGGCCCCATTTCAAATTGCTCCTTTGGACCAAAGTGTGTTTCATGGGCAGAGGAACCTCAACATCCTGCCTATCTTTAGGTGTTCGTATCTGACTTATGCCATAAACCTTATCCTAGAACTGAGAAGCCTTTGTAAGGTACATTAAAAGCTATAATTAAAAGCTGTATTAAAAGCTATATTAAAGCTGGACATGAGCCTACAATGTACACTCACAGCCCACAAGTCCAACCATATCCTGGGCTGCATTAAGAGAAGTGTGACCAGCAGAGCAAGGGAGGGGATCCTGCCCCCGCCCCCTCTCATGAGACCCCACCTGGAGAGCTGTATCCTGCTCTGGAGCCCTCTGCACAGAGAAGACTTGGACCTGTTGGAGAGGGACCAGAGGATGGCCACAAAAATTATCAGAGGGATAGAACACCTATCCTATGAGGACAGGCTGAGAGAGTTGAAGTTGTTCAGACTGGAGAAGAGAAGGGTCCAGGGAGACCTTATTACAGCCTTTCAGTACTTAAAGGAGGGTTATAAGAAAGATGGGGGTAAACATTTTAATAGGGCCTATTGTGATAGGACAAGGGGTAATGGTTTTAAACTAAAAGAGTAGATTTATACTAGATATAAGGAAGACATTTTTTGAAATGAGGGTGGTGAAACACTGGAACAGGTTTCCCAGAGAGGTGGTAGATGTCTCACCCCTGGAAACATTCAAGGTCATGTTGGACAGGGTGGTTGGACTAGGTGATGTTTAAAGATCCCTTCCAACCCATAGTACTCTATGATTCTATGAGATGTCAGTGAATGAAATCTATTTTGCTAACAAAAACTTTGGTTATAAAGAATTGTCATCTTCTGACATAAATTCTCACAGCTCTAATAAATTTAACTTTCAGAAGAGCTGAGTGCAGTTCCCATTTACATTATCAATTGGTATTCTCTCTTACAGCTTTCATTGTTCCAGCCTACCACATCCAACCAGCTATCATCACAACACAGTGAGTGCGCAGCCAGCCTGGCTTCTGCAGAGCAGCAGTGAGTAACATAATTACTATTCTGAATGACAAAATAACTACCTTCCTATCTCTATATTTAATGACACAGTGTTAGCTGTGGGCCCTTGTCACCCCTAAAGAGAGACAAATATAAGAAGTGCCTGTATTTAATAGATAAAATTATTTGAGACTTTCCAAAGCTTCATTAGTGCTGACATACTGTATATGTGACATAATAGCGTAGAGGTGCTTAATCTGCTTTTAAGTGAGACATCTTAAGTACTACAAGAAGTATAGCTCAATATTTGGATAACGTACATAGCTAAGTTGACTTCAATGCTTGTAATACTCAAGCTGACAGCTCATTTAGGGGATGCCATGTAGTTCAGCACAACAAGTAGGCATACCCTTACTGCAAACAGAAAATGAACATTCAACAAAAATCAACAACAGATGAAAGATGTTGTACCCACAGTTCTTTTTAGCAGGCCCTGCAGAAACAACTGAAAAATTCCTTAGGGAAACTGTTTTACAAACTTCAATATGATTTCCAAAAGTTAAAAAGTGCCCAAGATGGCAGATGTCTGTCTGTAGTATAAATCTGGTGAATGAACCAGTGGTCGTGCTGCTCTACCTGCTACAGACTTTGCCAAATGCAGGCCTGGGGCCAAGGGCATGTGATGCATGAAATATGCCATCCTGAGCCCACAGAGAACTAGTGTCCCAGGGGTACCCAGCTCCTTCCCCACATGGTTTCTGTCACCCCAGCATAGGGGAAAACCCAAGAGACGGTGAAGATGCTGCTGCCTCTGTCACTACTCAACTGCCTCCTTGTAGCACAGGTGCAGAAGGCAGCTTCATGGTGCACAGCTGTGTGTACAGCTTGGTCTTTGCCTTACCTGTCCAGATCTTGCACCATGGTGCTTACTTGTTTTGCCTTTTAGAACTTAACTTTTCAGCTCCCAGCAAATTGCTGATCTGAGTCTCAGGGAATGTGCTCAGACTTCCTTTTCTGTGGATGATACTGTGCGGGCTAGTTGGTGAAATTTAGTGAAATACTGGAATACTCAGCTGATCTGGAAATGCACCATCTGACAAAAGTTTCATATTCTTCATTCATATATGCTTTGCCAGCAGTTTCTGAATGGCACTCATATCCATCAACAGCAGCTGAACAAGAACAGAGGGGAGACAACCCCCAGTTGCTTCAGAGGGACCTGAATTTTGGGGGGGTGCAGTGCAATTGTGGACAGGATGACTGGGGAGGGGAAACCAATAAAAAATAAAACATATACATTTCTTTTTCTTCATTGATACCAGTAGCACACTCATGTAGCTTTTAAACATTAGGTCTGAAACATGAATGTTTTCTTAGTGCTTTGTATCAGAAGGCTATGATGACAATTGATAAAACAGGATGCTTTAATCAACAGTGAATTTCCCTTCTTGTCATATCAGATCATTTTTACTACTAAAAAGAAATTTTATCACCATATCAATTCAATTTGGAATATAAATGGAGACTTCTAATTCAGTTTTTCATTTGTAGCACTACAATTCCTTTGTATTCCATAGCTTTTCCCTATTCAATTTCTCCTATTTTCTAGTACCCTTAGCTTCTAAATCTAAAGCTAAGCTGAGTGAACTTCAAACATTCATTTCTTCTCAAATTTTTCCCCGTTGGGTCACAGCCCATCAGGATCTAAGTCCAGCAAAAGAACTGCTCAGATAAATGAAAAGCATATTATAATCTGTGTGAAGAAAAAAACAGCTTTCCATTCCACATCTTCCTGTCATAACCAGGTCACCAGGTGACATTTGGTGTAGTTCTGACCACTGGCCTGAGGCAAAGTTACTAGTATTAGTCCACTTGTCACAGCCAGCACAGGAGGGATCTCTCATTTAGCATGCTTTAAACAAACAAACTAACAAATAAATAAATAAATAAATAAAGGCAGGCTTTGGGGTTTGGTGAACCTTAAAACAATTAAAACACAGACCTGCAGGGAGCAGCTTGGCTGTAATTCTTGGCTGTGAGCTGGGCAAGGAGGTAGTTCTTTCGAACCTCACCAGCATGTTGGTTGTTGAAGTCCTAGCAGCCAGGAGCAAGGGAACAGTAACAAGATACCCAGGAAACCAGACTTCAGGGAAATGGAGCAGCTCAAAGTGCTACCTGCACCTTCGTGCCAAAAATATGCTCTCAAGATACTGATCATCACCATCCTGGTGGAAGTCTTTCCTTTCATTCATCTACAGGATATTTTGGAGAAGCTCTGGGAGAAATGCCAAAATGCTAATGTTTGTACATTTACTCACTGCCCTTCAGTGCAAGAGCTGCAAAGCACAGCATTTTCCAAGACATGCATGCCTGTTTGCTAAACTGTAAAACTGACTGACTCTTCTTTAGTCATCAGTTCAAGCTTAAAAATGCAATGCGTTCTGGTTCATGTTAGTCTTCCTCCATTCATGGTCCAAACTTTGGATTGCACTTGCAAGGAGATGAGGACATGAAGTGGCATTAGCTGTTTGCCTGAAGCTGAGTAATCTGAACCAGAAATCACTCTCTTATGCTTATCTGCCCCAGAGGTCACTTTCTTCAGCTTTACAGTGTAGTTTTGCCTTACTGGAGATACTTTTTTTTCCAAGATATTCCATGTGCTCTCCTGACTTTATCCCTACTTTCATCACCTTCTTAACTGGCTTCAGTTCAGATCATGGCTTTGTGTACACCTTCCCAGGCACCACTCTGGCACTGCATGGCCATGCCACCACACACTGAGATAACCACTGCTAGCTCCAGGGGTAGTGCTGGGCAGAAAATGGAGGAGGCTGGGAAAATTTGGATGCTGGCTAATTACTTATGGTCTCACAGGTAGCTTCCCGATCAAGACTTAAAGGAAAGAAGTAGAAAGGGCAGCAAACATGAGCCAAGGTATTCCCTGAACAAGGCCATGTGCCAGTTTCTAGTTTGCAGTAGGGAGGAGGCTAAAGAGGTGAGAAGTGCCCTTGGCAGAGTCCCAAAGCTCAGGGACCCCACAAGGTAAGCTGGAAGGAAACTTGGGAGCTGGGGCCAGACCCAGAGAGCCCGTTCAACCTACTGCTAAACATTTCTCTGGTACTGTAGTTGGATGCTCTAGGACAGATTTGTTAGCGAACAATAATGTATGCCTCCTTTTGCATTTTGAGACGTTTCTTGTCCTTTACTATCTCTGCTAATCCAATCTATCTCATTTGGTCCTTACAATATCACCTCTGAATATGTTTATATGCTGCCTCTATTTCATTCTCATTTATCACTAAAAATCCACCTCCTTAGAATTCAGTTCAGCCAACATGAATCACACCATATCCTCTGGCAGATATTATTGGGTCTGCTGTAGCAAAAATGGGTTTGGAAGAATACAGAAGAATCAATTTATAAAGCATTTCCGTGGTATATTTGTGTTGATACAAGATGACTGAGACTCAGTATAAGAAATCACAGCAGTCAACCTGAAAACACCTCTGCCTTCCCTCTACATTTGAAGTACTGATTTTTAGCTATATACTGATATATTTTGACATCAGAGTCCCAGAAAAATATAATTAAAAAAAAAGAAAAAGAATGGAATAAATTCTTTAAGATGCCTGATATGAATGACATTAAGTTTCAGAACAGCAGCACAAAAAACAAAGACAAAGAACATTTAAAAGACTCGTAAAGCACAGGCAGGGTCCAGTCCTGGAATCATTCAGCATCTGAGGCTCTTCACCTCCTTCATAGGCTGTCTCATACAGAATCAGTATACTGTAAATTTCTAAGAGATGGTCTTAGCACATGAATCCTCATAAAAATGTCATATTGGGACAGACAAATCAACATGTAAAAAAACCCTGAATAATATATTCATGATGAAATAAATGCTGCTTTTTTAAAAAAATGCTTTCTAAATACTCAGCTTTAGTGACAATGTGCATTGATGTTTTGAAGAATAGATTATTTTTAAGCAAGGTCATATATATTAATAGTTACAATAGCTTTTGGGGTTACCTTCATAATATGTGAGCTCATAATTTTTATCACATAGAGACAAGAAAAAACTGGCTGAAACTTCTGAAATTCTTTTGGACTTCCAGTGCTGTAAATTAGAGAAGAATTCAGGAAATAAAAAAATGAAAGCCTTAAGCCTCTAAACTTTTGCACAGTGCATGATTTGGCCATTGATCAAAGCAACAGAGGTAAAACGAGAGGAGAAGCTGTGAGAATGCCAGTGGGTACGTTAGAGAGTATGTTTTCTGTTGTGCTCTGACTTACTTTTATGCACTCTCTCTGAACATGCTTACCAGTACAACCTCCTGTCTGCAATATTACTTAGGGATTTGACTGACAAGGTCTGTCTGGAGCTCATACAAGGAAAACAAGCTTCAAACCTATAAATGTTCATACCGGAAACTTGACATGTATCCAAAACAAAATAGAAGCTTGAATGGCTTGTAGATTAGACACAAATCAGAATTTTGTCTATCTGATAGAGGCCCAGAATATATACATTCATATCAACTACTGCATGGCTATTTTTGAAAGTGAACACTTGAGAAAATTGCAGCCTACTACCTATTTGTATAGAAGGAGATTAAATTCCACAATAAATGACTTATTGTGTATTATTCAACTAGATCTAAACAGTGATTTAGAACCGCTTATAAAAGGAAATTCACATGAAAATACTTACATAATCTATTGAAACCTCATAAAAGAAAAGAAAGTTGCCTCTATATTAATACTGTATATTCATTAAATGGAAGGACAGGACTGACAGCCCAAGAGAGAGAGATGTGCAATGAATAATTCTTTCAGAATTAAATGTGCAAATTAGAGCAATTAAACTATAAGCCACTCAGATACATTTCAAGGCTAAATGTTAACACCCTGTAGGAATAATAGACTGGCTTGCTGAGAGCGCAAGTTTTACTTCAGAGTTTCTCAATTTATACATCACATAGGATACAGCCTAAATCTGATCTGTGTATAACATCCTCTCCCATGTCACACCAAGCTGTGTTGTGCGGTCAACACACTGGAGGGAAGGGATGTGCCATCCAGAGGGACCTGGACAGGCTGGAGAGGTGGGCCTGTGTGAACCTCATGAAGTTCAAGGCCAAGTGCAAGGTCCTGAACATGGTTCAGGGCAATCCCAAGCACAAATACAGGCTGGGCAATGAGTGGATTGAGAGCAGCCCTGTGGAGAAGGACTTGGGGGTATCAGTGGATGAAAAACTGACTACGAGCCAGAAATGTGCACTCACAGCCCAACAAGCCAGCTGTACCCTGGGCTGCATCAAGAGAAGCTGGCTAGCAGGTTGAAGGAGGGAACTCTGCCTGTCTACTCCTCTCTCATGAGACCCCACCTGCAGTGCTGTGTCCAGCTCTGGGGCCCCCAACATAAGAAGGACATGGACCTGCTCAAGTGAGTCCAGAGGAGCCCATGAAGGGGCTGGAGCACCTCCCCTGTGAGGACAGGCTGAAAGAGCTGTGATTGTTCCACCTGGAGAAGAGAAGGCTCTGGGGAGACCTTCCAGTACTTAAAGGAGGCTACAGGAAAGATGGGGAGGGACTCTTTATCAGGGAGTGTAGTGATAAGATGAGGGATAATGGTTTTAAACTGAAAGAGATTTAGATTAGATGTAAGGAAAAATTCTTTCTTGTGAGAGTGGTGAGGCGCTGAAACAGGTTGCACCCTGCCTGGCAGTGTTCAAGGCCAGGTTGGATGGGGCTTGGAGCAACCTGGACTAGTGGAAGGTGTCCCTGCCCATGGCAGGGGGGTTGGAACTAGGTGATCTTTAAGGTCCCTTCCAACCCAAACTATTCTATGATTCTATGATTTTATGATTTTACGATTCTATGATTATATGACTAAGTAGGGGCCTTTTCTTTATTCACTCCTGTTAAATCTAAACTAGTTCTATATAAGATTAGATAATTTTAAAACAGGACTAAGACATTTCTTCAAGCTAAATATAAAGAGATGTCATTTTCTTTTGTCCTTCCTTTCCTCCTCACCCATCGTTGTAGCCAATTGGATTACTCCCTGTTGCCCTAGATGTTTCTCAAAGTAATTCAGTCAGCCTTTGCATTGCTTACTTGCTTTCCAGTCTGCCTTCAGCTCTTACAGTCTCCAGATTATGTAGGCATCTCTTCCCTTACTGTCCATATAGCTGAAGTCATAAAGTGCAGTAGCAGTTTGAAGGGCTCAGTTTCATAACTGCAGTGCTCATATTGCTCACAGCAATGAAGAGCTTGATCTACTGTGGAAGAATTTAGGATTAATAAAAGATGTGTTTCACCTAACTCATTTTCAGAAGCAAATCTCAACAGCTTAAAAATTATGGGATGCATATTAAAATAGCAAAAAGGGGAAACGAAACTTATGGTGATGTTCACTCTGATATTTCTGTTTAACGAAGACACAGTTGCTACTTAGCATCACTGGCTGAAACTTACACTGAAACACAAGTTATTTAGATAAAAGTCATAATGACCTTAGTCACCTATAAATTAATTGAAAGGTTTAGTGTTACTAGTAGCTATTAATTAGCATGAGTGGAATAATGAACTTTTTGACTTCCTGATTTTTCTGATTTTTTACTTTCTACTATATAACTTTGATGAGGGCAAATAGAGCATAGCAATAGGGGAAAATTATTATTAATATCTTTACACTTTCATAAATTACTCCATTACTCTTGGCTTGAAAAGAATGTACTTTGCTCTGTTCTAGCCCGGGAAAATAATACTGCCAATTATTTTCTATTTCATTCTAGCAACTGTTTACCTGACCAATACAGCAATATGTAGCAAAATAAAAGCCACACAACAACCAAACAACTTCTACATTTACAAATAGAAAATTGCCAGGTAAATTTTATGTTGAAGAGCTAAGGTAAGATGTGACTTCAATGGAATCATAATTTTAAAAAGGGTTTTCCTAAAAATCAGAAGTTTTCCTGCCTACTTTTGTTCTGCATACTTGACTGCCAAGATAAATAGCAGAAGTAGGCATAAAGGTCAGTCAATAAGCTGGGAAAGTATCAGTGATCTTTCGTTCTACGCTTTTCTATTGCTTGATGAATTACAGGTGCTAAAACAAAGAACAGGAGCCATTATAAATACTATGGTGCATTCCAGGACATAATTTTCATAAACTTTTTCAGTCAGATTAATAGAAAGACTAAGCAAACAGCCTATATGTTCTACTGGAATACTGTGACTTAAGTTTCCTTTGGATTAAAATAACACAAAGAGGTGGTTTTGATTAAAACACGTGAAATGGACTTTTTTTTTTCCAGGCCACATTTATTGAGTCTGGAGATCCATCCATTCTCCACTGAGTTCAATAGAATAACTCCCATTTGCATCAGTGGGTTTTGACATGATATTCCTTGCAGACCTCATTTTATATCATGAGCTTATACTTTTCAATATTCACATTTTTTCTGCCTTTTTTTTTCCATCCAGCCTTCTGCTTTTGAAATTGTATGTGCCATCACTTCTCTGGCTGTACTAGAAAGCCCTCTCTTGATACATCCTATTATCATGTTTGCTTTTTTCATACCACATCACATTTCTGACTGTTTATCTTGTGATAAACTCATGTATCTTGATCTTTTTCTGTTTGCCATTTCCAACTAATGAGCTTCTCCCCACTAACAGCAAGAATTTTTACTCTTAAATTCGCAACATTGCATGCAGCATTGTTACATTTCATTTCATTTCTATTATTTTTGTCCTCTGGGTCATCTAGTTCTTGCAGCAGGATACTCTGACATTCATCTATATTCCCAGTATCTTCCACCTTGTGTCATCAGACAATTTTATTCCTTCATTTCTAATGGGGCCATGGTCATTAATGAAAACAGTAAATGTGCTGGGTTACTATAGGATTCTGTATCACAAAGGTGCTCTAGATGAACTTGATTTTTCTCCTGCTATACAATCAGCCTTAATTCCTTGAGAAATGCTGACAACTACTTCCTTCAGTCCACCAGCTGCATTTTCTTTTTGTGAGTGGAACTGGCCAGAGGGTGGCATAGCCTTGGTCAGTGTGCTTTGCCAGAACTAGCTATCACAGAGACAAAACAGAGTCTGATTTGGCTCTCACAAGTTTTGCATTTTTAATTCAAGTTAAAGAGTGTTTGTTCCTAGCATATCTGTTTATTTCCCATCCCTTACTTTTGATGCTAAATGATACAAGCCTTTTTTCTTTCTGATGATCACAAGCACTGGCTTCATAAAAAGATTGACCTTTACTTCATTACTGACGATAAGCAAGCTCTGAATGTATATTTGCTTAGCTCATAGATACCCACAGGGACTTCATACAAAAATAGACTGTGACTCTGGAAATTGCACAGGAAGAAATGAAAAGTCTAACTCAAGGTCTTTTGATTTCACTTGCTAATCTCCAGGGGAAAGAACCCCTCTCATCTCTTCTGGATAGAGAATCAAAGACAGTTCTTCACTTTGTATGTGAGAAGGTCATAAAAGCTGATTAACCCAGCCTGAAAGCTCTAAAATATTCAGGAAAAGACAATAAAACTGGGTAGGAGACTCAACAAAGCACTTCAAAATGGAAAATACATTTTGAAACATGTCAATTTTGACCAAATTAATTTCTGGTTGGAAAAGAAAAAATACTCTTGAAATGTTCTGGGTTTTACCATTCCAAAATGGAATACTTTAATCTTTCCACTTTGAAACATCTTTTAATTTTTTTAAAAAAACTCTGTATATTGTAAAATATTGACTGCTTATTTTGACTGGTGTTACTGCTTATTTCAGTTTAGGAAGAACTGATTTATGATGGAGTCAGATTTCACTGATAGAACTTGTTTATCTATAGATGCATACCAAATCTCTCTTTCTTGTGTACAAGAGGAAATGATAAAGAAGAGTCTTTTTTTTCTGCTCCCACCAGCAAATGCCTTTTGGTCACCATTCCACCCGAAAGCCATTTCCTGAAGTGCTTCTGAGGTCTGAACATCAAGGCTGGCTCAGGCAGTCACCTGAGACTGGGGCTGGAGGTGGTTCTGGCTGCTACTGAGCTTTGGAGCCTGTGGTCTTCCACCAGCTTGTCATCTGCTACCCAAGGAACCAATTCTTTAGATCTCCTACTATAAATGTATCCATAAGCACTCCTAACCTGCTTCCACAAGATGTATTGTTGGATAGTGGCAGCAAAGACAGAAAGGCCTGAATTTATCACAAAACTGAAGAGGGTGTAGCATGCACCTTTCCCTCTTGTAGTCCAGGCCCTGATACTAAACAGCAATTGATAAAAGCATATATACAACTTCACCTGCTCTTTAGTATGAAGCTTCAGAGCTCTCAGTGGAAAGCACAAAGGAACTGCCTGATGCCACTGTGAACAGTGGAAATTGTATACAGTCACACTTGGAGGAATTATATTTTAAAAATTGACATGCTGCAACCTTCTGTGAAGGCAGTAGAAAATAGGCTCTTAGCAAAAAGGACAGGCTGGAGATGATAAAGTCAGTCAAAAGTAAAAGTTGTTTAAATGGAATTGAAGTTTAGGAGCATCAGAGTACCAGCATTCATAAAAAGCAAATGCTTCTTTCTGAGACTGGTGCTGCCATAAGGAGACACTTAATGAGACTTCACTGTCACACTGAATTGTCACACCGTGCTGGTCTGGTTTACTGCCATGCTAAGAACATGCATCCTTTTGCTTACTCTGAATTTAAACAAGTATTTTATCTTACTTTTGTTTAAATGGTCCAAATTATTTAACAGAGAGATTAATATCTGGGACACAGTTTTATGTTATCAGAAAGGGAAATCAGGGACTCACAGTAATGTATGTTTGGGTTGTTTTTATTTTTTTTTAATTTTCCTTGAGATCAGAACCTATATCTAAAAATATGCTTTTGTTGAAGCAAAGTTTTGGATTGAGACGTGAACTTTTTGTTGGATTTCTATAGCCTACAGTATGTGAGAACTAAGATTAGACCGTCAAAAAGGTCTCATTTGAGCTGAAGGAAATCTTGGCTCTCAGAATTGCTCTACAGTGCCACCTAATGACACAGAGGGGTTCATATGAGATCCATTCTCAAGACACAGTAGCATGAAGGTCTGCAATACACAACAATCAATACTTTATGGATTCTACAGATATCTTTGAAATGTGTTTCTCCTTTAAAAAGTGTGAAACCATGTTCTTTTTATTCAAATGGAATTCAGAAATACAAGCAAAACATATGTGAAAAATTAAACCTTAGTTATCAACTATGTGCATGATAAATAGGCTATTAGTACTTTACCTTCCTGTTGCATACCTGCAAAACTATATAAGTTCTTTGGCAGCAAGGAAAACAGAAAATCTTCTTTAAGACATAGGTTAAATTTTAACATATGGAAAAGAAGGCTCATAATAAAATACTAGTAAGAGCACCCTGTCAGCAGGGAAAATAAGTAGATATTTTGTAATATTTCTCTGGGCTGCTGAAATTAGTTGTATTCATAGACCAATGCTTTCCATTAAAAATCTGTCAGCCCTGAGGATTTTCCTTGTTAACATTGCTAGGAAATGTGACACAGTGCCTAAAAGACTACTTTCAGGCCATAGCAGTTAACCAGGATAATTTTCAGATGTTTCTGTTTGGTGTGGTACATCATGAGCTATCAGAAACTGCATGACTTGAAAATGTTTCAGAGTTCATTTGGTTATTTGCCTTGTTTCCTCTGAGTTCTATAGATTTCTTGACCACAAAAGAATATTTTGGTCACCAAACTAGTCCTTCTGCATAGTGTATGGTGTGCTGGAATCTGTGCTGAACTGTAGTTGCATCCTTAAGAAAAATGTATAGGAGGAAATTCATGCTTTCTGGGGTGTTCAGATATTTGAAACTGTTTCTGCTCACAAAGACCACATTTAAGAAGCAGCTGCTGTGACTTCTCTTGCATGGTGGCTTCTGTCACTACACTATACTATTGTATTTTTTACTTTCTGATTTATGTGTGCTTCTTGACGTGGCCTCCTTGCATGGTCAGGGCTGTGGACCAGTGCTCGTGCTGGACTGAGAGGGGCAGATTCTCCAGTATGTGACAACCACGTTGGAGATCCCTGAACTAGTTTCCAGAAAACAGGTATATGTGAGTGATGCAGCAGGGTATCCATCAGAGCCATCTGCCCTGAGGTCAGACTTGCCAGTGTAGGTCTGTACTGGAGCCACTTCCAGAGCAGCTTGTTCAACAGTAGATGCTCTAGTTCCAGCATGACCTGGAACAACCCTGTGTTTCAGTCCATGCACATAGTGATGTACTTCCAATAGCATTTTGTTGGTGTAATTACATGCCACCTTGAAAACCTTTGAGAGAAAAATATTCTCTGCCAGCTAGTCATCTGATTAAATGGAATTGTTAAACAATCAAGTTACAAGCACTTAGAGGATAATAAGGTAGTAGTAAATCAAGAGCTTAAATGTATTTGTCAAAAACAAACACTGTCAAACTATTTTCTTTCTTTATAGGGTAAATAGCTCAGCAGGAAAGGTAGCAGTAACAGACATTGTACATTTGGACCTAAGAAGAGGTGGTGAAGATGCAGTAAAGGAGTCTGAATTCAACAGTCATAAAACAGATGCATAGAGAGCAGTTTGTAGCAGACTTTGATGTTAAATTGGAAGACTGTCTCATCAGCAACTTGGGTAACGGAATGCAGACTATGATTTATAGAGGTTTTAGCTGACACTAGGCCCTGAGAAGGGCTTGGACAACAGGCTCAAAATTCACATGACAAGACATGGATCAAAAGCAGCTCGATGAAATTCAATAAAGGTATATGTGAAGTACTGCACTGAGAAACAAAATGCTAATAAAAATCAGCAAGTTAGAAACAGATGCATGGAACTGTATGCTGGTCCTCTGAAATCAGGAAAAATCTGCCCAAGTACCCTGCTCAGCTGGCTATACAGACTGGGTAAGTGCTGGCCAGGGTTAAAAGAGGCTGATGCTTCAATTATTGGATGCACATGTGTGTACAGCATTTGGTAAACCTCCAGATGAAGGCAACAACAATAATACACTCATTGTGAAGAATGAAGTTTTATCCTGTGTTTAGATATCCTTCCAGTATTTTATTACTTCAGTTTTGACAGAATCCGTGTGAGAATCCAAGTCAAACATCTCATATGGTGCTAACTTCTTTTTACTATAGCTGTTGCAATAGAAATTCTTAATTACTTTATCAGCCTAATAATTGCTGCATAGAAAAAAATAGGAAAGAAAAATAATATATAAAAAAAAATTATTCACAGTACTCTTTCCAGGGGTTTTTTTGGTTTTTGGTTTTTTGTTTTTTGTTTTTTTTTGCTATTGCCGTTTCTTCAGTTCAAAGTCTCATGGAAAGTGATTATATAAATGCCAAAATTTGTTACTCAACAGATTTGATCATTACTAAGTTCAAAGTTACTTCCTTCTTAGTGACTTTCTATGATGATGAATGAGCAGAACTTGTTACTTCTTATATATCAACTTATATATGTTTCTCAAGTGTCAAGCATTTCCATAGGCACAACCTACTGAGAGCATTAGGATTACACAAGCTCAACCGTGTATAAGTAGAATCAAAGGTTTCAGAGCCTGAATTAGTTTCACCTTCTTTAGGGGCTCATCATCTGGGTGCTTCTGGCTCAATTAGAAAAGAGATGAGAACCTGATTCATCTGACCTAATTTGGATATGTATTCTAGGATGAGAAGCACTGTACATTCAACTCCAGTGAGACCAGTTTGGTCTGTGTTGGCTTTAAAGAGATTCCAAGGTGTCTAGTTCAGATGTAGATACCTGAGGCTAGCTGGAGATGAATCCTACCAGGCAGACCTGGGTTATCTGTAAATGAATCAGAACTCAACTGCAATTTTCAGGATAAACTAATAGAATATTTATTCATAAATGGAGGAAGTTTTTAATGAAAATAATTTAGAATCATTAAATATGGTTCCCATGCATACACTTACAAGCCAACACAAACACATCACTATGAAATCACTATGAAGAAGGGCACTGCATCATTTTGGTAGGCAATATCTAAACTGACATTTTCATACATGCTGTGCTGGCTAGAATTGCTAGGAAACACTAGTCTTTGTTTCAGTAACATGCAATATATAACTAAAGTGCAATTTCAAAATTTTAACACATGCTACAGTTCTGTCACAAAGCTATTTGAAATAGTAATGCTCTGAGGGAATGATTAAGTTTAGCGTAACAAATCATTATAGGTGAAAGATCTGTTTGTTGTCAAGCATTCCCATTTCAACGGTGAGTGCTCTTTCCTAGGTCTCCATTAAGATAATGGTGACTATACTGGAAATGGTTCCTGATAGTTTCAGATATTTACTTAAATGTACTGATGACCTGTTAGAATGAAATTGAATGAAAGGAATAAGTAGCTGGGACTAGAAAGATAGAGATACAGAAGTCAGCATGGTGGAAAGGACAACATTTCTGCACTTGGTTAATTATTGTGTTGTCCATATAAGTAGCACTCTCCTAAAATATGTACTAAATGTGAGAAGTTGCCTCCCCATTGTAATTGATGACCTGTTGATGCATTGATGAGAAGTGATCAGTCTTTCTGATATTTATTCTAGACAAAATATCTTAAGTCATCACCTTGATTTATAAACACTGAAACTCTTTTAAAAGCCCTTAGTATTAGTAAACCATAAGACTTAGAGAACATGATAGCTCCCAAAGCTTCAGTGTTCACTGGATGGAAAGTGATGTGAAGGAAATATTTCATTTGATTTCACAGAAACTTTTATAAGTACAGAAGTTTTTTATGACCTCTGGGATTCAGTGATCTTGCAAAGGAAACCCACCATATTTTGCATTAACGACTTCCCATTTCATATGGTAAATTGTTACCTATTATGTTGATTTACATTTTGATGTAGCCAAATTCCTTTGGTACTATAAGCTAAATAATAGTTTTGTTGGTTAACTAAAAGCTAGTGTGTTTTCCATTTTTTCATCTCACCTTCTCCTCCTTCCGTGCTTGCTTTTGAATAGAGAATTCTTATAAAACCTTTTTATCCCCTCATTCCTCATTTTTCTTTGAACAGCAGACAGTCATCATGAAGACCGACACTGTTCCATAAAACTGTCAGTGGTTATTAATTTGTAGATGATTTGTAAGACAAATGAAAAGGCCAGATAAGCTTCATTTTCTTTGGCATATTGTGTTTTTTTCACTGGCATATAAATGCTGCTAAACTGCTTAAAATTGTTCATGCTTTTTCATTCATCTGTAATTACCATTTTAAAAATTAGATGCTATATCAATAAAATGCAATAAAAGGTTATTGCAACCTTTTTTGGTGCATTAGAGGACCTAAACTCAAGAAATCTAGTGGGGCTGTGTCATTTTGTACAAAGGCAAAGGCAATTTCTTTTAGGATCTTTCCTGGAAAAAGATCATTCTGAAAGGAATAAAAGTCTTGTCCTTCATATTAACAAACTGTTATTTCAACCAAGCCATCAAACATCATTACTATAAACACAATGCCATAGTATGGCATCTAACTAAACCAAACAATCCCACTAAATTGTGTTCATTTTGGAAATGGTATTGCTGCAGCACAACTTCCTAATGCAAGTTAAATTATTTTAATTAATGGATTTAATTTTTGAAACATTCAAAGTGAGTGCTGAATCCTTTGAGATTTATGCCAATTTAATTCATGAACTTTGGTTATTCAAAGGTCACTGAGCTCAAAATTTAGTTATTTGTAATTGTCTTTTCCATGTTCTGGAAGCTATGGAAACATTGACCATCATTACAGTGGGCTCAAAAGAGAAAAATAGAAGGATAAGATGAAGCTACATTTGTCCTGGAAATGTGACTGATTTCTCAGTAGATGGAAGCTGTATTCTTGCCTGTACCCATTTGATGTGGGACCAGATATTCTCCAGATCCCATCTAGGGTCTGATCATTACCAGCTCCATGAATTAAATATACTGAAACAAATAGAAAATTTTAAATGGGAAAGCAAGAGGTCTAAAACAATAGCAATAAGATCACCACTGTTACACACTTATTAATCAGGCTCCATGAAGCAAAAATAATTAAGATTATCTTTCTTAGAGTCCTACCATTTGTGGTTTATTTGTGTAAAGACAGAAAGCAATATCAAGGCTTAAATGTTTTCGCAATATTTTCACCTCCACCCAGAAAATATGAACAGTTCATTACATATTCAGAAATATAGGAAATGGATAAGCTAAAAAAAAAAAATCGTGTACATCTTCACATATATATGAAATGGCTCTGGACCTTGCACTCTTTGCAAAGTTCAAAAAGAATGAAAAAACAACAGTAGAATTTCTCCAACTACAAAGTGGACGATGAGTGTAGACACCATTAAATAGTTTTTTCTGCAGTTTGAGACTGAGAGGAAGCCACCAGAAAGGTTATTTCTGTGGCTTCTCTGACACAGATAGAAACAGAAGATCTCTCAAGAAGTGTATTTCCTGGAGATTTTCCCTCAGCATAGAGGAAAGAATGCAGTCTGATAAATCAATTCTTTTTGGCCTGTGAGTTGTCAGGCTTTTTTAGTCCAACTTCCTAAGTCTGTTCTATATCATACTTCATTTCTAATTTCAGACTGGTGAACAGGTTGTTGATTTGCATGTTTAAAGTTTATTCTCCACATAGCCATGTGCTTAGAGTACACATATTAAATGGTACCTTATTACAGCGACACATGGTTATGTCTGTCCTTGCAGAACTTCATGAGCTCTATCATGAAAGCCATTGCATTACATAGTTTAAATCACTGCAGATAATCCAGTTTCCTAGCTTTTCTATCACAGACCATGAGAAGCTGGCATCCATCTTGTGATGTATAGTGGCTATTACGCTTACAGAGATATCATGATTTTTCTGCACATTCAGACACTCTTTGTCTTGTTCTTGCCCTCAGAACAGGAGGCTATGGCTATCAAAATGAACAAACCCCTGGAGTAACACATCTCACCAGCAACAACCTCATAAACATCACACAGAAGAAACAGGCAAAAGTCCCACTGAAAAGAATCTCACAGACACCAGATCACACACTTGTTGACCATCTAGAAAAACTATTATTTAAAGTAGACTTAAAACCAATAGGTTGTTTTCCCAGTTTTGGACTTTCCTGTTGGCTGACTGAGCTCAGACAGTTTTAAGGAGATAGGAATCATTGGTCCTGAATAATGCTCCAAAAAGCACAAGTGGTTGTAATACTGCAGCAAGTGGCTATGTCAGAAATCTAGTGACTTCTGTACAACAAACAATAACTAAAGGCCTCTGGTGTTTATTTTACACAGTGAAAGAACTGTCCAACACCCCAACCTTTCTATTTGTTGGGTTGCCAAGAGCATCATCAAGAACTTAAATGTATGTGCGATCATAGTCATTTCCAATGTAATGTGTGCAGCACATCTCAAAAACTTACTGACAGCAGATATTCTTATGCCACTGCAGCTTCAGAGTCTGCCTAAATACTTTAATGTCTGGCTAATGGGGGAAATTCTTATTTGCTGTGATATTTTACTATGAACTCGATGAGAAATCCTGGCTCACATGGCCATAACAAAAAAAAAAAAATAATCCTTGACTTAGTGGAAAATTCAAGTCTGGTCTTCACTAGAGCACTGTTTATCTGTGTTAAACCTTCCAGTGTGCAATGATTTCTGAATTTTGAGGTTTGATCTTCAAATTACTGTGATATTTATTCATCAAGCAAATTTCATCCAAAAACACTGAAAAGGGAAGAACAGTTAACACATAGAAGTAATAAGAAGAATCCTAGCTAGTGAGGTCTACAGCCAAAACCCAGCCTAACTTTTCTACAGATTATATTTGTGCCTTGAATTAATCTGTTAGTAACAAATTGAAAAATAAGGACAGTGGGTAAATGTAGAGCTTGAGGATTTAATAAACTGATCAGAAAGACCTTTTCTAGTCTAGTGATGGTGTAGTTACACGTTCACGT
Organism: Athene cunicularia; assembly: GCF_003259725.1. NCBI lineage: Eukaryota > Metazoa > Chordata > Aves > Strigiformes > Strigidae > Athene > Athene cunicularia. The sequence continues at coordinate 26,831,669 of NW_020799095.1, read as the reverse complement.
AGCTGTAACCCCAGGTGTTTCCATGGAATTTCTCCCATTCATAACTGCTCAGTCCCAAATTCCAGGCATGATAAAATTTTCTCAGAAACATATATTTCATGTCTCTGTTTGAGAACCACATTTTTTTTCTTCCATATCTCAGCAGAAGAATAAGGAAGACTTAACTACATTTCCATAAAATGCCTCAAACAAAAAGGAATAATAATTTGGTCCTTCCTTCTGTCTAGTCAGTATAAATTCCAGGAAAATATCTCGTACTAATGTCCAGGACATAAAAGATGGGGGATTAATAGAAACTTGAAAGCATAGTGGAGACTTGGATCCATTTTCATATCCTTTTTCTTTCCACAGTTGAGCAAAAATTTGATATTTCCACGAAATGAAAAATAATTCCTTCAGCATCACATTGTCTTTCATAGGATCAGCCATTTCTGAGTTATTAGCAAGACTACAAAACATGCATTTATTATCTTTTTGCAATGTTTTCATATAACATGGGAAGAACTTAAACTTCATGAGTGCTTCAACATGTTTAAAGGCATTAAGTTTGGAAACAAGAAAATAAAAGCCATTTAAGAGGTACATCCTGAGCCAAAAATCTGCTGAAGAGCTCTGACTCTTGGACTACTTCTGGAGCAGCTCCCAACCCCTTTTGCAGAAGAGTTCCAAAGACAAGCCCAAACAAGAACCAGTTTTAATAAGGACAATCACCAAATGTGATTCAGACAGATGGAGTTAGGACAAGCTGAAGTGGAATGGTCATGGTAACAATGAGCCACCATGAGCCAGCTGCCTGCCAGTGTCTGGAATTATCAAGGAACTGAAGTGAAATGCCCACTTTTACTGCCTTAGGCTCATGTTCTTATTGCTTATGGCAATATGAAAGCAAATATCTTTCTATGGTGATCACTATTTCTCATCACTGACAGATAAAGACAACCCAGTGTGGCTAGTCTCCTAATTTAAATAATAATTATCCAGAGGTAGACAGGATGAATTGGGGCCAAAATCTCTTCCTACCCCACACCCCCACACCCCCACCCCCTCCCAGGCTTTTTGGTAGGAGTTGAAGGGGAGATTTAAAGGCAAAGAAATTAAGTGCACTCATAACATTTTGTGGAAGAGCCCTCCTGTACATAGA
>NW_020799095.1:26770476-26830478 GCF_003259725.1 Athene cunicularia | reverse complement strand
GTTCTTCCATCCTGTAAGTACTTGTTCTCTTTCTTACTCCTAGCCTGCACCCCATCCTTTGCCCTTCTGCCCACTGAAACTGAGGTAAAGCATTCACTTATTCTGGATTCATATTTAGACTACTGTTTATCCTATACCATCCTACATGCAGAGAATTATTTTTTCTTTCACTCCTTTTTAATCTAGATTGCTAAAGAACTTGGTGCTACTCGCACAAATTCCATTCACAAATCTAGTATAGCTTGATGTTTGGCAGCTTTCCCTGCATCCATATGCTTCCATGACTGCTTATTCATCACTTAATAAAACATAGTTTCAAATAATACCACTGAACATTGACTCACTGACTGAAAATTAAGTCTGTTGGGTATAATGTTCAGGATATATCTGGAACTTGCTGTTGTTAGTATTATCTTTTTCTTCAATTTCTGTCCAAAACTGTAGAGCTTCCTATAATTAAATATTTTGTAGTGGCAGTTATCTTTCTATTAGTTATAGCTGGATATATCTATATTCAGAACCAGACATCTCATATGTCTCTGAGAGATCCCTTCTTAATAACCTTTTCCCTAAATTGATTTTTGCACACAAAAGATTTGTTTTATCTATGTAATACCTTTTTCTAAATATGGTCTATCATAGCAGTAATATACAATGTTAATCCACCTTTACCTTTATTTTCTGAAGTTTGCTTTCTGTAATAACTGTTCCTTTCATTGCTATTCTTCTTCCAAGTCTCTTTTATCCTTTACAATATCCATTTTCATGTTCTTCAGTCCTTCAGCTCTTATCTATGTTGTTCAAATTTAAGTATGAATTGCTCAGCTGATTCTTCCTGACCTCATTGCAGATTCCTGGCCAGATTGTGGTACAGTCCCATCTCTTTAAGTATAGTTTATCTGACTGTTCCTTCTGGTATTTGTTTCTTTCTCATCCTGTCATCTTGTAGAGTTCCTTTATTTTTTCCTCATCTCCTTTCACTGGAGATTTTTTTCTGTATTGTAGAAATGGGCTCAGAGATCATCTGTCTTTCATATTCCTCTTGTCCTAGTTTAAAACTCATTAGGTCATTTGTGTCAGCCTTGAGCTCAGAAAAAATTCTTCCTAATCAGGTGGAGTCAGTACACTCAGCTCTTCTTGTGAATGCCTTTGTGTGTGGTAAAACTTGAATACAAGAAAACTAAGTTCAGAATCTTTGGCAAAATGAAGGTGGAAGTGGTTTGGGGAGATTATTTACAGTTTCTAAGAGATGACAGGCCAGATGAAACTAAATCTCCAAGAGAAGAATGGAAAACAGGAGGCCACTGCAGGAAGTTAAAGAGGTAGCCATGTAATTCAAGCAATCAGTTTGATTTTTGCAGCAACAGTTTAAAAGTTTTCACATGAAAAAAAGGGTTTTTATGCCAAAGTCAAAAAGAAGACTGTGGAACTGCAAAATTCACTGGGAAAGAAAGAAGTGCTGACCTTATGCTTTGAATATGGAAAAAGATCTTTTGGATAGGCCTACAGTTCTGAAAGATCTCTAAATGCTTTTTACATAGAAAAAGAAAAAAGAAATTATCTGTAAGGAGCTTTCCACATGGATAGACAGCTAGACAGGTGGTAGACAACCTGACAGGTCTCAATTATAACATTTTATTCAGATAAGTCTTTATCATCTCTATTCCAGGATAAAATCAGCAGTGGTTTCCAAGCAAGGACCGAGTACAGCAATAAAGATTGCAACTTCTTAAGTCTACATAAACGCTGGAGCTAAGCTGAAGACAGATTGCCCAAAAGCTGTACAAGCAGTTTCCTGTACTTGCGGAAGATGCTGTCACCTCAATCATATTTTGAAGTTTTACTCAGACAGCATTTTGGTTTAGGATTTATGGACTTTCCAACATTGCTGATGGCAAGAGTCAGGGGAAGGACTTGTAAAATAAATCCAGAGGGAGTATTTGCACAAGCCCTCTATGAGGTAAAGCAATTGATCTCTAGACAAGTTTATTTAGAAACATAGGCAGCTGTTACTGACAGGTATCATCCACATTCATTACAGCAGCATTTCAAATGAATGAAGCTGAAGAAACTGTCAGCTGCCATGGAAGAACTGTAAATAAGAGCAAGTTCAGGAGCCATATTAATGAGAAATAAAGGGCTGCCGTTGAGTGTGTAAATACAGAAAGCAATACTGTCCTAAACTTACTGGCAATATGACAAGTTGTTTACAAAATAGCAGGCACTATATTGAAAACACAAGTGATCATCACAACACTCCGCTTTTGAGGAATGTTGCAAAACCTACAGAATAGATCAATGATACCAACAGGAAAAAATTCTATTTCTTTACCTATGTATATCAACACCTGTGTTTGAAGGCACTGCTTTAGCATGTGTATAACTATTTATGGTGACTGTTTAACACTTCATTTTGATGGTATTTGATTTTTCAGAAACTGAAATAACAGCATGGTAAATGAGGCTGAACATACTGTTGCAAACAGATATCAGAGGACACAACTCTGTGCCACATCCTACTTGCCTGTTTATAGCTGATCACCAAAAGAAATTAACATAATGCAGCTTGACCACCTCTTTCTTTTTATGTCTTAATGGCAAGCTGGATTATTAGTAAATTGATTCCATCAAGTCAAAATACATCAGTTAGCATTTACTGATTTTAAAACTGCAATATTTTAGTAAACACTATCTTGCTTAAATCTACTTTATAACACATAATTTATGAATTTATCACTCTTGGTTATAAAAATGTAGGTTTTTGAAACTGTTGCAGTTAGTGAGCAAGATCTTGGGAAGTATTAAGAGCATTAGAACAGTCCAGTTTTTCCCAAGTAGGAATGGAAAAAAGGCTGACAAGGGCTCCCAAGATTCTTTTCAAAATGTCAGAAAGGAAACTGACTGTAGTTGTTATATTCTTGAAAATAAACAGGGTACTGAAAATAATGTTTGACAAACCTTCTACACAGCAATGCTTCCTATGCATAGAAGTCCATTTTAATGAGTCAATAATTAATGATTAGATAGTGAAGGCTTTAATAATGCAAAAATCCAAGAAGAATCATTGCATTTTTTATGCAAAATGAAAAAGCAGTGTGAATCATAGAAATGACCTTTGGAGGTCTATAACCCAACCTCCCACTTGAAGAGAGGCTGCTGAAAACTAGATCGTCAGCTGTGCCTTTCTGCACTTACTGTTAATAATAAGCTTTGTTCTGCCTCATTAAATTTTTTACAGTCACTTAGCAGAAAATATCATCATGGTAAAGATCAGATCAGCTAAAGCTCTTCAAAACACAACGAACCTGAACTGCATGGGAATGTGTTTGTCCATTTGGTCAAGTGCCTCAAACACATGTGTAGCTCTTTACCAAAGAAGTAAGTCCGTTCCTATTCCAATGTGAAAGATATGAATACAGTGTTTTGATTTGCAATGCATCATCATTGTCTTCCGTCTTTCACTGATGTAAATCAAAATTAACCCCATTATAAAATCGATACCATTAAATATAGAATTATTCAGAGTATATCTAATAGGTTTGGGGTTTTTTTGAAGACTACATATTCCAAGGTAGAAGCTCTTCTGGCCAAACTTTTGAGGTCTGCGATGGAGAGCACCAGCATTTGCTGACTTGGCGCTATCCAGTCTCTCATATTCTTATGGCTTAGTGAAGCTAGAAATACTGACTTCAGTATTCAAAGCAGTTTAGCCTTTTTTTAATTTTTTTTTCCTGAATTTTCTGGTTCTGCCATGAACACATTCAAAATTAGATCATATACCTGTGGTCTGTTCTGCAGCATAGACATGTGTCTTCACATCTTGTCATCTCATGTCAAGATAAGAGCTTTTGCCCCATCCAATTCTGTTTGAAAATTCACATGCAAAGATATGTTTTTTCCAAAATAGAGCATCTTAACATCCCTACTGCATCCCTGAGGCTTAGCCTCTATTTAAAACAAAGATTTGATTCAACATCAATTTAAATGGAGGTTGTGAAGTCACAAGACTGAATCATACTGAATCCTACTTTTGCTATATGAAATAACACTAATAAGGAATTGCAACTTCCCTGACTTCAGTGAATTCACACTTGTGTACTCCAAAAAGCAAAACCCCTGAACAAATCACTAAGGTGTTTTTTTTTTTCATTTATATCCAATGCGGAGATGTATATTCATTATTCTAGTTTTCTAACAAAATCAAATTGTTAAAATGCAAAGGAGTAAAATGAAGGATGGCACAACCATGAGATAAAAAACCTCCTAGATACAATGTAAAGAGAACTGTCAGCTTCACAAAGCATATGAAATCAATTCTGTAAGACTGAAGCAAACATTTTCATGTAAGCGAACCAGAGGAAACTAATATGGTCCCCTTCCTCACCATAAAGAAAAGGGGTAATTCTCACACTAGTATGGTGTTAACCCCCTCCCCTGATAGTTTTCTGATGACTCTTATTAGGTATTAAGTGTCAAGTATTGCTTAAGTCCTGTCACATTTTAGATCTGACATCTTCACAGTAATTTTATCCCCCTTGTCAAATGAATGAGATTTCCAGGAGACTCTAGGCTCTAGAGTGTTATTTACAGCAGAAGAGTCAAAAGTTAAGCATTAACTATTAGTCGTGAATATTTAATATAAGTGCTTTTTAAGCTATTTTTAACAATCAAATTTATGAAGGTGTGTGGATAGAAGACATTTTATAGATTGAAGGCCACAATTTAACTATTGCATTTTTTAATTTTTTTTTTTTAAGATACTAAAAGCGTGGTCAACTGGCAAGAATCTTTTTTGTAGTCTATAGCTACCTGGGGTCTAGAAGAAAACTCAGAATAGTATATGTGCCTGCTGCTTACCAAAGATTTGACTTTTTTTTTTTTACCATTGTAAAGAAAAACTACCTAGTTATAAATGCTATTTCCAGAGATACCTTTGAGGTTACGCTTCTGAAGACTGACTATGCCTGAATATGCTTATGCTGGAAGAACTAATGAAGAAGTATGCAAATAGAAAATGGGTTTTAACTAAAACAGAATGAAGAGGAAAAATAAAATTTTAATCACTGTTCTCATGGCATGATAGCAAACAAAATTGATTATGTGAACTGTAAAGCAGTTGTTTAAAATTCCTTGAATTTAAATGCTTTCACAATTCTTTGTCAGTTAGAAAGTGAATGAGGGTATTTTGGTTTGTTTGGAGTTTTTAAATACCATTATTGTTTTTTCAGTCATCCAAAGTGTGAAAAAGCAGAATGTCAAAAAAAAAAAACCCAAACAAACAAAAAACAAAACAAAACAAAACAAAACAAACAAACAAACAAAAAAAACAGGGGCTAGAAAGATCTTTTTACCTAATCTTTCCTAAAATTCTTTTTTTTTCATGGAAATGCATTTCAATAAAAATTATTTTGTTTTGTGTGGGGTTTTTTCTTTGGGGATTTTTTGGGTTTATTTTGTTTTTTCTTGGGAGAGGGGAATAGTTTCAGTCAGGAAACAGTTATGAAAAGATTTGATTAGATGAAATAATGTTTCTTTCAAGTCCATGGATTTTTCTCTGTAAATAAAAGACATTGCAGGCCCATTCCTGTGCAAATACTTCATGCAATTTGTGTTAATGAGTTACTTCAGAGATATTTAGCAGGCATATCTCGGCTTTGTGAGATACTGAGTAATTTTGAAATTATTTTTTTTTACCTTAATTTACCTTTTATACCCAGTGATACCAGTGATGATTTAAAGTGTAGATTAGAGGACACACTGAAGAATAACTGCATACAGTATGACTGCACTAGAAAGTTACAGAATCACAGAACCAATTAGGTTGGAAAAGACCTTGAAGATCATTTAGTCCAACCATTAACCTAACACTGACTGTGTTCAAGTACACCATATCCCTAAGCGCTATGTTGACCCTACTCATTAAACACCTCCCGGGATGGGGACTCCACCACCTCCCTGGCAGCCCATTCCAATGCCTAGTAACCTGTTCTGTAAGGAAATACTTCCTAATATCTAGTCTTCACCTTCCCTGGTGCTACTTGAGATCATTACCTCTTGTCCTATCACTTGTTACTTGGTTAAAGAGGCTCATCCCCAGCTCTCTGCAACCTCCTTTCAGGTAGCTGTAGAGGGCGATGAGGTCTCCCCTCAGCCTCCTCTTCTCCAGACTAGACACCCCCAGTTCCCTCAGCCGCTCCCCGTACGACCTGTGCTCCAGACCCTGCACCAGCTCCGTTGCCCTTCTCTGGACACGCTCGAGTCATTCAGTGTCCTTTTTGTAGTGAGGGGCCCAAAACTGAACACAGGAATCGAGGGGCGGCCTCACCAGTGCCGAGTACAGGGGTCAGATCCCTTCCCTGTCCCTGCTGGCCACGCTATTGCTGACACAAGCCAGGATGCCATTGGCCTTCTTGGCCACCTGGGCACACTGCTGGCTCCTGTTCAGCCGGCTGTCAATCAACCCCCCCAGGTCCCTCTCTGACTGGCAGCTCTGCAGCCACTCCTCCCCAAGCCTGTAGCGCTGCTGGGGGTTGTTGTGGCCCAAGGGCAGCCCCCGGCATTTGGCCTTATTGAAACTCCTACAGTTGACCTTAGCTCAGCGATCTAGCTTGTCATGCTGAAGGAGTTGATTTTCCCATCTGTTCATCACAAAGACCACATTTGGAATGTTGGGTCCAGTTTTGTGCTCTCCAATACAAGAGAGACATGGACATATTTTAACAAGTCCAAAGGAGGGCCGCCAAGGTTGTTAGCTGGAGCATATGGCATATGAGAAGAGGCTGAGAGAACTAATTTCCTTCAGCCTTACAAAGGAGGAGGCTACAAGAGGATCTTAGTGATGTCCTCTATTACCTGGCAGATGATAGAGAAGCTGAAGCCAGGCTTTTCTGGCAAGTGCCCAGCAGGAGGATGACTGGTAACACACACTAGATTTAGGTTTGTCACTGTTACTAGGCTTTGTGCTGAATCTTGGAACATGAAGAGTCTCAAGGGAGAAAGTCTAATGATTTTCCATACAGCCTGCTGTATACAAAAAGCAGAGTTGACCTGTGAGGGGGCAGATAGGAAAACATCATTGTTTAACCTCAGTTAGTCTCTTTGAGTCTCAGGAATCACAAAGTGTTGGAGAACGGCTTGCAGAGAGCAAGGCCATAGCTCCCTGCAGGAGCTGGTCAGCCATAGCTCCCTGCAGAAGTCTGTCGATGAAGACCCAAGGCTCAGTTGTGCTAGCGAGGATTGTTGTGAGAACACAGAGATAAGTTGGGGCGCATTATGACCTTGGGGGTCAGAGGAAAGCAGCCCTGGGAGAGAAGCAGGTTCACAGCAAGAAAGATGTTTATGCATACCAGAAATGCCACAAGGGGCTGGTGTATTATAATGTGACCTTTTAGATGTACCCAATGGCTGAGATATTATAATGTAGTTTCTTTAATGTATCTGATAGAGTTACAAGTAGTGTATTGTAGACTGCTTATATAAGGTGTGATTTCTTTCAATAAAGTTGAAGCTTGCTCTATCATTCACATTGAATCGGCTGCTTGCTTCCTCCGCCCGCCTCAACAAAGTGGATACTAGAGGGTTTTTTCTTTTTAAACACTCCAAGTTTCCCCCTTTCCCATTTTCTATCAAGCCGGGGGTTTCTAACCATTTTGCATGGCTCTAAACCCTCCAAATTACCTTACTAACATCTATGAACCCATTTCAGATCTTCTGACTGAAGTCACTACAACACAAATTTCACAATTCACCATTAACCTTCACTATGATCTACCAGCAAACCATGAACCAGAACAAGCAAATCTCTACCTACACAGTATTTAGTCAATAAGGGTCTACTCAGTGCGTTTGTCAAATTGATTGAATACTCAGGAAAAAAAAATCCACACCTATTTATTGAAACCAAAATGCAAATTTGCTTTTGCACTTAGAACTCTTTGTTCTCATTTTCAAAAGCATTCATACCAGTGGATATATATTTGCATAAATGTTTCCCAAAGGGGTCATGAATATTCATGTGTGCATATGCCTCTATCTTGAAAGTTCTTGGGAGGTTGAGGGAGGAGAAAAAATTATTCATCCTGAGACAAAATAAAATCATGTGGCTCCGGTAATGAGTCACAAACCTACTGACTACAAACAGCAAAAATGGTGGTGGAAGCTTGTTTGGGAAGTTGAAACTTCTCTTACACATCATTCATCAGCTTCAGAAAAGTGAAGTTTATCTGTAATCATAAACAAAGATGACAATTTTCTTGCTCCTTTCTCTGTTAATTGGAAGGAGAAGTGCTAAATACCCACAACAGTTTTAAAGCTGGCCTTCCTCACCTGCAACTTTCAGCATGGCTGCTTCAGAAACCAAAGGAACATCCCTTTGGTTTCTGAAGCAGAAATAGTGATCAATCACTATTTTTGGGCCTATTCACATGCTCAGGCAGGGATAGCTATGGGGCATGAGCAAGTCTTGGTCTGGAAACCATGTGGTCATATTTAGGTCAGACTGTGTCTGTGTGATTGAGTCCATCTGAAAGATACAACTTAGTAGATGACTACAAATCATGTGCAAACATGTCCAGCTAGCTTTGAGATCTGGGTCTGGCTGATTCTTAAGCATCTGGGCATGCAGACAGAGCCAGGACTTGACCATCTGCAGCAGATAGTCCTGACCTCCTGTATCTGTAATACAATCATTTTTATAATAGAGGTTAATTTGGTAAAGAGGCTATAGTATTCTGCTGCAATTGGTCAGGCTGAGCTGAACAAAGAAGTGCCAAGCATGTACGTGCTTAAAAGAAATGTATGAAAAATAGAGTAAGGAAATGGCTTGTTGCTATTTATTGCTGCCACTGCTCTCTGACTTTTTCAGTTCATCATCATCATGAGTAAAATTGTGCCTGGAGCATTCAATTCTACTCCCATTAAGTTGGCAGCAAATCTGCTATTAAGTGCAGAGCTGGATGAAAATCCTTAATGGAAAGAATTTTCCATGGGAAAAATGTAATTCTGATGTAACCAGTTTGCCTTCTAAAAGCCCCTAGTAAGCCCATTCCTGCCCATCTCCCATCTCTTGCACTAACAGCTATATTCTTCAGTTTACCTAAGAAGGTGTTCCATCTGAATACCTTAGCAAAACCTTCCCTCAGTCAGATAAGATGCCAATATGTATCTATAATGTAAGTTACTGTATCAGTGGCATCATTGTCTTGGATTTGAATGCTTTTTCATTTCAACTCCATGTCTTAAATTAACCTTGCTTCCAAACTGTGTTTTAAAGTAATGTATAATATTGGAACTAGATAGAGGTGCCTAAATCATTTTATCCTCTTCTTAAATACAGACACTGCATTTGTTCTTCACCAGATATGTGCTACAGCTCTGATTTGGTAGGTTTTAAAAAAATCTTTGCTGACAAAGCTATGTTTTTACCAGAGTCTTCCAAATTCTAGGCTAGAGTTCATCCAGTCACACTGGCATAGGCACTGTGGGCTCCAGAACTTGTTCTTCCATCCTGTAAGTACTTGTTCTCTTTCTTACTCCTAGCCTGCACCCCATCCTTTGCCCTTCTGCCCACTGAAACTGAGGTAAAGCATTCACTTATTCTGGATTCATATTTAGACTACTGTTTATCCTATACCATCCTACATGCAGAGAATTATTTTTTCTTTCACTCCTTTTTAATCTAGATTGCTAAAGAACTTGGTGCTACTCGCACAAATTCCATTCACAAATCTAGTATAGCTTGATGTTTGGCAGCTTTCCCTGCATCCATATGCTTCCATGACTGCTTATTCATCACTTAATAAAACATAGTTTCAAATAATACCACTGAACATTGACTCACTGACTGAAAATTAAGTCTGTTGGGTATAATGTTCAGGATATATCTGGAACTTGCTGTTGTTAGTATTATCTTTTTCTTCAATTTCTGTCCAAAACTGTAGAGCTTCCTATAATTAAATATTTTGTAGTGGCAGTTATCTTTCTATTAGTTATAGCTGGATATATCTATATTCAGAACCAGACATCTCATATGTCTCTGAGAGATCCCTTCTTAATAACCTTTTCCCTAAATTGATTTTTGCACACAAAAGATTTGTTTTATCTATGTAATACCTTTTTCTAAATATGGTCTATCATAGCAGTAATATACAATGTTAATCCACCTTTACCTTTATTTTCTGAAGTTTGCTTTCTGTAATAACTGTTCCTTTCATTGCTATTCTTCTTCCAAGTCTCTTTTATCCTTTACAATATCCATTTTCATGTTCTTCAGTCCTTCAGCTCTTATCTATGTTGTTCAAATTTAAGTATGAATTGCTCAGCTGATTCTTCCTGACCTCATTGCAGATTCCTGGCCAGATTGTGGTACAGTCCCATCTCTTTAAGTATAGTTTATCTGACTGTTCCTTCTGGTATTTGTTTCTTTCTCATCCTGTCATCTTGTAGAGTTCCTTTATTTTTTCCTCATCTCCTTTCACTGGAGATTTTTTTCTGTATTGTAGAAATGGGCTCAGAGATCATCTGTCTTTCATATTCCTCTTGTCCTAGTTTAAAACTCATTAGGTCATTTGTGTCAGCCTTGAGCTCAGAAAAAATTCTTCCTAATCAGGTGGAGTCAGTACACTCAGCTCTTCTTGTGAATGCCTTTGTGTGTGTGAATATCCACACATCTCTTATAGCACCAATGCATGAGCTGGGAGTGCATGTGCCAAAACACATAGTTACCCTTAATCTACTCAATTGGGTATCTAGTGGTTAATGCCATTTGTCTTGATGTGTGTAACATTAGTTCACAACTTTTTAGTCTTTCAGATTGTGAATAATAGTATGTCATAGCTAGAACAGAATAGCATAGAGATTTCACGTTAGGTTGTATTGTTACCACTGACAGGTTGTAAGAATAGTTATACTATGAACAACAAAACTGATAAAGCCCTTACATGCCCTCACTTTGTTGGAATAACTGTGGTTCTTCCCACACAATGGCCCTTTGCATCAGTCCCAGTGTTTCCCATATCTGTCTCCTCTGTACTTCTCTTTCTCCTTCAGTTCCCTCAGTTCTTTAGTCTATAGCACCTTCCAATGCTCTGGCTCCTTTTATGTTCTCTAGCTGCCTTTTCTAGCCTGCTGGCTGGCCAAGAGCCAGTGCAGCCTGCAGAGAATCTGGAAGTACTTTTGTACTGTTTGTATGTAGTAACTGACTGTGGGTTAGTGACCAGCAGAAGGGATGACAGTGCATTCCTCTTCCTGATCCCTCAGAGAGAGTACCAATTAATTCTTTTTTACGAAGTCACTGAAACTTCTCAGATGTTGTGGAAATTTTACTTATTTGACAACTGGGGAGTCAGACAGATGGGAATTCCATATGATTGTACAAGCCTCACTTCCTTAAGTAACCAGATCAAAAATAATAAACCAAAAATCAGAGGAAAAATAAACAGTGCTGAGTACACACAAGAACAATTTTGAAAATAACTGTTGACATTTTACAAGTGTCTTTTTTTTTTTTTTTTTTTTTCAAAATTTATGTTCTTCGATTTTTATTTCTTCTTTATTTTTCCAAATGCCAAAAACTCATGGAGAGGCAGTTCTGGATATAGTTCAGTTCCAGGTTCAGGCACCGTCTACCGTGTTCCTTGGGCATCAGCAGGCAGAATTTGAAATAATGGAGAGAGACAGGGTGGAAGTCACATATTTACACAAAGGGAGGGGTCTAGATGCATTTGAAATGCTCCCACCTCACCATCAGCTACCGCCTCCAAAGGCATCCTGTAAAGTCCTTTGTCATGGCTACCAGCCCTGTGCTCTTTTCTCAGATTTCTTAGCATGTCTCAAAGCAAGAAGTGGTCACCTACCAAAGAGGTGACCAAATAGAGACATCATATTCTCTAAAAGCTGAATATCACACCCCTGTACTGTAGCCATAATTATTTTCCCTTTCTCTACATCTTCTCAGAAACTGTGCTCAGGCTCCAAATTATTAGGTTGCCATTGAATTAGTTGAGTTTTGATGGGGTTAGCTGAATGCTCAAATACTACCAAATTAAGAACTATATAACTGTAATTAACTGACATTAATTAAGCTGAATGTTGACATTCCAGTTAGCCTACTTACTAAAAATGGCCTTGACATTATTTCTGCATGTGATCTGCCACAAGAAGCTGTGGATGTCCCCTCCCTGAAAATGTTCAAGCCCAGGTTGGATGGAGCTTTAAGTAATCTGATCTAGCAAAAGGTGTCCCTGCCCATGGCAGGGAGGTTGGAACTAGATGATCTTTAAGGTCCCTTCCAACCCAAACCATTCTATGATTCTATGATACAGGTGTAGCCAGTTCATTTCTATAAACATTAGCAGTGGGGGTGGGAAAAGTCTAATTTTCAATTAATTTTCTATGTACTGAAATGCCTTTGCACATTGGTTACTTTAGTATCTATTTCTGCTTCCTATTATCTATCATTAGGTGTCTATAGTAATAAGATGATTCGAATGTTTCTCCTCCATCTTCACTCTAATTCCATTCTGCAGTACTGGTATTTGGAGAAGTTTTTTCCACTTCCTTCCATTATAGTTCTTCACAAAGACTAGTATTGCCTCTGATATTTTAATTTGTTTTGGTATTTGGCTCAGTCAGTGTTAGAGCACAGCAGACAGAAAGCAAGCTGATATAACATGTATTCAATAAAACAAACTAAACTTCACTCTAAGGAAAGTCTTCTGATTTCTCTTGCATTTTGATGGTGGTATCCATCACCATTAAAAAATTTCTTGAAAGGAAACCAATTATTTTTTGAAGAAGTATGTAGCATAAAAAAGCATTTTAACAAATATAGCTAAATTTCAGTTGTCACTGTATGTTATACTCCAACATTTTCCATGCACCACAGATATTGCTCCTACTAAGAACAAACAGGTTTCCTACTACGTGTCATTAAAGGAGATTTAAATATGTTGAAAAATAACTGTGTTCGTACCAGGATTTTAGCATCATGACAGAAAAATAAGACATTTTAGAATTTGGCACACTAGAGTTTTTTGTCACTGGCAAGTGGCATAAGTACTCTGTTCACTCCTCTTGATATGCTTTTAGTGATACGTGACTGTTTTCATCATTATGAGATCTATCTTTAAAAACAAAAAAATGATCCTAAGGCTCTTGTTCCTGTGTCATACCACTAGTTCCTAGAGTTAACAGACTCCAAAGGTAATTAGAAACTCTTAAGAGTTGTTTCAGGCATTCTGTTTGCACACTGACAAAGACTGAAAGAGTTTATCTTTGATTAAAATTGAGAAACCTTAATTCTGAAACATATTTGAACTAATAATGGTCAAATAACTTCTGAAAATATGGAACAGTAATTACCTCTCTACAGTTCATAAGACACATGTTAAAGCACTCTGTGTATGCTTCTAAGGCATATAATCTGTAAAGTAGATGAGCTTCAGCTCATTCATCCAATTCAATTTTCTTCATCAATTTATTTTCCGCTAGATTGGTGAGAATGTTAGAAAACTAAAGTTATAAATACAAAAAGGGGTGTTTTACCAACTGAATACTTCCATATTGCAATGTTTTCCTAGTAAACATATTAGAATTGGAAATAAGCAACATCTGAAATAGTCTATTTCCTTTCTTTGCCATGAATTAAAAAGGTTATTTACATATTAACATTTAATCTGTTTTTAAAAATGAAGCTAAGTGTCATTATATGAACGTTCCTTAACTTTTCATCAGGAAAATTTAAAACCTGCTTCTAGATAAACCTTTTGTCTAGGGAGAGTTTTGCACATTTTGAAATTTATTAATTGTAGATATCATGGGGGAAATGAAAAAGGAATACAAAAGTCCTTGCCTTAGCTGTGCTTGGCTTTCACTTGTTCACAAGCTGAGACTCAAAATGAAAAAAAAAAAAAAAAAAGGTAAATTGAGTATAGATATTTGATTTTACTTCTTCCTACACAAACAGAAAGGTTTCTGTCAACAAACCCTGTAAGTTAGTTCATTCCTGAATGTCTGTTGACTACAGGAGATAGGCTGCTACCAGCATCCATCCTTTAGATACAAGAGCCATCATATTCAAGAATATTTGGCTACATAGTCCCTTCTATTGGTTTGGGTATTTTTTTTTCTTCTTAATTTTCTCCATCATTCACTTAGATAAACACGACTGCAAATTTATCTTAATCGATCCTAAATCATTATTCATTCCCTTTTCCAGCCTGGTGACAGAGAACACTCTTTCTAAGCACATTTCTTAATTTTTAGCAGGGGTCCTGCAATAGTCCTGTGGGTTTCAGAAGAGAAAAGAGATTACCAAGAAAGACTGTAAGCAATGTTGGCATATCACCATTAAGTTTATAAATCAAATTAGTTAATGACAAATTTGATTCCTTGTATTTTATGTAAAAGGTAGAAGGGTACTTTTCTCATTCCTCTGCATTTTACAAGGAACAAACAAAATTTCTCAACAACTTCAGGGACTCCAGGAGTCTGGAAAGACCTGAGGAGAAGACAAGAGGACTGTGTAGGTCTTGGCCATGTGGAAATGTACTCTGGTGGAACTGCACATTTGATATGCATGTGGCTTTCATTAGCCTATAAACTGGATCCAGCATTTACTAGGATTGAAAGATGCAGAACTAAGCACAAAGAACTGAGATTTAGAAGAACAGAGCAGCATGGAGTTATAATGCTAATACTAAACTCTTATATAGCTCTTGGCTTTTGGATAGCCTAATATGCTTTACAAATGAGGTTTGTAGAAGTATCCCATTTTTATATGGAACTGCACACAAGTTTCCCGACTTTTGGCATTTTGATCCCAGCTTGTGATTAAGTGCTTAGAAAATGCAGCTAGAGCAGAAAGAAGCTGATAAAATTGCCCAGATTTGCTGTAGATGAGCAGAATTTGTGAATGTAACATGGAAATCCCTCTCTCTTCTCTGGAACGCTAGAGGAAAAGCCCATGACAGCATCCTTGGCAGCATGATTACAGCTTACTTTTCTAAGGCTACAGAGTCTCACACACCAACTGTTTTTCTCTCCACATGTGCTTATACTTGTTCCTTTGAGTGTGCATCTCAGGGCTCGCAGGGGCTGATGGCTCCCTGGGCTGATGGCTCCCTGGGAGGGCAGGGCAGGGCCTCACAGCCCATCCCACTGCCCCAGCTGAGGAGCAGAGAGGCGGGAAGGCAGCCAGGGCATCGGGCACCTCCCCGGGCACAGGCCGAGGCCAGGCCTGGACATCAGCCCGTGGGTGCACCTGGGCCTGGGTCAGCGGGGCCCATGGTGAAGCGAGGCCTGCCTGCGAGGTGGCGGGGCTGGAGCTCAGGGATGCCACCGGTGGGGCCTCAGCTGAGAGTAGCTTCTGTGGGCCGGCGGTGGGCCCTGGCCAGAGCCTCCCTAGCACACATCCAGGAGCCTCTCCCCAGCTCACAGAAGAACAGGGCCACCCAGGCTTGCAACCAGCACTGAGCAAGCCCTGCCCTGCAGCCAGCCCCAGTGGGGGATGTGCTCAGGGCCCTGACAGCACATTGCCAAAAAATTCCTTACAACAAGTTCAATTTGGACCCCAAGGAACAATTTTGTAACAAAACTGAGACAGGGCCAAAATGTCTCCAGGGCAGCAAGGGCCCTGGAAACTGTGTGGGACTGATGGCTGGGCAGGGCCCTCAGCAGAGCAGAGCCAACCAGACCCATGGCTGTTGTCCGTAGAAAAGATCTTCAGCAACCTTGGAAATACATTACAAAACTATGAATAAAAACTGATAAAAGTACATCTCAGACACTACTGTCGTAGATATCACACCCTAGGTCACACTGAAATTATAAAAGCATAGTGACAGTAAAGCCTGCATATGATTAACTCAAGAAGAGCTTCCTCACAGAAATATTTCCTTAAGCATTTGCAAATATCATGGTCCTAAAGCAGGGGACAGTACAAAATATGGCATTGGTTTATGTGAATTTTCACTGAACACAGTAAAAAATTTACTAAATTACTTGTCTTAGAGATTTCTATTGTGCCTTGGGGAGAGCGTAGGAAGTCATACAAAAACGAAGTGGGGCTCTCTGTGCTTGGTGGAAGACTGACATTTATACTCTCAGCAACTTTAAAACGTACTCATGGGCTAGAATTGTATAGATAACCAAAGAAACTTGTTTCTGCATCAGTTCAAATTAATAGCCAGGGCCCAGTCAAGTCACTGCATGAAAGAAGAAAGCTCACATGAGGACAATGCAATTATTCATGTTTCCTGTACAAGCTTCATCCTGATTTTTTTTCCAGAATCCTACAAAACTTCTGTTGGTGTTATCATTGCAAGGGACAGGATTTATGCCCACATACTCACAGAAAAAGCAACAGTCTGTTTTCATCATACCCTATAATCCTGCCAAGTCACCTAAGGAGACTGTTAAACGAAACAGCTAGTAGAAGACCACTGTTCCTTGCTTTGGCTCTGAGGTACCCTGCTATCTCCTTCTGCTTCCTAACAGCATGTCTCCAATAAAGACCTGTTGCCAGGGTTTTGTGATTTCTGGTGTCCTTCCACAGCTAGCTTCTGCAGTGCAGGGGGGCTTTTAAAGTTAACAGAACCTGAAGATGAGACTTTATGGGAGATTTGCTTTATGGCTCACAAAGAACACGTTTATGAGGCTAGAAAAAGAGTAAGAACCCTAACTCTAGTTAAAAACAAAGAACAGTGAGGCTTAGATTTTTATCTGTGCTTTCAGGATAGTTTTGAATTTTGTCCAAAGATTTTTAAAGCTGAAATCAATGGTTTTGTAAGTTTTACAAGATAGATCACAAGGGCCATTTTGCGTTTGGAAGGGAATATTCCAGGGAATATGCCAGTGGTTAATTAATTATTATAAAGACTGCAGTCCCTTGAGTAAATAAGCAAGAGGAAGCAGTCCGTTATATGTGCTTGTGTTGCAGCATTTGGAAAATTCTATTCCTTTTCCAAGTAAGAAGTTAAGTGTAGACATGCATTCATTGCCATACATGTAAACTAGCCACTTCTTGCTCTCAGAAATACTTTGGGACTTAGCTCAGTTAAATATTTTTGTTCTTGTTTCTGCAGGCTGCTTAAGTATAAACCACTGCTTTTAAAATATAATTAATCAGCAGTAGGAGTTGGTGATGCCCTATGGGTATATGAACATGAGGGGAAAAGATTTTAAGTCTCTACCACAGACACAATGTGTGGTCTTGGATAATGTTTTTCTATTTTCTGTCCTTAACACTGGGAAAATGTTTATTTCCTCACAAGAATGTCTTTCAGCAAAAATTCATTTATTTTGAAATGTTTATGCAATGTTAGGCTTGCTTTCAGACATTATGACTCGATAATGCTGTTCTATCAAAAGTGTCTTTAAACCACTTCAGTGAAAATTCAATTTATTCTGATTTTGTGGTGGGATAGCTGGGTAGCTAGCAAATAATGTAAGATAACAAAGTAATATAGGCAAAACACTTTGAAAGAGATTAAAATATCTATAGAAAATAATTAATTTTAAAATTTCAGTAACAGAGAGAGGGGTTCCATTATAAAGATCCATGGATCATCAGTGAAGATGACAGTGCTTTTGGTAAGAATGTTACTGTGGTCATGAATGAAAGCTGTTGTGTGTATGTTGGGTAAAGATTAGAGGAAGAATGAGGCACAGAAACCCAATCTCCCAGCTGAACAGCAAAAGCAGAATATACCAAAATAAAGAAATAAGATTTCAAGCAAAGCCAAGCAGGCCATATGGTGCAGTAATTTAAAATAAATCTAAAAAGGTCAAAAACACTGTTTCAACAGGTATTTATAAAGGCAGAAAGAATTCACTGGCAGGACAACCATGGAAATACTGCTGGAAGTTTTTGGCGTAGGAGAACAGAGAGGAGATTGGCAAAGGGAACAGTTTAGAGTGGAGCTACTCCTGGTTTGGTCAGGTCTCTGTTCAGTATGAACAGTATGCAATTGTCATTCCTAGTTTAAATAAGCCTTTCCAAGCCTTCTGACAGAAAAGTTATAATAGTATTCATGAGATAGACACAAGAGGAATCAATAGCAGAACTAGCAGCAAAAGCAACAGAAAAATCCTTATTTCCAGAATGTTTTGTTCAGTGCCCTGTAAATATCTGTATACCATTGCCCACCTTGTGGGTGCAGAACGTTTGGCTATTTCACGGAGCATACTTATTCCACATAAGTAATATGTGAAAAGGTCTGCAGATCCAGGTGTCAATATTAGAAGGAGTTGCTGAAGATTTTAGATGACTGATTTGATATCCATTTGAGATCATCAGATCAACCAATTAGTCTTGGTCCTGCGATTTAAGTATCAGCTGTGCTTGTATCATTCAGTAGTCATTAGAACTATCAGCTGATATATTCTGAAAATATCATCACATATTTAATTATAAATTTCAACTTTATCAACGTTAACTGCATCCTAAATTGGAAGAAAAGGAAGCAGCTTAGCTCTTAAGACATTCATTATCTAACCTTAGGGTTATCTAACCTACAGCTTCCTCCTTGAAGCTAAATTTCAAAATAAAGACTTAATGGCTTTCCATCAAAGCATCTGTTTACATGTCTGCCTGGAGCTGTGCTGATGGTGAGGGGCTGCCACAGAGACACGTCACATTCCAAAGAGCTCTTCTGGGTACGGATACCATGTGATGCCAACTAGCT
This sequence comes from Athene cunicularia, assembly GCF_003259725.1. Taxonomy (NCBI): domain Eukaryota; kingdom Metazoa; phylum Chordata; class Aves; order Strigiformes; family Strigidae; genus Athene; species Athene cunicularia. Next base: position 26,811,795 of record NW_020799095.1, on the reverse strand, counting down.
GCTTCTGCCATGTGTGTCTCTGCCAAGACACACATCTTCAGTGTAATCCTGCATGTAGACAAATGTCTTTTGTGCTCCATGTAATAACCCTCTTTTGGCCCCCAACAAAGCAATTAAGCCATGGATAGGAATAGAAAGCTCTTCTGAAATTTCTGCTTCTCAGCATTTATGAACCAGAAACTGCAGCTGAAAATCTAAGGATTGTTAACATTCTAATGTAAAATTCAGAACAAAACATCTTCCTGGGTTGGAAGGAACTTAAGATGATCACATATATTTTGAGGTAACCTGACCATTTATAAAAGATGGACTTCCTGCTGCTGAAGCTACCTTTACAACAATGTGCATAGCCTGACTTCTGAGGTTTCCTCCCCCATTTTCCATGTTGCAATCTTTTCAATGTTGCTCTTCCCTCCATGGATTTAATTATTTTTCTTTTTAGGACAGATTTTTGGTGTATTTAAAACTGAAGAGCATTTCCTTCAGGCACATTTCTTAGAGGAATTTTATAGATGTTTTTACAGAACCACATTACTTAGTATGCTCTAAAAATAAAAAAGTTGAGTAGTTTTCAGTGCAATGGTTTTCCCAGTCACATATTCTTTGGATGCAATGAGGGATTGATCAAAACTGGACTGCTCCTTTGTTGTTATTTCTTCCTCTTTTGATGAGAGTTAGCTTGATAAATTCTAAAAGGGTTGCTTCCTTTTAGATGGTTTGTTGAACACTTCTTTTATACTCTAGATTCATATAGGTTTTGCAGCAGGTTTTACTGTGCAGTTCTTCCTTACAAAGTCTTGAGTGAAACCAAAGTCTTTCTCAAAGGAATTCAGCATGATCTGTTCATGGTCAAAAGTGTAAGTATCAATTTGGGAAGTCTGTATTTAAATAATTTTTTAAAAAAATCCAAACCTAGTGGAGTTTGTACATTTTTAAAGTTTGTAAATATATCAGCTTAATAAACTTTTAAAATTTGCAGTGGTTTAGGGTATTGCAGATGCTGTGGTATATTAGTCCCAGATATTCCATACACCCAGCCTGAACATATGGGAAAGGTCTGAAAGTCTTAAGTTGACATTGTACATCAGCTGTGGAAAGTTCAAAATAAAACCACTGTAGCTATTTGGCGGGGGGTGGGGATGGACACGACACCAACATCATCCACTTGGCATTTTTTAGTATTAAAACTACAGATTAGATTTATTGTCTGTTTCAGCATCTCCAGATATCTAGCCTTCTGGGAAATGAGTCAAGTCCTATGACTTTTTGACTTTGGAACTGTGTCAGAGAATTTATCTTCCAAAGCCTTCATCTTGATTAGAGCCAGAAAGCAACCTCCTGGCAACTGTTTTGCCTTGGGGTATGCTGAGTTGCCACATTTAAAACTGTCAGCTGACAGCTCAGTTTGTGAAGGCTTATCCAGGAGTGTCCCGGGGAAAAAGCCTTTGGAGGCAACTGCCATGTGGATGCAGGAGGCTGAGACCACAGAGATCTGTGTTCTGGTGGAGCAGAGCTATAGTTGACAAAGACACTTTCCCTCACTGTATGAAAAATGCCAAGAGGGAAAATTTTTGCTTCAGATAAGGGGTTTGGATGTGGAACAGAAGATCTGAGTGAGATTATTTAGAGAGAAAATTTGAGAACAAATTCAGAGTTCAGTAAAACATCCAATAGTCAGTGTAGCATCTTTCATCTGTAGATACTCTCCTCACAGAAAGAATTTTGCAGGCCAGAAGGTGAGGCATCCATGTCCCTTGAGGCCTGACTCTGGGCACTTGGGTATCCATCTTACCTGTATGCTTTGTGTATGTCACACTATGGCCCCCTTCCCTAATCTTTGCTCCTCACAGGAGCTGTGAATACACTTTGCTTCTCATGAGCTCAGTCATCATCCTCAGAGATTAAGTTAATTTAATGCCAGGGTATGAGGGATTGGATTGAAAAGATACTTGCATGAATCATGTCAAGTTAATATGATCTAGAAGCCATCTCAAGGCCTGCAAACTGATGCCTTCCAGATGGTTTGAAATGTTTGTATGACCAAACAGATGGCTGAAAAGGTCTTTTAGACAGGATATCGTGGAAGAAACAATATTCAGAACTCTATTTCCTGATAGTTTAACATAGTTTCAATCAGTAAGACTGAGGATCCAAATTCAGATGTTTTCATTTTAAAAAGGAAATCCAGATGCAGACACAGATGTGTAGATGAGCATGGACATACTAATTTATCAGCTTTGCAAGTCTATGATTCTAAGGCATAAGTATTCTAAAGGTATTCTGGTAAAGCTATTTGACATTTTGGAGGATCTTTTTCATTTGTTTGTCATTAAGACATGAAAAGAAGTGTCAGAAAATTAATTGGTTTATGTCAGCTATAAAGTATAGAGAGTGCCATTATAAACTGATAAAGAGTAATGTAAATAAGTGTATTTTTCATAAAACAGTCCTTCTTATGACAAAATTAGGCATCCTGGATAATTTTATTAAATTTTAAAAATTAGTATTTTTAAATTAAAAAATATTAAATAACAATATCAATTTTTGTTTAAAACAAAAGAATAAGACATTGGAAGGATTTTTTAAATTTAAAATGTTAGACCTGGACAGTAACTTGTTAGACAACAGTGCTGAATGTTTCATAATAGAAGCGGTTTCTGCCATGAAGGCTGTATCTTTTTGGTGCCATAGAACTGATTTGGGGGGGCCTATGAACATTGCAGATGCATTATGCTTTCTTCATAATTCCAAAAAATAAAATTAAAAAATTTCCAAATCTACCTTTCTGAAATTCTATAAGAAAGATAATTTATACTAGAAACCACATACAAACTACTACATTGTAAAAATTAGGTTAAAGATATGCAAAGAAACGTGAAAAAAATTAAATCTTTTTTATTTGTTGTATGATTGCTCATATTCAGTATTTGCCTGTTACTGCAATGTTTACATTTAGATTCAGCTGATATATTAAAAAAAGGTATTAGCATTGATATTTTTTAATTGCTTAGAAATATTTGCCAAAGCAAATATGGGTTTTTTTCAATGTACTGTTGTGCTTGCTGCACAAAAGCAGCATCTCAGCATTGCTCTCACATTTCTTCAAAACTCTAATTAGAGTAATTTCCTGCAGACTCCTCAGCATGCTGAGCTTTCCTTGTGGCAAATTAGGCACAGAGGTTTTTAGGGTATATAAATGGGAAATCAATGGAAGCTCCTGACCTAATTATCTTTTAAGATAGGGACCTGAGAGTTTTCTGGTGGGTCCGTGACAGGATGTTCATTCTCAGTTCTCTGTTGTGGATGCCAGTTTGAGAGGCAACACTTCCATTTACAAATTGCAACTACTTCAGAATGGTGAACTTTTACCCTTGTTTCATTCTTATCAGACTTTCCACCATTACCTGATCTACCTCCTTCACAGTTTTTCTAACTTTTTTGCTGTGCTTTTGAAGTGTTTCCAACCTCAAAAAGTCACAACTTTCCTCCTACCGCCGTAGCTGAGAGATAAGCTTTACAAAAAATGAGTAAAATTTTTAAAGTATCATCTAGTACTTATATATTTTTTACCTTGAAAATTGTTATTTTTGTTCAAAATATGTGTTTTGGGTAGTATACCTTAGTCAGTTGTTTAATGCTTTCTGTGACCCTCTTGAAACGTCTTCCAGGGCTGCATGACCTGCAGGGAAAGTTGAGCTAAGCCAACTACCACTATTGCTCCCACAGACCAGGCAAGCAGCTTTTTGGAAAATTAGATAATTCCAGGTGTGTGGGGACTAATGCAGCCACACTACACAAATCTCCACACCAAACCTCTCCAGGATTCCAAAGGTACTACCCATGTGGCAGCATGCCATGGCCCATCTGAAACTTTATGTCACTGCCTGGAGGCAGAAAAGGAGTGGAGTAATGGTAGGGCACAAAGAAGAGATGGAGGCTGAGCATGCTTGCAAAGCCATGCTGCTCATGTGAGGGAAGGAATGAGAGAATGCACCATGAGAATGTTACAAAATGAAGCCATCACCTCAAATAAACACAAGTCATGGTGTGCTTATCTCTTCTCCTCTGCCTTGTATGCACTTCCCAAGGACCAAATGTCTTTGTTTTGTCAAACATTCCCCAAAGGTTTACCTAAATTGAGTTCCCTTTATTCCTTTTTTCTACCCTTCCTGTTCACAAACTAAGAAGGAAATACTAACAATGAATCAAAAACAAAATAAAGGAGGAAAAGGAGGATAAGATGCTGAAGGGTCATCTTGTGGCAGGTTTTTTCCAAATAAAAGTAGATTTTTGTGAAGAGTGATTTGGAAGATCTCCAGTGAAGCTTTGGCTTACTTAGAGCACTTTTACTCTATGACTACACACAGATTCCAAGTCATCAAGCTAATAAAAGAAATTGTAAAAAAAGGACACTTTTGAATATAGCAGAGCCATTACATTATATCAAAGTAATAAAGTCCTCAGGTTTATTTATCTTGGACAGTTTAACCAACTTTTTGTCAATTGACTCTTAAAGCTGATTTGCCTTGAAAAGCTCAACAGTGGATACATGCTTCCCATCTATGGCTATGCACAGTGCAAACTGGCATTTGGTTCTATGGAAATAAAAATATAACTCCTGAAATTTATTTCATTAAAAGCAAATGATGGCATGCAGACTAGTGACAAGTTGTTAGTGATTAGGTCACATCCAGGGTAAATTGTTTGGGCATGGAAACAGTTTCTGTGCTGTTCTCTTGGCAAGAAATGTATAGCAGAATATGTGACATAAAAATATATATTTGGATGAGTAATTTCAATAAAAATTATGGATAAAGACAAGACTAACTGGTAGTTTACCTTGGGCTTTAACTTCATTTACCTATTAATAAGAAATTATTTGGGTAGATGTTACATTTTATTGGATTGTAACAGAAGTCAAAAACTAGCTGTGAGGAATGAAATCCAACTGCTTTTCTAAAGCTAACTTGTTCCATCTTGGTTGCTACAGCTTTGTACATCTTGGGGGAAGAAGCAGAGGGTGAAAGCTAAACCAGTTACTCACAGTTTATAAATGCCTCCTCAACCGGTGCATCACTAATGGTAATAAAAAAGAATTTTTATATATAAGTATTTTAATTTTAACTATTAACAGCCAGCAATAATTGCCAAAAAGACACAGAAGCTCTAAAAGCCTTGCTAGTCCTGATGTTCTTGCTTCCATGCGCATGTTTTCAAGAACAAGTTCACATCCTACACTAATATTGCAACACCAGGACAAAGCAGTAGGCAGTAGACTGAGAAATAAAGCAAGACAATTTCTTCCATGGATATCATGAATGGGAAACCAAGCTCTTGTAGTTGGATGATGAAAAAACTGCAAAAGACTAAGAGATCCTAATTTAACATTTATTATCTACAGGAAAGCCTGCTTAAATATGTGTGAAATATCGAGGAAATGTGGACACACTGGAATGCAAACCACTATGTAAGACATAGTGGTCCCTGAGCAGAAAAAAGATTAACCAGCTGTTATGGAAATACATAGGCAGACAATGTCCTTACATCATGAGAAGATGAAGGCATAGTTGAAGGTTGCTCTGTCATCAGAGCTGAAAGCAGTATGGTGGTGGGCATGACATTATCCTTATCTTCAAACTTCAGGCAAGTCTGAAACAGGCTCTGGCTTTGTTGCATCTAGAGAAGGGACAGGAGGGCACCTTGGAATTAGTATATTCTCGAGAATAGTACTTGCACTTGCAGTCCTAATAATTGTGTCAACAAAGAAATGTTTATAAAATAAAATGTTCTTCATTTGGAAAAAAAAAAAACACACAAGTATTTCATTTAGAAATATGGCTATAGTGCCTTACAAATGCTGTATTTTGTGTATCTTGTGAGGTCCTTCTCACAATTTACACTGTGGGTGAATATCTTCAGCACAGAATTATTCTAAAAAGGGTGAGAAATCACTGTATCTTCCTATCCCATGTAATTCAGATTTTGTGAGCCTCTACTTCAAATCCAATCGTATTTCATTCCTATCCTTCAAACTGTAATATTTTGGTTTGGGTTGAAAGAAAAGATTTTATTTCACAACATAGAGATAATTCTTGGCAAATTTTAGTATGGTGAGAGACCATAATATTCAAACTTAGTTCATGCTAAGCCAAAATTGTTTTGCTTTTGGCTGCTGTGAGCTGAAAAGGCAGTTATTGGCTTGGTCCTGTTATAGACAGCTAATCTTTTAAGATCATTGTCTTTGAACCTTGATATGATAAAATGACTCTATTGAAGAGTGCAGTAAAAATCTTTGACTTCAAATCTCCTGCTTTTCAAGGAAAACTCCAACATATAATTATTCTGTAAGTTTGCTTTTTTTGTCATCGTCTCTTTTGTTGTTTCCTTTAATGTTTGTTATGTGTTGTAAGCAAAGGGTTGTGATGTCACAAACTTGAAAAGTGAATATCTCTTGAAAAACTATCACTCCTCTTTCAAGTATGCTGTTTCCACAGTGTATGACAAATTAGAGGCCCAAATACAACAGCTGAAGAGAAAAATACAATTGGATGTGATTTTAATTAAAAATATTTGTGTATAAAATATAAGTGGATGATGGCAAAAGTAGGTCTTTTATGTGCTAAGATCAGACTATGTTCTGTTACTATATCTCTGCAGTGCAAATCTCTCAGCACTGAGAAGGTGTATCTACAACAAAACATGGAAAGCAGAAATACCTGAGCTGACAGACCTGAGCTGATTTCTGAACTACTAGAAATAGCATGTCCATGCTTTTGTATATTGCAGATATACCACAGCAGAGACATTTGTTTTCTAAGGCAGGAGCTCTAGCACCTGGTTATGAAGGCAACCACCTAATTTAATCTAACCACACTGACAGGGTGAAATTAGTACATAGGCACAAGGAAATGTCACTGACTGCATTTTACTTTGTCTTCTGAAGTTGACAGTGCTGATCACCATACCCAGAAAGGCACAGGAGACAGGAAATACTTTGGCAGATTGTGGTTTCTGAGAGCTTTGGCAAGGGTGATTTTCATCAAGTATTGCTATTTTCTACAATCATGTCAGTCACACCTGCCTTCACATAGAGCTCTCTGTATAACTATGTACAGACTGTGAACATTTGTTTCTTCAGACACTACATGTTCTTATTGCTTAACAGACCCCACTGGTATGTTTTGGGAAGTCTTTTTATTTTCCATTCTCTTTTCCTACCTGTACCAATGTCTTCCTGCCTGCAGGCAGCTTTCAGATGAGCTACTGCTATGAACGCAGTACTGTGGCTTTCTTCCAGGCCAAATGTTAATCACATTTTCTCAGTGACCATGAAGACACTATGACATTGTTGCTGGAAAAGTTTACAGATGTTACAGATGGATATAGTGGTAAATAATGCTGTGGAACATTTGGTAAACAGGGCACTATCAAATGTGTTTTATTATAGCAAAAGTCACGCCATTGCAATGAAGTAATATAATTACACTTGCAGAGAGAAGTGACTGTGAAAAGGGTTTTGTAGTCATGGTGTACAAATGTATTCAGTGTAAGTTTGCTTAGCACAGTGACTACCAGAGCTAAGAGACACCACCATGTGGTGTCCCTTAGAAGTGGTACTACCGACAAGAGCCTGCAAAGTGCCACCTCTGTGAAATATAGCAAATCCAGAGCACTGTTGTCAGCAACCACCAAAAAAGTTAGATGTGGGCTCCTGTTCTCTAGCACCTCAAGATTTGCTATTTTGACTGCAGAAGAGTGAAGGTCATTATGCAGTAGTATTAACTAAATATTGAGCCTCCTTAAGGCACTTAACAGCAGCAGTTCAGGAATATACAGACTATCCTCTAGGTCACAGCTTAAATGGAGGTTAAGGCTAACACAGTTAAAAGATAATAGCCATCCATATACTGAGTTGGTGGCTTTATTTAACTTTAAAAACAAACTTTTTGCTACCTGACATATTGCCAGTTTGAACAGAGAAGCTAAGAACTGGTTGGTCATGATTGACTTTCAGAAGCTGTTGAAGTATCTTGTTTCACCAATTCCAAATTAAATTAATTATATAAAATTGAAAGTGCAGGACAGATTGAAGTAAAGTGAAAATTATTCCTAGAGTTTTAGCCTCATAAGTGATATTGATTACTTACAAAGTGTCTCATTATATGCATTGAATTAATTACAGATTTTTACAGAAAATATCAAGTACAGTGTTTACAAGCAACAGTAAGTTTATTGACCATTTTTGCTTGGTGATGGATGAAATCAAATGCCTAACTGAAGACTTTTAGTGCATAGTGATTAAATACAAAATAGAAGAAAATAATGTTCTTGGAGAGCTGGCAACAAAGGCCTGTGACACCAGTAAACAGTTTTCTTATCTGAGTGGGCTTTCAGTCAGATCACGCGTGCGTGTGTGTGTGTGTGTGTGTTGCTAAAACACGATCTGACAAACCTCCTGTTGGCATTAATGAGAGCTTGCTTGAAGAAAAACTGATGTATTTGCCTCTTGGTATTTTGCCACAGAGATATAATCACTAGTCAAGCAGAAACCATCTGGCTCATTTCAGTGATATTGTTGTTTGGCCTCTGCTCTGGGAGGCAAAGAAATACAAATCTTTGATAAATCATAACCATACTGTATAAAGCAATTTGTTACTGGTTTGAGTAATTACCTCTTTTCCTGTAGGCAAATGCAGTTTGAACTGATTGCTTCATTGGGTCGCATGAAAAACAAAGCTTTATCTTTTAGAAAATGAAACAGTTTTCCTTGTTTTATTTTTGTTGTCCTTAAAGTGTTTAACATCATTGCACAGAGGGTTGTTCTGTTCTAAACTACCTTAAAAAGAGGTTTTGCACCTGAAGCACTAGATGGGATCTTTGGAGACCTGACTTTGCAAGAGACTTTTTGTGACCATAGCAGACAAATGAGAACCAAATGCTGTTGAAGATGAACAAAGATCAGTTTCGATGAGCTAGGACACAGAAAGATCTTGCAGGTTTTTCTTTTACTGGGAGAATCTGATTGTCATGGTCTTACCTTCCAGTATTCTGGCACAGTTCTGTAAATTTCCTATACTGTGGTTGATGAGAAAAAGCAGTACTCTGACATATTGTTGTATTTCTGATTTATATTTAACCTTGGAATAGCAACATAAGGAAAGATTTCTGTTCCTTTGTGATCCATGAGACCATGAGCACAAGTGAGTACTGCAGGTAAATAACATTCTAATTCTTAATTACTGTATTTCAGTAAAGCTTGCAGTACAGACCTTAAAGCCATTTAGCAGTGAAATCAGTAGAAAACTATTGGAGTAATAACTCAAGAGATTCATGGGATAAATGGACTATCTTTAGCAGGCAGGCACTGGAGGCATTTGTCGCTGTTCTGGCTTGGCCAATTGGCTATTTCATGAGGGATGGAGTCCCTGACAGAAAAAAAGTGTTCCTAAGTGCTGAGAGACTGCAGAATTCAACAGTGCCAATTATTGGTAAAATTTCTCTAATAGATGGAAGGCAGATAGATAGAATCTTAACAAGTGGATGGCAAAAGAAGAGAAACCTAGAGCAAAAATACTGTAGGGAGACTAGATAAAGATATTTATTTCAAGTACTGCCAAAGGGCACTTTATTACCTATTCATTCTAAAACATAGCTTCATTCAGTCAAAAGAATTACCTTAAAATGCATTCCAGTGCCTGAAATGGAGTGTCAGCTTATTTGGAAGAAATGGCCTGAGGCTTTCTTTCACATAGCAGAGTGACAACCATTACCAACAGAGAAATAGAAATAGGGATGACACAAATGATAGTGATGTTATTTTCTCATGTTTTCTGCAATTATTTTTATTCCCATCTTAATCAGCTACATTTCACAGCAGTACCGGGAGGTGTACAGTGACTTAGAACAGAAGTCTACCTTTATTCCTACTTCACCTGAAAGTAGTGAGGCTCAAATCACAGAACATATGCCTAAAGCTGGATTATAAGCAGCATGTTTTCCACAGTTAAAGGAGCAAATATTAAGCACAGACCTTCACGCAGTGTGTTTGCACCACATGGTGATGTAACTATATTATTTGATGCTAATACTTCATAGTGATTCCAACCTCAGCACAGGAGCATCCTTGAACATCCTGAAGCAAGGGAAGCTTCTGAAGTTGCTGTAGCAGCCTGTTATGGTACTGATGGTGAACTTTCGGGGAGGGGAAAAAAAAAAAAAAATTATCCTGTAATTTAAATGGAAAGACCACAGAATCACAGACCTACAGAACCACAGACTGGTTGAGGTTGGAAAGGACTTATGGAGGTCATCCGGTTCAAACCCCCTGCTCAAGCAGGGCCACCTAAAGCCAGCTGCCCAGGACCAAGAATGGAGATGCCCCACCTCTCTGGGAAACCTGTGCCAGTGCTTGGTCACCCTCATAGAGAAACAGTATTTCCTGATGTTCAGACTGAACCTCCTGTGTTTCAGTTAGTGACCATTACTTCTTGTCCTATCACTGGGCACCACTGAAAAGAGCCTGACTCTGTCTTCTTTGCACCCTCCCTTCAGGTATTTATACACATTAGTAAGATCCTCCCTCAGCCTTCTCTTCTTCCTCACAGGAGAGATGTTCCAGTCCTGTAATCATCTTTGTGGACCTTTGTTGGACTCTCTCTAGTATGTCCATGTCTCTTTTGTACTGGGGAGCCCAGAACAGGAACCAGTTCTCCAGATGTGACCTCACCAGTGCTGAGTAGAGAGGCAGGATCTCTGCTCTATGAAGGAAGAACTTCCCTCAACCAGCTGGAAACACTCCTCCTAACGCACTCCAGGACACCATCAGCCTTCCTTGCTACAACAGCACATTGCTGGCTCATGTCAACTTGGTATTCACCAAGCCCCCTAGGTCCTCTTCTGCAAAGCCACTTTCCAGACAGGCAGCCTCTAGCATATACTGGTGCTTGGGGTTGTTTCTCTGCAGATGCATGACTTTGCATTTCCCTTTGCTGAACATGATACTCTTGTCCACCCATTTCTTGCTATGACATCTGCCAGCTCCCTCAGCACTTCTGGGTGCATCCCATCAGGGCCTGTGGACTTATGGATATCAAATTTGCTTAAGTATTCCCTGACCTGATCCTAAAGCTTAGCACCTAAGCGAGTCAGGATTTCTACAACACTGCTTTATTTTTCATAATTGTGTGGTCTTGCTAGGAACAAGACTGGGAACAGAAAATAGAATAGAAACTGAATTGAAGAGAGTATGAAATACAATAGAGTTGGGCATGCCCAACTTTATATAGACTATGTAGAAAAACTGGTTCCTCTTCATCGAAAGACAGTACCTGTTTGTTGCTACTAGCCATGCCTATGCTTTGGATAAGTCAATCCCTCTAAAAAGTGAGTTGAGAGACATTTTTTTTCTGTGTCCTCTCAATTTTGTATAAATGCTATCAAAATTCACAACTTTATTCTCAGTTGTTTGAGACTTGATTTTTGTCCCCAAGGTTATTATTGTAAACATAGAATGTATCTGTGCATCTTTCAAGTGAGGTGTGAGTCTTGAAATAGGAAAGGTCTCCCTGTGCAATCATCTCCGAGCTCTACTAAAAAGCTTGAGCCAACCAAGCCTTCCCACTGGTGATAGGATAGCTCCCCACACAGCCTACCACAAAGATGCACAGAGCCACTTCCCTCTGAAAATATCAGACCTTGAGACAGGAGTCAAATGAAAGCCAAACTGCTGTCAAATGCTGATATTCTAAACATGAGAACTAAAAACAATTTTGGAATTGCAGTTTATTTTGCTTCATTTCACTTTGTTGCTATTAAAGTTATAAATTTCTTCAGGGACTTCTCATAAATTTCTTCTGACATGAAGTAAAAATATAGCTAATTTTGTCTCCCTAGGGATGAGATTTTGTATCAATATTTAAAATATCACCTGTTTTAGCGCTTGTAATTTTTTCGTTAGCCAGTAATGCTCTGAGCAGCATACAGACATTCTACTTTATATCTACTATATTATTTCCATTTCAGATCTGAAACAGAATTTTTCATGTATTCACACAGAGTAATTATCCTTCTTTTAATGTCATTACAAAGAGCTTCATAATATTAAATTCTGGCAGAACCATCTGAAATGATCAAAGATATATTCAGTCTCTTGGTAACATTAATGGAGTTGTGTTTGGTTTGAATATTGTCAGTGGCATAATTTATGTGTAAATACCTTTTACATTTTACAATACATTGAATACATAAACAAAAAGGGTCCATAAAGAGCACAAAAAAAAAGATCAAGTGATTACACTACTGTAAAATCTCGTTACATTTCTGAACAAGGTGATTTAATGATCTTTTCAGAAAGTCCCATGTTCTCTTTCATATGTAATAGCTTCAAACATTTCAAACACTTTGTAGCATTTATTAGGCAATGTGGTGGGAAAACTATACCTTAGACATCGATACTCAAAACAGTGAGGAAACAGATGAAGGAACTGAGGGAGGAGCAGTGTAAGCAAATCCTGCACTCACTGGGCATGCTGCTACTGCTGCTGCTGAATCCTCAGGGAGTGCAGACAGGGCTGGTGAGGACCTCATCTGACAGCTGCACTCAGTGCTAGATGCTCAAGAGGATTAGCATGAAGAGAAAGCCACCACCAAAATTCTAAGACCTGCCGGAAAAACTGCCAAAAGTCAGTGTCCCAGCCCACTTCAATCACTGATATGGGAGGTGATGGGAGGTGAGGGGAACTCCAAAGTAAATAAGGAGTTGAGGTCTCACTGTGCAGGTCTGTGCTCATCCCTACACAGGTTACTGAGGGCAGAGATCATTCATCTCTCCTCTTTTTTTTTTAGTCTATTCAGTGCACTGAAACATACTAAAATTGCACAGATATATTAGGAAGAAAGGTCAAAAAAGAAATCATGAAACCATTAATTTCATGGGCAAAATTATTATTTGATGACACGTTTAGTCCTTGCCCTTGTCAGAAATCCCACTGTCTATTTTGTGTGGGCTTCATGACTCCATACTCTGGAGCTATGGGGTATTGCTGAGACAGATGGCGTAGAGGGAGCAGGGAGAGGGACAGAGTGCCACCCTACCACTTGGCTTATGGGAAGGAAAGATGAAACCCAGCCAAGAGAAATGAAATTTTTTTGGTTCTGACAGTTAACATGAAAATAGAAGAGTCACTGAATCGTTACAAACTCATTAATTTCTCAACCTGTTCTGTATAGCAAAAACTTTTATTAATGATTTCTTTTAAGAACTGATCTTTCCTTCATATACCCAAGTGATTTATGCTGAGCTTTTCTTTAGCTATGGAGTCTTGGATAAAAGTTATGCAGACAAATTGTGAAATGTATATGAATTTCAGAAGATGCTAGTAGCAGAAAACACCTCCTAAATCATCCAGTGTTTAATTAATTCATCCCAGTGTACCTCTGTATGTAAAGAAACAGCAGAAAAACAGAGATAGTGATGTAGACAAACAAGATGAGATTTTATAAAAAAATTAAGCACGTTAAGAGGCCAGACTATAGGCCCAGTGTTCTCAATAACCTTGGCAACACCTTTGGAAAAGTGGTTTTGTTAGGTTGTCTGCTTTCTGCAGTTTTCTTCCAGTTCTTCATACCAAAATATGCTTTAAATAAACAGTTTGTTTTTCCTTGTCGTTTTTGTTATCTTCACATGCAACTTTTGTGGTCATTAGAAAACAAACTCCATCAAGTTATTTAAATCCAAATGCAAGATATTGAGCTTCCCTTGAAACAATTCTTCTGATGCTGGATATAGTTATTTAAACATTAGGGCCTCAAGAAAAAATTTACACACACACGACTGTATATCTATGGACCAGAGAGGATACAATTGTGTCACTGAAGGATGTCCTGTTGAGGATATCTACAAACAAGTTGTGAAGTGAGAACAATAAAAATAAATTTAGAATAATAGACATTAACATATTTACAACAGAATATTTACAAAATATCCCAGTTTTTGTCCAGCACTGGTGTAATGATGAAGATGTGGTAATGCAGATGTACACAGTAATTAGCATTCTAGATCAGTCTAGAGAAGATTCACACTTATCACAGCACCCCTCACAAGCTCTGCTATAAATGTATGAGTGCTCAAAATGCCTATTCAGCAAAATGATGGAGCTTAATAGTGGCTTGTGGTATGCATGTTTACGATAGTTTTTAAGTATATTTAAGGTAAAAATTTTAAGTGAAAAGGAAAAAAATGGCATGTTATAAAAAAGAAAATATGTCTGTAAACGTAGATTCCTGTAAAAAACACACTAAATTATTATATCTAAGCCAGATATTTAACAAGCTGCTTCTAATTTACCTGGAGTTCATAAATGAAATCCTGTTGCTATTCTGCATGCTAAACTACTGTTCTTCCATTCCATTGCAAAGGAAAGACAGAAGGCAAAGACCATTTCACTTCATTATTATAATTGACTGGCCCTTCTCATTGTTACTCCTTTTCATTTTTCTGAAGAGAAACAATGGAAGAGTTACATTATGGAGAAATTTATCCAACTATCAGATTAAAGATCAAATCAGCAAATATTTCTTGACATTTCTCAAGCAGGGAACAGCTCCCAAGACATCTGAATTAGATCAATAGAGTACTACTGAATTGAAACAACAGACTAGTACATGCTTATTAGCAAATTCTGAATGACTAACTAAATGGATGATTGTAGTTGTTAATGTACAGTGCTTTCAGAATACAAAACATGTAGCAAATTACATCTTAATGCACCTTTCTAAAAGCAGTAATTTTCTTCAGAAACATAAATATTAGTATGGCTAGTCTGCAGTTAACTATTTGCAGTCAACTTGTCTACAGACTTTTCAGCAATCTTTGGTATTAGAGAATAATTTGTATGCTAATTTGCAATTTTATTTGCACATTTGACACCTCATAATATCAAGGTATCCTTCATTAATCCATAAAGAATCACATTACTATTATCCTGAAAAATCAGCAAAGTTTCAAATCCATCACAAAGAGTCTAGCTAGATATTCACCAAGAAAATTAAGGGGAATATACAATCCATTAACAGGTGTGTAAGCTGAGAAATGACACCACCAATTATTATGAGTAATTTGATTTGACATTTTAAAACTTTATAGTTTAGAATTTCCTTTGGAAAATGGTTCCCATGTGTAATATTTAGTTGTAGTGAGCAGAACACATGATAAAAACATGAACTACCTTGTCATATTTTAATATGAAAGTTAATTTAGAAAATAATTTACTGTAGACAGGTATGTGCAGCACATGTCTGTGCACTGGTGAAACTAATGCCATTTGTGTTTTTAAATCTAATTTGATGTTTGTTTACCAAAGGCAGGTCAAAACTCAGAGCGTTAACACCTACACTAAGCTTGTGTTACTCTTTCATGCCCAGGGAAGGAGAAATTACTTAAAACATTCACAATTTACTTAAAAATGTTGAATGTTGCTGCCTCACAGAAATTATAACCTCAGTGTATTTTTTTTTACTAAACATTTTAGTTAAATAACTTGCTTGCATATGCAGATAAAAGAATAGTGCTGGCAGATCTATATTGACAAAATTCCTGTCATTGTACTCAGTCATTCTCTGGGACTTCTTTGGGCTCAATAACTCTGCAAAAGTGCCTCTTAGGCACCAAAATTAGATGTAGACACCAGGCTTTAGAAGGGAATTTCAAAATGCAAATCTTTAGCTATAATATTATCAATCCCCTAAATGAAACATGGTTATTTTACAATCAGTTATTTTACAATGTTAGTTCACTACCTGATAGAGAAATGGAAAACCTGGCAGCTTTTGATATTTCAAGGCTGAGAGACAGTGCTGTGCCCTCTGCCGAGCTGGGGAATTCTCTCTGCAGGGGTAGATAATGTTCCCATTATTGACGCAGCAGGGCCAGAACAGCTCAGCCAGCCACGATACAGCAACAAACTGTCCTTGTAAAAATGTCAGAGAGAAACCTATGCCAGGAAGGGAAACTACAGCAACTTTACCCTCCCACATACAAATACCACACTACATGTGGTATGTGCTTTTGTCACCCTACAAGAAGAGGCTGCCCAGACACTTACTTCCCTTCATCCCAAATCAAGGTGGAACGTCCATATGTATCTCTAGGCAACCATTTCCATTACCCCACACATCCCTTGTGCAGGACTTTGTAAAACTATCCAGGAACATCTTAGAATTAGCTAGGATGCATAGTTTGTGAAGACTTACAAACGAGTAGATAGGTAAATCTCTTAAACGTTTGTGTTGCATATGATTTCATATATATTAAGGAAATACTGTGGTTCTTTAACTCAAAATAAGTAAATGTAACTAGAATATGTAATTAGTCTTATCTCTAAGATAGAGAGTTGCTAAATGCATCTGTTTTTTCCTTCTGTCTCCTTGGTAAACAATACAAAGAGGAATTAGTTATATATATAACAAAACTGTTCAAGTGTTGAAAGTATTAGGCAGAACTTGAGGCTCCTGAGCTCTGAAGAGGTAAGAGATTGTGCCGGAAGATGAAGATGAAAATAAAGTTCAGGAAGAGATTTAGTTGACACTTCAGTAGAGTTTCATCCATTGAGGGGGCTGCTCTGTGACAGGGGGTGAATTATTCTCTTCTATCTTTAGTGTTCCACGGTGTTTAGGGAAGTTTGTGTGAAATTACAGATTTCCTTTTGATCACATACAGTTTCCAAAAAATGGTGCTGAATTAAGCTTAGCACAGATTAGATATTATTGTAAAAGTTTCTTATCACTGATTTCTGATGAACTGACTTGACTCCATGTGTACCCCACTTTATTAACAAAATATTCACTTGCATTGGAAGCAGCAGAAATGAACAAGGTTCTTTGTATATGTGTGTAGAATGGGAGGGGGGAACTTTGGGATTTGGAAGCGCATGCCCTATTAAAATGTCTTCTATTGGTATCTCATCATATGTGACATGCATAACATCACTAAACCGCTCCCACAAGCAATATTCAGTTTTAATGGCCATTCAGGGAAAGTCATACACGGATCATGTAAGGATAATTAACAAAGGCAGCAGGAATGGATCCTTTACTATCATTATGCCAGTGACTTAATAAATTTTTTACTATTTGTACTGGGAAGACTGATGTTTTTGGAGAACACCTTGATTCATGACATTGAAAAGCAAGCACCTTTGTAACCTGGTCACATATTTAAGATAGGTACTGTGCTGATTACAGATACTCTTGTTTTCTGGGTGATAAGAATTTATCAGATTTCCATCTATGGTATGTTAATGGGTATTATTTCTTCAGGGGACTCATGATATACCTATCCTGGTTTTTTTGAGAAAACCTACTTACAATTAAGGCAAAATTATGCTCAATGCCTATTTCACTAAATGTATAAAATGAAACCTTCCGAATATTTTTTTTTCCACTTTCACACAATTCAAGTCATCAAGGAACATATTACAATGAAAACTGAAAAAAGGTCGTAATACTTAAAAAGGTATCTGAACAGTGCAACTTAAAAAGACATGTCTCATTTTTTTGGAGATACTAGTAAGAACACAGCATTATTCCTTCAGTATAAATCAAATTATGTATTATAAAAGCTCTATATAAAATAACAAACTCTATGCTGCACTTATACTGACAGAAACTGTAGGTGTTTTTTTTCTTTAGAAAATTAACAAATTCCAACATCTTTGAGGTCAAGGGTTTTTTGTTAAGTTCCTGAGTAATCCAAAATTGGAATAATGCTGAAGAGTCTTACATCTTATGGAAAAAAATATCTTTAAAAATAGGAGCTCTAAATAAATCTAAGTGAATATTTGGTAGCTAAAATATGTCCTTGCTCTCTTCTTTTAATCATTTAGTTTCAACCTTATTCTCAGGGTAAGTCATGCTTTAAAGGAAGTTAGATAAAATTCAGACACAACTCTGAATTGTGAAACTTGGAACCTCTTATATTTTTTTAGCCGTTAGGTATCACATTCAAAGTATTGTTACTCTGAGTCAAGCCTATCTACTTTCTTCAGCAACATGCATGATAATTGCCTTCTGGGGACTGTTTCAAATATACCCAGTAGTATTTTGACAAATCCTTGTCTTCTTTAGCCTCTGGGTTTGTTTTGTGTTGTTTTGTTGGGGTTTTTTTCCCAGGGTTACACCTCTGACTTTGTGAGAATTGTATGTTTTACACAAATGTGAGAGCAGAAGCCAGTCCTTTATATGTAGATTTAATTTACTTACTAAAGGTGTGCTGTTTCACCTGAGGTATGGAAAAATCAATCAAGCCTCATGTACCATCATACAGAAAGAAACATCTGAATACAGAAGGTAAGATTTAACTTTTTTAAACTCTCTTCTCAAAATGCTCTAAATTATTCCAGAAACCAATGTGCCAACAATATCCATCAATCACAGGAGAGATAAACATGGTTTGCAGCCTTTGATATGCATCCTTCCCTCTGAATCATGGGAACATTGCCCAGTGCCTGAAGCAACAACATTTTCCTTTTATGCTCTGATATTTGCCACAGCCATTCCTTCTGGCCTTTTTTTTTTTTTTCTTCACAAGAGTTAGTACGAGGGCAATGTTAGGAAGAAGGCTTATGTGCTTAAAACTTACAAGAAAAAGACTGACTTTAAGTCATTGGCCAACATGTAAGTGGTGAGCCACACCAGAAGGTCCTTGCTTTGAGTTCTTCAAGCACAATGGTCTTTGGTGATTTTGAGAATCTGAGAAACCAAGTGCTCTGAGAAACCAAGTGCTAGCTCATCACTCCATGCAGGGGGTGGGCGTATCACAGCACAGCCGCCTAGGTGCTATATAGCATACAGGATATATCGGTCACCATTAATCTCCCATTCAAATATGATCAGCTCTTTGGAAAGAACAGTGTTTCTAAAGTATAACAGCAATGACACTTTTGAAATTATTCTGCCACTTGGTGCTGAAGCCATAACATTCATGCATGATTGAATGTCAAAGGGTCCACAGTGAAGATAAACAAGAAAGGCTACATAGACTAACCTCTTTTTCATTAACTTTTTGTATTGGGAAAATAACAGGAAGAATATTTTTATAGTTGACCTGCCAACTACAGCTTTGCTTATCTAGCATTAAAAAGCATTCCTCTCAGAAGGTAGACTTTGATGCTGAAAATTGGCTAATGTGGTTTCCATGTTTCTGTTCTACATGTTGATATCATTAATGCCTACATTTTGTCTTTTCACAGTTATGCCCTGATAGAGATATGAGAAAGCTGTTTTCGTTGCTGTTTTAGTGCAGCTAAAGGAAAAAGAATGTCAGTTTCTGCTCTGCTTAATGCAAATGAAATGCTCATTCTGAGCATAATGTCAGCTACAGATCAAGCATTTGCTGGCAGCGCTAAAAAAGAGCAGACAGTGTAGGAAAACCATCAGATTTAATCAATCAGATTTAAGGGACACAATGAATGTTCAGACAGGACTTGGTGAGCAGACAATACATAATTCTCCATCCAAGCATGCCTAAGACAAACAGATCCAATATCCTGGTGGTGAGAAAAAATTCAGCCTTGACAGCAGGGGCAACAGAGATCGGTAAAACAGCCATCTGGAGAACTTTGAGAAAAGGGTTTCTAGTAACAAGAATAATTGGACAGCAGTGGTGCCAGAAGCAACAGGAAAGGAGACAAAAACTATACACCAAAGACAACTGAATTCAGGAGCTGCAGGAGGCATTATCAATGGGTAGAATCTGATGAAAGTGATTTCCACAGTGAAACGACGTTTACCAGCAGGTGGAGATGCAACTGGAGATTGTGGCAGAGCTCAGATAGGGCTTTTAGAGTGATGGAACAGAGGAGAGGGTGCATGGACAATCCCAAAGTTGCTGACCCCCAAAATGGGTTTTCTGAACATTAATGTGAGAAGTGATCTATACAAATGTGTAATATCTGCAAAAAGATGTTAGTATAATTAATTGGCATTCAGCAAACAAAATACCATATTGTATTGCTGTACTGCAGAAATAGTATTAGAGGAAATATTATTGATGAAAAATAGCTTGTTTTTTTTACTTTAATAATGACATGATTTCTGTATAAAGTCTAACCCAGTTAGACAACCTGGTGCCACTAAAACATTATTAAAGACAGAAAGACTGAAATTGAGCTGTCTCAAGAGAAATCAAATCTTTCCACTAAAGTTCCTCTCCTTTTACCTTTATCAATTTTAGACAGTAGTTTTGGAGTAAACAGTTCCAGGCATTACTAGAAATGTTTACTGAGTAAGATTCTCCTAAAGTGAATAAATGTACAGTTCAATACAAACTAGTGTATAAGGATAACTTGAGAATAAAACTCCCATCCTTCAGACAGACATTTATTCAGTCTACATTATTTTAACATGTTAAAAATGTCCTTTGCCTGTTGTCTTGAACAAAAGGTAACATCTACTTATAACATTTGCACTCTTGAATCATTCAATCAAAAAGGATGGCTTTTGACCTTTGCATTGTGTTTAGTAATATGACCAAAATAATAAAATAGAGGGTAATTTCTGACTTCTGCTGCCTGATTGTAAACCGTGAATAACAGATCAGAACTGAAAAGGTGATTTTCTATTGATGGGTACATGATGAGACCAGTTACAGGAAAAAGCTGCTTTGTTTACTGTTACACCCTTCAAAGAAGCCAAGCCATTACCATTAATAAAGACATAAATGTACAACTACAAATAAACAAATACTCATTTTTTTATTCAAAGCAATAATAAGAATTTTCATTTGACATGATAATTCTGATATTCCTTGAACATAGTATTACAATTTCATAGATTATTGGAAAATAACATTGTTTGCTAAAAAACAAACATTGCCATTGATGTGTTAATTGATTTTTTTTTCAATCTAAAAGATGCATTATTTCAAAAACTTCTTGTATAAATCCAATAATGAAAGAAAAGGTGACTGAAGAACTTGAACAGTACTCTGTAGCTCTAATTCCCATTAATAATTATAATAAAGGCACTGATAATGACTTCTTTAAAACTTATTCTTAGAAATATTTCCATATTGAAAGGAAAACAGAGGAAAGTAATAAAAACTTGGAAAGTGGCCAAATTTGATGTCCCGAGAAGACAGAAAAAACAGCAGCTATGCAATGATACTTCACTGATACAGTCTCCTAGCATCTATGGATTCTAAAGTCAGAATGTTACCATGGAATTTAATAGTCCTTGGTAGATTGTTCCTCCATTAGTATGTCTTATTTTTAATTCAGTCAATTTCTGGAATTCACGAAGTGATCCACAGCTTGTATCGTCTGTGAAAAACACTGTAGTTTGAGCCTGATGCCTGCTATTTTAATTTGAGGCTACTTAGCTCATATGTTATGATGGACAAAAAACAACTGTTCCTTAGTCATGTTCATCACACTATATGTGGCTTGTAGACCTGTATCATGTGTCCTCTCAAGTGTCTCTTAACAGGGCAGAGGAATTCCAGTCTCTAATCTCTTGAGCACAGCAACTACTGTAATACAGACATGACAGTTGGTCAGTGATGGTCTGAGACTGAGCATGTAGAGGTTCAGAGTAGTCAGTGCTATTCACCATCAGACATCCCTCATAGCTGCTGAGAATAAGTAGCAAAATCTGAATCAGTTGAGGGGCTGTTCCACTGCCACAGCCAAATTTTCAGCCCCCAAATCCTCATAAGTGATCAATAACAGAAAAGTGGAAGAGAAAGGAACTGCATTGTTATTGCTAAACAGAGGAATGGCTAGAGAGGCAGCCATGTAAGAGGGATAGATCTTCCTTCCTCTGTCTGTTTTCATCTTAGATACTAATAAAAATAGGGGTTTACAGGACTCATTTGCCTCTCTGACAGATTGAAGGACGGATTGTCTATCACAGAACCAGTAGTTTTATGTTACACTCCAAAATATATATTGGGAGCTTGAAGTAGTACCAAAGTTGGTATCTAACTTGTGTACTGCAGTATATTCCTTGTGTGATTCCAGATACAATAATGACCTATAAGCCTCTTGAGGCACAATTCAAAATAGATCTTAAGGCAGTTAGCACCATTCTTAAGGCAGTATTAGACTCAAGTAACAGCCATATTTTTTTTACTAGAGTTTGGCAATAAAAATTAGAGTAGGGCACATTAGGTGGATTTCTTCTCAGCTACTGAGAATGTGCTGCTCATTTTCAGAGGAGTAATTATTATGCCATATAGCTCTCACCAGTGCAGTTATTGTATCTTTGTCACCTGTGATTAAGAAGGCCAAAACGTAGTCACAGAATATCCTCCCTTACACAGTGAAGGCAAAGTGTTCTCAGAAACGTGTTTGTTCCTCTAAGAGAGTTCATCAAAGTCTACATCTGTAAGATTGAAGGAAACAAAACCTGCACCCCTTTGATTACTATTTAAGGCTTTTTTTGACTGACCTCTGATCAGATACGATCGCACCAGGCTGATGGGAGCATCCTGGGGAAAGACTCCCAGTGCACCAGTCCAATAAGCTTGCACTGTGTCTCCAATGGTATCTTAAATATTGCTGCTGCTGCTGCCATTTAATCAAAAGGTCAGCTAATACCCAAGGTATTCCAAATGTAAAATTGCTGTTTAGTGTCTTCAATATAAATGTAACAGGATGCAGTACAACAGACATGACAGTTATTTGGCAGTGGACTGAAAATAAGTCTGGAAATGGCCACATTAGTTTTTGGTAGGGATCTGAGTGTTGCAGTTTCTCATTCATCACTCAGTATTTTTATTTGGAAGAATACTGTGAAATATTATCTGTATCTGCCATCTGAAGGTCATGTCTTTCCACTGCTAATAACCCGTTGCATTTCTGGTATCTTCCTACCAGAAGACTTTATTATTACAAAGGAGCTGGAATAAAGTTCCCATGAAGGAGGCATAAATATATTTATTTTCCCATTTCCTTTAAAATAATTTGACAAGGTCTGGCCATTAAAGAGGAAAACAAATAAATACAAAACCCAAAACCAAGCTGTTGTAATTTAGCATCAATGATTACTGAAAAAAATAAGGAAACTCTCGGACCAAGACAACAAAGGAATGACTATGTAAGTTGTTTTGTGAAGTTATGTAAGACCTTATGTAAACTGGATGAGGCATGTGGATTCAAGGAGACATTTAAATGAGAAGATACATGATGCAGACAGTTGCCATTTATTGATAATTAATTATGGTTTTGGCTGCTTGACAGGTTGTGTATTGGGAAGAAGTCCACAAAAACCATTCAAAGCTGGAAGTGATAATGTAACAAAGATATGTATAAGGAAAATTATTAGCCTCATCTATTTTTCAAATATATAATATACTTATTATGGACACATTTTTGAATTATTTTCAGTATTATATCTTTGTGTCAGATACCTGATTTTTAAAAAAATCCAAGTTCTTGTAAGTTCATCTGACAAAGTTGTTCTCCCATGTTGTGGTGACACAACTGGCACCTGCCACTGGGTCAAGGCTGTAGCTTGCATCTGTTGGAAGATGGAGAGAGGCAGATTTAGCTGGTCCCAGCATAAACTGCAAACGATCTGAGTGCCATTTTTCAGGAGACATTTTACATCCTTGTGGCAAAATGGAGAAAATAATAGTATTTGTTCTGTCTATATTAGCTATTTTGATTGTGAACTCTTCATATCAAAGGACCGACATCCAGTAGTAGCATCCTGAATATGCAGAAAAACTGGGCCATCACTTCCATAATGGCTTTGAGGTACAACTGCAGGACATAAGTTAACAGGTTAAAGGGCTGCCTTGTTTATCCTTGTCTCTAATATATCAGTGGTGCTGTTCCCACCCTCAGGTTTTTCAGGAATATGCCAGCTCCTAGCAGAGATGAAAGGATGAAGGAGGAAAGAGTCCATTCACATAGCCATGCTAGGGCATGATGCTATGGATGATGCTGGGTGTGCTTTCTCCTAAAAGAATTAATACTTATCTGGCAATTAAAGTCAACTAAAGGCCTGTAGTGCTGCACATGTGGTCTGTTTCATTCCTCAGCTAAGCTGAACTCTGGCAAGCTCACATCCCAGAACAGCAGCCGACACAGCTTCCTGTATTTTTCCAGCTTGCTGAGCAGAGAGATTGAGAGAAAAGGTTTTAGTCCTGTTTTGAATTCAAAGAAAGAGAACTGGTGGAAGTCTAGGAAAAATGATTATCTGCAAAAGCCACAAGAGGATTCATCAAAGTGAGGCATCATTGTCATTCTATTCCTAATGCTCTAATGCTTCGTTTATGGATATAATTCTTATTTCCCAGGACTGTTCTCTCTCTCCCCATCAGAATTCTGACTTATATCCAAATAAATCATTTTTATCAGAAAAAAAATACCACTATATAACATAGCAAGCACTTTTGAGGCTTTTTTTGAATTGAAAATATAATAAATTCCACTAATATGGCTTATCACAATTTGGAACTTTATAAGATCAGCATTTTGAGGAAAATTTGTCAATGAACACATTGACATATATACATTCAGTCAAATTAATTACTGGCTAATCCATAAATGCACTTCAAGTCTGTGTGAAGTTGTGATGTTTGTAGAGAAACTGGTCTTTGAAGAGTTTTGGCCACTCTAGAGAATGAACATTGAGTACCCTGGTGCTGGCTGAGGTGGTACAGAGGAGGCACTTTGGGTCTTTCCAGGTGGAAAAACATGGTTTGGCTGCCTGACAGATTTATGCTAGCCTCCTTTCCCTGGGAGAATACTAACTTTTTTCATCTCTGCCACCTGAGAGAATCTGGTTCTGT
This sequence comes from Athene cunicularia, assembly GCF_003259725.1. Classification (NCBI taxonomy): domain Eukaryota; kingdom Metazoa; phylum Chordata; class Aves; order Strigiformes; family Strigidae; genus Athene; species Athene cunicularia. Next base: position 26,787,002 of record NW_020799095.1, on the reverse strand, counting down.
CCAAAGATAAGCCATTGACTCCTTAAAAATATTGTAGAAGCCTCATAGAACAACCTCCTCAGAGGAATGCTCCCAACCTTACCTTTGTTTTGGAAGAGGAACCATTCATAGCTTCCCCTCAGTGCACTGTTAGCAAGCTCTGATTTCAGACATCAATGGCTAGCATGCCCACTGTTCAGTATATGCACATTACTACTGTGAATTTCTGGCACTGATGTCAACAGTCCTATACTTGTTTCACTGATTCTTTCCCACAAAAGCCACGAGACTTCAGATTGGGATGCTGTTCTTTGGGATTCCTGCCAAAGGACTTTGAGTGAATCTGACAGATCTAGAAAAGTAAAAAGGTTGGTAATAGTTCACTTATCCTTTTAAAATTACTGATAACTTTTGGTATTGCCCTTTTGATATTTTCAGAGATTCAGAGTAGGCTTGGAGGAGTCTTGTACAAGTGCTGTACAAATAGGATTTTTATGGGTGCATGAAAAAACAGGGAAATTGGGTGACATCTGAATGGTCTTGGACACAGCAACACGAAGCTGAGAAGAAAGTGGTTAGTGGGGCTAAGGAAGAGGAGAACAAAACTCTTTTAGGACAGAAAAGGGAAAAACTGAGCAGAACAATGTAGTTGACCCAACAGAGTGAGAAGGGTAAAATGGGAGGGTCTGAACAGAGGAACTCAGATGAGCTCTTCCCTATGGATGGAAATGGACAAGCTTCCTGAGAATTTTGCACAAAACTAGCACTTTGAGAGAAAGGAGATAGACTAAGGAGAACTAAACATACATTTTTTACACTCAACATTTCTTTCCTAGCTCTCAACCTAAACTGTGGCTCAGTGTTCATTGATTAACAACTTCAGGAGGATCACCAGCTAAATCTCACAGAGGTTTATGAAGACAAGCACTCCTTGATATTGATAAAGCCCATGACTAGAATTAGCTTCTCAGTGGGAGCCTGCTTGTCTTGCCTAGATATAGACTATATCTCAGGGGGGCTATATCTATGTCAGTCTCACACTCACTGATGTATTATGGTGACACTATATGAAGGCTCCTGCACTAATTTCCAAGACCTCCCACCTAGAGGCTGACCTCTTGTTTCCCAGTGTTTCCCAGCAGCGATGTTTCCCAGCCATTGTTGTCACATTCCATTCAAAGAATACATTTTCTGAGGATTGTTGTGCCTTAGTGTTGCTATCTACACTGCACCCTTTCAGGCTACTGCATCCTCCACTCAATTTTCATGTCAGCATGAGAACACTGGTTGCTTCCATTCACCCCGTCTTAACATCCTGCATTTCTCTTTTCCCTTCTCACCAAAACTGTGGCCATTGAAAAATTTTGGGCTAGTTTCCAAACATGAACACAAGAAGGAACTCTGCTACTCTAAAACTTCCATTCTTGTGAATGTCTAGGCAAAATAGTATTTTATGCTTTCTGAAGCAGAAGTTGCAGCAGCGTAACTGACTGAGCCAATTCTACCTCTAGGACATAATATAAAATTTAGCGAGTGAATTGAATTCTTGTCAGTTTATGTATTTCTACTTGTTTTACTTATAGGCTGAGTATAGGAAAGATCTGATTTTGGGGCACCTTATTTATTTTATTACCTTTTGATCTGAAGAGACACAATGGCTCATCAGTCATCTCATAGTCAGTGACTGTAGCTAACCAAATCTTCTTAACATTATTGTTGTTAATAAGGGTTTGTCTTTAATTAATCTGTGTTTGACTACCAGATGTTTCTAAAGAACTATGGCAAGCAAACAAAAAAATAATTCTGTAAATGAAAGCAAATGAGGGTCATCTCATATGAATCCCTTTTTTTTCTAATATTTTCTAATCTTCTCAGTATGCTTTAGTTATATAGTCTGAGATATGGACAAGGAAGATGACATGAGATCACTAGCTGCATCACCTGAAGCCTTCTGAATCAGTTCATGTTAATGGGATGCTCTCACCCTAGCCTACCCAGAAACAGGCCAAAAAGTAAGGTCTGATTAATTATGGCTCTTTTCATCTAAGCGTGTAAAGTCAGCACAGTGTGACATGAATAGTGTGTAGCTTATTGTCAGAAACACTGATCTTTCTGTGTGAAGTTGTACTCATTTAAAATAAAAATTAAAAATAAAAAAAAAAAAAGGAAGATGGCAATTGCAAAACAAATGGTGAATACAAATATATCTCAGTCACCTCAGCAATAATAATATGTTTTAACATTTGTTCCCAGGTCTGAAAATTTTGTGTCTTTCAAGCAGGGTTTGTTATACTCAGTACCTGGATGGAAAGACTGAACTGTGTTTTGACCTCCATCGCTTGACAGGGATAGCCTGATGGCTTTCTTTAGTGCTTTCCTACAGAATTGTAATGTGACATTTGTTGATGGCTTCCTCCCCAGAAGTCTAGGCACACCTTTAGCCAGCCAATATCTTTGCTGAAGGAAACGAAAATTCCAGCAGCATATAGCAAAGAGGAAAAATACAGAGGATTGATCCCACATGAGTCAGGACTTCATTGTTTGTGCTTCTGTTTCAACACATAAAATACACAACAGCACCCATTGGAAAACACCTAGTAACAAATAAATATCAACTGCTGAAAAGGCTTAATTTATTTAGAGAGTTTGGATATTAGTGTTCTCTGTTGTGAGATATAAGAAAAGAATGCTGCATCATGACAGCAATTAAACATTGGAAGAGGTTACCCAGAGAAGTAGTGAAATCTCACTCACTAGAAATATAAAATACTTGAATTGACAGAGCCCTAAATAACCCAGTCCAAGGGCTCCAGGTGCACCTAAAAGGAGCTCCTGGACTAGTGGGCGGAAAGTGTGGGTGGATGTCCCCGGTGAGGCTGGGCAAAGGCCATTAAGGCCTATTGGTGCCCTCAGGGTCCTGACAGTTTCTGTGATGTGCGACATTTCTAATAAAAAAGCCCATGTTTTCAGCTGTGCATAACATATCATTAAAGATGTTGTTCTTAAACTGGTTGTTGCTTTTGGGTTTAGCCTGAAAATTAGACAAAAGTTATGCAGATATGCATGTACAATACTTACAGTTTAGGTGGTATTTGAGATTGATTGATTTATCAATATATCCCTCTATAAGCCCCATGCAGTAATGCCAGTGAATCCTTTCCATATGGAAGGGGAACACCGCCTAGATACTGTCTTGATTCAGTCCTCACAACTTTATGTGTGTATTCACGACACTTAAGTTATAAACCCATCTATAGTTGATGGACAGAAAGATGCATGTCTAGAGGGTATTTCAGCCCACTCAAGCTCTGGATGTCCCAGGGTAAGTTTGGAACACATCCAAACTATGTGTTCCACATGGATTTTTTTTACATTTTGCATATGACCCTTAGCTGTAATTTTTTTGTATGACATCTTAGCTCTCAAACAGAGAAATTCAGACAGTTAGTAGAACTATTACTGATATATCAAGGAATATATTTGAGAAATAAGACAGGATGACCAGCTGGGTCATCTAAACATTCTGTCTTCTACCCAACTGATTCCAGAATTAGAGGGCCACAGAGTAAGCTAGTAATGTTCTCATTATATCACTAATTGCAGCTAAGGAATTGCAACTAGCAAGCAACTCCTTCTTGGTGTTCCTCAACATTTTCCCCTTTGCATAACCTTAAGGGAACATCTGCTTACTAATTTAAATATACCTGCTTCCATAGTCATTTAACATTTTCTAAAGCGTACTGGTGATATTCAGGACTGAATATTGCCCAAGGGCAAATGTGTTTAGTAGCGGATCAGGGAAAGCTTGTAGCAAAAGCAACCCAGAATGAACCAGGAATAATCTTCAGGTAGAATAAGGTTGAGCATTCTTACATTAATGCAGTTGTTTTGTATAAAGTAGCTAAGCACAAGCAGTGCCTGTCCTAAGGTCAATCTATGGCCAGACAAAGGGCCTCAAATTTAAGGCCTATTGGGTTAAATGCAAGCTGCTTTAGAAGTTAAACTCTAACTTTTGTCCCCTGTGTAACATATATTGTGAATGTTACTTATGAATCTCATGATAAAAAAAATCCTAGGATGCCACTGTTCCTCAGTTAAGTGGAATAAGTCTTGTCCCATGTAAGATGTCAAGGTTAATGTCTGGAGCTGCTTGTCCAATGACAACTTGGAGGCTAAAGAATCTCTTTGGTACATTCATGTTTATAAAAAGCATCTTTGATACTTCAATTGTCTCTTCAGATCTCTAAAAGTTTAAAAATTGGTCTTGGGATGTTATTCTGAAACTTACTATTCAGTGTTCAGATTTTTAGGAAGAGAATATTATTTGAATCAGTCAATAAGCTCAGATAATATACAATTCAAATTCTTTCTCAAGTCACTTAGCTTTCTTTTCCATGTTTTGAAAACCCTCAAGCAAGCTTCTCGTATTTGGTGTGTGGGTGAGTGCATCGTGTGGGCTGTAACTGTGCTGATTTTTTTTCAGTCAGCTGTTGCCTAGAAGCAGTAGAGGATAAAGCATTGGTGGTTAAGCTTGAAGCTGCTTAGTTGGAGAAGACAGCCCACACCTTTTAACTTAGGACCAAGAAGATTCCAGCACTCAGGTAGGCAGAAACTGTTGAGATAGCTCCATAAAATCATAATGGACTGCAGGTGCTATTCTCATTTATTGGTTCCAGAAAATAATATGAAACTTCCATGGACACATTCAGAAAGCCCCAAACTTAGGAAACACTTGCAAATTTTGAGCTGTGCCATAGGGACCACCATAGAGCAGAAAAAACCCCAACCCTTAGCTTTCAGTGCAGGGCAGATACCATTACCTCCCAGCTGCTGCTGCAGCCTGAGGTTGTCTCTGCATCCAGTTCTGCACTGGCTGGTGAATGTATACTATTTCTAACTAAAGCTTTGTCACTGAGATGGCAACATCTCTAACCAGCTCTGCCCAGCCTCCCAAATCTCACAAGCACACAGCAAGGCTAGATGTGCTCTGCTGCACTCTACAGCTCTCCGCAGAGGTCTGCCCTACCACAAAAAGTCCCGAGGCTACCAGAAAGATCTACAATGAAATTTAGCCGAGGTGGTTATCTGAAAACAGGAAATAACTTATTTCAATTAGCATTAAATAACGGAAGTCATTAATGGCTTACTTTTGAACTGTAATCATAGATCATCACATCGTTGAATAAAGAACAAACAGAGCATTTCCAAACAGTTCTGGGGCAAACTTTAGAATCTTTGGAACAGAATACTTCCAGGGAACAAAATCTGAGAAATATTTGGAGTGAGTTTCAAAGAGCTGAGGCTTATTTCTTTTCCATTTATCCTGAAATTTAAATTCATATTTAAAAGTTAGGATGATCATCTCCGGGTTTTATCATCATCCAGTCAGTTTGTTTTTTTTTTTTTTTTTTTTTTTTTTTTTTTTTTTTTTACTGTCCTAACACTTATTTTCTGTTTCTATTCTCCTTTCAGCCCTACATTTACTCAAAAAATACTATTCTTGTGAGTCAGCACACTCTGCTGGTAGACCAAGAGAATGTGACTAACACAGCAAAAAAAATTTCCCAAAATAAAGCATGACATGCAATTAAAAAGTAATTAGCTGTATCTTCTGAGAAAAGGAAACAAATCACAATAATACATAAACCACAGCTCTCCTACACAGTGAAGTGAACTTGTTAATACAATTTTGTTCATATAACTATTCTAAAAAGGAGTTGGTTCATACCCTTAACTCTATTTTTAAGACAACTGTTTCAGAAGGAAGTAATTAGACACGAGGCAATTAGACCATGGAGTATGCAGTGCTCCAGTGGGCCCAGATTCGGCTATCATGTTTTCAAGCTTGAAAAATGGGAAAGGAGCTTGAAATCTATCTTCAGATCCTGTCCTTGAATGTAAGGGGTTGGAGACAAAGGGAAACTCCCTGAATCCAAGTGTGACCCTGAGGCTCTAGTTCTACTGATCTCTAATCAGCTGTGCCCTTGCACAGAAACCTTTAAGCGATGATGACCATCAGTATCTTCTATGCTCTTTGTTCAACATCTGACAATGCTTTAGCACCAAACATTGTCGAATCCCTTCAGAAAGAGTTGAGTTCCCTGAAGTTAAATCATGAAATTCTGGGTAAATGTTTACTATTTTCAAGATAGACGTTTTATAAACAGATGATAGTTACACAAAGCATTATCCCTGAAATTGCAGGAGATTTCTATGTAGTCTGCTTGTGTGTTTCTGACTAGCTTTGCTGTTTCACCAAGCATCCCCTAAACCCAACTTCTTTTGGTCTTATTTGCTGCTAGCTGTTATATTCCTACCACATTTCACTCTACTTTTGGATAAGATAATTCAGTGACATTAATCTGCTCTGGAAAGGACTTTGGGAGAGGCAATAAAAGAACAATAACTGGGAAGACGAGTTATGCATGTATTGCAGATATTCAGACATACTTTTCCTATGTACCCTATCTTACATTTTGAAATTCATTTGCAATACTGTTCATTTGCAGGTTACTCCATTTGCTGTCGATCTAATAGAACAAAGTCTTTTATATGTATGTGTCTCTCTTATGTCCTTGGACACATGCTCACTACCATGAACCTTGCTTTCCCCCTTTCCAACTTCCTCCACACCCTTCACAGCACCTCAGCTTCCTCCTGTTGCTTCACTACTGAACTGAGCAAGTGGTGGTGCCTACTATTGCCAATCCCAAGTGGTGCATTGCTGCCTGACCAGGCAGTGCACAGCGTGGTGACAGGCCCACCCCAGGGTAAGTGAAAAAAAGCCTGGTGAGCTCACGCAGCTGCCATAGCGTAAGCACTACTCATTTTCACAAAACCTTTAGGAACCTGATTAACTTTGATCCTGCTACCACAGCTAGTTGAAACTGGCCATCAGATTCAAAAGATTTTGCAACAAAGGTGCAGGAACTAATGGGCACACAAATTAAAGAACAGTCAGATTAACCAAGGGGAAATAATGATGGAAATTCAAGTATGTCAGTAGACAAGGAATGCTTTCCTTCATTCCCATCATCAAAAGAAAGCAATACCCTTTTGATTAGAATTATTCAGTCAAGATGTAAAAGAATTTAAGGCTATCAGAAGAAATTATCTCACTTGATTTAAAAATGCTATAACTCTAATCTTGATTTGAAGTGCATGAACCTGTTCCTTAAGCAGCATCAACTTTCAATTATGCTTAGTGCAAAGTCAGCCATTGTTACCATTAACATTTTCCTGTTCAATCACACTGTCTGTAACCAGCCACTAATAAGAATTAATGAGACAAATCTGCCTTGATTTAGCGTCAAGGAACCTGCAGGAGTTCTGTCTCTTGGGACAGTTTCATTTATTCACCACCTGTATCCTCAATGTGTTTTCTTAATTTTGGAAGACCCAGCAAATCTGCCAGTCTCTTTGCTCTGTTGTTGCTGTTCCTTGCATCAAACTTTGCATTCCTCAGGGGCTTTCCTATTAAAATCTCCATCTGTATGAGCGTATTTCTGAAATGCAAACCCAGCTTCTTAAATCCCATGGACCCTGGAGGTCGCACATGCTGTATGCATCCTTTGAAGTGAATAATCTTCTGCATTTGCTGGAACTTGCCAAATGGATTCAACTGCGTCCAGCAGTTAGTCCAGCCAACAATGTAGTGACAGCAAGGAGGTGCAGAGCTAGAGGCCACTGCCGAAGGATATCAGTAAGAAAAACAGGCATTTTTGAAAGAGTGCAGGGAATGAGATATTCCCAAAAGAAAAAAAGCAAGGTTACTTCAAAAGATCATTCTACTTCAGTAACCTTTCAGATAATTCAGGGAGTTACTTCCTCAGGTTCATGCATTGTTATTACCACTTTAAATCTTTTTTGTTCATATAACTGTCTTGTATCAGCTTACACATATCACTTTAGGGGCCAAAGATGGAATGATATAACAATCCTATAGAGTTCTGTCCCGGTGAGACCATCCCTTACTTGACTGTGGCAATGATTTCAGCTGTAATTCAGCTGTGTAGGCTTCATTGTCCTAATCAGGTCCTGAAAATTGTATAAACACATTTGTTCTGAAGTGCCAAATTAACTGGAAAGGTGTCTGTATTGTTAATGTCACAAAGTTTCTCAACGAGATGATGAAATACTGAAATTTGGAATAATAGAACATTGGTTGGAAGATGGGCTACTCACATCTACTAGGAAAAACTTTTGGAGTGTTACAACCTCCTGCCTCTTCAACACAACAGAATACGTGGTGCTAATGCTCAGAGGAGAGGACTGCAGGGGAAAATGCATTCTTTCCCTGATGTACGACGTGACAGCTCCCGTAAATGCTAATGGCATTTACATGCACATTCAGAGGCAGCTCTATTCCATGAACTGGAAAACAGATGGTCAAGGGGGTATTTAAACAAAATATCATTCACCTTAAATTCACTGTTTACAAAATGTCAATTATGTTTTTGTTTTCTGAGGCCAAAAGAGATTAAACAACAAAGGCAGAATGAAGGCAGAAAATGAAGAGAATAAATTAGAAATCAATGCATTGGAAAAGCCATAAGCAAGTATTATCAAGTAACAAAGTGATGTTACTGAAGAAGTAACCTTGTGCTATGATAAAGATCTTTCAGTTAAAAATAATAAAAATAGGAAGGCATTTTCCCAGAAAATTTGGACAGAATTTTATTTTGGATCCAATCTTTTTAGTGTCAAGAAAAAAAACAAACAAACAACCAAAACTAAGTAAAACATTAAATTCTCTGAAACTGTGAAGGGAAAGATCTGCTTCTGCCCTTCACTCACTTTCTTCTTTTTCTGTGAGGAGTAGGAAGATTAAAAAAAAAAAAGTGAAACAAAGATGAATGGACTGTTGCTACTCACACCATGCTGCACTGCAAACAAAATTTTTAAAAAAGGATGTTGTAAAGCAAACACACTGATTTTCCAGATAGCTTTGTGCCAAATTTGTGTTAAGAAATGGAATCCTTACTTTTAGTTTTCAGTTGCCAGGTACTGAAATGCCACAGCAACTGAATTGAATTGCCACAGCAAGTGAATTAAGTTGCAGACTTGGTCCTTCTGAAGAAAACTGAAGGCAGTTGTTAGAAGAGGAAAAAGTTTAAATGCTTACAATTCATTTTAGTTTATATGTGAAGGATTTCTCTTTCCATTACAACAGGTTCTAAGGCTTTCATTTCACCTATATGTTTATTTTAAAATCATTTAAATCTCATTGCAAAGATGTATTTCCTTGCAGTCAGTATTCATTTCAAATGTGTAACTTCAGTACATAAATACAAATACTATAGTAAAATACAGCATGTATATAGTAAAGTGAACTGACATAGTGTGTTATCAAATGGATGTGATTTCCTCCTGAGCAATGCTCCTGAAAATAACATCATTATAGATTATACAACATCCAGATGATAATTTTATTGACAGCTTTGCACCTTTGATGTCTGTTCTCAAAATTGTAAATCTGATCCCATCAGAGTCAGGGTTGGTAGGAAGCTGTGGCATTTACCTTCATACATTCTCTTCTTCCAGTTCACTAGTCCTCTTCACCTCCTAACCCTCTGCACTGCAGCTTAAATTTAATTAGCCATAAAGTCTTTTCTAAGTCAAGAGTGAATCTTGCATCTGACAGGTTATAGAGACTTGAACATAAGTCCACATTCCCTCTCTGTGGATCTAGTATATGATTAGCATATGCTGATCTTCATCAATATGCCGGAAAGGGTCCCATGCTGCCTTCTAATGCTAATATTCCTACATTATAATCTGGTACTGTCTGTTTGCCTCTGGCTTTTAATTTCTTTCATAAAATGATAATGTGTCATGTTTTAATATGGTGATTGTATAATTGTCTCTGAATGTGACTAGCAATTTCTCAACTATGATTTTTTCATAGCAAAATGTACGTTTACTGAAACCTAAGTCATTCATGAGAATCCTGAAATATAAGAAAATGGAGAAAACATCAGAATACAATGTATTGACCCTTATTCAAAGGAAAAATTTTGTTTTCCACTTGCGAATGACTTGTTTATGCAGCACAGTTGTTTTATACTAAAAGCTACTGTCTAAAATTCATTAAAATTGAAACAAGATGTTGTGATATGTTCAAGCTAACAATTTGGCTTAGCTCCAGTTTTACTCAACTGGAAAACATTAGTCTCAGGAATATCTTTGAGATTTTTATTTTCTTGTGTCAGCTGATAATGGATGATAAACCACTGCTGAATGGGGAACTCTCTTATCAGCCACTATGTGTCCTTATACTTCAAGTTTCTTTTGGTGTGTTTCATGTCATCCTTTATCAAAATTTCATTACAGTGCAAAGGCTGGTGCTGTCCTTAGTGTGAGATCTACGTCTGGGCATTGTCATCCTGTGCTTGGATTGCCAAACACTCCTGAATTTTTCTTGGCTTGACTTGTTGCCTCACCACCACCACCCCACTTCATTTGACCTAAGCAGGGATCACAGTGACCTAGGGTCTTCCAGAAGCTTTAATTTCTTTCTAAGTTTAGCTATAGCATCACCAGAAGATGCAACTCTGACTTCTTTTCTAAGTAACACTTATGTGCATGTGAACCACAGAGTTAAAAAGCTGGTTTTTTCCCCCCTGCGCTGAAAGAAGGAGCTGCAGCTTGTGCTCTTCACTGGTGGACATCATGGAGCTGGACAACAGGTACCTGTAGCCCAAACACTGTCTAGGAAAGTTTCAGATCAAGGAAGACATGTGTGTGGTAACAAGAGTTCTGGTGGCAGTAGTTACAACACTCAGCAGTAGGCTCATAGGTCTGTCAGGGGAAACTGCCCTGATTTCAGTCTACCTCAGCAAACACCTAAAGATAACTGACCTAACCCTTCCCACCTTTCCCCAAAATGCACTGTGCCTGCTGGCTTATTTTGCCCTCCAGAGTCTGACTCTGTCTCCTGGTAACCAGACCCTGTCTGTGACCATCATTGTTGAACATGTAGGATTGCCCTGAAAAATATAGACATATGAGTTTTGACATTTTGTTAATATTTTAAGGATTCAAGAGAAATTAATCCGCTAGAGAATCAGAGCCCTTCACAAGACTCACATTCTCCAATGAAAGATACCTGAGCCTTCTCAAACCTAATAACTGTAGTATTAGCTGCTGCTAATAATTTGACATTTTCAGTATGAACTGATTAAAAGCACGACCCCTCTGTCTCTGCATTAAAAAGCTGTGTGCAAAATCTGCAGAAATTTAGATGTTTGAAATTATTTGCTATCTCCTCAGGGCACATGTGTGAATGCTAGCTGATTTGAACAATAAAGGAAAAAATGCCATTAAGATACAGCTGATTCTGATTCTATAGTTTAAAGCCATTGTTTTCCAATGTGCTTATATTTCTAAATCAGTATCACTGTCGGCAAGGAATTGCCATTTCAGCACATCATTTAAAACTGCTAAAGGACTTTTCTTTGATGCTGTGGCTTCATTATTCCATTTTTAGGAAGAAGTTCCATTTCTGATTGTTCTTTTTTTTTTCCTTGATTGGGCAGAACTATTTCTGCTGCAGCTGGAAACCGTGGTATTTTTGCTGATGTTTGGAGCTAGGTTTCTAATGCTTTATAACACAATTTTCACAAAAACTGCGGGCCCCAACCTCAATCCACTTTCACACTCACCATCTGAAATTGCAAGTTAGTGAACACATTTGTCTATTTATAAATTCATTGCAAACCTTTCTGTGGGACCCATGTGGGAGAAGCCCATCTGATTCCACAAAGGAGAACAGTATGGAGGACTGGGATGCACATGGAACACCAGGAGTTCCCTTTCAATGAGGAGTCTCACCAGGAGACAAGTGGCCTTGGGAACATGTCATGCTATAGGCTGTTGTTTTCTCGAGCATGAGTGGACAGTGTTAATTATTTGTGTGATTAAGCATCATCACCAACCTCGTTGTCAAGGAAATGCCTTCATCTGAAAGGAGAGAGGTATTCATGTGATGCCAGCGTTATGCACAAAAGGATTGTTGTCTTACTGTCCCTGCTCACCCTGTATAGTCAATAACTAGAAACTCCTTAGTATATCCAACACTCACACAAAATCCCAAAACCTCAGTTGCCACAGTTCCCTGAGTCTTGGGACAAAGTCCCAGTGCAGTCACATCCCTGGCAGGCCATGCAGATGTGGCCACATCTCCCTCCCTTTATAAATACCCCAACATCCCACCATTACTTACAGAGGCATTTCTGATCCTCTGACACTTCAGGGTTTTTTCTCTTGCAGTTAAAACAGTTTGCAAAGTCACCTCCTCCTCCATAAAACATATCCTAACAACTTCAAGAGACAGTGCGAAAGACAAAAAGCCTCAAGAAAGATAAGCGTACAAAAAACTGCTCCTACTTTGTCATAGTACAGCAAAATGTGACAGGAACAAAGCACGGCTTCAGTGTGAATGGAACTGGCATATTTCTGGTGGAATCACTATGAAACTCAAAACACTAGGCTTGAGGGCAGTGAGTAGTGTCGAATGAAGATTAATAAAATGAAACATGATTGCTCTAAAGCTTAGAAGGTGAATAAGACATCAGGAAATTTAATATAAAATTAATCTCACACATGAAACAAGGAAAAACAGAAGCCACTGCATAATATTAAGTTAGTCATGAAGTTCTCTGAAGTAGTTACATGAGGAGGTCAGAAAAGGTGACAAATAGCCATGGGAACTCCCTTCCTACTTCACAGGAGTGCTTCAAGGTCTAGTTGTCCATCAGTGATGGTGAGGTGAACTAAAAACTAAACATTAACAAAAAGGGCTGTGGTGTGGATGGGCTGCCTGGGCAGCAGCCAGCCTCTGGAGCTGCAGAGCGAGGCCTGGTAGACATGGCTACAGGGTCTGCAAGTCATAAACGCCCCCACTAGTCATCTGCAGGAGCCATCCTGCTCCTGCCACCGTGCAGACAGACAGTTCGGCTCCTGCTCTGGTGCACTTTGCAGTTGCCTGGCCGGTTTAAGACCCTTCCTGCTTTATTTGAAGCTAATTGTTCTTGGACCCTCGCTGCCTCCTTAGTCATATCCACTCGCCTCTCTCTGTGGCCACCTTTCCGAACCAGACTTTCACGTGATGCAATTTAAATAGAAGGATGGGATTTGAGAGAGCCAGGCAGGTGTACAAGTAGGTGCACATAGCAGAGGGGAAGGCAACCTGCAGTAGGGGAAAAATGCCTGAAGGAGGCAGGAGGTGACTAGGGAGGCCTCTTACAATCTGTACTTCCAAGGCACCAAGGCAACTAGATGACTAACATACATTCTAAGCCTAGCTCAGAGGGCTCCCACTGGGCTGGTGCTGTACAAACAAACCAACAGATAGTCCTTGCTCCCAAAGTCCTGCCAATTGAAAAAAAAAAAAAAAATCTCCAAAGCTCCAAAGCAAAGCTGATTTTATTAATAATTGAGTCAGAATGACAGGGCATTAATTGTGGTCATGATTTAGTGGTAATTTTTTGGCACAGCATTTGTCTAGATTTTAAAGAGATACTCATTTGTCCTTCAAGCCCCATTAACAATATGGATGTTTCTCTTTATAGTAAGCACATCCACAAGGGACAAAGCAGCTGTTACCCTTCCTAGTTTGAATTTCCCATATTTTCTTAACCAAAAATTGCAAACTATTGACTAAAGAGGATAACGATATAACAGAGTGCTGAGGGCCATAGCTTTTTGTAGTCCTGACTTCACTTTCACAATATTGTCCTGCAGGTATCACTCAGTCTTGGAACAAGTATCTGTTATATAAAGAGCACTTTTTTGTGTATAATTAATAATTTCAGATGCTGACAGTATATATCCTGACTTGCTGCTTGCTGCATTACCTGCTTTGTTGCTAGGAAACTTGAAGAGGATCCAATTTGCTGTTCAGCTATGTTGTGGTTTAACCCCAGCTAGCAACTAAGCCACACACAGCAGCTTGCTCACTCCCTGCCGGTGGGATGCAGGAAAGAATCAGATGAGCAAATGTGAGAAAACTTGTGGGTTGAGACAGTTTAATAGGTAAGGCAAAAGCCACACACACAAGCAAAACAAAACAAGGAATCCATTCACCACTTCCCACTGACAGGCAGGTGTTCAGCCATCTCCAGGAATGCAGGGCTCATCACGCATAACAGTTACTTGGGAAGACAAACACCATCACTCCAAACATCCCCCCTTTCCTTCTTCTTCCCCCAGCTCTATATGCTGAGCATGACATCATATAGTGTGGGATACCCCTTTGGTCAGTTGGGGTCAGCTGTCCTGCCTGTGTCTCTCCCCAACTATTTGTGCACCCCCAGTCTGCTTGCTGGTGGGGTGGGGTGAGGAGCAGGAAAGGCTTTGACTCTGTGCAAGCACGGCTCAGCAACAGCTAAACCATCCCTGTTTGTTGGAAACAACACTGTTTCCTGCACAAATCCAAAACATAGCCCCATATTAGCTACTATGGAGATAATTAACTCTACATCAGCCAAAACCAGCACAAGCTATTTACTTCATGTGCAGTCATATGGAAGAGGACCTAAACTGATCATTATTTTCAACAACACCCTACAATTTTTTTACATGGCACTGCTAGAAGCAGGGGATATGTTCTATGCAATAACATTGGTTATGTGTATGATGAATTCCCAAAGCTCAAGAAGAAAGGCAGAAATCACATCCAGTTTGTATTCTTGCACCAAGAGCTCATTCCTTGGAAAGTGAAAACGCATCTGTATTGTGCTTAGCCTCTCCATTTGGGCAGCACTGTACATTTTATATTTTCATTTTTGTACTACAGTACAAAGAGGCATGGCCCCAGCCAGAATCACCACTCCATTGTGTGACCAAGACCTTACTTTGAAGAGCTTATAGTCTGACACTGTGCTGCTTGACTTTTATCAAGAAATAATGGCCTTCCACGCTTTTTACAGACCTAGGGAACAGAACTGAGTTGGTGAATAAGGAAGGCAATAAACCATCACGAGCAGGGACACTGCCATGCTCTGGGGACTAGAGCTCTCTGGCTACTAACCTCCAGATGGAGTGTTACTTCTCAGTGGCGCTGCTCCAGTGCTTCCCAGCCTGAGTCACCTCAGCTAGCAGAGAAGGGCTGGGGAGCCATATACCTGCGGTCCATGAGGGGGTGACAATCACGAAGACCTCTGTTCCTGATTCTGGTCACTGAGACAGCCAATAGTTTTAAGTTTTTGAAGATCCTCAGAAATTCATAATTATAGTTTAAATTATCTGTACCTTTTTGTATGTAAAATATTATCAGTCATTTTGTTGTACTCCTTGGGAAAGGGACAGTTCCTGTGAAGCTAATTTTAAGACTGTTTGAATACATGTCTCATGCTGTGAAACAACTAACTTTGAAAAATACAGAAATCTTCCACTAAGTTCACATATGCAGCAATTGCCAAAAAGCCATAATAGTGACCCAGAAACACATAGTTTTATTCTAAGGAGTGCTGCATTCCAGGAAAGTGGAGGAGGAGGAATAAATAAAAACAGGCTTGTCTGCTCCACAAATGTGTGCAGGTTCTGAAGATTTTACCCTTCTAACATCTGGGCGATCCTGATCGATTCAGAGAGGCGGGATGGTGTGCCTGTTGGTGTGATGATTCAGGCAAGGCCTCCTAACGCTGCCACCATGCCCTCCATTCTAGCACAAGTCTTCAAACAGGACACTAGGCACGGTGGCTACTGAAGCTGACAATCTTTGCTGTGAGGAACTGCTTGTCTTGGAGCAGATTTAGATTAAAGGAAATGTTTCCTGTCCCAATCTGTCCTTTGTTTTATCAGTTCCTGGTCTTTGATTTTATACAGCTGTCTCCCATTTCATCAGATGTCCTTAACCATGCAGTTCAGAATATCCAAGTTTTCAGTATCTATCATGATTCAGGCACCTAACCACAGAGGCTTTTTTAAATGTTGAGGTTCGTGGCAGATGCTGATTATGGATACATTTATTGAAATTTTTCTTTTTCTCTTTCATATTTTGTTTTTATGCCACCATGGCCAAGACAGCAGTGTGCGTCTGTTGGAAGTGTGGGAAAAGCAAAACACTGAAAAATATGAAAATCACACATTTCCTTAACACATGGTGCCCAGAACAAACACAGGACAGGATGGAGATCCAGTGATTTGTATTGCCGTAGCATCCAGGAGGAATGTAAGGTGACAGGGAGGCTGTGCGGTCCTGTTCTTCCACTTTTCTCAAGGAACATTTGACATAACTGTGCAGATTTATCTCCTGCTCTTCCCCTTCTCTCAAGGACTGTTTTGCAGTACTTGGAGGACCTTATCTCTCATTCTTCTTCTTTTCCCACAAAAACAGTGCACACCTTGTACCAAGAAATGTGCTGTGTCATTACACAAGACACAATGGCTTGACCACAGTCCCACCCACTCACACATACATACGTAGATAAATACTACTCCGAGTTCATATCTAACTCAGAGGGACTATAATTTGATACCAAATCGGAGTGACAGATTGACAGGCTTGTGCTCCGTGCTCCTTGCTCCTCCCCCCCCCCCCCCCC